>NC_063452.1:45142970-45767680 GCF_020379485.1 Brassica napus
ACGCAGAATCCGACCCACCCGAAACCCGTAGTTCTTACTCTTTGAAACAAAATCAAAAAATTTCTTCAACTATCTGCCAATTTTCTCTTTCTTATCCCAAATCGATCAACCCATAGTCATATTTAATCAATTATAACTTACCCATAATCAAATTTCATCTTTTACGTACTAGATTCAAGATAAAGAAGAACGCATAGTATTACTAGTACAACTAGTACAACTAAAACAAGTATAACTAGTACAAATAGATTTAATATAACTAATATAACTGGTACAAGTACAACACATATAACTAGTACAACTTTGCAATTAATATGATGATATTTGGTTTTTGTTTTTAGCATATTGATATTGCTATTGAAGATGATGATGCAGAACCAATAAAAATGTTAGTATAATCCTCCTGCCTATGTGTCAAAATATGTTAATAGTTTGTTTTCTATAATATTTAATTTGTATAAAAAGTTTGTTCTATTAGTTATACTAGTTGTACTATTTAGGAAAAAAATTCATTTTCATTTTTTTTTGCTCTCGTAACCAAAAAAAGGCAGATGCTAAGCCAAAAAAAGTTATAGTAGGTTCAGATATGTTTTGTAATACCCTATAATACAACTAGAATGAGTATAACCTTTATAGTTATTAAAACTAAAAACGCGTATAACTAGTATAACTCTGTAACTAATATGGTTATATGTTGGGGGTTTTTCAGCGTATGATGCAGAAAAGAGAATTATGTATAACAAATAAACATGGTACTCTAATCTTTCCTTGCATGAATATGTCAAAATACGTGAATATTTGATTAAAGAAAATATATTTTCAAAAATAAGCAATGAATGATGATGATGATGATGATGATATTTTAGAATTGTATCAATCTATGTCTAACATATTTTAGAATCATCAGTTTAAATAAAAATATTTAGGAATGTTACAACTAATACAACTACTTGATTTAATATTCAACCATAATGTTTAAAACATGAAACACGTTTAATACGTGATGCACAATACAAAATGAAATAACATAGTTGTACTAGTATTCGGGTTATACCGGTTTGTACATAGTTGTACTAGTTTTTGAGTTGTACCGGTTTGTACATAGTTGTACTTTGGCAGTGAAACTAGTTAAACCACATAAAAATTTAAACCTACCTCAGTTGTACCACTTCTTTATGCGTATATGTCTTTGCCCTAATAAAATGAAATCATGAATTTTGTTAAAATACATTTCATGTATGTATTTCAAAAGTTATGTGGACAAACAAGCTAACAAACCTTAAAAGTATAAGGTAGATCATGTAAACTTATGGGAATGTTTAATAATTTTTAAGTTTTTTTTTCCAAAACTTCAAACTAAATTAAGAAAAACTTTCTGAGTACATAATAGTTGGGATATTTTGTTGTTTTCTCGTATAGAATACCAAATTAGTTTTGTCAATTTCTGAAATGTCAAAGTTGTATCAGTTGTACCAGTAATACTCGTCTAGTATATAATAAAAAAATTATATCAATTGTTTATATGTCTAGCTATAGGGGTTGTACTTATATTTTCACACTATAGATTTATAAAAATATATTTGATGTTTGTTTATCCTAATAATATGGCTAATATAATTAATAAACTTAAAAAATATAAAGTATATAATGTAAAATTACGAGTGTAATGTAATAATTTAAAAACAAATTGAAAAATCTCAAATAAAATAGATGAAATTTTGTCATCATATACCAATTAGAATATTTACTATAACATTTATATATTAGTTATACAACTTTTAACATGTTTAGTTGTACGAGTTATACTAGTTGTACTCACTCGAATGAGAGAATGACATAATGAAAATTGTGTGGCTGTGAGTGGTTAAAATTAAATAAAGAGAATGAGATAGAAAGAGAGAGAAGGAGAGATGTATGAAATCGTGTGGTCAAGATTAAAACATAGATGAGATGATCCAATGGATTATGTTGCCCATTCGTTAATGGCAAAATTGTCATTTTACTTTTATTGGTCTATGTAGATTTTTTTAGGTGGTTGTAGATTTTTTTTTTTGATCATTTGGTCTATAAGAGATTTTGGTTCGTGGCTGTCACAATCGGATCACGAGCTCATTCGTAGGTTGGAGAAGACAAATGAGGTCTGAAGCTAGCTTGTGGTGTCTCAATCGACGATGGTGGTTGACGAGCTTCATCGTCGAGGCAAACGCCGTGGGATCGAGTTTATGTCGGATGCGTCATGTATTGCCATCAAGACTGGACGCCGGAGACGCTGTGTTGCCATACGAACAAAGAAGAAGACGACCACAATTTTTTTTAGGTTGTAATTATTTTTTGGTCAATTAGTTTCATTAAGGGTATAAAGGTAAATTGACATTAATAGATACAGATTAATATCATCAACTCCAGTCTCTTAATTGAAGTTCTTACCTTCGGGTAAGAGACGGTTCTTAACTTTTCTTAGATTTTAACTAAGAAAATCTAAAAACCGTTTCTTAAAATAAGAGATATAAGAGTCGTTTCTTAGCCGAAAAATGTAAAAAAAAAAACAAAAAAATGTCAAATCATGAGTTAAAAAAACTCCGTGAGACCGAGTTAATCACGCCCTTTTAGGTCAATTTCAGAATTTGATCTTCGAAACGGCAATCAAAAAAGAAAGTCCATGAAACGACGTCATTTTAGTGAAGAGACGTGTCTTAAGAAGTCGTCATCACCAAATGTACCATCAATGGATCTGGAGATTGTTGGCCTGTCACGCTCTCGTTTTCGACGACGATTCGATGACAACCGTTGTCAACTCCCCGACGGAACAGCCTGTTTATTGACCGGTACGATGTTCGTCACCTCCTCTCTTCTCTTGCTCCTCCCTGACTTGGAATTGGACCTCTATCATGAGCGTTATATTGATTTGATTTACCGGCGGTATCTCTATCTCTTGCGCATGATGAGAGAGAGAGAGAGAGAGAGAGAGAGAGAGAGATTTTAATGTTTTGTTTTCTGTTAGGTGATTGCGTTAGAACCCTTTTATGTGCAAGTTGGAATGTGTATTTCTGATATAATATGAGCACTGTCTCATATCCCATTAGAGTCAGATAGGTACTTGGACACCATTTAGATGTTCCATCCCTGATTCTAAGCACATTGATTTATTAATTTCTTTGTCCTCAATGCTTTCTTGGTCTCCCTAACTAAATCCTAGGTTGCACGTTGATGTTTTCTGGTTCTTCTTCTTCTGATTATCACAATCAAAATTGTTGCATTGATGGTTGCTAGAACCGGAAATAGCATGAAACTAGAAAAAAATCTCTGGTTTAGGCAATGATTTTTTCTTCCATTGTTCTTTTTGTTATCCTTGTGTTCTTCTCCACTCTCCAGTTGGTATGTTCAGAAATTTGATCGTATTTATTATTTTCGCTCTTGCACCCCCAAATATCAATGGAGCTTTCAGCAAGTACAAATGCCGATGGTTTTCGCGCTGTGCCCTATTCTTACGAAATCTCCTGTGGTTTTGATGATATAGAATCGGGCTTTAACCCGCCTTTCCCCGTGCCTGATTATTTACTTCAACACTTGGTAACTTACTGTTTTGGCAGATTGTTCCCTTTAGAAATAGGCGGGCTTTGGTCGCTTCTTTGGTACTTAAAACTGACATGGCCATGTAAACATCTGAAAGGTGCATATGTTATTCTAAGGACTACCATGTCTAAGTTTCAGATGCTCGGAGAAGAGATGGAGTTGTCACAATCCCACCTGTACTGCCCCTTGTCATGGCAGCAAAAGTAAACAAGGTGACTGTATATACTCTTTTCCTGTATTTCCCGTATCCACAATCTCTTATATAATAACCCTACAAACCTTAGTTAAAATCATTAGCTTCTCTTCTCTTCTCTTACGGCAGTTGTGATCATGTCTGACCAAGGAGGATCATCTCAAGGAAAAGGATCCCAAGGAGAAGGATCACAAGTGGATCCGGAAAGGAAGTATGGAACCATTGTTGATATCAACCATTGGAAGTGTATCTTTTGCTACAAGGTGACTGGTGGTGGACTTTCACGTCTGAAACAACATCTTGTTGGAGGATATAAGAACACAAAAAGTGTGCATTATGTCCAAAACATGTTTGAGTTGAGTTGCACAATAACATGATCAGAAGAGCTGAAAATTTTTTGGAGTATGAGTAGAATGATTCTGAATCTGAGTAGGATTTTAGCTATTGGTGTTTTCATTTGGTATTTTCAGCTGTGTTTTGCTATTTAGAATTGATATTTGCATTGTTGTTATGAACCTTTGAGTTTTAGTAATATGGATTTGGTGTTTCTTGTCGTAATATATGTATATATGGTCTTTTGTATACTTTTTTGTTGCAGGATACGCAAGACGCTCGCCTTTTGGCGTCATGCCTCATGGCTCTAAGCGCTATGCTACCACCTCCTCGCCTAATGTCGTCATACTCCATTTCAAACCAAGAGTACAGGTGGGATTAAGATGATAGAAAGTCATGACTTACTAATAACCTAAAAATGAGTGCACATCCGATGATACATTTCTGTACAGTTCTGACTTCTGGTGTTTGCAATTTGTGGTTCTCCTTACTTATGTGAGATATCAGTATGTCAATACATGTGTGTTGCCAAAGGTTCGTACTTTTAGAACCGGGCACCATGAGAATTTCACATTAGTAATTGTTTTTCCTGTACATTTTTCCTTTTTCAGCCACCAACTGAGAAATTACATTAATCATGGCAAGAACTTCGAGTTTTGCAAGCAAACATGGCGGGCAATCTGAGATTCTCATGTTGAGAGCCAAACAAGGAGTCAACCCAACGTTTGGGTTCTTGATGCCAGAGACCATCAGCTTCACCCTTACTTTAGGTTTCTTGTTGAACATCAAGGGCTTTTGACAGGAACGTCTTCTGTAGAAGATAAAAAAAATTGAAGATGGGAAGAATGGGGGAGCTTTGTCCTTGCTTGGTTCGGTTTATGGAACTGTATAAGATGAAGATACTAAAAAGAAGAGTCAGCAAGGGGCTGTAAAACAAACGAGTCTGCTGAAGATGATGATTCCAATGGACCTGAAGGGTCAAGAGAAGCTGCAAAGATTGCAGCAGTGAGAGAGATGTAGCCGCTAAGCAGTTTCTTCCGTCAAACGATCACACACATTGTATAGAAAGAAACCCTGAGGAAGCAGATCAATACAGTAGATAATGCAGCAGAAAAACTTTTGTCTTCTGAAAAATTGCAATCTTCCACAATGCTGGCACAACCCAAGCTTGAACTGCAACTTGTGAAGCCGCCTATTGAGATGAAAAGAGCGATTGATAAGATAGTTGACTTCATCCAGAAGAACGGAATGTTTCCATTCTTAGGTCGTAAGGAGATCTATTAACCACAGCAAAAATGTGGATTATTCCAAGGAAAAACGTAGCCATCATCACAGATCCAGGAAGCATGATAAGCATATATTGATTCATCAGATGATGACCATCACCACCGACCCAGATTCAGTATACGCAAGCACGAGGACTCGTCAGACGATGAGCATGGTCATAGACACAGTTCTAGTAAACGTACAAAGAAAAGATGAGAAAACAGTGGAAAACGAGAGTGTTTCAAAGTCTGATCCTGAAGATAGCATGCAAAACTAACCAACTCAAAGTTTCAGATGAGCTAAGAGCCAAAATCCGTGCCATGTTAGCTGATACCTTGCAAGTTCTTTTGTAATTCATTGACTATCTATAATATTGAGACTTTTTGGATAATAGAATAGTATTGGTTGATAATGGTTATAGGGTCCGTGACGCCTGTCTGATCGTTTTTCAGGTGAATTGGTCGGTGAGCATCTATCTATCTATCTATCTAGAAGGCATTAAAGGTCATGAAAAGCGATGCCTTTGTGTAAAGGGCCGTCTCTTGAGATGCTTGGAAGTAGGGATGAAGTTAAGAGTGTAGTCTCTCACTTTTGTTGACGTAAGAAAGGAACTCTTACAAAGAGAACGTTTTTTAATGTATAATTGTTGTCAGTGTCTTTAGTTGTATTACTTGAAGCTTACCCTTGTTGGACGGACCTTACTTTACTTAGCCCCTCTTCTCGATTGCAAAAGGCATCTTTTTGGGTTCGAATATCTCTTTTAAAAACCGTATATTTCATTTCTTGAATTTCATTGGTTGGTGCTTTGTTGGAGGCGCCTTTTATTTTGTTTTTCAACGCCGACCCTTCACATAGTTCTCAACTTCTCATGAGTGCTAAAGAATCTTTGGATTGATAAGGGGTTTACCTTTAAATTGATCAAAAAAGAAAGATCTCTGAAATATCTCGGGTGTTTTTTTTGTGTGGAGCAAATCGGGGTAAAATAAGAAGAAATAGTTAGAAAACAATCATGAAAAAGAACAAAAAAAAAAAAAGAATTGCGCTAAGTAGTAATTAGAGTTGAGATTTAGTGGGAAAGAATCATAATTTGTATTCTTACTCCTTTCAGCATAAATAAAGAAATGTGTTCTCACGTTATTTCCATCATTAGCAGATCTGTTTGTAGTTGGGTTTAAACTTTAAAGTTTAAACACATGACAGCAACAAAAGTAGTTCAATTCTGCAAAAATTATACAAATATTAGTGCATGCATAAACAGACATATTTTTAGAGCGTGCATGATAATTCCAAACCCATACGAAAATATTTTCCTTGGGTCTATATATATATATTTCTTTTTGAAAACGTGAAAATTTTTCAAGAGACCCTAGCACCATTTGTGTCCATCCTCCAGGTTGTTGCCACTAAAGCTTGTAAATTTTTGGGTTAAATTTTTTTTTTTTGAGAAAGAATTTTTGGGTTAAAATTGGCTCCTATTTTTATTAAATCTCCTCTGGCCCCAAGTTCATGTTTCATTGACTTCTATCCAGGGGCTACACTACTTTACTTGAGGCCTGAGGGGCAACTGCCCACCATGGATTTTGAAAATTAGAGTATTTTTGTACTAATTTTAATAATGTCCCTGTTAATAACCCAAATTTATAAATGTATATAACAAAAAATATTTCTAGATTAAAAAAAAAAATATATATATATATATATATATATATATATATATATATATATTTCTAGATCGGTCAGTGCTGCTACGTTGGTATTCATAACCAAAGTATTCATAACCAAAGTTTTAACATTGTTAGATTTACGACATTCTAATACTTTCCAAAAAAATCTACAGCAGAAAAACACGCATCAAGCTAATAATAGAAGTGGTATTAGCAGAAGAAACGGTAAGAGCATAACAAACGAACGTCTCTTCAAGAAAGAACCCTTGCTAATAACGCTAATAAGAACATAGCGTGATTTCACTTCTCACTTTTCACTTCACGCTTTGAAAACCTTTTGATTTCTTTAGATCTCAGTCACATGTAATGAAGGCGCGTTTGTTTTAGCCGTTCATTCCCCAAAATCCAAAAAAAATCGCAATTATTAGTAAAGATCTCAAGCTAGATTTCAAATATTTAATTTTTATCACTTTTTAAAAACGATTTGAATTCAGTTGTATCACTAAGCAAATTAAAGTAGAGATGCGAATAATGTTCCCAGCACATTTCTTCTTCCTTTTGAAACCTTTCTCCATGTAGAGTCTTCTTACATAACCCCAGCAGCTTGCAATCCAATTGAAGACATTTCACATAATGAATCCGCACATTCGTATTTCAGTGTTATTGCCAATTTATTACTTTAGCACATAAATTAAACCTTTGCCAATTTATCACTTTAGCACATAAATTTAAACCTAAAAATGGATTACTTACGATTGTTAATAAGTGTATTCATTAATTGTGCTAGAAAATTTTCAAAAAATTTGCAGAACAATTTTATCGTTGCTAGAAGAACCGAATAATTCTTTTATTTTATAAAGTACCATCCAAATATCTCTCTCCTTTACAAACTTTAAATTTACTAAAACAAGTTTTTTTTT
This sequence comes from Brassica napus, assembly GCF_020379485.1. Taxonomy (NCBI): domain Eukaryota; kingdom Viridiplantae; phylum Streptophyta; class Magnoliopsida; order Brassicales; family Brassicaceae; genus Brassica; species Brassica napus. The sequence continues at coordinate 45,150,920 of NC_063452.1, forward strand.
TTAATGATGAAACAAAAATATTGATGTGAATGTTTGTTGACTTCAAAATATTTGATTGACAATATGTCTCTAAACTTTATTACTCTCTCTGTTTTGATATGCAAGTAGTTTTAGCAAAAAAAATTTGTTTTAGCAAAAAATATTTGTTTCAGATGTTTACATAATCCAAATCACCTTTTACATTTATTACATGTTGTGTGACCAATCAAATAATTCATACATTTTTATTATTGGCTGATTTATGTATTAAATGCTATTTTTTCAAAAGTAAAATTTTCTTAATATTCACACTTTTAACTAAAACTAGTTACAAATAAAAACAGAGGGAGTATCAAGTTTCAGTATTGTTGTTAGCTGTAAAAAAATATCGGGAAAATCGCATTTTAAACACTCAGACTGTCACTTTCTAGCATTTTAAACATTGATTTTTTTTACTAGCACTTTAAACCTTCAAAATGACATTTTTATCATAATAAACCTCCAAAGACGTTTTCCTATTCATAGACGACCGGTACTGTTCATTTTACAGGTCAAAATAATGACGTGTCGGTTTCTTAAAAAAACAGAAAAATGCAGAAAAATTCGAATGAAATTGGAAAAAATTGTAAAAAATTCAAAACAAAATTAAAAAAAATCTTAAATTTCAGAAAAATTAAAATTAAAATTTCAAACTTAAAAATAAAATAAAATATTAAAAATTCAAAAATAAGATCTAAAATTAAAATGTCAAATTAAAAAAATAAAATAAAATTTTTAAAATTTTAAAATAAGAGCTAAAATATTTAAAAAATAATTTGAAATTTTTCATTATTTATTTATATTTATATATTTAGAGCATAAGAGTCTTTTGCATCTTTAATTAAATATTTTGTTCATTTTCTTAGAATTTTTTTTTGGGACAAAACTCAAAATAATCTATTTGAGAGAATTATTAGCCATGCGTCTAGCCACCATCAATTAACATGGGTGAAATTGGCAACCCCCGAAATGCTTTCTGCGAGGCGCTAGTCGGGTTATGTAAGGTGTCTGGATATCCAAATTATCAAAAAAAAATTTGGTGGTAGCAAGTTTTGATATATTGTTTTTGATGGTGGCAAGTTTTGATATCATCATAAGTGACAGTCACTTTCATTGGATGAAATTTTAAAATAAATATAATTTTTTTGGTTAAATATTTAAAATTTTAATTTTTAAAGTTGAATTTTTAATTTTAGATCTTATTTTAAAATTTTTAGAATTTTTAAAATTTGTTTTTTTTTTAAATTTGACACTTTAATTTTAGATCTTATTTTTGAATTTTTAATATTTTATTTTATTTTTAAGTTTGAAATTTTAATTTTAATTTTTTGAATTTTTAGATTTTTTTTTTAATTTTGTTTTGAATTTTCTACGGTTTTTTCCAATTTCATTCGAATTTTTCTATATTTTTCTGTTTTTTTTTTAAGAAACCGACACGTCATTATTTTGACCTGTAAAATGAACAGTACCGGTCGTTTATGAACAGGAAAACGTCTTTGGAGGTTTATTATGATAAAAATGTCACTTTGAAAGTTTAAAGTGATAGTAAAAAAATTCAGTGTTTAAAGTGTTAGAAAATGACACTTGGAATGTTTAAAATGCGATTCCCAAAAAATATCCTCAACAAATGTCTAATAATCCCCCATGCTAATCCCGCAATTAGATTGTGCTTCCGCCACGTGACAGCAGCTTGTTTTCGGCTTATTGGTGGATCAAAGTTACGGCGCCGTCCACTCAGGCAGTCATGCCGTCAAAGCTGTCATCCTCCAATCTTTTTCCGCCACGTTTCTTGATTCACACAATACGCATCAAATTGCCTCTACCACACAAAATGTTTGAGAAATAAATAAAAAGTAAGATTTCCGCCCTATTTATGTTCCTCTCATGTATATATGCATGTATGTATACATTCGTAATTCTGTTAGAAGTTAAAAACTAGATGAACAGCGCTACTAGTGATTTAGTTTAATTGTTCATTTGGATATACAATGCATCTAAGTCTTGAGAGAAATCACCATATATTTTTATAATGATAGGTAATATACATAGTTATGGTTGAATCAATCAAACAGCTAAGGCATGGTTATTGATTTTTCTTTATGAAATACGACCTTACGAAAAGAGATTATCTATATTTAAATGAATCTGCCATAATTAGTATTAGGATAAGACATGTGCCTTGCGTAGGGTGAGTTTATTTGTATATATTATCGACAATTTCTTTTTATATATGTGATCATTTTATTTATACATATAAAATGTTTTTTTGTTGTTATTATATAATTTCTTTCAGATAGACCAGATCAATTTTTATTAAAATTTATGGAGCTAAACTATTATTAATATATCATGGGTTAATCAGATTGGACATTAAACAAATTATGACACAAAAACCTTATTTTATTCACCGAACACATTTTTGAGAAAGTGAACAGTACAGTTTCCGCAGTTAAATTATTTTGACATTTATCTTCCATATGGTTTTGAAAGGTTTTAGATCAACCATCAAATTGATATATGTCATTTTAATGCTTTTAGTTATATGCTTAAGGAAAACTTGCATTTTTATAATTTAAAGTCGTTGTAAAAAATTCAAAATATAACATATAAGAAAAAATATAACATATAAGGTTTCCTCATTTTTGTAATTTATAATCGTTTAAAAAAATTTAAAGTATAACATATAAAGTTTTCTCATTTTTTTAATTTAAAGTTATTTTAAAAAATTCAAAATATAACATATAAGAGAAAATCTAATTTTTTATTATATGGTTAATGTGAGTGTTTATTTTTTAATAATATAAAATTAAACAAAAATGAAGAAGGATGCAAAAATTGTTATCAAATCTTTATTATTCATAGTCATTTATTGCCATATATATGTTAATCATATTATGTAATTCTGTAGCTTTTATTTAATGAAAAAATACACGCTTATTATATTTTAGATTAATATAATGATTCCTAGTAATTAGATTTAGACTAACATTTTTTTCTATTGATTCTTAGACTGACACGTAGGCTAAATTATCATCTTAATTAAGTGACACCTAAGCAGATTTTCTTTTTAATTAGTACAAACTTAATGTTACAATTTTTGAAATGATCTTCAATTAATATATAGAAAAATTTAAAAATTTACTAAAAGACTAGTTCCTAAAATTACAATGGTAGCCTATTAAGCTCTCCAAGATGAGTACATACTGCAATGAAATGATTAATACATCACATATGTATCACAACAAGAATCTTGTTATCTTTTTTCGTACTTTTCACAATACCATATTTATACCAGTCATAATTTCTGTATCACAAACTTTACATAACTAGAACATTATGTTTGTATTTATTTGTATATCTGATGGATAATAACTGATTTGATGGGCAGTTATCCATTTAATTTTGTACAGTTGTGCTTGAATTATGTGCCATTCTACCAACCAAAACCTTATAAGAACCATTTCTTCGTGACCTTTCTTTGTCGTTAAAATAAATAAATAATTCAAATAAGATATTTAAAAACCGGTTCTTAACTTTTTTAGTTAAAAATTAATAGACGGTTCTTATATTCCGCTAAAAACTTTACCTTAAAAACATTCCATTAATCATGCTCTAACTAATTACCAAACTTTCCTTTTTTTTGTTATATTCTTCGTAGATCTAATGTGTTTTAGCATATTTGTTATATAATTTATACTAATATATATCCAGAAGATGATTAAGTCATGGTTCCTTAATTTGTTTAATGGAAGAAACGTACCAATGATCAAAGTCATATTCTATTTCCTTTTTAACGACTGGCATTTGAATTCGAACTTAAACGGCTGTATTAGAGCATGATTATCCGGGATCCTTAGTGGGTTTTTTAGTGCGTGAGCCCCCACAAAACCCTTAAGAATCAGTTACAAAAACTACTAATTAAGAATCGATTTTAGTGAGTTTCTTACAGTGTTCGCGGGCCCCACTGACTCGTGGCGGCCCGCGATTGGTTTGCTTTTAATTTTTTTTTTTTTTTTTTTTTTTAAAACTAAGAAACCCAATGGGTTTGATAATCATGGTCTTAGATCTAAGAAGACAATAATCAAAAATTAAATGAAAGTTGGAAGATAAGGTAAAGTTTTGGTGCATAATAATTGGGGGAAGAGAAGAATATATAAATTAAAAGAATGTCATAATCTCTGTTCAGACTTTGAACTAAGACACCATAACCTCATGCCAAAGTCACACATACACATATATACATATACACACACACACCATAGTTGTGTTTGTGTGAGTGTATATATACACAAATCACATCATAACTCTTAAACCTAAACATTTAAAGCCTCTCTCTCTCTTTACAAGTTTCTCTCTCTACCAATCTCCTCTGTTTTTTTCTTGCTCTGTTTTCAATGGAGGAACAAAACTGGATAAGAGGACCAACCATAGGCCGAGGCTCAACCGCCACTGTCTCGCTAGCAATCACGAACTCAGGTGAACTCTTCGCCGTCAAATCCGCTGAGCTTTCTTCATCGGCGGTTTTGCAGAGAGAACAATCGGGTTTGTCGAAATTGAGCTCTCCTTACGTAGTCAAGTACATTGGGTCTAGTGTGACGACGGAGAACGGCAAACCGATGTACAATCTCCTCATGGAATATGTTTCCGGCGGGAGTATTCACGATTTGATCAAAAGATCCGGCGGGAAGTTGCCGGAGCCGGAGATTAGATCCTACACGCGTCAGATATTGAAAGGTTTGATGTATCTTCACGACCAAGGAATCGTTCACTGCGATTTGAAGAGCCAGAATGTTATGGTCGGAGAGGACACCGCGAAGATAGCCGATCTGGGATGTTCTAAAATGGCGGGAAACGGGAGTTTAGAATTTTCCGGTACACCGGCGTTTATGTCACCGGAGGTGGCGCGTGGTGAAGAACAGAGTTTTCCGGCTGATGTGTGGGCTTTGGGGTGTATGGTGATAGAGATGGCTACAGGTTTAAGTCCTTGGCCGGAGCTAAACGACGTCGTGGGTGCGATTTACAAGATTGGTTTCACCGGCGAGTCGCCGGAGATTCCAGAGTGTTTGTCGGAGAAAGGCAAAGACTTTTTGAGGAATTGTCTGAGAAGAGATCCGAAACAGAGATGGGCTGTTGAAGAATTGCTTCAACACCCGTTTCTTGATGTGGAAGACAAATCTCAAATTTTGTCTCGTTGCTGTCTGAATTCTTCTTCTCCTAGTACTGTGTTGGATCAAGGTTTCTGGGATTCATGTGAAACCTCGAGAAGTCCATTAATTCAAGACCCATTTGCAAATTCTTATGATTTATGGGATTCTTCAGCTGCTGATCGGATCAATAAACTCGTCGGAGATGAGAATTCCGGCGAGCCGGAGTGGTTAACGGCGGATGATGGTTGGATTGAAGTTAGAGGCAACGAGGAGGGGAAACGTAACGAAGACGAAGAGGAAGATGAGAATTGCGTTGAAGCGACGTCATCGGAGGAAGACGAAGATGGAGGATTTGAGAATTGGATCTTGGATCAAGAAGACAGCTTGTTCTTGGAATATTCTTCCACTGAGAATAACGTTTTTTATTTTTACCCTAGTAACCTCTTTGAAGAGGATAATATTATTCTATACTATGATCATCTTGAATATGGTTTTGTACAAAAAGATGATGACGTTCTTGAAAATAATAATAAGAATCATTTCTTTAGCCACGTTACAGTTTTACAAGTTCTAGTTTCCTTTTATCAGAATCGACAACGTTGTGACAATCACACCTAAAATTATAGCGGCAATTTTATACTACATTAAGGAAAATTGTAGTACTTAATTAGCTGAGGTCTGACGATGGTTAATGTTGACAAGAATATACGACTATATCATCATCACTCATGACTTGTCATCGCTTATTCACTACTTCTATATTGCAGAATTTGGTTCCACAATGAGCTCACCTTACATAGTCAAGTAGATTCTATTTGAAACAATGTCAACTAGATGATGCTTTCATATATACTACTTCAATTACATTTTTGTTTAATTGCAATTTAGTAGTAATCTTGAGTTTAGATAGTTAAACGTTGAAAGGTGATAAGTGGTATACGGGCAAGTCTTCCTCCGTTGATGTGTTTCTGGTAAGGAAGTTAAGTTCGGAACCAAACCACTCTACGTAATGAGAGTTGACTTTATACGAAGTCTAATTATTTTAGTTTGGTCTTACATTTATGTATTATTTTCCTTATAATTTAATATTCTTTTCGTGTTTACCAAAACCACCAAGGGAGGTTCATTCAAATGTGAAAGCATAAGACTTTTTTGGGGTCTACAACCAAAGTTGGCGTTTACTTTGTACACACTAAGCAAAGTTACTTGGCCAAGTTCATTCACGTTGACTTTTATCTCAATTCTCTATGTCGATGTTTCTCCTTTAGTTATATATAGTTTTTTGTCAACTAGTGTACTTATACATAGTTTAAGACAACAGAGGTCGTCTCAAGTAGCTTTTTCTGACTTCATTTATACACGTTAAGAAAAAATTGTTTGTTATTTTATAACTTGTTTTTGGTTACATGAGGTAGATATTGTTCTCAAAACCCATCTTTTTCAACTATAATAATTTATTGAATAACCAAAAAAATTTAAAATCAAACTTGTTAATCTGATTGAAAATCATATTTGCGTTAAAAGATCAAGACCTAGATGTAACTATGTAAGTCTATTTTAGACAGAAATATTCTGCTATCTTGATTTTCAAATCAAAAGATGTTAACTAGAAAGTAATCACACATTTGATGCGTAACTATCTTAACCAAACACCGTATAAACAAATAAACTATCTAAAGAAAAGTAGGTTTAAGTGTCCACTTAACGTCCAAAAGGTTGTTGATGGTGAATCGGTGACGAAAGGATGACTCTATGTAGATGTCAAAAAGACCTCATACATCTGAGTCCAAACATCTTATTTATAAATTTCTAAGATTAATGATTGGTTTAGATTTTGATCCAACAAATCTGATCCAAGTTAAAAGACAAGCATCATCAATTGCTTTCATCACAGAAACACTTGTAATTTTCAACGTCTCTTTGAAGCTTTTGGGAAATATAGTTTTTTACAAGTTACAAACAAGTAAAAACGAAGACATATCCCCTGATTTTGTACGACTGATTAATTTTTCCAAAATTCATTTATAGAAAATGACTATAGCACGAAACACCAATCATTTTTGTTCAGAACAATTTAGAGCAATGGTAAAGGACTATATATATATATAAATTAAAAAAGGTTGACTTTAGAAAAGGTGGAAGTGTTGTCGTTGGCTCACACTCACTACACCATGAAGCATCTCTGGTCATCTTTAAAATAAAATAGTTTTGCTCATTTTTCATGCATTCCACTGGGATTGCATGAGTGGGGATGTCTCATTGCCTATAGACCCTAAGCCCTTATCCATTTCAACAATTAGTATTATTTTTTCTTGTTGCATACTATTATATGAACAAAGATAATACTTCCAAAATAGGATGGCAACTTTCTTTCTAACGAACCGATATTTTTATATGGTTGTTATATTTAATTTCATGTATGTCATTGGCTCACAGGCAAGACTGAAAAGAATCATTATCGGTATAAGTGTGGTTGGTTAACTAAATATTCTAACATTGATGGCTAAGGCTTTTATAACTATATTGTTTTTTTCTTGCATACAAAAGATGACAATAATACAATCCAATAGACTAGATATTAGTATATTACTATGATCTATTTTAAGAATTCAAGTCTATAGAATATAGATTTGATATGCATAAAAAATCGCTGACGAGTCACACTTCACGCACTGCGAAGTGAATGTAAAGAAGCAAGTTATGTTGGAGGTTGGACTTGGTTTATACTATTTAATCGTTTTTCATAAAGAGGTTATAGTTCCCCTTAATGCTAAATTATTATGATACAAAAAATGCTACATCATTTTTTACTTACTAAGAAAAGGAGCATGATACTTGAATACATTAGTGACGTTCATAGAAGCATCTCATATAAATTTTTTTTTTTGATCAAACAAGTTCGTTCATTCATTCAATAAAGTCTACACTCCATGATCGGAGGACATGATAAGCAATGAGAGGGCTTATTTTGCCGCAGCATCAGCCTCCACATTACTCAAACGTGGTACATGATAAAAAGTTACAGAATCAAAGGAAGAATTAAAGTAGTAAATATCAAATAAAATCCCAAACAAAGCCGGTACCGAATCTCCTTCCTGGATTAGCTTAACCAGAGAGAGGGAATCAGACAAGATCATCAGAGCTTTAACATTTGATGAGGCAGCATACATAACCGCTGAACGGATGGCGAGGGCTTCAGCCATTAACACCGATGAGATTGAGTTGCGAGATTCGCAGATGGAGTTGAGGTGTTGACAGGTATTATCACCTGAGAAGAGGACGCCAATGGCATCTCATATAAAATATAGTTTTACAAATCTAGGATCTTTGTCAGTGATATTATTCTTCCCACAATCAATTACCAAAACATTGTGCTGGCGCTGCACAGCCTGCACTATCAGATCCACCACCACCACAATTATATGACCTTTAAAACCTTTTAATGTTGTACAAAAAAGAACTATTTTAAATATTGGACTAACGTGTAAGCATAGGCCCATTTACTAGAATAAAATTGATAATAACGCATTTTAGTGACCGCTGCAGCAAGCACAGGGAAGCAAGAACTCCCTAACACACCTGTGATGTCTTCCGGAAGGCAAACCTTTCTGCTAACAGAGGGCATATAAGTCGGGATACGAAGACTTTATATACTTCTAAAGTTTTCTCTTGTTTAATCATGTTCAAATTTAGTTCGGGCAAAAAATCTAAATCCAAATAACCAAACCTGATCCAAGAAAATAATACCAAACCTAAAATTAAATATTTGAATGCATTCAAAACATTGGTATCTGAAGAACCAGAGCCAAACCCAATCTTAACCAAAATATTTTGGATGTCCGAATATATCCAAATCAATTTTAAATTTTTTTCATGTTTACCACTTTGTTTGTACCATTATTCACTAAAGAGACATTTTCAAAAATATATTATTCATTAAGAGGCAAAAAACTCTTATATCCTTACTATATATATAATAAATAATTATTTAAATAATTTAAAATTTAAAATTTTTAAAAATAATTTTTTTATGTTTTCGAATTATATTTTTTGAAATTTGTACTTTTTATAAAAAAAATTTAAATTTTGTTTTTGTATTTTTTCTTTCAAATATTCTTTTGAAATTATGTTTTAATTATTTTTGAAATTCAAAAATTCTTTTTGAAATTATGTTTTAATTTTTTGTAAGTATTTATTTATATATTTGTTAGAACCCTAAACTCCACATTCCAAAAATCCTACTCTATTCACCCCTCAACTCTAAATCCTAAATCTAGATTAGTTAACCTTATGGTCATAAATGTATTTTTCCCTCTTTAAAATGAGGATAAAAGTAGTTAAAGTAAATGGTATAATAAATGTGGCATTTTGACAATTTCTCTTAAATTTTATATACTTAAATATATTAGTTATTTTTGATTTAATATCCAAAATATATAAAATATTTTAAAGTTATCCAAAATAATTTAAATATATACATCAAAATTAAATATTTCAAATATCTAGACAATATTCAAAAACCAAAAATACTTAAAATACCTTTTGAATCTCTATCCAAATATCCCAGCCAAACAATTTTTATATTAAGTTTAAGCACAAATTAAACTTAAAACCACGCGCCCCCAAAGTTGCGACCGAAAAGGCAAAACCTAATACTTTCAGTGTTTGAAGTTCGATGCTTCCGCCGGTGTCGCCGGTAGGTCTCCTTCCTGTGGTGACCTGTTTCAGCTCTACCTCTCCATCTTGCTCCCTCAGCCATGGTCTCGGTGAATGGCTCTCCTCTCCCAAAATCAGCTTCTATGCCTTCTCTTTCCTCTTTGTCGTATCCGCTCATTCATCCGTCACAGGAGATTGTCAGTTCTTCCTCTGCTCCTGCCGTTGAATCTCTTCCTCTAACTTCGTTGTCCGTACCGAAGGTGACCAGTTCATCATCGGCACAGAAGGAATTGAGTGATGGATCCACAGTTGGCGTCGCTACTCCTTCTAAGATCTCCTCGTCTTCGGTGCTTTTGCTGTTTTCTTCATCTACGGTGTCTCCACCATTTGTGTCCTCTGGTGACATGATTGCTATGCAAGTTCAACCTATCTCATCTTCTGTAGACGCAACTGGAGGTGACCCTTCACAAGCCGTGTTCTCAGGCGTCGATCTTTCTCCTACGTTGATAAACTCTGAAGGACAAGGACAAAGACTTACAGTCTCTCTAGTTGCTGATACGAGCCACGACTCTTCCCAGATGGAGAAAACGTCGTCGGAATCCTCTCTTCAACCAACAGTTTTTTGTTCCTACCTTGGGTGCTTGGGTAAAGCCCCTTCTTTTTAAACCTCCAGCAACTTCTACTGCCCCAAGTACTCCTACGGAGTATGATCTGGCAAAAGTAGGTAATCAGTTAGCTGCTCTATGGCCAACCTTAAATGATGTGATACTGAACAAGAAGCCAAAAACCAAGCAACCGACTCGTACCTTAGTGCCTCAAGTTGAGAAACTTCCGCTTCCTGAGCTGAAAACTGATGGTATTCTTCGATTTCCGTGGGCTGCGAGATTGAGTCCCCAATCACAGAATCTTTATCGAGCAGCATCGCCGACTTATCGACTTGATGGTACTCCTGAAATATCTATTCCTTCTAAGGTCCTTAAGCTCGGTCCTGAAAATAAGGACGAGTACATCATAGGAAAATTCCACAAGTGTTCTCTACCACCTGGTGGTCTAGTTCATGCGGTGGTTAATAGAATTTGGGGAAGGAGCTGTAAGATTAGCTGTAAGAAGATTGGAGAGTCATCTTACATGTTTCATATCCCGCATGAACCAACTCGTCATTGGGTTATTCAGCGAGGAGTTTGGCACATTGACGACTGCTTGCTTTTCGTCCTACCATGGACTCCGGAAGGCTCTTTCAAAATCCCGGAAATATCGACACTACCAGTATGGGTCAACTTGAAACAGATTCCTGATTGTTGCTACTCTAGGCTAGGGATTAGACATATTGCTTCAGGACTTGGAGAACCCATACTTACTCACAAACCTTGTCTTGATCCCACCAGTATAGGTGAAGCAAAGGTTTTGGTTGAGATGGAATTGGATAGAGATTTCTCTAAGATAATTGCACTTGATGATAAACAAGGTAACATTTTTCTTGTTGAAGTGGAGTACACATGGATTCCTTCTATATGTGAAAGATGTGGTAACCTAGGCCACAAAGAGAAGAGGTGTCTCTTACCTTCGAAGCCGGCTGATGAGCAAAACTTGCCACAACATCCGGCTGTTGTTCGCAATGAAGTCCCAGTTGTGGATATTGATCGTATTCTTAAAGAAATTAAGGGGTTCTTCGAGCACTCCATCACCGCCTGTCCAAGCAGCTGATCCCACTGCTACTATCCAAGACCCAAAAGATACATGTACAGCTCATGACTCTACTTTAAAACCCATTGCGCCTTCAGAGGTATGTACAGAAAACTTAAGGACTACCACGTTATCTTCTTCTTCTCCCTCACAGCTAGAGAAGCCCGTTGCTCCGCTTACTTCAGCTACTTCTCCCGACACATTAGTAGATTCACAATCTACTCGTACTGCTACTCCTATTATGGATTGTCATCCATCCAACATTACCAACGACGAGGTCATTGAATCTTTAGTTGTTGATCTCATGACCGCAACTCCTATACATTGTGCTTTTGAGAGTTCTTCTCGATTTTCAGTGTTAGGAAATGTGGAGGAAGCTGAGATTGAGCCTCCAAACTCATTCAGCTTGAAAAGAGGTGGGAGGGAATCAAAACCTCCAATCAAGTACCAGAACATAGAATGGAATACAGTGCAAGGGAGGGGAAAGCGAGGCCGTGTTGGCCGTGGTTCGTCTCGTTAGTTACTGTCTTTATTGCCATTTAATGGTTTCACTAGTCTTTATCTTTGTTCATTGGATGAGGTCTAAACACTACTGAGGTCTTATCCTTGTAATATTTATGTTTTAATATGAAAGCCTTTTTACAAAAAAAAAATATATATATATTAAGTAGGTATTTTGGCTTACATTATTCAAATTTATATGTTATACTAGGGTCGGTCCGGGCTACGCCCAGGTTTTTTATTTAAATATTAATTATAATCATATATTTATGTTATTTTGATATATAAATATTATATAAATATAAGTAGCTAGATAATTATAAAATTATTTTTAATTATTTATTGTTTTCTGTCTTATGAATTTCAATTTACCCAATCTCTTACAATAAAATTTTCCGTTGATTTATTTATTGAATGAAACTTGTGTAGCTTAAAATCATGCATGCGTTTAAGCTGAATCGAATCTAAACTAAACCGAAGTAAATCCGGTTATGTTCTGTCGTTTTTCTTTGAAACAAAAGGCTCAAGAGAAAAGACCCAATAGGAATTGAACACATTGCTTCCTGTCTATTTCCCTTTTAAGTTTAAAATTTATATCTCATATCTCACCAACACGCATGTCTCTGCGCGTGTATGGCACTTCCATTCATGTTAATTCCCAATAACTAATTAAAAAATGAAATAAAAACTTTTGATTGATTCTCTTATATTCTTATGATTCGTTCGGAGTAAACTTTGCTTTGATAATATCTATATTTCTTTGGACAAAAAAACTATATTTCTCTCTTGATCGAGTCATAGCGGAATTGAGAAACCGATCTGATTTACTCGCCACCGCTTAAACTGTGGAATATTTTTATTAATTGGCTCGATTTTCTTTTTTAACCTCTTCAGTGTTGTTGTTCATCATCCTCTTACCTCTGCCTCTTCATACTCTGCAAAACCCATCGCCAATAATTTTAAACTCTTGAATGTTATTGAGTTACCGGAGGTGGCGGCGAAATGAACCGTCACTGTTGATATCGCATCCAACCAAGGCGAAGTCAGTAGCATCCAGAAACTCACGGTGCGCTCCTTCTTTTCCTTCTCGTTTCCAAAGTTTCAGTCTTTACATATGTTTTCATTATAGTGGATATCTCTTTGTATTTGGGCTATATCACGGTGTGAACAAAAAGCCCACTAAACCGTAAACAATTATGAAACGCAACAGCCCACATCAAAAGTTAATGAAACGATGAGTTTTAGGCAAAGAAGACAGGTGTCGCACTCACAATCAACGACTTTATGACGTGGCACAACAGGAGGGATGCAAACATTTTTGTATATATATAGATATTATTTTTATTTTTGGATTTTGAAAATTTTTAAATATATATAAATCTTATTTTTTAAAAATAATTTAAATGAGTTATCTAAACCCGAACTAAAATTTATATATCATAGGACTAAAATCTTTAGTTCCGAAACCCAATTAGATCTGAAAACGGAAAAAATAAAATTCAAATAGATCCAAATCAAATTTGAATGAATACCCGAACGCCCATCCCTAGTTCGGAAACTAGAAGGGGAAATTTAAATTCTACCACAAGCTTGATACTACTTTTCAAATTTACCATTAATGAATGACTATTTTTTATAAATATCATAAATTTGTGATATAATAACACTACGCTAATTCTTCTAAATATTTTGAAAACATTTATAAATCCAACCCTAATCCCTTAATACTAAACCCTAAAAAGTAATTACTAAATCATAAATCCAAATTGTTGGTATATTTTTGGAAAATGATACTTAACTTGTGGTATTCCCAATTGTTGATATATTGTTGAAATGTAGTATCTAACTTTGTGGTATTTTAGACAAACTAGAATCTATCTTGCGTTTGAGTGATTCCTGACTAAAGAAGCCAAAACACAGATTTGTTTTTGTTTCCGTTTTGTTAGGTCGTCAGAGTTACCGAACTAAAATTGCTTATCCTTTGAATCACATCATGAACAATTTCGATTGAAATGAAGATCTTTTTACCCAAGATAAAAATCAGTGGCATTATTTTTAAGTAAAAATCGTAACATTTTGTTTAAACTGTATATTAAATAACAAAACTCAATGCACCGATGCTTTCCCTGCACGGCAATAACTCTTGCAACTATTAAGAACTCCTCTTCAAAAGTTTCATTCACAGATTGCAATATCTGTAACGGTTTACCTGAAAGGAAACTGGTAAAAAAAGGACAAAGAGACTTATCATCTCTTCTGGTCTCTGATCTTTTTATTCTTCATCATATATCGAGAAGAAGCCTCTGAGGATCTTCCACAACATCCTTGATACGGCGCAAGAAATACACAGCCTCTCTTCCATCAATAAGCCTATGATCATACGTCAGTGCGACATACATCATTGGCCTTGGTACTACGCTTCCTCCCACAACCATTGGACGTTGCACGATTGAATGCATTCCAAGTATAGCAGACTACATATGATATACTTCGTCTGCGTTAGTAAGGGGAAAAAAGAACCGTTCCTTTGTGCAGGTTTTAGTATCGTGAGGATTGAACCAAACCTGAGGAGGGTTGATGATAGGAGTGCTTATGAGACTTCCATAGACACCACCATTAGATACAGTGAATGATCCTCCTGCCATCTCGTCGATTGAAATGGTTCCTTCATTAGCCTTCTTAGCAAGAGAGTTTATCGTTTTCTCAATGTCCGCAAAGTTCATCTGGTCAGCACCTCTGATTACTGGAACCACAAGACCCTGGACACAGAAAAAAAAGGATCAATCACTTCTACCTCTCAACCCTAGATGGTATTATCATGCAATGTTTGGATCTCTCTATCAAGAGAATAGCGGAAACAAACCTTAGAGGTACCAACAGCAATACTGATATCTATGTAGTCTCTGTAAATGATATCATCTCCATCGATAACTGCATTTACTACTGGTTGGGCCTGGAGGGCACTAACAGCAGCCTGAAATAAAGGGTTAAAGAATATATTATTTTATATGTAGAATTCTGAAACGTTAATTAGTTCAAGAAACTTTTCAAGTGTACTTTAATGAAACCAGACATAAGCCCCAACTTCACTCCGTGCTTTTCAAAAAATGCATCCTTGTATTGAGATCGGAGCTTCATCAGATTGGTCCTACGTGTGGAAGCAATATCATGTTGGTGAGCTAAGAGTTGAGTAGTTATTAGTGCAATCTAAGAATTTCATATTGATAAAAGACATCAACATGAGGGTTTTAGCTGTGACTCACATATCAATTTCATTGAATGTTGTAAGCAACGCAAAAGTGTTTTGAGAGTCTTTCAGCCTAGTTGCCACACGTTTGCGGAGTCTTGTCATAGGAACCTGCAACGTTGTTAAGATGCCATAGCATCAATTCATGTGAACGTAAATAGATTTTTTCTGTCAAAGACATAGTATAGAAGTATAGACTAAATGAATGACACAGTTTGCATACCCGTCTTTCCCTATCCTTTGGAGGAAGCTGCGGTTCTTTCGCTGACTGTTTAGTCGGCGGTGGTGGCGGTGATGATGCCTTGGGTTTCTCCGCAACTTTAGTACTTTCAACCTTGGGTTCCTCAGCAGGAGAAGGCTTGGGAGCAGCTTTCTCTGGTATCTTTTCAGAGGGTGCCACGTGAGACACAGCATCTGCAGACTTTGAAATAATAGCTACCTTATTTCCCGGTTCTACAGTATCTCCTTCCTTGACGAGAAACTGCATAACATGATTAAATTAGTTAGGCATAGGAACCCAGGAGAAGAACCACAGGAACTAAAAAGAGCATAAATATTCTACCTCTTGGATCACACCACTTGCTGGGCTAGCAATATCTATTGTCACCTAAAGCACAGAGAAGAATCAAACCCAAGTTATAAAAACTACACCAGAATCATGAAAAATATTAAGCATGTACAGGGAAGAAACGAAGAACATGGGAGAGAATAAAGCAAGTAATTGTTTGACACCTTGTCAGTTTCAATTTGTGCAATAGCCTCATCAGCCTCTACTCTGTCACCAGGTTCTACAAACACAATATCAGAAGCACCAACAATAGAATATTATTAGATACATACATGCACTGGAAAGAAACGACAAGATGATAAAGCAAAAAAAAAAAAGCATACGCTTGAGAAAGTTGGCTAGGGTTCCATCGGTGATTGATTCACCCATGTGAGGCACAACAGCTTCAACGACATCTCCTTCAGTAACAGATACAAAAAGTGTATCAAAAAGCCTAGAAATATAAGTTACGGGAACAGTAGAGAACAAAGCTCAATTGAGTCACACACTTCATAAGAGTATGAAGCAAAATTGAAAGGAAATTTGTCGGTTAGCTGAGAATGAATGATGTATCATTTATCCAAATATTGATAGTGCAGTTATAAAGGGTCACTTGGATACGCTACATGTGGGTTCCAGAGAACATAAAAAAAAACTCGAAACAAGAGAATTATCTTAAGCTAGAGTAAACCATACCACTATCAGATGAGAAAGGCCTGACCCATTTTTGCAGGGTTGTGCCTTGGAAGCTGGTAAGAAGAGTCCTACGCAGATTAATATAAACCTCGTAAGAATAAAAGTAAGTGGGAGATTTAATTCTACGCATGAACAAAACAAAACGGAGGTCCCTAACCTCGAGCACTCTGAACACCCTGAAAAAAAGCGAAGGATTGATTGTTAGATTAAAGAACCTAAACTAGCCAATAGATGACAACGTAATAAAATACCTGGACAAGAACGATGATGGAAGTAGCTACGAGCATGGCTTCCACGAGGCACAAGAGTCTGAAATATTTAAATAAAACGCTAGTTCATTCATGGAATAGAGTATTATTATGAGTTAAAATGTAACAAAGATAATCAAGTGATATGTAGCAAACATAAAAGACATAAAGATACGCGACCGGATCAAGAAGAAACGTTACCTCTGTTGCTGAAAGAGAATGAAAGCTTTGTGAAGATGCTGCAACACGAGAAGATTTCATTGATTTCGCCAATCCCTGAGAGAGAGAAAGAGATCAATCGAAACTATAATCATATTTCGGAAAAATCAAATCACAAAAGATGGACGAATCTGAAAACAGAAGGAAGAGTAACCGAAGAAGCAGAAGAGCCTCTACTGGAAGCTCTCCTTATGACAGCACGCAACATCATCCCTCGCACCGAATCTCCTAAATGTTTCCGAAAAGCAAAATCAATACATTTCGGTGAGATTCAACACTTGTAATCGTACAAACAGAGAAAACAACACAAATTAAATGGATTCTACAATTCGATTCACTACTTTCTCAGAGACCTCAGATCATCATGCCACAGAGTCAGATTCGTAATCTTTCCGTTTACGACGCAAAATCCGAAAAAACAAAAATGAATCAAGAACAAGAGGGAGAGATAGGAATCTAACCAAAAGAGATAGAGAGAGAGACTTCAACGCGGAGTGAGAAAGCTAGGGTTTGCTGAATTGAATGACGACTGGGAAATGAATATGACTTTTCTGTGAGAGCTAGCTAGCTTTGAGCAAGTTACAAGAATATGGCAAGTTCGGAAGATTGTTACACGTGTCTACTTATGCTTCTTCCGATTACATGAATATTTAGAAAGCTTCAAAATGCCGCCGTTTTATTAGCATCCGGCCCATGTGCCCAAAACCCCATCTTACCCAGACATGCTGCTAGGTCACACGCAAAACTCTCTTGCTTCATTCTCTCAATTCTCTTCATCAAAACAATCCATTCTCACTCTCAATTCTCTTGATTCAACAATCCGTTCTCACTCTCGTTGATTCAACAATCCATTCTCACTCTCAATTCTCTTGATTCAACAATCCGTTTCTCAAGTTATAAACAATCAATTCCTTTTATCTCATGGCATCTTCCTCTCATAACAAGTTCGAAGACTCTACTTATGAAGCGTTCGATCAATATTTTGATCATCAATTCGATGAAGCATTTGAGAATTTGTGCAATACTTTTGGTGATCAAACAGAAGAAAAGAAGACAAGAAAAAAAAGAGTTTTTATCGAAAGAAACCGTGAAGAAGGTCATCTCCGATTATGGAATGATTATTTTAGTGACGCTCCAACGTATCCAAAAAACCTATTCCGGCGACGATTTCGTATGAACAAACCATTGTTTATACATATTGTTGATCGTCTCTCAAATGAAGTTCAATTCTTTCGTCAGAAGAAGGACGGTCTCGGAAGGCTTGGTCTCTCTACACTTCAGAAGTGTACGGCAGCTATTCGTGTGTTGGCATATGGCTCTGCCCTTGATGCGGTCGACGAATACCTCAGGCTCGGTGCAACCACTACTCGGTTATGTGTGGAAAATTTTGTGGAAGCAATAATAGATTTGTTCGGAGATCAGTACCTAAGAAGACCAACACAAGATGATCTTCAACGTCTACTTCATATTGGAGAGCTTCGTGGGTTTCCCGGGATGATAGGAAGCATCGATTGTATGCATTGGGAGTGGAAGAATTGTCCCACCGCTTGGAAAGGGCAATATTCTCGTGGTTCTGGAAAACCGACTATCTTTTTAGAAGCGGTTGCTTCATATGATCTTTGGATATGGCATGCGTTTTTTGGACCTCCAGGTACCTTAAATGATATCAATGTTCTTGATCGCTCACCTGTTTTTGATGACATAATAAATGGTCAAGCTCAGCAAGTGAATTTCACGGCCAACGGAAGAGATTATCATTTGGCTTACTATCTCACCGATGGCATTTATCCGAAATGGGCAACTTTTATCCAATCTATTCCAATTCCACAAGGGCCTAAAGAAGTTTTATTTGCTCAACGTCAAGAAGCTGCCCGAAAAGATGTCGAACGTGCTTTCGGAGTCTTGCAAGCTCGATTTGCAATTGTTAAAAATCCGGCACTTTGTTGGGATAAAGTCAAGATTGGAAAGATTATGAGAGCATGTATCATACTCCATAATATGATAGTAGAAAATGAACGAGATGACTACACTCAATACGATGTTTCTGATTTTCAACAAGGAGAAGGAAGCGGAAGTTCACATGTCGATCTCACATATTCAACAGATATCCCTACAAATATCGCCAATCAGATGGGTGTTCGAACAAGAATTCGTGATAGACAAGCACATCAACAACTGAAAGGTGATTTCGTTGAACATATTTGGCGTAAATTTGGACGTGATCAAGATACCAACTGAGTTTGGATGTCTCGTTCAAATTATTATCGTTTATTTTAATAATCTTTGTTTCCATGCTTTTATGTTTGTATTTTAAAATTTATGTTTAAAATGTTATGTTTAACTATGTTTTATTTACTTAATAAATTTTATCTTTTATAAAAAAATTATGTTTAAAAATAAATTTAATTTTTTTTATTGTTAAGCACCCTAAGTTAAGCAACTACCAATAAACCAATATCATTAAATGTTTCTTAATTTGTTGCTTAGTTTTATTTTAATACTTAAAAATTCATTAACAACCACTTAAGCAACACTAAAGGTTGTTAGCAATAAACATGCTCTTACTACCCTGCTAATTATGTCAGAAAACTGTTACCGTTTTCTGAAGTTGGTTATAAGTCTCCTTACGAGTTGTTGAACAAACAAAAACCAGACTATTCATCATACCTAAGGGTTTTTGGTTCAGCGTGCTACCCTTGCTTATGGTCATAACAAGTTTGATCCAAGGTCTTTACAATGTATCTTTTTTGGATATCATTCACAATATAAAAGTTACAGTGTTTATATCCTCCTACTGGCAGAAAATACATCTCGCATCATGTTATATTTGATAAGGTTGTGTTTCCTTTTGAGCACTGATACAAGGAGTATGTAGTTCCCCACATACTACACCGTTGTTGCAGGCTTGGCAATCTGCTCCTGTTCCACCACCTTTGCTTCCTATGATTCAGCACATTCTTTCTCATCAGGTTCCTACGGTTTCAACACTTGTTCAGGATCCTGTCGTAGACCAATTTGTTGATGAGGCTGGACCTAGTTCGTCTAGAGATACGGAAATAGAGAAAATTATAGAGGAAGATGAGATAACCGATCGCCCTGTGAGTCCTACTACAGTCACTCAAGTTTCTGGGATCCATCCTATGACAACACGCCTGCAACGTGGAATACGCAAACCAAATCCTCGGCATGCTCTTCTCACATGAACAGATCTCCCAACTATCCCAAAGACCCTTGCGGCTGCGTTAAAACATCCCGGTTGGAAAAAATTTATGGGAGAAGAAATGGAAGCACATCATCTCAATGAAACTATGTCTCTTGTTCCTAGGGATCCTAACATGTGTTAGGCCGTAGGTGGATACATACGGTGAAACTAAAGGCAACAGGAACTTTGGATAAGCTAAATTCTCGACTGGCGGTGTGTGGTTTTGAACAAGAAGAAGGAGGTGCTTTTATTGAGACTTACAGTCCGGTTGTGAGGACTTCAACAATCATATTGGTTCTTAATGTTACTGTGGAAAAAGAGTGGAAAATGCGTCATGATGTTAAAAATGCGTTCCTCCATGGGGAGTTAGTTGAGGAAGTCTTTATGGAACAACCACCTGGTTTTGTTGATCCTTCAAAACTGGATCATGTTTGCAGACTACATAAAGCTCTGTATGGATTAAAAACAGGCTCCTCGTGCTTGGTTTAATAAGTTCACATGTTATACAAAAAAAACATTACAAAAGTGTGTGACTTATATAGATGAGCCTTTTGCTTCCCAATTACTATAGAGTATCTTACAGTACTAAAAATTGCTTATGCTTCATGTTTAGCTATGCCACATCAGCATGGAAAATCAACCAACCAAAGATCATTTTTCTGCCATGTCACCATCAAGTTTCCCAAAAAGACTCATGTGTATTTCAATTGTCTTCTCATCTTTCTCTTCATGCAAAATCGTTTCTTGAGAGGACTGTCCTCTCATCTCCCATACCTTTCTCCATCACTCATAATTATATATTGATTCGACCTATATTGATTCGTCTGTTTGATTCAATTACATCACCTCCACTTCAGTTTAAATACAATTTTCCAGTTTCAAAATTTACATTGACTCGGGAATACTCAGCCGACGAATAATATAGTACATCAACCGGAGGTGACCAAATACGCAGCTTTAATATAACCGCAGCTCCGATTGCCAGCTCCACTTCTCCGGCAAATTCTAGCACCGCAACACCGGCGAAATCCCACATCGTCTTGGAAAGCTTCGGGTTTTGGTCTCGGCCCTCTTAGCAAAGTTGTATCTCGATTTGGCCGTAAAGGTTTGTTCGATTCAATTATATCCATCAGATTTTTGGAACAGATTGTTCTGAGTTTTATTTTCTTAAAACATAGATGATGTTTTAGTCAGATCGAGATGTTTACTAGATGTATATATACTCGGGAACAAACACTGTTGCAGATTGAAAATTGAATCATGTAAGCTAGCTGTTCATCGGTCTTTTCTCTTGGAAGACCCACTGAAGATCGAAAGTACTTTCAGAGTTTCAGTGAGGTTTTAGAAGTGATGCTCCTGAAGGATCGAGCCACTGGCTGTGCTCATGTTTATTTTTGTCCTCGACGATCCCAGTTTTGCTGAGTCCTACACGTAATTGATGTTAAATTGTATGTTTTCATCAATTTTTTTTTTGAGCCAATACTTCATTACTTTAGTATCAATCTGCTTCTTTCAATAGTTAGTTTTTTGGAACAGAGGTTACTGCTCCTCTAGGTAAAGCTATAAATTGTGTCAGTTGTGAAAGTTCTAAGTGGAGCTTCAGTTTCTGCCTTACAATGCATTCTTTAACAGTTTAACCTTCTGTATTTCAAAAAAAAAAAAAAAAAACAGTTTAACCATCTCTACTTTAATACTTCCTCCATTTATCAACATGCACCTAAATTTCACACGTCACATGGAGTTATGTCATATTATGTTTCTCTCAATTGTGCTGACCACTACTCAGCTTTGAGCTTGCCTCGGTATGGACATGGCTTATCCCAAGGAAAATATAAAAAAGGTAAAGCTGTTTGTTTCTCTCTTTAGAATGTTTCTCTGCCTTTGTTAATTGTTGGATACTCATAGGCAACAAATTTTTTAATTGAGTTTGTAAGCATAGTGATTGATTTCATAGGCGGTGATGGTCCATCCCCACAAGAATTTGGGGAGTGAGAGAGCAGCTGAATCTTATGAGAGAATTCAGAACCCATGAGGTAATGATTGATATTGCGTTTCATTAGTTTGTACTGCTGCACCAACTTCCTTCATCTCTGATCTCCCTAGCTAGCCTCTAGGTTTTTCTTTATTCTATAAAATGGAAATCATATGACAGTGAATTAAAGAATGAAGAACTACTGAACGACTTTGTGAGGTTGAAAATTTTTTCTCAGAATGTATATTTATAGTTTTCCGGACATATTTTGTTGCCAAACGTGTCTTTTTTCTACTTGGATTTTTGTCTTCATGGTATGCTGCTAACGTAATACATCATCAAGAACCAGGGGTATGGTTTCCCTACCACGGGTTCTGGAAGCTCAGAAGGTGAAGGAATGGATGCTGTAAGAGTTAAAAATGTGGAAATCTCTGTGCGTGATTTTTAAACAAGAAATGGAAATCTAAAGCAAGATGGTGCCCTATAGTTATCCTAATCTTAATCTGCATCTTAGAAATACTGCATATTTACTCCAATAAGGAAACTTCTCGAGACATTAATAACGACAATTAAACATGGTGTGTGCTGGGTTGCAGAATTTAGTCCCCAATGAAGTGAACTTTTTGCGAACGATATTTTGCAGAGTTTTACTAAACATGTAAATAGTGTGCTCAGAGGTGGCGTGGTGGTCCTGGCGGTGGTGGTGAAGACCGTTGCGGACATGGTGAAGACCGTTGCGGACATGGTGAAGAAGAAGGATGTCAAGGGATCGAAAAGGAGGCGGAATGATTCATCAACCAGTGACATGGAGCGGAGACTCTGCATTAAATATTTTGCGAATGGACCCTGCGACTATAGCCCTGTTCGTTTCATTCTCGCGGCGGTTGCGACCAGCGACTGAAATTTCTTCATTGTTTTTATCTTTAATGGTTGCTCGGAGGGAGGAGGAGAGACGCAGCGATCAAAAACTACACGGATTCGGCAAATTCCGTTGACGCCAAAAATAACAGCGACCAATTACCTTCATTCTCTCTCCTCTGCGTCTTTCCTCTGCGTCTCTCCTCTGCATTTAAAAACTGATTCCGTTCAATTTTCTTCTCTCTTTTTCTTTAGAATTGAAGTCGCAGCCGCTGGTCGCGCGTTAATGAAAAGAACAGGGCTTATGCTAATTATCACCGGCATTATATTCAACTAGAGCTTAAACGTGTCTTTGGTATCATGAAATTTTAGGATTTGTTTTTTTTGTTCGCAAGTTGTTTGATCATAGTTTAAAGAAGTTTTGATGCTTGACAATGCTTCCGGCTATCCAGACCAATGGTCTGCACTACGAATCAAATTCTGGATTCAATTACAGTTACTCAATAGCTACGTAACATAGTTTTCGGATAGAATTATATACAATTTCTTTCTTTGTGTGGGACTACACTGATATTGAAAAAGGACGTTGGGTGAGAGAAGATGAAGCATACTCTGGGGTTTAAGAAAACATGGCAAGAGGAAACCAAGTCAAGTGTGCCTAGGATGGTTGGTAATCTGGTTTATGGAGTAAGTCCAGTGTCAGCTGCACTCTCTGTTGGGAGACGAGAGTTCTATGCTATGTTTGTTGAAGAAGCTTTGGATTTGAGCAGTATCCATAGGACAAAGGAATCCAGGAAAAGTTTCGAGAAAGTCATTAAACTCTCTGAAAAACTCAAGTAAACTTCGAAGCATTATTTTAACATGGTTGCTGATAAGAGATACTTTGTTTGAGTTTGATCCTGATTTCAGTCTGATGGAACATGAACAAGAAGGTTATGGATTGACCAGGAGTCTAAGAGCTTCTTCAAGGAGGGATATCTTTGTAGTGGGCAAGATCAAGAAATCTGCTTCGGGGATGTTTATAACCGATGAGAAACTATGCAATGCATGTGCAGGAGTGACAAAGTGAGAGTAGTATGTATTTTAAATCCCCACCATACTTTTTTGGATTCTATGCAATGAATGTGTATGAATTAGAGTAGCTTTGTATGTATTTTAAATTCCCACTATTCTATTTCATACGTTCTTGGAAGAATCTATGGTGAGAGTCATCAATATGACAGATAAATCTCATAATGGGTAAAAATGAATCCTCCTTATTCGTGAATCCCACTTATTCGTCCATCCACATATTATACACACACATACAAGTAAGATAAATTGTCTTGGATTCATTAGAAAGAGTTTCATGTCGTTTGGTTTGAATTGTCCTAATTAACTATCCTTATAAAAAACAAACTTCATAGTTTTACCATGCATTGTATGTATAAAAATAACCAAGAAGACAAATTTGAATTCGAAATAACAGAAATTTCATAGTTTAGATTTTCTTTTTTTTTTGAATAAAATTTTGTTTTAGTTTCTCCGATTCAAAATTTTGTATTTATTTAGTTTTGAAAAAGTATAGTCACATTCAACCACATTCAAATGTGCTCTACTTTATAATCATTTTTGTTGTTTGGTCTTAAACATGACTAATTATATATATTAGACACAAAATTTTGACTAATTGCTTGAATGGTTTAGGCAAGCAGTTCTGTTTTCTTCTCTTACATAAATTGAAAAAATGAATTCAATATTACAACAAAATCAAGGGCTAATCAGATACACAGCAATTACATACAATAACAACAAAGTAACGTCATGTTCCGGCAATATGAAGACGATTGGCTTAAATTTAACGCCTTGCTATTGGAATTAACAGAGAATCTTTCAAACTCAGAAATAAATACAAAAAAACGATCTTAACATTTTTACCAAAACGATACCAAAAACTAAAACAAATACTAGAGCTATAACAAGGAACGTCTATACATCATAGACGAGTCTGAAAAAAAATGAATTAAAAAATAAAGAGTGGAACATTACATTCAAAATAAATATATTATGGTCAAAACACGAAAGGAAACAAATAAGATGAATAAAGTTAGAGAAAAAACATTTAAAATTGGTTCAAATAAAAAATTTAGACGACAATTTATGACAGCAACAAAATAATAAAACTACTATAAATATACTCCCCAAAGTTAACACCAATAATTAACTTCACGAAAATCATATAATCACATATTAATCATTGTTGTATCAATCATTCCCACAAAATAGTTACATACAATAACAACAAAGTAACATTAATATACAAATGAAACATTAAACAACGACATGTATTCACAAAAAGCTGAACTATGAACACATAAAACAAGCAGTCGAAAAAGAGAGCTTGATGAATATTCTTATATGATACATGAGAAGTCAATATATGAAGAAACAATTAACTGGCTGGTTAGAAGCGTTAATCCAACAATATATAAATGTACTTTCACGAAATCCTACTATCAATTACATTACATTAGAAAAAAAACTATCAATACAACATATATTAAACACATTTAAAATGAGAAATAAAAAAACTACTACACTTTTATAGCAGGAGCAAAATTCTACTCTGATAAAACAATAAGTTGTATCCGGTGGTTTAGAAGAATATGAACTTCACAAGTAAAAATATCATAATAAATACAATATATAACTGTACATGGACATTAACTTTAGAAGAAAAATAAAATGTGACATTTATTGATTTCAAAACTGCATTTTCTCATATACATAAATATGTTATAGTAGTATTCTTGCAACCAGAATTATAATATTATTAAAATAAAAATAATATTCTTTGTTAAAATATATCCTCTTCATAAATAAGTGTATGCTCTTTAGTCACCAAAAGATAAACATTTAAAAAGAAAAGGATACACTATTATACGACACATGAGAGTAAAATGATTACAAATAATAATACATTGCAAACCAATATTATAACAAAAACACACACAAAACGCAATTTAATTTACCAACTACTACATATTTTATAACTAATCGAAAATAGTGAATAAAAGTTAGTATTCACCTGCAAAAAGGGGTGTGGCTTTTTTTTCCCACTATAGTTAGTTAGTGCTACATTTATATATACACTTAAATCAAACATTATGTACATGAAAATGGCTATATGCTCCATACCAAATTTCTTTTTGTATCCGCTCCTCCATGACATAAAAGATAAACGGGTTTCAACACCATCTTCGGTGTATTCATAAAATGTAGACATATTATAAGAACAAAAGCTAAGTTGTGCATATACCAAATTTTTAAGAAATATTACAAATTTATAGAAAGCAAAAAGTAGGAAAAAAAATAGAAAACTGCTAAAGGTACTATTAAACATCAAAATTAAATTAAATACAAAGAAAAAATATTCACATATTAATAATAATTATAAATAAATATATTTAAAATTTATAATCCGCGCGTAGGGCGGACAGAAGATCTAGTTATATTAATGGTAAATATCCATAATATAGTAGAACTTCTATAAATTATTAATGTTGTGACTTTGAAATTTTATTAATTTATAGAGATAATAAAATTTTACAAAAGTTGCTTTATTTAAATTTTTTCTTTTAAGATATATTTATTCTAAGATAAGAAAATTATTTGATTTTAGTGTATAGACATTAATTGTAATTTTTTAAAATTTGAAATTTATATTAATTTAATTATATTATTTAGTGTATATAATTTATATTGCATAGAACTTACATGAGGTTTTATTCATTATATTATCAAAAATATATTAAGGGTTAAGAAAATATAAAGAATTCCATTGTGACTATAAAACAAACAACATAATAATAGGTTCTTACTTAAATAAAATATGTGTACATATAAATTATTAATTTATAATTTTATCGATTTGTGTCAAATTTTGAATCGGTCCAATTTGAAACTGGCGAAATTTATTAATTTATATAAATTATTAATTTATCTAGTATTAATTTGTAGAGATTTTATTGTATATGCTCTTGTCATGAAACACTGTATTGTCACTGGTTTCTTCTTTGGCGTTATAATGTTCGCATTGTACATCATATATACACATAGAGTTCAAGGATGACTTGTTCGAGAGGTCTCTTTCTTTTCGTCAGGCTTCTTTCGCAAGACACGTTTTTTTTGTCTTACTTCATCTCTATTCCGCAGGCATTTTTGAATCTGTGCTAATCTAATTTTATTGGAGATGCATCCATATTTCTATATGTTGAAACAGAGACTCTTAATGTTGCGAAGCAATTAAATTCCAAACGTTTACGCAACTATATTTCCTATATATATTTTTGCAGTTTTAATTATAACTAGGTAGTGATCCGCGCTGTGGGCAGATAAAATAGTTTATTAGATTGTTTATTTTATGTTGTATTAAGAGATTTGTGTATAGCTTTTTTAAGGAATCGATATTCATATATCATATCAGATTCAATTGATCTATTCGGATTTTGGATTTTGAGATTTAGAAATTTAAATTTTATTTGGATATTTATAAATTTTGGTTTTAATTTGGGTTGAATCATTGCGGGTTCGGTTCGGATTCGAGTTTGGGTACCCATGTTAATTACGTATTTTTAACAAAAATCCAAATATACTTAAGTCCTCAAAATCCAAATATAAAATAATATAAAACATAAAAATTATGAATAATGTAAGACTAAATATTTAAATTTACATAGAAATTAGTTCAATTTAAATATTTGGATAGAGACCAAATAAATATTATCAGTGTTTTCAACATTTACTGTTATTTTTGGATATTTACTTGTGATTATATTGATAATTTTTAGATATTTTCTTATTTTTGAATACTTATTAGATATAAAATTTATAATAATTAATATATTTAAGTGTATAATTGTGATTTACATATTTTGGTATCTAAAATATTTTAGTTTGGATTATATTAGAGTCTGGTTATCTAGATATTAAAGATCTATCTGAGTACTTAATGAGTTTTAGGGGGTGTATTGAATCTAAAATTTGAAGTGATATGATTTTAGTGAATTTTTAGATGATTTTAGGTGAATATTAGAATTTGGTGTGATTTTTGTTAAACTACTCTAGTATATCATATAGAACCATGGGATTTGGATTTTTAATTTTATAACTAAGAAACACTTCTCAAACACCCTAAAAACATTTAAAACACTCGAAAATCTCCAACTTAAATTTTGTTCAATAACAGTGGATTTCAGAGTGTTTTATAAAATGAAAAGTTCAATAACACTTGATTTTAAAATATTTTTTAAAATCCTTGTTTGAATAACACTGGATTTGTCATTTTAATACAAATCATCTGAAACTCTTAGTTGAATACACCCTCCTTAGTTTGTGTTTAGTATTACTTTCAAATCTAGTTCGGTTCGGTTCTTCGGATCCAAATATTTATCCATACTTATTTTCTTCTGCTAATATAAAGCAAAATAAAATTAATGTAAAACAAATATTCTTGGCTTATTTAATATACATAATTATTGGATTATACTTTAAGAATACCAATAAAAATGACTAGGCGCGTCGTGTCAATATTGTTGGACATCTTGCAAAATTGACGTAGTCTATAACCAATAATGTGTATTTTCTTATAAAAATTCTTGGTAACTATAACAAAAACACGATACAATCGAGTGAAAGAGATTAAAGTTGCATGTAAAATAATTTGATCGCTTTAATTGGCTCCTGAATTCTATTTTTCAATTGATTTCATGAATTTTTGTTTTTGTAAAGCTTTTCTGATTTTTCTAGCAATCTTATTATGTTTTTAATTCTTGGTATGATATGAAAATTTCGTAAAAAAAAAAATCAATACTTTGTTAGACTAAAGATCTGACTTTGTGTGTGATGTTTTTCTTTACATCAGTTTCCTTAACTCATAACCAGTCACAATTATTTGTTGCTTTCGTGTACAAAAACCTCAACCATGACCAAGTTCGGCAAGATATGAAACTTTTAATTTCTAAGAACATTCTCATTCCAACATTTTAGTTGATATGATTCTTAATGATTTTGTATTTCTTTCTTTATTGATTTTGAATATTAAAGTAAGTAAATAACACAATGGATTAAGACAAAACAGTACTTTATTGATTTATTAAATATATAGAACACGGTTTTTTTATTTAGAAAAAGGTGACTGAAAAATAATTGCAAAATCTGGTGGTTTATTCGAATATATAGAACAACAAAAGACATAACAACTTAGAGACTTAATCTTGTGGCAGGCCAGCATTTGTCCCTTCCAGCTCAGTTCTTCAATCTGCGTTTTAAAGAAAGAATAAACAAAATTAGCGTAAGACTTTCTCCCTATATTCAACCAGTTTCCAATAACTTTAATGGTACTTTTGATTTTTACCATGGCAAACAGGAGGGATTTTTAGTAATGCCACAATTGGTCCCTAGAGCCTTGATTTTTGCCGGGTCAAGCCCGGACCTGGTGAAGTACGGGCAGAGACATTCAAGATTAGCGGCTTTGGCGACCTTGCAGCATTGGGGAGTGGGAGGTGGTGGGTTGTTTCCAGTGACAGCTGGACTACATTTCTTCAAGTCGTTTGTGTTGACGCCACATATGGGAATGCTCGTAGCTTCTTCAATCATCACCGCGGCGGTTACAACCATCACAAGAGCTGTGATGAGGATTTTGGTATTGTTCTTACCCATTCTGTCTTTTTTTTTGTTTATCTTAACCCTCTTTTCTCTCTCTCTCTCTCTCAACTCTATCGTGATCCATTAATGTAATGAGCTTCCTATATAGCAACCGTAGAGCTATATCACGGGTCTTTTGCGTCGAAAATTTGTAAGCAAGAGGACAAATGTGGTAGACCTTAGTTTCATGCATAAGTCTCCGGTAGATATTTCTCCTTTACGCGTCTCAATGGGTTTTGGTCTTTGTATTTTTGCTTGCATTTGTCACTGCACTCATATAATATATTTAAAACCAAAGCAAGAAACAAAATAGTCATAGCTATTTTGTGATGTACCACCAGGTCTCTGGTTTGTGAACTTGTATCTGATTTAATTACAGCGAGAGGTAAACTTAAGTGGTATTCAAATATACAGTTTATGCTAATTAAGAGCATATCCAATTATTTATATATTTCTTTTTATAATAATTAGAGGTAAATTAATTTTAAATTTATCCCTATTTTTGTTATATAACAGAGATTGTTATTTTTCCTCTATAATCAGAGAATAAATAACATTTTTTTCTCTACAATTAGAAAATACTATTTTAGAAAATACACTAGGGTAAAGTTTATCTTTATTACAAATTATTCTATTTTAAAAAAAATAATAATAAATTAGAGATGGTCTAAATGAATGTTAACAAAAACTTCAAATCGTGTTATTTTTAGAAGTGTCTGGCTAAAATGTTTGAATGTCGTATGCTAAAATATTTAAATACTAGGTGTGTCTACACAACTTGTGCGGACTAATATATATTTTAACAAATTTTGAAATAAATATTAATTTAAATTTAAATCTAAATATTGAACTTAATACAAATTTTAAATTAATATTAACAATCATCTAATTTTAGTATTTATATTGACAATTAATGTATTAACTTTTTATTTATTTATATAAGGGGTGCATATTATAGATCAAAATCTTCTCTATAAATAACAAAATATCATTAGATAATTTGGATTTGAAATAAATCACTTCTTCTTATTGTAAATTGATATTAATCACTTTTCATAATTCTAGAGGTCCAATATTCACAACCTAAGTAAAAACGTCAAAAACACATAACATTAAAATAAGAAAAGATATGATACACAAATAAAATGAAAATATACTAAAATCTAAAAACCTACGGACTAAGACTTCCTTCTCATACTAACATCCCAAAACACTTGGATTGACGGACGGTTGATACACAAATAAAATGAAAATACACTAAAATCTAACAACCTGAGTGATTTTGATTGTTCTAAAAAATTTATCGTAAAAGATAGTTGATTCATTTTATCTTATGTGATAAGTCAACAATGGGGAGTCTTACTGGATCAAAGATTTGACAGTTTTTCATTTTTCTTTCCAAAACCCTTCTTATTTTATTTTGTTTTTGTCATTCAAATCCCTTTTTCACTACAAGAAAACATAATCTTAACGAGGGCGGTTTTCCTCGTTATTTCGTCGTAAAAGAGGCTTTACGACGAATTAGCGAGGAAACGCGTTTGCTCGTTACACGTCCGTCGTAACACATATTTCCTCGCTAATTCGTCGTAACTTAGCGAGGAATATATTTCGTCGTAAAGACGAAGTAGAACGATTCGTCGTAAAGACGTCGCTACAATTCCTCGTAAGGACGTCGCTACAATTCCTCGTAAATAACTCGAAAACAGTTCCTCGTAATCTACACGTAAATACCTTGAAAGATTTTCCTCGCAAAATACACGTAACAACCACGAAATGATTTCCTCGTAAAATGGTCGTAAACATTTCCTCGTTATTTCCTCGTAAATACTTCCTCGTAAAATACTCGTAAACTGTTTCTCGTCATTTCCTCGTAAGATTTCCACGTAAAGAGGTCGTACATTAGCTACGAATTTACTTCGTTTTTATTATTTTACAGAATTTTAAAATATAATAAAAAAATAATTAAAATTATTTAATTTAATAATAAATTAAAATTCAAAATAAAAATAAATTCATATGAAAATATTTTATAAATAAATAAGTTTTGAATTTATATAATACAACAACAAAAAAAAACTAAGGGTCGTTCATCGCCCGGTAGAATTCATCACTCCTCCTCGTAACATCCGCCTCGTTATGTACGTCGCCGGATGACTCGCCATGAATGGGATGTTGTTGTCGCATGTTCCTCAACATGGACTCCCATTCCGGATTTGTGGCCGCAATAACGTCTAAGAAGCCCTCGACTCCACCCATACGAGATTTTGTCGCGGTCAACTCGTTACGCAGCTGAGCGGACTCTCTACGCAGCTCCGTGACTTCATCATCCCGTCGCTGACCATAAGACGATGTCGCTCTCGGAACATCGTTGACGGAACCAATACCCAATGTCCGTCCCTTTTTTTTAGGGACAACCTTAAAAACAAAAAAATAAATATTGTAAGTAAATATTTAAAGTTAAATTAAATGAATAATTAAAAATTAATTTTTTTGAAAATTTACCTCCTCGTAAATCTTATCCACTTCAAGTGTGGATAAGGTGACGGGTAATCCGTCGGTAGACTGCTGGGTCAGCTGAGTCTGGCGGTCTTCAACCCGAGCAACTACGTCGTTGTAGATTTGCTCGGACTTGCCATCTACAAATACGCCCGCCTTGTTCTTGTGGGTCCTCTCGTAAAGTTCCATAAGAGACGGGAGATGTCCCGTCTCTTTGGCCTAAAAAACAGTTAAGAAAGTTAGAATAAATTAATATAATTATTAAAAAAATTATTTAATAAAATATTTAATTACCATTTCCAAACGGACACCGGCGTGGGGTTTTTGGCCCGTAGTGTGAAGCATCGGCCCGTTCCCGTGCTCATCGACCGTGTTACGGGAGTTAGAGCAAGCCTGGGCGATTCTAATCGAATCAGGAAGGCGCCAATAACGGATGAGGCCATCCCACACGTCCGTGGTGAGCTCAGCGGGTTTGCCACGCTCATACCCCTTCACGATCCAGTCACCCTTCCAGTTGGAGACCGTGTCCAACAAGCGAACTTTCGCTTTCGCGTTAAACTTCTTCCTCACCCTCTCAGTGATCCCCAAAGCCCAATTATATTTTTGCTGTTGGAAAAAATAAATTAACAATTAGTTTTTTAGAAAGTATATATATAAATCATGAAAAAATTAAAAAATATATAATTAATTAATAGAAACTTACAGCGTAAATTTTGAACCACGTCTTTCTGACGTAGTGAGGCGTCTTACTCCAGTTTGGATGTGCCATGGAGAAGTAACCCTTGATCGTGTCGGTTACGTCCGATGCAAGACATCCGTCAACCCCCCACCTGGAAAATACAAATTTAAAATATAAATTATTTTTTAATGTTATAAAAGATATTTAAACGAATTAAAAAAATTAATGCAACATACCACAACGTTCCGTCCGGTCGGTCTGGGTCGATGACTGGTAAACCTTCTCTGCCTGGCAGACTGAGAATGTCCTCTACCGTGTACTGCGAGTAAGGAGCACTCGGAGGCACCATCAGATCAGGATGAATATCAGCGACCATCGGAGGTGCCATCGGAGGAGGCACAGGAGGAGGCATCGGAGGAGGCACATGAGGAGCCGATGGTGCACTAGAAGAAGTAGACCCAGAGACTCTCTGAGTGTACTGAGTCTCGGGGACAGTCTCCTGGCCCGAAGAACTGGGAGCGGAAGAAGAGGCCGGGTCTAAACGACTACCCGGCTCACCGAAGATCTCTCTGTAATGGGCAGTAAGTCTTCCTTTTCGAACCTGGAAAAAAAAATGAAATTTTTAAAATTAACATCAACAATATATTTTCCAACATTATCCACCTAATCAACACTAAATAACATAAAATCCGCAAACCTATCTAAATTCCCTATACTAACCACCTAATATATCCTAAACTAACCAAATTAGAGAGGAATCAGAGAGGCTTACCATTGCTACGAAATGGAGAGGAAGTAGAGAGGAAGTAGAGAGGAAAGAAAGAGTGAGCGGTCGGGTGTATATATAAGATTACATATCGTCGCAAATTCGTCGTAAATTTACGACGAAATAGCGAGCAGTTACAAAGGCCCGTGTTTTTTTTACGAGGAAATGGCGAGGAATCACAAAGGCCCGTGTTTTTCTTTACGTGTACTTTACGACGATTTTGCTTACGTGGAATTAACGTGATTTATGTTTAAATCTTTTTACGTGGTCTTTACGACGATTTCATCCTACGTGGAATTAACGAGGGTTATGTTTAAATCCCTAGAACCCGAAACCCGAAACCCGAAACCCCAAACCCCAAACCCCAAACCCGAAACCCCAAACCCGAAACCCGAAACCCCAACCCCGAAACCCGAAACCCCAAACCCCAAACCCGAAACCCGAAACCCCAAACCCGAAACCCCAAACCCCATATTCCTTATTTTCTACATCATATATTCCAAACCCCCATCTTTAATTTTCTACTTCATATATTCCAAACCCGAAACCCGAAACCCGAAACCCGAAACCCGAAACCACAACCCCGAAACCCGAAACCCAAAACCCGAAACCCCAAACCCGAAACCCGAAACTCGAAACCCCAAACCCGAAACCCCAACCCCGAAACCCGAAACCCGAAACCCCAAACCCGGAACCCGAAACCCCAAACCCGAAACCCGAAACCCGAAACCCAAATCCCCATCTTTAATTTTCTACTTCATATATTCCAAACCCCCATCTTTAATTTTCTACTTCATATATCCCTAGAACCCCAAACCCGAAACCTAAAACCCGAAACCCCAAACCCCAAACCTGAAACCTGAAACCCGAAACCCGAAACCCCAAACCCCATATTCCTTATTTTCTACTTCATATATTCCAAACCCCCATCTTTAATTTTCTACTTCATATATTCCAAACCCCATATTTAATTTTAGGTTTCGTCGTTATTTCCTCGTTGTCTTACGTGGACTTTACGACGATTTTATGCTACGTGGACTTTACGACGATTTCATCCTGCGTGGACTTTACGACGATTTGTGCTTACGTGGAATTAACGAGTGTTATGTTTAAATCCCTAGAATCAGAAACCCGAAACCCGAAACCCCAACCCCCAAACCCCATACCCTAAACCCGAAACCCCAAACCCGAAACCCGAAACCCCAACCCCGAAACCCGAAACCCCAAACCCGAAACCCCAAACCCGAAACCCGAAACCCCAAACCCGAAACCCCAAACCCCATATTCCTTATTTTCTACTTCATATATTCCAAACCCCCATCTTTAATTTTCTACTTCATATATTCCAAACCCCAAACCCGAAACCCGAAACCCGAAACCCGAAACCCGAAACCCGAAACCCCAACCCCGAAACCCGAAACCCAAAACCCGAAACCCCAAACCCGAAACCCGAAACCCGAAACCCGAAACCCCAAACCCGAAACCCCAACCCCGAAACCCCAACCCCGAACCCCAAACCCCATCTTTAATTTTCTACTTCATATATCCCTAGAACCCCAAACCCCATATTTAATTTTAGGTTTCGTCGTTATTTCCTCGTTGTCTTACGTGGACTTTACGACGATTTAATCCTGCGTGGACTTTACGACGATTTCATCCTACGTGGACTTTACGACGATTTCATCCTGCGTGGACTTTACGACGATTTCATCCTGCGTGGACTTTACGACGATTTGTGCTTACGTGGAATTAACGAGTGTTATGTTTAAATCCCTAGAATCAGAAACCCGAAACCCGAAACCCCAACCCCCAAACCCCATACCCTAAACCCGAAACCCCAAACCCGAAACCCGAAACCCCAAACCCGAAACCCCAAACCCGAAACCCGAAACCCGAAACCCGAAACCCAAACCCCCATCTTTAATTTTCTACTTCATATATTCCAAACCCCCATCTTTAATTTTCTACTTCATATATCCCTAGAACCCCAAACCCCGAAACCCGAAAGCCCAAACCCGAAACCCAAAACCCAAAACCCGAAACCAAAAACCCGAAACCCCATATTCCTTATTTTCTACTTCATATATTCCAAACTCCATCTTTATTTCCATTCCAAACCACAATATCCCACATTTGCTTATTCATAAAACAAACTCCCAGCATTACCTTATTCATAAAACAAACCCCACATTATCTTATTCATAAAACAAACTCCCTCATCTTATTCATAAAACAAATACATCAATCGGATACATCGACATTCTCGTCATCACTAGAAACATCATCATTTTCATTAAACTCGTCTTCAACAGCTTCGTCTGTGGCATCATCGGTAAGATCTTCGTACTCGTGATTATGCGGATCAATGAGAAGGATGTCATCAATTTCTTGTTCAGGTTCCTCGACTTCATTTATCTGTTCTTCTTGCAATGGTGGTTCTTCTCCACTGATGATTCGTCCTCGAGGTGTAACTTTGATCACTGCTAACCAATTTATACCTGAATCTCTCATCCGAGGGTATGGAAGGAAGCTAACTTGGTCTGCTTGTGAAGCTAAGATGAAAGGCTCGAATTTGTTGTACCTTCGTCCACCGTTGACATCAACTACACCGAATTTGTTAGACCGAACACCTCTGTTGACGACGGGGTCGAACCATTCACATTTGAAGAGGACGCATTTCAGCTTCAGTATCCCTGGAAATTCGACTTCAATAATCTCCGTCAAGATCCCGTAGAAATCTGTTTCCCCTTTCACACATATTCCATAGTTACTGGTCGCCCGCTGTCTACCATAGTCATATGTATGAAAAGTATAGCCTCGTGTGAAATACATCTGTGATGTGGTGACCTTTACAAGTGGAGATTGAATTACTTCGTGTAACCACTTAGGATAATCTGCATCGTCGTCGTCATAATCAACCTGCAAAAATAAAGAGAATGTTAATGAAATACAGATAATGTATGAAAAAAAGTTTTAGTTAGTACCTGATTCCGCAACCACTTAATGAAGTGTTGATCTTTCCTTTTGTCTACGTCACTTGTGGATATACCAGGAAATGTTTCTTCGACTTGAGAAACAAATAGGCTGTAAAATCACATTTTATAGGAATGAATCTCTCGCAATTATACAATTAATTATACTTATATGTGTTTCGAAGTGTCAATATATGTTACCTTTCAAAATAACGCATCAATGGATCTTCGCAATTGAGTAGAATATAGGTGTGTGCACTATGAGCGTCTTCTTCACTCGACCACCAAACCTCTTTACACTTCCCACCGAGTCGCCCAATCTGGCTAAAGATGTCTGGAACACCAGCAACTGCATATGTTGGCGCAACACCACCATCATCATATCTTCTTGGAGCTCTTCTCCGTGTACGTACTTTTGACGCAAAGTAGTACGATGTGAAGTGAGAAACTTCTTCCGTCAAACTTCCAGCAATTATAGAACCTTCAACTTTGGCGAGGTTCTTTGCTTTTCCCTTCAAATATTTCATGGCTCGCTCATACTGATACATCCATCCGTAATGTACAGGTCCACGAAGCAATGCCTCATATGGGAGGTGGACAGCTAGATGCTCCATGACGTCAAAAAATCCGGGAGGAAATATCTTCTCCAAGTTGCACAATAAGATGGGAATGTTCTCCTGAAGCTGTTCCACAACTTCTTCTTTAAGAGTGCGTGTGCTCAGATCCCTGAAAAATGCTCCAATGCCTTTTATATTCAAAAAAAAATTAAACACATTGTTAGTCATATATTATTTTGTAAATTATTGTGATATAATACACTACGTACCTGCAAGTGCTTCATGTACGTTTGTTGGAAGTAGCTCCGCAAATGCAAAGGGCAGTAGTCGTTGCATAAATACATGACAATCATGACTCTTCATCCCGGAGAACTTTTGACCCTTTTCAACACATCTAGAGAGATTCGAAACATACCCATCGGGGAACTTCACTTCTGATGCCACCCAGTTGAACAACACCGACTTTTTTTCTGAAGATAATCTGAATATCGGAACGGGAACTTGTCCATTGCTTTTAATATGTAACTCGCTTCTTGAGCAAATATCCGGCAAGTCCAACCTCGATTTTATGTTGTCTTTTGTCTTCCCTGGGACATTCAATATTGTATTCATGATGTTCTCAAAGAAATTCTTCTCTATATGCATCACATCGAGGTTGTGGCGCAGAAGAAGATCCTTCCAATATGGCAACTCCCAAAATATACTCTTCTTGTGCCAGTTGTGATGAACACCGTAAGAATCTGGCATATTACGAGGGACATGCCAATTACCACCCCAACGAACTGTTTCGTTAGCTCCGTAGTAGTCGATTTGCGCTTCAATTTGTTCTCCAGTTAGATATGGAGGAGGAGTGTCTCTCACAACCCTTTTGTGCCTAAACAAATTCTTGTTTCTTCGGTAAGGATGGCCAATGGGAAGAAATCGACGGTGACAATCAAACCAACTTGTCTTCCTACCATTCTTCAGTTGAAACGCATCTGTCGTTCCATTACAATATGGACAAGCTAATCTCCCATGTGTAGTCCATCCAGACAACATCCCATAGGCAGGGAAATCACTTATGGTCCACAAAAGCATCGCTCGCATCGTAAAATTCGTCTTCGTTGAACAGTCATACGTCCTCACCCCTGTTGACCACAAATCCTTCAACTCTTTTATCAGTGGTTGTAGGAAAACATCCAGGGACCTTTTTGGATGGTTCGGACCAGGTATTAATATGGTCAAGAATAGTAACTCCCGTTGCATGCACATCTCCGGTGGCAGGTTGTATGGAGTAAGAAAGACTGGCCACAATGAATATTGTCTCCCTGACATTCCGAACGGACTAAATCCATCTGTGCATAATCCGAGATACACATTCCGGATATTGCTAGCGAAATCTGGATGTACTTTGTTGAAATGTTTCCAGGCTCTTGCATCTGATGGATGAGTCATCTCACCATCCGTCTGAGTATGCTCGGCATGCCATCTCATCTTTCCAGCAGTCTGCTCTGATTGATACAATCTTTTCAATCTGTCTGTAATTGGTAGGTACCACATCCTTTGGTACGGTACCCTATTACGTCCCCGTCCTTGCGGCTTGAATCGTGGCTTCTTGCAGAATCGACATTCTTCTAGCTTCTCATCATCTCCCCAATAGATCATGCAGTTGTCGATGCAAACATCTATCATCTCCGAAGGCAACCCAAGACTATAAACCAGTTTCTGAATCTCATAATAAGAATCAGCAGACACATTGTCTTCCGGCAAATACTCTTTAAACAAGTCCGCCCATTCGTTCATGCAACTTTCAGGTAGATTGTGATCAGTTTTAATATTCATCATTCTAGCAGCTAACGACAATTTAGAGAGACCTTCTCTACAACCACTGTAAAGTGGTTGATTCGCCGCGTTTAACATTTCGTAAAACTTTTTTGCATCTATATTAGGTTCTTCATCTCCATCATGAGCTACGAATGCATCAGCTACCATATCATGAACCCTATCATAATCTACCATCTCCTCTTGCTGGTAACTATGTTCATTATGCAAATGATGATCAACCGGTTCTTTTTCCTGAAAATTGCTATTACTACTACTAGCTTCATTCTGATCATAATTAAAACCTTCTCCATGTTGAAACCAGATATAGTAATTTGCCGTGAAACCTCTATTTATTAAATGCTTCCAAACATTTTCACGGTTTGCCAGTTTCGAATTGTTGCATTTCCGACAAGGACAGAACATCTTACCACTTTCTTGGGCGAGCGGTGTTGAATCTGCTTGATGCATAAATGTCTCCAGACCCGCAAGGTATTCTTTCGTCACTCTCCCGTTAGCATCTCTATGCATATACATCCACTTCCGCAACTCGTAAATATTCCCGGAGCCAGCCATTTTTTTTTCTTTCACGTTTTTTGTTGTTGGTGTGTTTAAAATGATGTTTAAACATCCATATTTATAGGAAAATTCGAATCTGGTAGTTGTAATTTTGCTATGAATTTACGACGAAAATTAATTAGGTGGGCAAAAAAAACGTGTAACACCTATAAAGTTGGTGGATTCAAAAATTTCCTCGCTAAATACACGTAAACTATTCCCTCGTAAATACCACGCAAAGTTTACGTCGTATTTACGAGGAAATAGTTTTTCCTCGTAAAATACTCGTAAAATTACATCCACTTTACGACGAAACAGTTTTGTCGTTACGTTACGAGGAAATAACGATGACTTTAGTTTTTCACGTAAATTCGTCGTAAACTCGACGCAAATTTACGAGGATTGTTTTTCCTCGTTAATTTTCGTAGTTAAGCATGTGTTTTCTTGTAGTGTTTATTGTATCTAGTATTTAAAAATTCTATTGAAAACCAAACTTATTAGATTTGTCATTTGTATAAGTTCTCTCAAATTCTAGTTTATTGAAAAATATTGATTTTGTCAATAAAATTTGGATGATATTTTCTAGTGAAAAAAGCAATGAGTCGGAATGTCACCCCCTATGATGGTATTTGAAACTTAGCAAAACATTTTACTTCACATTAAACAAAAACAAATTGTTTAAAATGAAAAAAATGAAAAACAATTATTTTAAAATCGATTTTTTAAACTTTGATATATTTTATACATTTCATAAAACGATAAAATATTGAATTATAAAAGTTTTTGTACATTATAAATATTATTATCTTGAGAGGACCTCCGCTGAGTATGTACCAGCGATGTTATTAAGTCAAGAACATGTAACAATCAAATATGTTTTTGTCATGAGTAGTGTAGTTCTGATAAAGATTTACCATTGGTATTATGTTATATAGTAATTGAGACG
Organism: Brassica napus; assembly: GCF_020379485.1. NCBI lineage: Eukaryota > Viridiplantae > Streptophyta > Magnoliopsida > Brassicales > Brassicaceae > Brassica > Brassica napus. The sequence goes on from NC_063452.1 coordinate 45,191,372, forward strand.
TAAAAAAAGCTCTCAGATCTGAAGTATCAGAATTTACAATGTTTTTACTGTTCTGATCCATCTAAACCACAAACTCATATAATCATTTTTTATATTCATTGTTAGCGTATATAAAAGAACATGAAACCCGATTGTTTACTTGTGGATAGTTAAGAAACTTTCTCCAGTGATTTTTGTTGGAAGTAAACTTGAAGATAACTTGATTCCCAAGCTAAACTAAGTTCAAAGGAAAAAAGAAGTTTATCTTATTTAGGAGTTATCTAAATAAGTTAAGATTAATGAGATTAGGAGATTTATAGATCTATATAAGGAGATGCATACTTGTTGTATAACTTGTAAGTTTGTGAGAGATCTTTGTGAGAGCTTGAGTTTTTGAGAGAGTTTTCTTAAGCTAACAATAAGAAGTTGAGTTGTTCTTATTAAGATCTTTTGAGTTCATACATTGAGGTTAAAACAATATTTGGTATCAGAGCAAAACCATGGGAGAAATCACAGCAACTTCGACTTTGCTGATGAAAACAAAATATGGAGGATCCTCGTCCATTAGTTGTCCGATGCTCACCTCGAGCAATTACACTGTGTGGGCAATCCGGATGAAATCCTTCTCAAAGTACATAAAGCTTGGGATGTGATCGAGAAAGAATCAGATGAGTTAGACAAGAACGACACGGCTGTTGCACTGATCTTTCAATCTATTCCTGAAGCTCTTATACTACAAGTTGGTGATTTAGATAATGTGAAGAAGGTGTGGGAAGCAATCAAGGCGAGACATATGGGAGCGGACAGAGTGAAAGAAGCAAGACTTCAAACCCTAATGGCGGAGTTTGATCGCTTGAAGATGAAAGAAAGTGATACGATTGATAGCTTTGTAGGAAAGCTATCGGAAATAGCGTCAAAATCTTCTGCTTTAGGAGAAAAAATCGAGGAGAAAAAGTTGGTGAAAAAATTTCTTTCATCTCTGCCGTGCAAGAAGTATATACATATAGTTGCTTCCCTAGAGCAAGTTCTGGATATCAAAACCACAAGTTTTGAGGATATAATAGGTCGACTAAAAGCCTATGAAGAAAGAGTTTACGAAGAAGAAGATGAAGCTCAAGATAACCAAAGCAAATTACTCTATGCGAATAATGAGACGCCACAGTCACAACCAGGTCGAAAGTATCGTGACTATCAAGGAGATTACAGAAACAGAAGTCGGGGAGGACGTTTCTATGGCAGAGGAGGACGAGGACGTGGTAGATGGTCTAGAGACATAGACATGAGCAAGATGGTATGTTTCTGGTGCGACAAACTCGGGTACTTTGCATCAAGTTGCCCAGACAGATTGTTAAAACTACAAGAGACTTATGAGAACAAGGAAGATGAGACACGAGAAGCAGATGCATTGATGATGCATGAGATCGTGTATCTCAACGAAGGGAGTATAAAACCTAAAGAGTTTGAAGTATGTACGAATGGAGACAACTTATGGTACCTAGACAACAGAGCAAGCAATCAAATGACTGGGAATCGTAACTACTTTCAAACTCTTGATGAAACCATCACAGGGAAAGTAAGATTCGGAGATGACTCACGCATTGATATTAAGGGGAAACGATCAATCAGGTTTTGCTGCAAGAATGGAGATAACAAGACATTATCCGATGTGTATTTCATCCCGGATTTGAAAAGTAACATTATAAGCCTTGGTCAGGCAACTGAGTCGGGTTGTGATGTTAGGATGAAAGAAGAATACCTTACTCTTCATGATAAGGATGGAAACTTGATTACCAGAGCTAAGAGAGCAATGAATCGTTTATACAAAGTTATAATGGAATGCGTCGAGTCAAAGTGTCTTCAACTCGTGAGTATGGATGATGCAACAACATGGCATGCACGGCTCGGTCATATCGGATCAGAATCATTAAAAACAATGGTAAGGAAGGAGCTGGTTATTGGATTACCCAAGATGACAGTCGATAAAGAAACATGTGCATCATGTTTCTTTGCCAAGCAAGCAAGGCGTCCGTTCCCGCAAGCGACTTCGTATCGAGCTGATCAGGTGTTGGAGCTAGTACATGGAGACCTTTGTGGTCCAATTTCTCCGTCTACAGCAGCACGAAACAGATACATCTTTGTCATTATCGATGACCATTCGCGATACATGTGGTCTATTCTACTAAAAGATAAAGGAGAGGCGTTTACAAAGTTCAAAATATTTAAAACGCTTGTAGAACTGGAGACGAAGATGAAGATTAAGTGTTTCAGAACCGACCGAGGTGGAGAGTTTACATCTACGGAGTTTAACGAGTTCTGCGAAGAGAATGGGATATTGAAGCACTTGACTGCTCCGTACTCTCCGCAGCAGAACGGAGTCGTGGAGAGAAGAAACCGGACGCTTATGGAGATGACACGGAGTCTTCTAAAGCACATGTCTATGCCAAATCATCTTTGGGGAGAGGCTGTTCGTCATGCTACATACCTAATCAACAGGGTTGCTACTAGAGTATTGGTGTCTCAGACTCCATATGAGATTTTTAAGGGGAAGAAACCGAAGATAGATCACTTACGTGTTTTCGGATGTGTTTGTTATGTGAAAGTTGATACTCCTGATATCTTGCATATTCACATTGTTTTATCCATTTATTCATGTGCATTTTCATCATATAGATTAGGATTAAGCCATGTCTAGGTTGCATTTTGCATACATATGTCTCCATTAGGTATTGGAGTACCACATGGAGTTCTTGGAGACATTTGGGTACATTTGGAGCTCAAGGGAGGTGATTAGAGGTGATTAAAGTGATCATTGGACGAGCAATGCATGGGAGCGACCTACCGGAGCGACGCCATGAACTCGCTCGCCATCTACACTTCAGAGCGACCTCCTAGAGCGACAAGGCGAAGTCGCTCTAGCTCCTAGAGCGACCTCACCGCAGCGACACCCAGAGGTCGCTCGGGTTGTGTCGATTTGAGAGCGACGGACAAGCCGGGAGCGACCTCCTAGAGCGACACCCTAAGGTCGCTCGCGTCTATGGTTTCTGAGCAAGCCGGGAGCGACGTCTTCGGAGCGACACAGCCAGGTCGCTCGCGAGGAAACGACCCGGGAGCGACCTCTCGCAGCAACGTGCCGAGGTCGCTCCGCGTCTATTTGTTTGGCGAATTTATGATTTCTTAAGGGCCTTTTGGTCATTTCATTATGCACGTTTTTACTTTTCAAAAACCTACGTTTTAAACATCTTGGGTAGCCACCAGAGGCTGATTATCTTTTGTTCTTAAGAAAAACCACAAAAACTCTCTTGAGAAGTTCATCTCTTGGATTTTGATTGTTATGTTCTTGTGTTCTTGTTGATTTCTTATCTATTTCTCTACATGATTAATCTGAAATCCAATATGGGTTTAAGAGGAATCATGGAGATTAGTGAGTAATCACCTTTTGAATTCATGGGTTAGGGAGATTAAGGGTGATTAGGTTAGTTCTAGGATGTTTTAGTGTAGATCATTCTTGTTCCTTGCTAGTAGAGTATTTCTAATGCATCTTCTGAGTTGGCCACTCAAAAGTTGATCAATAGGCATTTCCCACCCGAAAGGTGTTTGATGAAATGCCTGAGACAACTCTCCTAGGCTTTTAGTATACTTTGCCAAAGACATTTGTTGTTAAAGGTGCTAAGATAGCTAATAGACTTGTTAGTAATGATTGCTTTCATATTATTCAACCAAAGACATTTGATGTTTGAGATATGTTAGCAAATGAGCATTCATCTAGACATAGAGCTTGCTTAGAATTTTGTATAGGCTTAAGGTAGATAGTTTGATTGATCATTTGTCATCCTTAGTTCGAAACGTGATCACCCAAGGTCTAATCCCTATGCCCATGAGTTCTCTTTTCCATTAGTCAAGAATGTATCATTCTGTTATTGCTTTCTAGTTTTAGTCATAGCTTAAAACTCATCTAAATCATTGGTTGCACTTAGATTAAGTGAGTACTTGTATTCTCAGTGCTTTGATATCCCTCAGAACTGGTTCGACAATCACTATACTACAACATTTGTCTTAGGAGCCTTGAAAACTCCTAATATCAAATTGGCGCCGTTGCCAAATTCTGAGTAGATTTGAACATTGAGATTTAGTCATTTACTTGAGACTAAGTCATTTTTATTTTCTTTTGTTACTGATTCTTCTTCTTCACCTACCTTTAACTTTCAGGTGTATGAACTTGAGGAGCAGGGGTCCAACAAACCTAGTTCCAATAGTAGCAGACATCAGAGCTTTAGACATGGAGTGTGTTCGAGCTAGAAGAGAAGAAGAACAACAAGCCCACTTGCAGCGATTGGATATTGATATGGCAGATCCACCGCAAGGGGCAGAACACCAACCGCGGGCAGCTCGACCCATTGGTACCTATGACCGGCCCAACATTCTTGGTCATAGACTAGGAATCCGAGCACCGGCTGTGGCAGCCAACAACTTTGAGGTCAAGTCAGGACTCCTCAACGTGATCGAGAACAACAAATATCATGGCTTGGCTTTAGAGGACCCATTCGATCACTTGGACAAGTTCGACAGCTAATGTGGGTTGTCAAAAACCAATGGTGTGTCAGAGGATGCCTTAAAGCTGAAGTTATTCCCTTTCTCTTTGGGGGATAAGGCACGTCAGTGGGAGAAGTCTCTACCCAGCGACTCTATCACTACTTGGGATGAGTGCAAGAGAGCATTCTTGGAGAAATTCTTCTCATCCTCAAGAACTGCTAAGCTGAGAAATGAGATCTCCAGTTTCCAACAGAAGAACTTGGAAGGCTTCAGTGAAGCCTGGGAGAGATTCAAGGGCTACCAAGCTCAATGCCCACACCATGGTTTCTCTAAGGAGAGCTTGCTGAGCACATTCTACCGTGGTGCTCTTCCTAAGTACAGGGCCAGACTGGATACAGCTAGCAATGGGTTCTTCTTGGGGAGAACTGAGGAAGATGCAGAGGAGCTGGTTGACAACATGGTAAAGAGTGATGCAGTCTACAGTGGAGACCACGACAGAAACAGCCGAACAGATGATAAGCAGACGAGGAAGGAGTTGAAAGCCCTACAGGATAAGATAGACATCCTCCTTGCTGATAAAGCCACACAAGAGCAGCTGCACTTTGTTGGTAACCCAAGTCAAGAGACACCACCTGTTGTCCATGAGGTTGAGGGTTTGGAAGGTCAGGAAGAGCTGTGTTTCATCAACAACAATGGTAGCTGGTACAAAAAAGAGCCCAACTTTCAGTACAACAACTACCAACAGAAATCCTACCCCAACAACCAACAGAGTGGTTATCCGCCTCGAAACAACCAGCAAGGCAGCTATCAACCTCATCAAAACCCCTCATCTGGTTCCTCTGCTCCTCAAGAGAGCAGCACTGACACCCTGCTGAAACAAATCTTGGAGTCTCAGACTAGAAGTGAGAAGCATGTTGGTTATGAGTTGAAGAACCTTCATTCCAAGATTGATGGGAGCTACAATGAGCTCAACAACAAGTTCTCACATCTTGCTTCTACAGTCAAGAATTTAGAGAATCAGTTTGCTTCCATGAACACTCACCAGACTCGCCAGCAAGGATCCCTACCTGGAAAATCTGACCAAAACCCCAAGTAGGCCAAAGCTATCACCCTTAGGAGTGGTAAGCAGTTACCTCCTACAACCCTCACCAAGGATGCTGAGAAAGTAGGTGAGGAGGTGGCCATCAACTTAGATGATGAAGTGGTGATTGTTGATGAGAAAATCAATGATGAAATCTTGGAGAAGATTGTGGAAGCCAAGGGTAAAGGAAAGGTTGGGGAAGAGAAGAAAACAGTGAAAGATGGTGAAGTTCTTGCTCCAGCAAGTGAGAATTCTTTTGTTCCTCCTCCCTATGAACCCAAACTACCATTCCCTGGTAGATTCAAGAGGCAGCTGCTAGAGAAGTACAAGGCTTTGTTTGACAAGCAAATGAGTGAAGCTCAGGTTGCAATGCCCATCATCGATGCTTTCATGTTGATTCCTCAATACAACAAGTTCCTGAAAGATGTTGTAGCTGCAAAGAAGAAGGAAATGGAAAGCATGATGATTCTTACCCATGAGTGCAGTGCCATCATCCAAAGGCTTGATGTTCCAGAGAAGTTAGAGGATCCAGGATGCTTCACACTACCTTGTGCTCTTGGACCTATGGTATTTGAGAAATGTCTCTGCGATTTGGGAGCTAGTGTCAGCGTGATGCCTTTGTCTGTTGCAAAGAAGCTTGGATTCACTCAGTACAAGAAGTGTAGACTCTCTCTGGTGTTAGCTGATCGTTCAGTGAAGTACCCTGTGGGCATCTTAGAGGACCTACCTGTGAAGATTGGAAGGTATGAGATACCTACAGATTTTGTGGTGCTTGAGATGGGTGAGGAGGCTCACGACCCATTGATTCTTGGAAGGCCATTCTTAGCTACAGCAGGAGCAATTGTTAAGGTGAAAGAGGGCACGATTGATCTCCATTTGGGTAAAGGGCATATTCTCCACTTTGACATCAAGGAGAAAATGAAGAAACCAACTGTGTTCGGGCAAGCCTTCTACATTGAAGAGATGGGCACTCTTGCTGATGAGCACCTTGAAGAGTTACCACCTGAGGACGACGAGGAGGGAGCATCTCCCTCTACTCATTTCCCATAGAAGGTAACCCACTACTTTCCTTTGTATATACCATTTCGTTTTTGCAAATTAGTTTTTTCTTTTTGGGTATCTCTCTCTCCTTGACAACACAGAGACTGTGTCATTTAAGTTTGGGGGAGGTACCAAGTATTTGATCACGTTTGCTTTGATGATTTTGAGTCTCATGCATTGCATTATACATATATATTTGCATAAAAAAAAAAATTCATTTAGTTTGCATCATTGGCATTTCTAGGAGAGTCTATAGCATATAGGTTGCATTTACTTGCATTGGGAGCAATGATTTGAAATGCCTTGTAAAGAACATTACTTTGCACCTGAATAGCTTATGCACCTCTCAAAAACACTTGTATGCTTCGAGCCTTGAAGACTCTTCCTGAAACTTGTTGATTGCTGAAACTCAGTCTTTGAAGCCAACTACAACCTTATTTGAACTAAACGAACTTAATGCTTCTTGCTCATGGTCCCTTGTGTACTGAGTCATGGCTATACACACCTGAGTTGTCACATCCTTTATGCCAATCTTATTCTGACAAACTCTAGTGGTAGACCACTCCCAAAACCTTTCCCTCCTTTTAAGCTTTCATTGTTTGATGAGTGAGGCCTTCTTCGGAAAGTCTTACATGTGCATAATGTTGAGAGTATCGGGAACGACAATGCTTGATCTTCATTCTTGCTAGATTGGGCACTCTATTGTCTAGCTATAGGTGGGGGGTGAGAGTTGTGATTATGATTTGGGAGAAATGAAAAAGGAAAAGAAATGACTATTTGTGTTTAAGTGAATTGTCTTATTGGGATAAGTAGAAAAAACCTCTAGCTCAATTTATGAAAAGTCTTGGCCCCCATCTAAAAAAAAAAAAAAAAAAAAAAAAAGAAATAAAATATGAAAAGAAAAGAAAAAGAAAGAAAAAGGGGCTAGCAAAGTTGTTAGAAGCTAAATAATGTTTTGAGGTTGTGAAAAATCCCTTGTAGATTTCAAAGAGAAGGAGTTAATGTTCTTAGGATCTTTTGGTGAGAGATGTGAGTTGGGTTTGACATTTGGGAATGATTGTGTAATTGTATATTTGGGAATAGGGTAGAACAATGGAGATTGAGCATTGTATGCATGAGTTGATCCCTTTCTTAGATATATTATGTGCAATGTCAAGGCTACTTGTTTTGAGAGTGAACCACCTTTAAAATCATATATTTTGAACCTCTTGACTCACTTGAATAAAAGTCTTCCCTTACCCAACCAAATGACTTGGACCAACTGACCATTTGCAAAAATTCACTTGATGCTATGCTTAATGAACTTGAGAGTTGGCTGATTTGCATGTGTGAATGCATGATGATGAGTGTAGGGATGGAAAGAGTTCAGATAGGCCTAGAGAAGCTAGAGTATAATAAGAGAGGGTGTACTAATGCTGAATTTAAATGTTGATTTGAGTGCTTTGTGTGTTTCTTTTGGCTATGAGCTCCCACCTTCAAACCTCTCTCCCTATGAGTTCTAGAAAGTTCACTTGAGGACAAGTAAAAGAATAAGTTTGGGGGAGTTGATATCTTGCATATTCACATTGTTTTATCCATTTATTCATGTGCATTTTCATCATATAGATTAGGATTAAGCCATGTCTAGGTTGCATTTTGCATACATATGTCTCCATTAGGTATTGGAGTACCACATGGAGTTCCTGGAGACATTTGGGTACATTTGGAGCTCAAGGGAGGTGATTAGAGTGATCATTGGACGAGCAATGCATGGGAGCGACCTACCGGAGCGACGCCATGAACTCGCTCGCCATCTACGCTTCGGAGCGACCTCCTAGAGCGACAAGGCGAAGTCGCTCCAGCTCCTAGAGCGACCTCACCGCAGCGACACCCAGAGGTCGCTCGGGTTGTGTCGATTTGAGAGCGACGAACAAGCCGGGAGCGACCTCCTAGAGCGACACCCTAAGGTTGCTCGCGTCTATGGTTTCTGAGCAAGCCGGGAGCGACGTCTTCGGAGTGACACAGCCAGGTCGCTCGCGAGGAAACGACCCGGGAGCGACCTCTCGCAGCGACGTGCCGAGGTCGCTCCGCGTCTATTTGTTTGGCGAATTTATGATTTCTTAAGGGCCTTTTGGTCATTTCATTATGCACGTTTTTACTTTTCAAAAACCTACGTTTTAAACATCTTGGGTAGCCACCAGAGGCTGATTATCTTTTGTTCTTAAGAAAAACCACAAAAACTCTCTTGAGAAGTTCATCTCTTGGATTTTGATTGTTATGTTCTTGTGTTCTTGTTGATTTCTTATCTATTTCTCTACATGATTAATCTGAAATCCAATATGGGTTTAAGAGGAATCATGGAGATTAGTGAGTAATCACCTTTTGAATTCATGGGTTAGGGAGATTAAGGGTGATTAGGTTAGTTCTAGGATGTTTTAGTGTAGATCATTCTTGTTCCTTGCTAGTAGAGTATTTCTAATGCATCTTCTGAGTTGGCCACTCAAAAGTTGATCAATAGACATTTCCCACCCGAAAGGTGTTTGATGAAATGCCTGAGACAACTCTCCTAGGATTTTAGTATACTTTGCCAAAGACATTTGTTGTTAAAGGTGCTAAGATAGCTAATAGACTTGTTAGTAATGATTGCTTTCATATTATTCAACCAAAGACATTTGATGTTTGAGATATGTTAGCAAATGAGCATTCATCTAGACATAGAGCTTGCTTAGAATTGTGTATAGGCTTAAGGTAGATAGTTTGATTGATCATTTGTCATCCTTAGTTCGAAACGTGATCACCCAAGGTCTAATCCCTATGCCCATGAGTTCTCTTTTCCCTTAGTCAAGAAAGTATCATTCTGTTATTGCTTTCTAGTTTTAGTCATAGCTTAAAACCCATCTAAATCATTGGTTGCACTTAGATTAAGTGAGTACTTGTATTCTCAGTGCTTTGATATCCCTCAGAACTGGTTCGACAATCACTATACTACAACATTTGTCTTAGGAGCCTTGAAAACTCCTAATATCAACTCCGTTCGTAAAGAAGCTAGACGACAGATCCAGAACCTTAGTACATATGGGAATTAAACCAGCATCTAAAGCTTACCGGCTTTATGATCCTAAGAACCGAAGGACAGTAATGAGCAAAGATGTACACTTCGATGAAACAAAAATATGGGAATGGAAGTCGTCTGGATCAGAGACACAAGAAGATCAACCCGGAGCTTTCAGAATTGCGATAGGAGACTATGGAAACAGAGGAGTTAGAGAAACAGAGATAGAAGAAACAGAGCAAGATGTTGATGGTGAGATAATCGAAGAGCAAGAGGAAGGACCATCTGTTGACATAAGCGATGGAGCAGATGATATGCAGGAAGAATTTGTTCCTTTAAGAAGATCAATGAGGGTTCACAAGCCACTGAGTTACTTGGAGGACTATGTGTATTTAGCTGAAGTAGAAGGAGAAAGCTTGTTGCTCTTGCTTAATGATGAGCCATGGGATTTTAACAGTTTTATAGAAGAGAAGGTATGGAGAGATGCTTGTGATGAAGAAATTGCTGCGATCGTCAAGAACAAGACATGGCATCTCGTAGACTTGCCTCCTGGTGCTAAAGCGATTGGATTAAAATGGATATTCAAAATCAAACGCAACACCGATGGAAGCATAAACAAGCACAAATCAAGACTTGTTGCAAAGGGATATATACAGAGACATGGTATTGACTTTGAGGAAGTTTTTGCTCCAGTTGCTCGTATTGAAACAATAAGATTCATCATCGCTTTGGCTGCGTCGCATGGATGGGAAATACATCACTTAGATGTCAAGACAGCTTTTCTCAACGGTGATTTAAAGGAGGATGATGTTAGGAGTTTTCAAGGCTCCTAAGACAAATGATGTAGTATAAAAGATTGTCGAACCAATTCTAAGGGATTTCAAAGCACCGAGAATGCAAGTACGTACTTAATCTAAGTGCAACCGATAATTTGGATGGTTTTAAACTACTACTAATAAGAGAATGCAATAACAGAACAATAAAACAATAAAAGAAGTGACTTTCTTTGGTTATGATAAAAGAGAACTCATGGGTATAGGAATTAGACCTTGGGTGATCAAGTTTCGAACTAATGATGACAAATGATCAATCAAACTATCAACCTTAAGCTTAGACACAATCTTAAACAAACTCTATGTCTAGATGAATGTTCATTTACTAACATATTTCAAACATCAAATGTCTTTGGTTGAATAATATGAAAGCAATCATTACTAACAAGTCTATTGGCTATCTTAACAGCTTTAACAACAAATGTCTTTGGTAAAGTATGTTAAAAGCTTAGGAGAGTTGTCTCAGGTATTTCATCAAACACCTTGTGGGTGGGAAATGCCTAAAGATCAACTTTTGAGAGACCAACTCAGAAGATGCATTATGAATACTCTACTAGCAAGAAATAAGAAGGATCTACACTATAACATCCTAGATCTAGCCTAATCACCCTTAATCTCCCTAACCCATGAATTCAAGAATGGATTACTCACTACTCTTCATGATTCCTCTTAAATCCATATTTGATTTCAGATTAATCATGTAGAGAAATACAAATGATAGATATGAAAACAACAGAATTGCAATAACAAAATGATCAATTGATTCAAAGAGATGAACTTTCCAAGAGGTTTTGGTGGTTTCTTTTGATAAAAGATAATCTGCCTCCAATGGCTTGCAAAAGGTACTTAAACATAGGTTTTGAAAGTGTAAAGCGTGCATAACAAAATGACCAAAAATCCCTTGATAAATCATAAGTTCGACCAAATAGACGACGGGAAGCAACCTCGGCACGTCGCTCCGGGAGGTCGCTCTGGGTGCTGGGAGCGACCTCAGGTAGTCGCTCCCGGCTTGTTCGTCGCTCTCAAATCGACACAACCCTAGCGACCTCTGGGTGTCGCTGTGGTGAGGTCGCTCTAGGAGCTGGAGCGACTTCGCCTTGTCGCTCTTGAAGGTCGCTCCGAAGCGTAAATGGCGAGCGACCTCGGGGTCTCGCTCTGGTAAGGTCGCTCCGAAGCGTAAATGGCGAGCGAGTTCATGGCGTCGCTCCGGTAGGGTCGCTCCCATGCATTGCTCGTCCAATGTTCACCTTAATCACCTCTTTTGAGCTCCAAACGCACCCAAATGTCCCCAAGAACTCCATGTGGTACTCCAATACCTAATAAAGACTCATGCATGCAAAATGCAACCTAAACATAGCTAAATCCTAGTCTATATGATCAAAATGCACATGGGTGAATGGATAACACAATGGAAATATGCAAGATATCAACTCCCCCAAACTTGTTCTTTACTTGTCCTCAAGTGAACTTGCAAGAACTCATATAGGAGAGAGGTTTGAAGGTGGGAACTCATAGCCAAAAGTAACACTTCCTAGCACTCAACTTAGCATTCTAAAGAAACATAGCAAATAGCATAAGCAACTCTCTTATTATACTCTAGCTTCTCTAGGCCTATCCTTACTCTTATGCCTCTACACAAGTCGCAATACTCATCAACTAGCAAGTCCCTTCAACCAGCTCTCACATTGATTCACACACACACACAAAGTGAATTCTCACAAATGGACATTTGATCTCAATCATTTGGCTAGGTAAGCAATGGTCTAATATGAATGAAGAGAGGGGTTCAAATGTTTTCATTTAAAAGGGTTCATCACTCGAAACAAGGAGCTTGATCATTATGCAAAATTTATCTAAGATTAGAAGCAACTCATGCATACATAGATTCATTCTCATCATTCTACCCCCCCCCCCCCCCCCCTCCCCTCTTTTGTATTAAGTGATCACAAGTTCTACCCTTTTTATCATCATCTCAGAATCAAAATAAACCCCTCACATCACTCACCCAATGAACAACTCTCCTTTCCTTTTGACTCAACCACTAGAGATTTTAATTCATTTTTTACATGCTCTAACTCTTTCTCATTTCTTTCCCCACCTTCTCTTGGAATTTTTTTTTTTTTTTTTTTTTGTTGTGGGGGAAAGGTTCTTTGTTACATAATCTAGAGCTTTATACCTTCCTTTTTGTCCCTAGAGTTTTCTTTTCTATTTATACTCTTTTGCTCATCTCTCTCATCTTTCTCATTCCCCAAACCCAAGATATTGAAATTTAGAACACACAAACTCCTCTCACCATCCCCAAATGCTAACTCATCGTGCTAGCAAGAGATGAGAATAAACCTATGTCGCCTCCAATACTCTCAATATTTTGCACATGACAAGCTGTCAAAAGAGGTCTCACTCATGCAATTCAATGTTTGGTCTCAAAGAATGGTTAAGGTTTTAGGGTAAGGAGTGCCATTTGGGTTAACAAAGATAGGTATAAAGGAATAAGATAACCCAAATATGTATGAGATCCATGATCAAGTATGCAAATGCCCATATGCAAGAGAGATTAAGTTCATTGAAGCCAAGTTCAAGTTGGAGCTGATCTTAAGGACAATGCTAACATCAAGCAAGCAAACAAGTTTCGAGAAGAGTTTTAAAGGCTCGAAGCGTGCAAGGCTTTCAAGAGATGCTTAAGCTACTTGATATGTTTAACTAGGGTGTCATTTTGAGTTCTAGACAAGAGTTCTTCGCAAGGCATTTTAAATCATTGTTCCCAATGCAAGTGAATGTAATCTATATGCTCTAGACTTAATCTTAAAAGTGCAAGTGATGCACCTACATGTTTCTTTTTGTGTTTTTCAAATTTTTCAAATTTTTTTTTATGCATATATTTATGCACAATGCAATGCATGAGACTCAAATCATCAAAGAAAACATGATCAAATACTTGGTACCTCCCCCAAACTTAAGTTATACAGTCTCTGTGTTGTCAAGTAGAGGGAGATACCCACAAGAAAAAGCTAATATGCAAAAATGAGATGGTATATACAAGGGAAAATAGTGAAGTACCTTCAAGGATAGTGAATAGGGGCAGAGGCCCCAGCATCGTCGTTGTCCGGTGGGAACGTGGTGTAGTAACTCCCAGGTGCTGAGCTGTAGTCTCCATACCATTGTTGGCTATGAACCTCGTCAATCTCAACCTCACTATCTGAAGAGGCTAGGGATGGAGACTTGTTTCCTGAGGTGGAGGGTTGAATGGGTGGGTTCCTCCATGTTCGCTGGAGCTGTCTATCAGTGAGGGGGAAACCAAGATCAGTAGGCTGAGGTGGGGGCTGGGGTACTGATGTGTTCGCGAAGGCGAAGTCCGCTGAGCTACATCCAGCTATGCCTCCTCTGGTCAAAACATCGGCCACTTTCATCATGAACTTGGCTGAAGTCTTTGCTTGCTTCTTCACCGTCTTGCTCAGCGCCTTGCACTTGTCCTTCAGCTTTTCTATTGTCCTGTCTTGTGCCTTGTTCCATCTCTGAAGTCGACCAATATGCTCATGAGCGTCACAAAGCGCACCAGGAGGAAGAACCCCATCATGTGGCTTGAAGTAGTACCGCGGAGGTCCATAGACGGGTACAGATGCTTCCCTAGGAGGTTCGTAATGTCTCGTCGGAATACTCCTTTTCCTTAGTGGAGCAATAGGACCGAGAGACCCGTGTTCTCCAAGAAAGTCTTCCTGGGATATGTTGAAGCTGATAGCTCCAGATCTCTCTAATCTCGTCAGGTTCTGGTTTGGAAGAACCACTTCGACCGGCTTGCCCTGCAAGTAGTAGTGGTAGACGTAGTCCTTCCCATACATCCCACTGAAATAGGTGGCAATCCTCAAGTAAGTGTCATCGATGAACTTAGGCCCTGCTGCGTCCTTTCCCAAGGGAACATTCAGAAATTGGAGCAGTGGTGTGATCATCCCGCCTATCCCAACCTTTGGGTGCGAATCAGTGGTGTACCATGCCCAGTCTCTGTAGTGCTCGAGACGATTCACGAAGAAGCTGACCATCCCGAAGGTAGCATAGATGTCGGTGCTTGGAAGGGGCAACGCTCCAGGTGGGGCGTAGGGGCGGATAGCCGGGCAGAGCAGTCGCATGTCTTCCTCGGTGACATTACCAGCTTGCTTCCGTGGGTAGAATGCATGGAAAAGCATCCTATGGAGGTAGCGTACAGAGGGGTGACTGATATGTGAGTTCTTGTCCGCCCCGGTAGAGTGCTTGTTTCCAGTGATCAACTTCCAAAGCTGGGTGGGGAGGTTTTCACACTTGGGAAGGGAGTAGTCTGCCAAGTCTTGCAAACCCATGACTCTCCCAATGCCTTTGAAGTTCATGTTGTAGTCTCTCCCATTGACCTTGAACCTGATTTTTCCCCATCCTTGCCTCACGTGCGGAGCGTCATGGTAAGTGACCACAAGGGAAGATAAGAACTGACAGGAGACATCCCTGTAGACAGGGTAGGCCATAGTGAGGAGTTTGGGCATCTTCAGGTGCCCCAGCATTGCCTCAATATCAGAATCGAGACCCAACTCCTTCAGCAAATCAAGGTCGGCGAATCTGGTTGGAGTCCAAGTCACCCCATTCAGCAAATGATGATACAACTCTTCCTCAGATGGAGTTTTCGCCCTGTCTCTATCAACGGCAACCTCCTTCACTTTTGACATCTTGGCCCTCTTTGTAGGAGCCTGCTCATCCGCACTTTCATCGCCACTCTCCTCGTCTGTGGCAACTGCTACATTTTTTTCTGCCCTCCTCTCCTGCTCTTTTGTCTTCTTTGCAGCCAAGGTTTGCTGTCGAGAAGTCCTCTGTGTCCCAGAGCCACTCTGCTCCGAGGATAAATATTTCCTTCTCAATGCAGATTCTCGTCTCTCAGCTTCTTGCTTCTCAGCATCCGACTTTCCCTTATTTTTCTTAACCATTGGTACCTGAAAAATTCAAAACTTGGAAAGGGATAAGTGGATGAACTTTGCAAATGAAAATGGCAAGAATAAACCCAACAAATGAATAGCAATTTAAACTCAAGTTAATTATGCAGTCAAGCTAAGAGTAAAGAATCACACTTCTCAATCTTTTAAAAAAATTGAAAATTACAAGACAAGTAAAATTCAATAATCAAAGTGGTTCTAGAATGAGAGAATTCTTTAATCAAACCTTTCAACACCTTAACATACTAACTTATCCACTAGCACACTCAATTGGGGGCAATTTTGAAAATCCCCAAATCCATGAACCCTAATTTTGCCAAAGTTCAAATTAAACTCAATTTCACCATTGATTCAACAACCCAACTTGATAGATAAACTTTCCCTAGTCTATTTTACCACAATCTAGCAAGAAAATGACCAAATTTCGATTTTCAAATTCTAGGGTTCATGGACCTACGAATTTGAATTTAAAAACTCAATATCTTGCTTTGGATGAAAGGAAATGATGAATGGGTGGTGAGGAATAGACTACAGGGGCGAAAGCTTGGATTTAGAAACAAGAACTTGTTGATTTGGGTGAGAATTGAGAAAGTTAGGGGATTTTTGGTGTGGGTGAGTTTGAGAGAGTATGAGTGTTTAGTGGAGAAGGAGAGCGTGAGGAAGATGAAATCGTGGGTGTTGGGTAGGTTTAGGGGTGTCCGGTTAGGTTTAGGTAGATTGGGGATTGGTTTATTTTAATTAAACCGAGTTTAAAACGCAGAAAACTTACCTGGACCGGCTTGGGAGCGACTTGAGGGTGTCACTGCGAGAGGTCGCTCCCGGGTCGTTTCTTCGCGAGCGACCTGGCTGTGTCGCTCCGAAGACGTCGCTCCCGGGTCATTTCTTCGCGAGCGACCTAGCCGTGTCGCTCCGAAGACGTCGCTCCCGGCTTGCTCAGAAACCATAAACGCGAGCGACCTGAGGGTGTCGCTCTGGGTAAGTCGCTCCCGGCCCATTTTTTGCGTTCCAAAACGTCACAAACACGAGCGACCTCGAGGTGTCGCTATGATAATGTCGCTCTGGACCAGAGCGACTTCGTGCTGTCGCTCTAGGAGGTCGCTCCGAGAGCGTTTTCGAGCACTCAAACGTCAAAAACACGAGCGACTTTGGGCTGTCGCTGTGGTGACGTCGCTCCCAGATGGAGCGACTTTGGGCTGTCGCTGTGGTGACGTCGCTCCCAGATGGAGCGACCTTTCATCCTCGCTCCAGGCCCTCGCTCCCACGCATGATTCTTTGATCAATCTGAATCAATCGAGCACCTGCGCACAACTTCAATTCTCCTTTTTTTTTTTTTTTTAGAAAATATGATGAAAATGAAAATACTAATGCAATATGTACAAGGATATACATGGGACTTCCTCCCAAGTGAGCTTGTTTTAAGTCTCTAGCTTGACTTTGCCTCCTTTTAGATTAGGCCGGCTTAGGATCAGAAAGTGGAGTTGAAACCCCATCTTCCTCTGGTGCAGTAGCCATGTAGAGCTTAACCCTTTGCCCATTGACTGTGAAGTCTCTCCCATCAGTACTCCACAAAACTATTGCCCCATATGACCTAACCTCTTTGACCTTGAAAGGACCGGACCACCTTGACTTAAGCTTTCCTGGAAACAACTTCAGCCTAGAGTTATAGAGAAGAACTTGATCTCCTTCTTTAAACTCTCTCTCTTCAGGATATTCTTGTCATGGAAAGATTTAGTCTTCTCCTTGTAGATCCTTGAGTTTTCAAAAGCATCCATTCTTATCTCATCAAGCTTATGTAGCTGAAGAAGTCTTTTCTCCTTGGCACTCTTGATGTCAAAGTTCAGCAACTTTACTTCCTATAGTGCATTGTACTCAAGCTCCACTGGCAGATGGCAAGCTTTCCCGTACACTAGGTTGAAGGGTGTGGTCCATAGAGGTGTCTTGTAAGCTGTCCTATAATTGACCAATCCTTCCTTGTAATCCCCACAATCTTCTCCAAAATGGACTTGATCTCTTTGTTGGAAATCTCAATTTGACCACTTGCTTGAGGGTGGTAAGGAGTTGCCACCTTGTGCTTAACACCGTTCTTCTTGAGAAGTCCCTCAAGCAGTTTGTTGATGAAATGAGACCCTCCATCACTGATTACAACTCTTGGAACCCTGAATCTTGGAAAAATGGTGCTCCTGAACATCTTGGTTACAACTCTAGCATCATTGGTGGGACTTGCAATAGCTTCCACCCATTTGGAGGCATAGTCAACAGCTACAAGGATGTATTTGTTGCCAAAAGATGATGGAAATGGCCCCATGAAGTCTATACCCCATACATCAAAAACTTCAACTTCAAGGATTGGATTTTGAGGCATCTCATTCCTTTTTGTGATGTTCCCACTCCTTTGGCATGAATCACACTTTGAAACAAAGTCCTGTGTATCCTTAAACATATGTGGCCACCAGAATCCAGCTTGTAGCACCTTCGCAACAGTCTTGAAGGTAGCAAAGTGGCCTCCATAGGATGATCCATGACACTGTGTAAGGATCCCATCAATCTCCTCATTAGCAACCACTCTCCTATAAAGTTGATCCTTGCAGAGAATGTAGAGGTAGGGCTCATCCCAGTAGTATCTCTTCACATCCCTGTAGAACTTCTTCTTGGCATAGCCCACAAGATTCAAAGGTTCTTTTCCTGTGGCTAGGTAATTTACCAAATCAGCATACCAAGGTTCTTTCTCCTCTGTTGCCTTGAATTCTTCAAGCTTCCTACCAGTCTCACAAACTGCCATCACTACTCCAATAGCCATGATCTGTTCCTCAGGAAGTCCGTCGTCAATAGGAATGCCACACTCCACTCTCAGCCTGGAAAAGTGATCAGCTACACCATTCTCAACTCCTGGCTTGTCCTTGATCTCTAAATCAAACTCTTGAAGCAAAAGAATCCATCTCAAGAGCCTGAGTTTTGCATTCTTCTTTGCCAAAAGGTGTCTCACGTAGCATGATCTGTGTAGACAATGACTTTAGATCCCACCAAGTAGCTTCTGAACTTCTCAAAGGCAAAGACACTGGCTAACATCTCCTTCTCTGTTGTGGCATATCTCATATGAGCATCATTCAGGGTTTGGCTCGCGTAGTAGAACACATGGGTCTTTCCATCTTTCTTCTGCCCCAAAACAGCTCCCACAGCATAGTCACTAGCATCACACATGATCTCAAAGGGGAGATCCCAATCAGGTGGCTGGACAATCGGAGCACTGATGAGTTCACCTTTCAGCTTCTTAAAGGCTTGTAGACATTCCACATCAAAGCTGAAAGTGGCTTCCTTGCACAGCAGCCTGGTCAATGGTCTAGTGATCATGGAGAAATCCTTGATGAATCTTCTGTAGAACCCAACATGACCAAGAAAACTTCGGATGTCTTTCACTGTCTTTGGTGGGGGCAAACCAACCATAACATCGATTTTGGCCTTATCCACCTCAATCCCCTTCTCTGAAATCTTGTGTCCCAGCACAATCCCTTCCTTAACCATGAAGTGACACTTCTCCCAATTCAGTACAAGGTTGGTGTCTTCACATCTCTGTAGGACCCTGCACAAGTTTGACAAACAAGCAGAAAACGAAGATCCGTAGACAGAGAAATCATCCATAAACACCTCCACAACATCCTCAATTAGATCAAAGAAAATTGGCATCATGCACCTTTGAAAGGTGGCTGGAGCATTACATAGACCAAATGGCATTCTTCGATATGCGAAGGTACCATAAGGACATGTGAATGTTGTTTTTTCTTGATCATTGGGATGTATGGGCATTTGGAAAAATCCTGAATATCCATCAAGAAAGCAATAGAATGGATGGTTTGCAAGTCTCTCAAGCATCTGATCAAATAAATGGAAGTGGAAAATGATCTTTTCTAGATGCAGAGTTCAGTTTTCGGTAATCAATACACATTCTATGACCAGTGACTGTTCTTGTTGGTATCAATTCATCCTTGTCATTTTTAATTACAGTTATGCCACCCTTCTTTGGCACAACATGCACAGGAGATACCCATTTAGAATCTGAAATAGGGTAAATCACACCAGCATCTAAGAGTTTAAGAATCTCTTTCTTTACAACATCCTTCAGGTTAGGATTTAACCTTCTTTGATGCTCGACATAAGTCATTGATTCATCCTCAAGATGTATCCTATGCATACACAAAGAGGGTGATATTCCTTTGATGTCATCAAGAGAGTAACCTATTGCTTTTCTAAATCTTTTAAGTGTTTTCAAAAGTTCAGATAGCTCAGTTTCAGTAAGTTCACTACTCACAATGACTGGGTAAGTTTCATTAGGACCAAGGAATGCATACCTTACACCATTGGGGAGAGGTTTAAGCTCCACTTTAGGCGACTTAAGCTCGTTCCAGTCGTCTTACTGAGTGTCCTCTTGTTGAATGACTGAGGCTTCTTGATGAACCACTTGTGGCAGCTCCTCATACTGATCCTTACTACCAAATCCTCTGTGTGAATCCAACATCATCCCATAGGCAGCCCTCTCCAGGTTCTCAATCACTTCAGCTTCTCTCTCTATCGTCAAAGCATGTTGTAGAGGGTCTTCTAGTGACAACTCTTCAAGGAGCTCATCAGCAAGGGCGTCCATCTCTTCAATGTAGAAAACTTTCCCTTGAACTGTTGGTTTCTTCATTACCTCCTTGATGTCAAAGTGAAGAACATGCCTTTTACCCAAGTGGAGATCAATCTTGCCCTCTTTCACATTAACAATTGCTCCTGATGTAGCTAAGAAAGGCCTTCCAAGGATTAAAGGATCTACAGCTTCCTCACCCATCTCAAGCACCACAAAGTCTGTAGGGATCTCATATTTTCCAACCATAACGGGGAGGTCCTCCAAGATACCCACAGGGTACTTCACTGAACGATCAGCCAATACCAGAGACAGTCTACACTTCTTGTACTGAGTGAAACCAAGCTTCTTAGCAACAGATAAAGGCATCAAGCTGTCCCAAATCGCAGAGACATCTGTCAAATACCATAGGTCCAAGAGCACAAGGTAATGTGAAGCATCCTGGATCTTCTAGCTTCTTTGGAACAACAAGCCTCTGGATGATGGCACTGCACTCATGAGTGAGAATCATCATGCCCTCCATCTCCTTCTTCTTTGCAGCTACAACATCTTTCAGGAACTTGCTATATTGAGGAATCAGCATGAAAGCATCAATGATGGGCATTGTGACTTGAACTTCACTCATTTGCTTCTCAAATAGAGCTTTGTACTTCTCTAGCAGCTGCCTCTTGAATCTACCAGGAAATGGAAGTTTGGGTTCATAGGGAGGAGGAACAAAAGAATTCTCACTTGCTGGAGCAACAACTTCACCATCTTTCACTGTTTTCTTCTCTTCCCCAACCTTTCCTTTACCTTTGGCTTCCACAATCTTCTCCAAGATTTCATCATTGATTTTCTCATCAACAATCACCACTTCATCATCTATGTTGATGGCAACCCCCTCACCTTGTTTCTCAGCATCCTTGGTGAGAGCTCTCTGAGGTAACTCCTTACCACTCCTGAGGGTGATAGCTTTCATGGCCTCCTTGGGGTTTTGCTCAGATTTTTCAGGTAAAGAACCTTGTTGGCGATTTTGTTGAGTGTTCATGGCAGCAAACTGATTCTCCAAGGTTCTGAACTTGTTGTTGAGCTCATTGTAGCTTCCATCAATCTTTGAGTGAAGGTTCTTCAACTCATAGCCAACATGCTTCTCACTTCTTGTCTGAGACTCCAAGATTTGTTTCAGTAAGGCATCAGTGCTGCTGACTTGAAGAGTAGAAGTAGAAGGATTAGCTTGTTGTTGGGAAGAATGGTGTCCTTTGTTGTTGAAACCAGGAGGAGGGTTTTGTTGAGGCTGATAGCTGCCTTGCTGGTTGTTCCGAGGCTTATAACCACTCTGTTGGTTGTTGGAATAGGATTTATGTTGGTAGTTGTTGTACTGAAACTTGGGCTCTTTTTTGTACCAGCTACCATTGTTATTGATAAAACACAGTTCTTCTTGACCTTCCAAACCCTCAACCACATGGACAACAGGTGGTGTCCCTTGGCTTGGGTTATCAACAAAGTGCAGCTGCTCTTGGGTGGCTTTATCAGCAATGAGGATGTCTATCTTATCCTGTAGAGCTTTCAACTCCTTCCTCGTCTGCTTGTCATCTGATCTACTGCCTCTGTCGTGGACTCCACCGTAGACTGCATCACTCTTTACCATGTTGTCAACCAGCTCTTCTGCATCTTCCTCAGTTCTCCCCAAGAAGAACCCATTGCTAGTTGTATCCAGTCTGGCCCTGTACTTAGGAAAAGCACCCCGGTAGAATGTGCTCAGCAAGCTTTCCTTAGAGAAGCCATGGTGTGGGCATTGAGCTTGGTAGCCCTTGAATCTCTCCCAGGCTTCACTGAATCCTTCCAAGTTCTTCTGGTGAAAGCGGGAATTTCATTTCTCAGCTTAGCAGTTCTTGAAGTAGGGAAGAACTTCTCCAAAAATGCTTTCTTGCAGTCATCCCAGGTGGTTATAGAGTCGCTGGGTAGAGACTTTTCCCACTGACGTGCCTTATCCCCCAAAGAGAAAGGGAATAGCTTGAGCTTTAAGGCATCTTCGGACACACCATTGGTTTTTGACAATCCACAGTAGCTGTCGAACATGTCCAAGTGATCAAATGGGTCCTCTAGAGCCAAGCCATGATACTTGTTGTTCTCGATCACGTTGAGGAGTCCTGATTTGATCTCAAAATTGTTGGCTGCTACAGCTGGTGCTCGGATTCCCAATCTATGACCATGAATGTTGGGGCGCTCATAAGTGCCAATGGGTCGAGCTGCTCGCTGTTGGTTTTGTGGAACGTTGTTAGCTCCATTGACGTCCGCATCATTTTGAGGTATGTCTCCCATATCAGTATCCAATCTCTGCAAGTGAGCCTGTTGCTCTTCTTCTCTTCTCTTTCTAGCACACTCTCTCTCTAAAGCTCTGATGTCTGCAGCTCTTGGAACTAGGTTTGATGGACCCCTACTCCTCAAGTTCATACACCTGTAAATTAAAGAAAGGTGAAGAAGGAGAATCAGTAACAAAAGAAAGTAAAAATGACTTAGTCTCAAGCAACTGACTAAATCTCAATGTTCAAATCTACTCAGAATTTGGCAACAGCGCCAATTTGATGTTAGGAGTTTTCAAGGCTCCTAAGACAAATGATGTAGTATAAAAGATTGTCGAACCAATTCTAAGGGATTTCAAAGCACCGAGAATGCAAGTACGTACTTAATCTAAGTGCAACCGATAATTTGGATGGTTTTAAACTACTACTAATAATAGAATGCAATAACAGAACAATAAAACAATAAAAGAAGTGACTTTCTTTGGTTATGATAAAAGAGAACTCATGGGTATAGGAATTAGACATTGGGTGATCAAGTTTCGAACTAAGGATGGCAAATGATCAATCAAACTATCAACCTTAAGTTTAGACACAATCTTAAACAAACTCTATGTCTAGATGAATGTTCATTTACTAACATATTTCAAACATCAAATGTCTTTGGTTGAATAATATGAAAGCAATCATTACTAACAAGTCTATTGGCTATCTTAACACCTTTAACAACAAATGTCTTTGGTAAAGTATGTTAAAAGCTTAGGAGAGTTGTCTCAGGCATTTCATCAAACACCTTGTGGGTGGGAAATGCCTAAAGATCAACTTTTGAGAGGCCAACTCAGAAGATGCATTATGAATACTCTACTAGCAAGGAATAAGAAGGATCTACACTATAACATCCTAGATCTAGCCTAATCACCCTTAATCTCTCTAACCCATGAATTCAAGAATGAATTACTCACTACTCTTCATGATTCCTCTTAAACCCATATTGGATTTCAGATTAATCATGAAGAGAAATACACATAATAGATATGAAAACAACAGAATTGCAATAACAAAATGATCAATTGATTCAAAGAGATGAACTTTCCAAGAGGTTTTGGTGGTTTCTTTTGATAAAAGATAATCTGCCTCCAATGGCTTACAAAAGGTACTTAAACATAGGTTTTGAAAGTGTAAAACGTGCATAACAAAATGACCAAAAAGCCCTTGATAAATCATAAGTTCGACCAAATAGAAGATGCGGAGCGACCTCGGCACGTCGCGGAGCGACCTCGGCACGTCGCTCCGGGAGGTCGCTCTGGTGCTGGGAGCGACCTCAGGTAGTCGCTGTGGGACGTCGCTCCCGGCTTGTTCATTGCTCTCAAATCGACACAACCCGAGCGACCTCTGGGTGTCGCTGTGGTGAGGTCGCTCTAGGAGCTGGAGCAACTTCACCTTGTCGCTCTTGGAGGTCGCTCCGAAGCGTAAATGGCGAGCGACCTCGGGGTCTCGCTCTGGTAAGGTCGATCCGAAGCGTAAATGGCAAGCGAGTTCATGGCGTCGCTCTGGTAGGATCGCTCCCATGCATTGCTCGTCCAATGATCACCTTAATCACCTCTTTTGAGCTCCAAACGCACCCAAATGTCCCCAAGAACTCCATGTGGTACTCCAATACCTAATAAAGACTCATGCATGCAAAATGCAACCTAAACATTAGGCCTGGGCATTTTGACCTGGACCCGAAAACCCGAACCGGAACCTACCCAAAAATACCCGACCCGGAACCGGACCAAAAATTTATAAGTACCTTTTGGGTCTAAATTTTTTTTACCCGTAAGAACCGGAACCGAAAAGGAACCGACCCGAATAGACCCGGACCCGAAAAGAACCGACCCGATAAGAACCGATTTGTACCCGACTTAAAAACATGTATATCTAAAACTATGATATTTTGTGTTCTATTTTATATATATTATTTTATGATTTAGTTAAAAAAATTTTGTTAACAACATTTGTTATTATTTTTTAACATTTTTAAAGTAATATAAAGCTTTAAAATGTAAAATTTGGAGTTTTAAAATGTTTTATTTTAATTATTAATAGTTTCATTTAAGTTGTTTTGTAAAATTTTAGATATATATGACAAATATTCAACTAAAGTTGATGGAATTAGGTATATCATGTCTTTTTCAGATCATAAATACCCGGACCCGATATGGACCCGAAAAAATTACGGGTATTTTATGGGTATTTTAATTATAGACCCGAACCGACCCGGACCCGAAAAGAACCGACCCGAACCCGAACCGAAAATTTCTAATTGCCTATTGAGTCTAAATATTTAGGACCCAAAAAGACCCGGACCCGAAAGGAACCGGCCCGAACCCGACCCGAAGACCCGAACGCCCAGGCCTACTAAACATGGCTTAATCCTAGTCTATATGATCAAAATGCACATGGGTGAATGGATAACACAATGGAAATATGCAAGATATCAGAGGACGTCTATGTTAAGCAACCGGAAGGGTTTGTAGTAAAGGGGAGTGAGCACAAGGTATACAAACTTGACAAGGATTTGTATGGTTTAAATCAGGCTCCGAGAGCATGGAATGAA
This sequence comes from Brassica napus, assembly GCF_020379485.1. NCBI lineage: Eukaryota > Viridiplantae > Streptophyta > Magnoliopsida > Brassicales > Brassicaceae > Brassica > Brassica napus. Next base: position 45,216,306 of record NC_063452.1, read on the forward strand.
AAATTAAACAAAGCACTTGGTGAGATGAGCTTTATGAAGTGTTCTAAAAAACATTCATTGTATCGAAAGCAACAAAGGGGGCACATTCTATTGGTGGCAGTATATGTGGATGATCTTCTTGTAACAGGATCAAACATTGACATGATAGTTGAATTCAAGCGAGGAATGTCAGCACGGTTCGAGATGAGTGATTTGGGTTTGCTTACCTATTATCTAGGCATTGAGGTGGTTCAGTGTAAGGAAGGCATAAAGCTTGTGCAAGAGAGATATGCAAAGAAAATATTGGAGGATTCAGGTATGAACGAATGCAACGCTGTTCATACACCAATGGAGTCGGGGTTGAAACTTTCTATGGCACCAAACGAGGAAGCAGTTGACGAGACAGAAGACAGAAGACAGAAGACAGATCGGTTGTCTTCGCTATTTGATTCACACACGACCGGATCTATCATATTGCGTGGGCGTGTTAGTAGATATATGCACCAACCGAAGGCTTCTCATGCAGCAGCGCTAAAACAAGTACTTAGGTACTTGAGAGGAACACTATCGTATGGTCTCATGTTTAAGAAGACTGATAGAAGAGAACTTGTGGGATATGTCGATAGTGGGCATAACATTGATGAAGACGATGGGAGGAGCACCACCACACATATCTTCTATCTGAATGATTGTCTGATATCATGGTGTTCAATGAAGCAAGAGACAGTAGCGTTGTTGACTTGTGAAGCAGAGTTCATGGCAGCCACCGAAGCAGCCAAGCAAGCAATATGGCTACAAGAACTTCTTGAAGAAGTTACTGAGACACCATACGCGAAGACAACCATATACATTGATAATAAGTCAGCAATTGCTCTTACAAAGAACCTTGTATTTCATGGACGAAGCAAACACATACACAAGCGATATCACTTCATAAAAGAGTGTGTTGAGAACAACCAGATTGAGGTTCATCATGTACCCGGCGCCGAGCAGAAAGCTGATATATTGACTAAAGCACTTCGAAAGATCAAGTTTAAAGAAATATGAGAACTCATCGGAGTACACGAAGAGAACTTCAAGTTTAAAGAGGAGATTGTTGGAAGTAAACTTCAAGATAGCTTGATTCCCAAGCTAAACTAAGTTAAAAGGAAAAAAGAAGTTTATCTTATTTAGGAGTTATCTAAATAAGTTAAGATTAATGAGATTAGGAGATTTATAGATCTATATAAGGAGATGCATACTTGTTGCATAACTTGTGAGTTTGTGAGAGATCTTTGTGAAAGCTTGAGTTTTTGAGAGAGTTTTCTTAAGCTAATAATAAGAATTTGAGTTGTTCTTATTAAGATCTTTTGAGTTCATACATTGAGGTTAAAACAATAATTTTAACTCTGTTTTTCCATCACGAGAAAGCAAATGGTTCACAAAATTGACGAGTTACATGACTAGAATAGACTTTTGATTTTTCTTTTCACAAAAAAATAAACTGTACGATTTGATTAATACGTAAAGTTTTATTATTTACCAACCGGTCTATCAGCGCCTTTTTTTAATATTGTAGTGGCTTAAAGAATATTTTAAAATGTGGCCCTACATTAATCTTTGAATTTTGAAAAAATAATAATATAAAATATGTATCATTACTAAAGTTCTGATTGTACTTAATATTTTTAAATTTAATAGTTTGGATATGCTAAAATATTTGGTTTCTAACATTTAAAGCATGAACAATTTTTTTTAAAAAAATGTTGACTTTTACTTGTTTCTTTTAAGTTCATTAATTATAATTTATTAGTATATTGGTGGAATTTTTTTGTTTGTAAAAGATGGTTTCAAAAATCAAAATCACATAGGTTAAAAAACCATTAGTCAAACAAAAATGAGACAAATAAAAGAAGAGAACACAAATTTTTTTGTTGAACATTTATAAAAGTGAGGAATTAATAAACCAAAACAAAAAGTGACAAATCATCTCCATTTAGATAGCAATGGTGTTTGTTTGTTTGTACATCTGAAAAATACATTCAGAAGATTCATTTTGATGTCTTATTTTGATGTACATCAGGATGTTGTTCATTTATATTTAGGTTGTGCATCCAGATGAAGTTGCAACCATGTTAATTTGATTATTTTTTGAATTTGCATCTAGATTCAGATGCACTTGTTAATGAAAAAGACTAGATAGACATGATTTATATTTGGATCTTAATTATACATTTATTATATTTAGAATAAATGCAAATTGGTGTAATTTTGGTGAGAATGTAATTATGCGACTTTGGCAAAATATGATTCTGCGACTTTGGCAAGAAAAATTAATTTTGCTGAAGATTTTTTTTATGGTTTTAACTGAAAAGATAATTTTACAGCTTTAGCTGCAAATATGGTTTTACGGTTTTAGCGGTAAAATGTGAATTTACGTTTTGGCAGAAAAGTGATTTTGCAGCTTTAGTGGAAAAATATGATTATGCGATTTTGGTAGGAAAATTTTATTATGGTTTGAGCGGAAAATATGATACTCAATTTTGGCTGAAAAATTGATTTTGTGTTTGTAGCAGTAAAGTAGATTTTGCTGGTTTTGCAGGAAAAAGATGATTTTACGGTTTTGGCGAGAAAATATGATTCCACAATTTTGACTGAAAAGTGATTTGGCGATTTGTGATTTTGACGAGAAAATGTTCTGATATTTTGGCAAAAAGTGATCATACAGTTATGGCGGAAAAATATTATATTTCAAGACTTTGCCGGAAAAGTGATTTTATTAAATTTTAAAATCACATTTTACGGTTTTGGTGGTAAAATGTGATTTGTGATTTTGGCGGAAAAGTAATTTTGCAGTTTTTGTGGAAAAATGTAATTCAGTGGTTTTGGTGGGAAATTTTTATTTTACAGCTTTAACAGAAAGATGTGTGTTTTAGCGGGAAATGGATTTGGCGATTTTGACAGGAAAAATATAATTTCACGGTTTTAGGGAGAAAATGTGATTCCACGATTTTGACTAAAAAGTGATTTTGCGGTTTTGACAATAAAATGTGATTCTGGATTTTGATGGAAAAATTATTTTACGGTTTTGGCCAAAAATGTGATTTCAAGACTTTGGCAGAAAAGTGATTTTTCGGGGAAAATGTGTCTACGATTTTTGTGGGAAATTTTTATGTTGTGGTTTTAACAGGAAAATGTGGTTCTGCGACTTCGGCTGAAAAAGTGATTTGCGGTTTTAGCAAATGATTTTTCGGTTTTAATGGCAAAAATGATTTTGTTATTTTGGTGGGAATTGTTTTTTCGATTTTGGTGGGAAAATGTGATTCCATGACATTGGTGGGAAACACTTAATTTTGTGGTTTTGACAAAAATGTGATTCCGCAATTTTCGTGGAGAAAGTGTCTTTTTTTGTGTTTTTGACTAGTCCTAGGAATTCGGGTTTTCGGTTCAGGTCGGTTCGGTTTATTCGGTTTTCGGCATATTCTGGCTAGGATGTTTAGGAACCGTTTAGGAACCAGACATTTTTCAGATCGGTTCGGTTCGAGTAATGTCGGGTTTGGGCCAGGTTTCTATTTTTCTTATAAAACCCGAACTGGAACCGTATTATAAATAAATCAGGTTTGGTTCGGGTTTAAAGTCAAAAAATCAAAAAATTCCCGAAAATCCGAGTTAAACCCGGAAAAAACCCGAAAAATATTAGGGTAATTCAGATAGTTCGGATTCTTTTGAATATTTCTTATTTACAAATTATATTTTGAATATAATAATTTATATATTTAATATATTCAAAACATTAGGGTACCCGTTCAGTTCTCGGTTCGGTCCCGGTTTAGTTTCGGTTTCGGTTTCTGTTTTTCAGGTTTAGAAATATAGGAACCGTTTGGGTTTTTGTAATTTTCGGTCCGGTTCCAGTCTTGGTTTTTATGGTTCGTTCCGGTTTGATTTTCGGGTTTCAGATAATATGGCCAGGATTATTTTTGACATAAAATATAATTTTACATAAAATATTTCTTTAGTTTTAAAATATGTAATTACATGATATTTGGATGTGGAGCAGAATATGACACTATTAACCATGCATTTTTTTAATTCCCGCCGGCTTTACAAAGGTCTCTAGCAGCAACCGGTCTCCACCTTTGATTTTTCTCGGCGCAAGTCATTACACAAATATATAATCTATTCCCGCAAAAATTATATTGAAGACCCTGAGTTGGATAAAGATCCATACTATTGGATTATATAGTATATCTGGAAAATAAAAAATGATAAACTATTCATAGGGATAGACAAAGACCTGATAGAAACTGTTAGACACTCGGAATCAGAATTTCTTGCTTGGTTTAATGCTAACAATAGACAAGAAATAATATAATTTGTGTGACAATCTTCTGAGCAAGCTACAATCTCAGAGAGAAGTATGATAGATGGATTATGGACACATGACGCATTCTTCAGTGGTTGTGGATGGACATGAAAAAACTCCAGAGGAGAAATTCAACATTTGGGAGCAAGAAATCAATGAAGAAAAATTTCATCACTACATTAGGAACTTAAAGTGCTTTTATGGGCAATGGAGTGCATGATACAACTATCAACGACCGGTTTTTGGCACCAGCCGTAAAGACCTAAGCTCAATTATTCAAGATCCAGGAGCGTAGCCAAACTTTTCCACTGGACTGAAAGAGCTATTAAGACTGAAGAATATATTTCCAAACTTCTCGATTATAATTGTGTTTATTCCTCCTTCTGAAAAATGTATCGTCTAATTCCTTAGCTAAGATAACAAAATATTTTCATAGAGATCTGTACTATATTAGTTGTTATGTTCTGATCTGGTTTCCTAGACAAATCAGATAACCTTTCATGAAAGCTCATTTTCATTTAGACGAGAATTTAAAGTGATTTTTAAAGAATTTAAGTGATCCAGTTGGAAGTGGCATTTTAATACACAAAATAAACATCAATTTGTATCTTCACTCTCACTCAGATGGATTATATGAACGAGTAAATGAATAGCACCTAACTAAAAAATAAAGCCGCCTGACCAATATACATTTTAGACATGTGGCCCAAAATTTATTTTACTAATTGGTGGCCTAAAGCTTGTGCTTTACCAGCTTCAAGGAAGGGATGGATTTGAGTCTATGATAGTTGTCTTTATGCATGCAACTAGGGTCTCCCACATTTGTCGGTTTATTTACTCATTTTGGACTCAAAAGACGACTTGACTAAAAATCAGGTCCTACCTATAACATAAGTTACTCAGGCCATTAACTTTGACATCAAATTTGACTGAAAAATTTTAGCTAATTTTTTATATTAAACTTTTTATTAATGTTTATATGCAAACAAAGTTTTTAGACTTTTCAATTATAGTATTAGTTATTACTTATCAAATTTTCAGAATTATTCATTGAATTTTCATCAATAAAAATATTAATAATTGTATCATACAAAAATATTTTCTATGATTGCAGAATCTCTCATTAAAAGAGAGAATTTTGTACATTTTTGTTTTAGAAAAACAAAAAAGTTGTGTTTTGAAATCCGACCAGGAACCGCGGTCGAACCGGTATACCCGTTGATACGGTATATAATCCAGTTTGGATTTTAAGAAAAAACCATTATATAAAAACTATTTAAAATCCACAAAAACTGTTAAACCCGGAAACCTGGCTACCGGTTGAAACACTGGTTTGAACCAATACGTAAATTTGAAATATTTTTTTTTTGTTTTCAGTTAAATTATTAGAATCTGTTTCGTATTCTAATGAAGAAGTTAGGTTTTAGTTTTTTTTTTAAATAAAAAATTCTATGATCATGGGGATTATGAATCTGTTAACAAAACTTGTTGTTGTGATTTGGTATTAGTTTATTTTTTGTTATCGTCAATCTATTACAATTTTATGCTTTACTTTTAGCTTATTTTGGATTTAAAATTTAATTTTATTATTCACATTAGACATTTAAATACTTCAGAATTTTAACTTTGAATATATTATTATTATATATCATAACTATTAACTTGTTACAAAATTTGTTAAATATTCTAAATTATTTTTCTTATTGATATTTTGTATTTGAAGTGAAAATACAAATAAAGAAAACTAAAGTTACGTATTATTCCAAATGATTTTTAAAACATAAATATTTTTTATATTTTTAATAGATAATATATTATTATATAACAAGCTAATTAATTATTAACATGCGGTTCACTCGCGGTCGATCCAATAATTCATTGACCCGGTAAGTTGTCCGGTTCATTATCTTGGTTAGGTTTCAAAACACACTAAGAGTGACTCATGGAAGATCTCTCAACATAAGTATACAACGACCAGAAATAATATTTATTCCTTTCCTATTTAAAATAATTATTTTTTCTTTGTAGTTAAAATATTGATATTTAGGAATTTAATTAATGCAGTTTACTTTTAAACTAAAAAAAATAAAAATTTAATTGAGAACATTGATCCAATTAGAGAATGTTACAAAATTAAAGTTAAGATGATATTTTGAATACATGAAAATTTACAAAAGTTGTTTCGATTAAATTGTTGTACAAAAAGTACAGAAGTTGCTTGGTACATATAGTATTTTATCTTTCTTTATTGATTTGCAATAACTATACGATTTAATATTAATTACTTATTCTTTAAAATTTAATTTTTCAAGAGATGATGATATATTCTTCTGTTGGTGAATATTTTCTTGGTAACTGATTTAAGTTATTTCAAAGGGATTCTAAACTTATTGAATCAAGGATTTGAGATAATTCAATATTTGAGTAGATCCAAGAAAATTTGATATTTGGGTAAATCTTAAAAGAAATTAAAGATTTTCTGAAAAAAAAATCAGAATTTTTGAAATAACTTTTAAAATTTATATTTTATTTAAAATAATATTCTTATTTTAAAAATACTATAATTCAATATTTTATCGTTTTATGAAATGTATAAAATATATAAAAGTTTGAAAAAAATCGATTTTAATTTTTTTTTCATTTTTTTCATTTCAAACAATTTGTTTTTTTTTTAATGTGAAGTAAATTTTTTTTTGTTAAGTTTCAAATACCATCATAGGGTTTGACATTTCGACTCATTGCTTTTTTCACTATAAAATATAATCCAAATTTTTTTGACAAAATCAATATTTTCCTGATGTTATTTATTCTCTGATTATAGAGGAAAAATAACAATCTTTGTTATATAACAAAAACAGAGATAAAATTAAAATAAATTTACCTCTAATAATTATTATAAAAACAAATATATAAATAAGTTGGAGATGCTCTTAATTAGCATAAATTTTATATTTGAATACCACTTAAGTTTACCTCTCGTTGTAATTAAATAAGATACAAGTTCACAAATCAGAGACCTGGTGGTACATCACAAAATAGCTATGACTATTTTTATTTCTTGCTTTGGTTTTAAATATATTATATGAGGGCAGTGACAAATGCAAGTCAAAGTACAAAGACCAAAACCCATTGAGACGCGTAAAGGAGAAATTTCTACCGGAGACTTATGCATGAAACTAAGGTCTACCACATTTGTCCCCTTGCTTACTAATTTTCGACGCAAAAGACCCGTGATATGGCTCTACGGTTGCTATATAGGAAGCTCATTACATTTAAGGGATCACGATAGAGTTGAGAGAGAGAGAGAGAAAAAACGAGGGCTAAGATAAACAAAAAAAAAAGACAGAATGTGTAAGAACAATACCAAAATCCTCGTCACAGCTCTTGTGATGGTTGTAACCGCCGCGTTGATGATTGAAGAAGCTACGAGCATTCCCATATGTGGCGTCAACACAAACGACTTGAAGAAATGTAGTCCAGCTGTCACTGGAAACAACCCACCACCTCCCACTCCCCAATGCTGCAAGGTGGCCAAAGCCGCTAATCTTGAATGTCTCTGCCCGTACTTCACCAGGTCCGGGCTTGACCCCGCAAAAATCAAGGCTCTAGGGACCAATTGTGGCATTACTAAAAATCCCTCTTGTTTGCCATGGTAAAAATCAAAAGTACCATTAAAATTATTGGAAACTGGTTGAATATAAGGAGAAAGTCTTACGCTAATTTTGTTTATTCTTTCTTTAAAACGCAGATTGAAGAACTGAGCTGGAAGGGACAAATGCTGGCCTGCCACAAGATTAAGTCTCTAAGTTGTTATGTCTTTTGTTGTTCTATATAATTCGAATAAACCACCAGATTTTGCAATTATTTTTCAGTCACCTTTTTCTAAATAAAAAAACCGTGTTCTATATATTTAATAAATAAATAAAGTACTGTTTTGTCTTAATCCATTGTGTTATTTACTTACTTTAATATCCAAAATCAATAAAGAAAGAAATACAAAATCATTAAGAATCATATCAACTAAAATGTTGGAATGAAAATGTTCTTAGAAATTGAAAGTTTCATATCTTGCCGAACTTGATCATGGTTGAGGTTTTTGTACACGAAAGCAACAAATAATTGTGACTGGTTATGAGTCAAGGAAACTGATGTAAAGAAAAACATCACACACAAAGTCAGATCTTTAGTCTAACCAAGTATTGATTTTTTTTTAACGAAATTTTCATATCAGACCAAGACCAAGAATTAAAAACATAATAAGATTGCTAGAAAAATCAGAAAAGCTTTACAAGAAAAAAAAATTCATGAAATCAATTGAAAAATAGAATTGAGGTGCCAATTAAAGCGGTCACATTATTTTACATGCAACTCTAATCTCTTTCACTCGATTGTATCGTGTTTTTGTTATAGTTACCAAGAATTTTTATAAGAAAATACACATTATTGGTTATAGACTACGTCAATTTTGCAAGATGTCCAACAATATTGACACGACGCCTAGTCAATTTTATTGGTATTCTTAAAGTATAATCCAATAATTATGTATATTAAATAAGCCAAGAATATTTGTTTTACATTAATTTTATGTTGCTTTATATTAGCAGAAGAAAATAAGTATGGGTAAATATTTAGATCCGAAGAACCGAACCGAACTAGATTTAAAAGTAATACTAAACACAAACTAAGGAGAGTGTATTCAACTAAGAGTTTCAGATGATTTGTATTAAAATGACAAGTCCAGTGTTATTCAAACAAGGATTTTAAAAAATATTTTAAAATCAAGTGTTATTGAACTTTTCATTTTATAAAAAACTCTGAAATCCATTGTTGTTGAACAAAATTTAAGTTGGAGATTTTCGAGGGTTTTAAATGTTTTTAGGGTGTTTGAAAAGTGTTTCTTAGTTATAAAATTAAAAATTTAAATCTCATGGTTTTATATGATATACTAGAGTAGTTTAACAAAAATCACACCAAATTCTAATATTCACCTAAAATCATCTAAAAATTCACTAAAATCATATCACTTCAAATTTTAGATTCAATAAACCCCCTAAAACACATTAAGTACTCATATAGATCTTTAATATCTAGATAACCAGACTCTAATATAATCCAAACTAAAATATTTTAGATACCAAAATATATAAATCACAGTTATACACTTAAATATATTAATTATTATAAATTTTATATCTAATAAGTATTCAAAAATATGAAAATATCTAAAAATTATCAATATAATCACAGGTAAATATCCAAAAATAACAGTAAATGTTGAAAACACTGATAATATTTATTTGGTCTCTATCCAAATATTTAAATTGAACTAATTTCTATGTAAAGTTATTGGAAACTGGTCGAATATAGGGAGAAAGTGACAAATGAAGAACTGAAGAACTGAGCTGGAAGTGACAAATGCCGGCCTGCCACAAGATTAAGTCTCTAAGTTATAATATGTCTTTTGTTGTTCTATTCGAATAAACCACCAGATTTTGCAATTATTTTTCAGTCACCTTTTTATAAATAAAAGAACCGTGTTCTATATATTTAATAAATCAACAAAGTACTGTTTTGTCTTAATCCATTGTGTTATTTACTTACTTGAATATCCAAAAACTAACTCGTCACGCCTCCTCCCTTCAGAGAACCCAAATCATAATTAAAACTGCAAAAATATATATATGAAATATAGTTGCATAAACGTTTTGAATTTAATTGCTTCGCAACATTAAGAGTCTCTGTTTCAACATATAGAAATATGGATGCATCTCCAATAAAATTAGATTATCACAGATTCACAAATGCCTACAGAATAGAGATGAAGTAAGACAAAAAACCTCTCTTGCGAAAGAAGCTTGACGAAAAGAAAGAGACCTCTCGAACGAGTCATCCTTGAACGATCTGGGTTATGTTATATATGATGTATAATGCGAACATTAGAGCATCTCCAATGTACACCTCTATAATTTTTTTTAAAATAGAGATCTCTATTATAGACGTGAAAATGCTCCAATGTATGCCTCTATAATAGAGTTCATCTATTTTAGAGGAAAATATAGAGGAAAGTTACTTTTTACCTCTATATTTAGAGGTGAAAATAGCATATCTCTATATTTTCCCCTATAAATAGAGAAACTCTATTATAGAGGCATACATTGGAGCATTTTCACCTCTATAATAGAGTTTCTCTATTTTAGAGGAAAATATAGAAATAGAAATAGAGGTGGGTTAGAGATGGTCTTATAACGCTAAAGAAGAAACCAGTGACAATAGTGTTTCATGAAAAGAGCATATATACAGTTGAACATCTACAAATTAATACTAGATAAATTAATAAATTTTATCAGTTTCAAGTTGGATCAATTCAAAATTTGACACAAATTGATAAAATAATAAGATAATAATTTTTTTAGAAAATTCTGTGTGAATATATGGTCTCATTAAAATTATAAATTAATAATTTATATGTATATATATTTTATATAAGTAAAAACTTATTATTATGTTGTTTGTTTTATATTCACAGTAAAATTATCTTTATATTTTCTTAACATTTAATATATTTTTGATGAGATAAATTCTATGCAATATATATTATATACACCAAATAATAAAATAGAATTAATATAAATTTAAAATTTAAAAAAATAACAATTAATGTCTATACGATAAAATCAAATATTTTTCTTACTTTAAAATAAATAAATTTTAAAATAAGAAATTTAAATAAAGAAACTTTTATAAAATAATATTTCTATAAATTAATAAAATTTCAAAGTTTCAACATTAGTAATTTATAGAGGTTCTACAGAATTATGGAGAATTTACCTTTAAATAATATTTTATAGTAATTGTGAAGTAAGAGGCTCATCTATATAAGTCACAAACTTTTGGAATGTTTTATTTGTATAACTTGTGTACATAGAGGAACCAATGTTGTTTACATTAAATGAAAACGGCAAACTACGAGTTTATGAATCGTTATGGCTTTCTAAAGGAGAACAAAACTAAAAAAAAACTGAGCAATAGCAGAGAAGAGAACTGCTCACTTTGTCATGATTATGAATCATAGTTTTGTGTTTGAAATCATAAAAATTGTGGAACTTTCTCCGGTGAATATTGTGAATAATTCAAAATATTGTGAATAACTCAAAACTTAAGAACTAAATTTGTATTTTTCATTGCTCACCCTCCCCCGCAAACTTGGGGGTTGTAGAGACCCTACACCAATTTTGTTCCTCAGGATAGTGAACGATTGACATGGGAGCAGCTTGGTAAAGATGTCAGCGAGCTGTTGTGCTCCAGGGATATGACGAACTTAAACCAAGCCAAGCGCCACTTTCTCCCGAATATAATGGTAGTCAACCTCCATATGTTTGGTTCTGCTGTGAAAACTGGGATTGGCATATAAGTGCACATCAGACAGAATATCACACCGCAAGAGAGCAGGATGGGGTTGACAAATCTTGAGATCGCGAAGAATATAGTTGAGCCCACTTAGCTCACAAGCCGTCAGTGCCAAAGCTATGTATTCCGCTTCAGTAGACGATCTTGACACGGTAGGCTGTCACTTTGCACACCATGAGACTACATTAGAGCCAAGGAGCGCACAGAAACCTGTCGTAGACCGACGTGTATCACGACATCCAGCACAATCACTATTATTAAATGCGGAAAGAGATAGGGAACTGTCTTTGAACAAATGCAACCCGTACATAGCTGTTCCTCTGATGCATCGCAAAATTCGTTTGAGCATAGAGAAGTCGCTTATTGTGGGTGAGTGCAGCCTTTGACAAATAAAATTCACGGAAAATTGGATGTCCGGTCGAGTAAGAGTAAGGTACTACGGTTTCCCTGCAATGCTGCGGAAGAATGTCGGCTCAGGAAACAGTTTTGTATCTGTATAGACTTCATCCAGTCTCGTAGGCAAGGGTGTAGGCATAGGATTCGCTGTGGCCATCCCAGCTTCATATAAAATATCTTCTGCATACATAGACTGATTGAGGAACAAACCTTGATCATGATATTGCGCTTGGATGCCAAATAATTAGTGAATCTCGCCCATGTCCTTCATTGAGAAGGTACTGCTCAGTTCTTTAACAAAACACACCATCACAGAGGAAGAGTTGCCTGTTAAGAGAACATCATCCACATAGAGTAGTAGGATCAAGGTTTGGTCACCACGGTGATATGTGAATAAAGATGGATCTGCAGGGCTGCACTTGAAGCCAAACTCCAGCAAGAAATTTGTGAACTTATTAAACCAAGCACGAGGGCCTGTTTTTAATCCATAAAGAGCTTTATGTAGTCTGCAAACATGATCCGGTTTTGAAGGATTGACAAAACCAGGTGGCTGTTCCATAAAGACTTCCTCAACTAACTCCCCATGAAAGAAGGCATTTTTAACATCAAACTGACGCACTTTCCACTCATTTCCCACTGTAACATTAAGAACCAATCTGATTGTTGAAGTCCTCACAACCGGACTGTAAGTCTCAATAAAAGCAACTCCTTGTTCTTGTTCAAAACCACACACCACAAGTCGAGATTTTAGCTTATCCAAAGTTCTATTTGCCTTTAGTTTCACCGTATGTATCCACCTACTGCCTAACACATGCATGTTAGGATCCCTGGGAACAAGAGACATAGTTTCATTGAGACGCTGTGATTCCATTTCTTCTCCCATAGAATTTGTCCAACCATGATGTTTTAACGCAGCCGCAAGGGTCTTTGGGATAGTTGGAGATCTGTTCTTGTGACATAATTAGCAGTGTAGTAAGCATCCACCCAATACTTAAAAGGGGTTCTCTGTCTCGGTTCCTCTCGGCTTTAGTTATATATGTTCACATTCACATATCTTTAATTGATGTTTTTGTTAAAAAAAGTTTTAGTTCATATCACATTTTCAAAATTTAATGTAAGTTATTGATTAATATATTGTATGACTATTTCTATTATACAATTAATATTACTATTATTCGAATTATGTTTATGTTGATAATTAATCTTTCTTATTAAAACAGAAATATTCATTTGGACCTAAATTTTAGTCATACTGGGTAGATGCTGACTACACTGCTAGTTATGTCACCAACCTGTTACCGTCTTCTGCAGTTGGTTTTCATATTATCCTTAATGAAGTTCTAATGTATGTGAATGTGAACATATATAACTAAAGCCGAGAGGAAGCGAGACAGTCGAGTGAAACATTTGCCTTGGCTCCAAGATTTTTTAAAAGTTTTTTACATAAGAGTAATCCCCAAATTACGACATTGTTTTTATCAAACATGAAATTGGATATCAAAACGCAAACAACAGTGATGAAAGAGGATTGTAATAGGCACAGTCGAGTGAAACATTTACCTTGGCCCTAAAATTTTTAAAAAATATATATATAAGAGTAAGTCCCCAAATTACACTCCCCCCCCCCTCCTCCCCAAATCTCAGATCCGGCCAGCACTGCATTACTTTATCTATATATAATTTAATTTTCAAAAAAAAAACATATTGTTAGTCATTTGATAACCGAGAGAGTGATCACCACGATTTGATTGTCTAATTGATAATTGAGTTACAGAAAAAAATTAATCAAAGATTTGGCAAATTCACCAAAAGTACGAGAAAACGTGTGCTTGACAAAGTCACCGGACGACAAGACTTCGTTAGAGAGTCTCTCGAACATACAGCTCCTCCCGCAGCTGTGAAAACTCCATGTAACACAAAGAACAAGGTGACTTCTCGTGTAGGTCTTTCACGAGTAAAATAGAAGAAGATCAACTCGTGAACTGCACTGGAGACGATGAAAGTGGCAACTCCCAAGAACAGAACCTGATCGGAGTTCATTTTACTCTTGGTGATTTTTCGGACTGGATAGTAGATGGCCCTCCGGAGGGTCGCGGGGACCATGAGGTTCCACCGGCGACCCCAGAATTCTTGAAGACAGTTGGCTAAGTATGGTCCGTTGGACTCTATCTCACCCAAGTGCTTGGTTCGAAAAAGCGTGTGGCAACATGAAGCGATGAGGTTGGAGCTTAGCGCCTAGCGCCATGGCGCTGCAAAGCGAGCGCTTTGTCCACCTGCAACAAAAAAGGTAACTACAAAACCATACATATATATTACGTTAACATAAGAAAACTAAGACATGTAGAAAACCAAAAACACCAAATAGATATAATAAAACTCATAGGTTCATATAGAAAAACACCAACTGAAATACCAAATTTAAACACCAAATTCAGAAGCAAATTCTAAAGCAAATAAAAACACCAATAGCTGAATCTCTACTCAGATTCAGAATCATTCTACTTATACTCCAAAGCTTTCTCGTATCCTCCTAACTCCTCTTCAACGTCATCATCTTCATCAACCAATTCCAAATGAGAAGGTGATGGACCATAGCGCTTGCTCTGAGTTGAGGACATTGTGATTCCTTTCCCTTTGTTGTTCTTAGCAGAAGTAGGAGTCTTTGCTCCTCTAGTAGTGTAGTCTGGTTCTTCAGCTCCTACTGCCTCACTCACCACACTCAAAGTCAGGTCTTCATCATCATGAACGAAAGCATCATCTTCATCATTGGAGGAGTTCCCGTCCATCTTCCCCATTAACCATTCGTTGATGTCATCAATTTCCTCCAACGGAATTGGATCCTTTGCATCATTTCTCTTCATCCTACACTGCAAAACCCGATTGTACTTGACAAACACCATGTCATTCAATCGGCTTTGAGCTAATATGTTCCTTCTCTTAGTATGTAGCTGTTAATAATAAAAGTAAGTCATACATATGAATAGCATTAAGTTAACTGTAAAATTTAGAAAAATCTCAAAGACTTACATGCTGAAAAACTCTCCAATTTCTTTCACAGCCACTTGTACTGCATGTTAGACTAAGGACTTTGACAGCAAAATCTCTGAGATTAGGAGCTGAGCTTCCGTAAGTTGACCACCAATCAGCTATAAAAACATACAAAAATACACTAACATTCTTAAGCACTTCTAGCTGGAAATGAAACGTTGCAAAGCTGAAAACAGAGAGTTATTACCTAGAGACTTCATCTCCATTTTCCTAATAGCCATGGGAAGACCAAAGAGCCCACTTGCATTCTTAAACACTTCAAGCTCAACCATGATCCTGTCTTGAACAACATTGTCTCGAACCAGCCTTGTGATGCAGTTGTACAATCCGGTCTCCACTTCTTCACAACAAACATCAGCAGGATGGGCATAATGAACGTGGATTGAGGAAGTATCCTTCTGCGTGAAGTGGTTGATGTAGCTGACAGTCCCATCGTCTGTCTATCATCTCAAACACCTTCTCATACTTTTCCTTCTTCCCTTTGAAACTCTTAGCAGTAGCTTCTTTTGCCCTATCCATAGCAGTGTAGATGTACCCCATTGGTGGTTTCTTCTCACCATCAACCATTCGGAATACCTTCACTAAGGGAGAAGTTAGCTTCAGAGCATAAGCTATGTTCCTCCAGAAGCTCTCTTGAAGAATATACTACTTCAGCTTCCTCGCTCCTGCTTCCTTAGGCCATTTCGATTTGTTCCATTTCTCTGAGGTCACCATCTTCTTTAAATTGGCTTGTTGAAGGTGAAAATGAGTCATGGTGATGAAAGAAGCTGCAAATCTTGTTACAGCCGGCCTGTGCAAGTTCCTTTGCTCTGTGAACCTCCTCATCATGTTCACAAGTGGTACACGACAATAGATGTACGCATTGATAAACATGCACTTCTTCATCGCACTCTTCACTGCCTCTATCTTTCCAATGTCCTCCAGCATCAAATCAAGGCAGTGTGCAGCACAAGGAGTCCAGAAGAGATGTGGACGTTTTGCTTCAAGAATTTTCCCAGCCTTCACGAAGTTGGAGGCGTTATCAGTAACAACCTGAACCACATTCATCTCTCCAACTTCCTCAACAATATCATCGAGTAGCTTGAACAGCATTGTAGCATCTTTCACAACTTCAGAAACCTCTTTTGACCTGATGAACACAGAGCCTTTTGGTGAGTTAACCAGAAAGTTGACGATGTCCTTCTGCACCACAGAATCATGCCATCCATCAGACATGATTGAGCATCCTTTCACTACCCACTCCTCCCTGTTAGGAACCAGCTCAGCTTGAACATTGGCGACTTCCTTTTGAAGTAAAGGATACCGGAGCTCATACTGAGAAGGAAGCTTTAACCCCATACCATACTGCCCGACCAGCTCTGTCATCTTCTTGAAACTGTCATGGGAGGCAGCATTAAAAGGAATCCCAGCATCGTAGAACCACCTTGCCATGGCTCCCCACACGTTGTAAGTCTTTGTCACAAGCTCCAAACACCCCTTTCATATCCTTTCTGCCTTTCAACACATCAGGAGGCAGTGACATCACAAACTTGTCCAAAAGACCACGGTTCTTCCTTTTGATAGCCTTTTGTATTGGCTGATCACCATCCAAGTCCACATCATCTTCATGCACGGCAGGTTGGTACTTCATTGTGAGAGCTGCTCTTTCTTCAGCTCTTATGGTTATGTAATTCTGCAGCTCAACTCTGACATGTTCTGGACAGATTAGACACTTCCTTGCATTCTTGTACCCGCCAACAAGATGTTGTTTCAACCGTGAAATTCCAGCAGTTAACACCTTGTAGCAGAAGATACACTTCCAGTGGTTGACGTTATTGTTAACCATGGTTCCATACTTCCTTCCTGGATCCACTTGTTGTCCTACTCCTTGAGACCCTCCTCCTTGAGATGATCCAGCTCCAGTGTCAGACATGATCACAAATACAACATAGACAAACATTGAATGAGAAGAAGCTATTGACTATAAACAAGACATGATAATAAACTAACGTTAAAGAAGAAGCTATTGACTTAAGGAGAAAAAATCTATGATATAAACAAAACATGATTATAAACTTATATTAAAGAAAAGCCACTGACATAAGAAGAATCAAACGCATGTTATAAACAAGAAAGATCATACACTTATATTAAAGAATAGCTACTGACATAAGGAGAATCAAACGCATGTTATAAACAAGAAAGATCATACACTTATACTAAAAAAAAAGCTACTGGCATAAGGAGAATCAAATACTAAAGAAAAGCTACTGGCATAAGGAGAATCAAACGCATGTTATAAACAAGAAAAGATCATAAACATGTAGGCAAGAAATACTGTCGCAAAAGAAGAGAGTTAATATCAAAAGAAGAGAGTTACTAATACTATCAACTAAAAACCTTGCAAATGATATGCTATTGCCGTAAGTTCAAGAGAAGAGAAGCTAATGAGTTTAACTTAAGGTTTGTAAGGTTATTGTATAGGAGATGAAATGGGGTTAGTGGGATTGTGTGCGAAGTTAGTGGGATTGTGGATACCCTCCTCTACACCGCCTAATACGTGATAAGAGTATATTTAGATACACTAGATATTCTTCCTAAACCGTTTTGTTAAGTGTACAATTTTGAATCAATTTTTTTTATATAGGTACAACAAATCGCCGCTTTTAGCGCATTAAGGAAACAAAAAAAGCGAGGAAAATCGAGGAAAAGCGGGGATCTATGTACCTCGCCTGGAAATGGGGTCCCGAAGCGATGAGGTCCTCGCCATGAGGCGCTTAGCGCCATGGCCCCAGAAACGCTCGCTTTTTCGAACCAAGCCCAAGTGTATATGCAGAACTTTTAAAAGAGCTAAAAGAATCTCAAACTCCAAGTATATACGCAGAGAGTAGAGAACTAGTAACACATCAACACATTCGAAGATAAATATTTTTTGTATTCATATATATATGTAACAACACACGTTACCCAAAGCAATGCATCAAAGGGATCAATTCCCTCTGTAGCTAATTCCTATGGCATGGCTCGTCGGATGGCTCCCATTCAGCAAGAGTTGCTGGGGAAACAATTACACTTGCAAAAGCTGAAGGTGGACTAGGCTGTCGCGACTTGATCTCTTGGAACAAAGCATGCACAATGAAACTAATTTGGTTACTATTCAGCTGCTCCGGATCAATATGGGTTGCGTGGTTTAGATCAGAAATCATAAATGGCTCAGTCAACAACTTCTGGTCAACAAAGCCAAAACAGCGATATTCATGGTTTGTAAACAAACTACTGAAACTAGGGAATGAAGCATATAAATGGATCAAAGTCAAGATTGGATCCGGGAATGTGGTAGAAGTTTGGACAGACAACTGGTCACCCTATGGAAAGCTACTTGACTACCTATCACCGAGGAGCTTCAAACACTATGGGAGTTTGGAACATAAGACTGGCTCGTTCAGACAGGCAACTGTGTATCCAGACATTCCTAACTTCAATTAACCTTTCTAATGATGCAGATTCAACAGAGTGGATAGTTGCAATTGGACTAAGTTCAAGACTGGTGATATGTATAATTATAATATTCTAAAGCGTCATTAAGTAAGTGTACCTTGGGTATCTGTGGTCTGGTATCCCAAGGAACAGCTTCTTAACATGGCTCAACCGGATCCCCTCAAAGGACAGACTGATATCATGTGGCTTAACGGTGGACCCCACTTGCGTCCTCTGCAATCAGGCGGCGGAATCACACTACTTTCAATGCCCTTACAGCTGGAACTTCGGCGATCAAAACTCTCTATTGTGGTCTGGCAACTAACTAACTCTCTACAACATCTGGATGGAAAGAGGAATGCTAGAATCCTTCGTCAATGCTTCAAACCTTACACCTCCATCATCACCACTATTGACAGAACCACCTGCAACTGCATACACTCCAAGTGTGATAAAAATCCGGGTCAATCATCTCAGATGATCAGATTCTGGTTCTCCTTAATCGCGTCTCCGACGATCTCCGTTCAACCTTCTTACTCTTGAGTTTCTAATTGGGCTTATGTAACTAACTAATGGGCTTCTTTCTACTCATTAGACTTAACTATTAGGATTAATTATCAAAACACTTAAGGCCCTAAGACCATCATTAACGGTAAAACCGTGTACACGGTTTCTTAAATAAATTTGTTTTTCTTTTTTTTTCGTTTTGTCTTAAAAATTTTTTTTTAAAAAGGGGACCAATCGCGGGCCGCCACGTGTCGGTGGGACCCGCAAACAGTGCAAAAACCACACAAAAGTCGATCCTTATTCGATAGTTTCGGTAACCGATTCTAAGCCCATTTGTAGAGCCCACGTCATAAAAACCCTACAGGATCCCTTTAAAAACTGCCGTTAGTTATGCTCTAAGGGGTTTTTATTCTTTCTTTTTTCCTCACGCTCTTACACTAAGAAACTATGTAGTAAAATAATTGATTAAATTATTTATTTTACGTTGTAATAAGAAATTTGTTGTATAGTTTTTCAAGGGATGGACATTCAAATATCCGTTCGGATTCAGTTGATTTATTCGGGTTTCAGATTTTTAGAGTTAGAAATTTAAATATGACTCAGATATTTACAAATTTTAGTTTGAATTTGGTTTGAATCATTACAGATTCGGTTCGGATTCGACTATCCATTTTAATTATGTAATTTTTTTAATAAAAATCAAAATATACTTAATCCTCAAAATCCGAAAATAAAAATAGTATAAAACATAAAAGTTTGAATAATGTAAGATTAAATACTTAAATTTATATAAAAAATAGTGTGTGGACACATTAAATTATCTACGATAGAGTTAGAAAAATTAGTGTGCGAACATTAATTGCTAATTAGTGTGAAGCTTACACGTAAAAATTCTAAAATTGAAATAATTGTGAGATTGACACGTGTCAATGTGTGTGTGAACACATTTATTGCAAATGTTTATCTTTTAATATATAGAGATTATGTCAAAAAAAAAAAAAAACTTTACACACCAAAGTTGGCAACTTCAATGGCAAAAGCCCATTTAAGAGCTAGGGTTTTGTTGATGCTTGATGGGGAAGCAAGTGAAGCAGATTAACTGAGAGGTACGTATCAGGGGGAAGTGGATAGAGAGGACCTTTATCGAAGGAGAAGAGGATGAACTTGAAATTGGCTAGCCATGTGAGGGAAGAACAGAGAGTAACAATAAGATATTGAGATTATTGCTGAAACCCAAACCTTCATGAAGTTCTTGTGTTCTTCCTCCATCTCTCTTAAATCTTATGTTTCTTTTCCAATCATTTCGCTTTATTTACATAAAATAATTGGACATTTGTTAGAAGAACCAGTTTTTCCTCTATCACTTTCTCAAATAAAAAAATCTACAATTTTCATAATAAAAAGATTTTTTAAAAGTTCTCAAAAAAGAAAGATTTTTTAAAACTTATTTTTTGTAGTTAACCACTTTTTGGATTTAGGATATACTTTTTCAATTTAGTATTTAGTGTTCGAATGGAGTAGCGGGACAAGTGTATATCTCCCGCACTAAAATCATCATTCACCTTTTTATGTTTTTAAAAGCAGTTCAAACGGGAGTTCTGCATGCAGTTCAATATTTTTGTCTTTTTATGGAAAAAGCAGGAGATCTACATCCAGATCTCACCCGCTAACATTTGGTGGTGTTGATCTGCTTTTTTCTTTTTTTGGCCAATAAATAATTTTGTAACAAACACTTAACTTAAAATATATTTATCTAATTTTATAAATAATGTACGATGATTAACTCAAACTATATAGCCCACATAAATAATATTTTTGTCATTTTAAAATTATAAGCATGACGTCCAATCGCCAACAAAACACAACATTTTCTAAGGAAGAAGATATAAATCTTCCTACATAAATGTCAGCACGGATAAGTGGTTAATATTTTTTTTTATGTTTTTAAATAGTTAATATATAGGTAAATGATTGAAATTTTGTATGTCTATTGAGAGAAAACAATTTTAAATGGACTCTTATCCGAGAACGAGTATTTATTGAGTTGTACGATCAACTAAGTTTCATGACCAATTACCGTTTTAAAGATCTTATACCCACTAGTAGAAAGTTTCGCGGTGATAAATTCAACCAAGATTTTAATATTAGCGTACCCTACCGGTTCTCCAAAGAAAAACTTGATCAACTAGAATGAAAATAGAAGAAGTACAAGTATCTTATGAAAAATTCTACATGCATTTCGGTCGATTCTATAACATTTGAAATATTTGTTTTGATATTTTGGTATAGTTTTTATTGTTTTAATATATAATTTGTAATTTTGAACTGCTTTTGCTATTCAGAATTTATAATAAATTACTTTATCTGATTGATTTGTATTTTTCCTGCATGATCCACTTGTTCTGCACTTATCCCGTTTGAGCTGCACTTATTCCGCTTGATCTGCATGATTTTCATGATCTTCAACGCTCGAACTACTTTTTCCATTCATACCCTTAGTTTTTTTAGATGTGGATTCAGAATTTCGGATTAAAGGTTTAGTTTTTATGGCCTAGAATTTAAAAAAAAAACTTGTAAAACATTTTTGCTTACACCACTTGAAAGTGTTGAGTTCATCATCCCTGTCCCATCCCTCTTTTTTATGGATTGTTTACTGAAGTTTTCAAACTTACTGGTTGCTTGTGTAAGAAGAATTAGGATGAATCATAGACAAGAACCAATTAAAAACAAGGGCTTGTGGTTTTACGAGAACCAATTAATGTTCTATACTGAGGATCCTTCCTTTGTGCATCTCATTTGCGATAATTTTAATCATGTTGTTTCTGATCCACACGTGGTGTAGATTTATGTAATAAACTAATAATCATTTGATGAACAACAAGTTGATGATCTAACAGTTTACGATTTGACATCTACTAATCCCCACTATTAGAACCCCTTTTTAGCTTTCTTTGGAAATACAAAACTAATCCAGCTTTTTGACTTAGAAAACATACAGGTCCAATCCATGTTCTGTTCTCCTTTTCCGGTTTCACTGTTTCAGGCAACTACATTTCATTCAAATTGATATATAAAGTGGTGAGACTTACCACTTTTGTAAGTATCAGAGCTTCACAAAAATTGTTTTTTTCATGTTCGGACGGTTTAACTAAATGACCGAAACATAAAACAAAACAAAACAAAAACGGTTGCTCTGGAGAGTCTGGTTAGTTGATCTAGTGTTGTAAATTCAGCTGAAAAAGTACACAAAATAAAGCTTAGAGGTCAGAATTGAGTAATACTTGGGACCAAACTAATAGTAATTTAGAAGAAAAAGAGAACCTAATTGGTTGACAAGATCAAATTTATGGGAGAATATTGAAATTTAACTTCAACTTGGATAATTATGAGCCGGTAGTTCAAATAATAAAAATTAGACCAAATCCAAAAATATATCTCACTTGTTTCCAACTTCTTTAGTGATTTAAGAAACAATTTATTAAATATCATGCTATGAAATTGGAGACTTCTTTAAAAATAGCCTGTAAACTAAAGAGGTGATGGTAAAAAAAAAGGTATGATAAAAAGAAAAATCAAAGGAACAAGAAAGATATTCCTGAACATAAGCTTTCATGTCTCGACATTAATACTTCATCAGTTAGAAACTTATAGACCGAAACGTTCCACGATTGGACATTAACACTAGATGATCCGAATCTGCTTAATAATGTGTTTAGCTGTCCGAATCAAAAGTAATACAGTTTGATAATCCAACTATAAAAATAAAACACAGATATATCCATCCATGAATCATGAACTAAAATTAAAAAGCTTGGGTTTGACAAAATCAATGAACAACAAGACTTCATTAGGGAGTTTCTCAAACATGCCACTTCTTATAAGAGGAGGGAAAAACAACCAACCAGTCGTCAAAACTACAAACCCTACCGTAAGCGGTCGTGAAACCATATGACTCATCTTCCATCTCCGCATAAACGTCCTCTTCTTTACTGCTACTTCCGCGGCCGTGCAAACTCCATGCAACACAAAGAACCAACTAACTTCTCCTGTAGGCATCTCATGGGTAATATAAAAGAAGATCAGCTCGTGAACTGCACCGGAGACCAAGAATGTCGCCAAAACCGCCAAAAACCTAGCATGATCGGTTCTCATTTTCCATTCAGCGATTCGCTGCACAGGGTCGTAAACAGCTGGCCTGAGGATCGCAGTGACCATGAGGTTCCACCGGCGACCCCAGAAGTCTTGAAGAGAAGTGGCTAAGTATGGTTCATTGAACTGTGGCTCTAGATCGCATCCGAGAGAGATAAAGACCAAAGCTTTGACGAGCATTAAACCAATCTCAAGCTCCAAATATATATGCAGAGAATATATAATCAATAGCATAGTAGGAGACAAGTGTTGTTTGTAATCATACATACGTAACAACACACCAAAGACGACAACTTTGATGGCGAAAACCCATTTGGGGATATCATCTTGAGATTTAGGGTTATGTTGAGACTTGATGGGGAAGCAAGTGAAGTAGATGAACCGGGAGAGAGTTTGGGGAAGTGGGTAAAGAGGACCTTTGTCGAAGGAGAAGAGGATGAGTTTGAAATTGGCGAGCCATGTGAAGAAAAACGCTGCGGATCCAGAGAAGTGAACAGAGGAGAAAAACAGAGGAAGGAGAAGGAACAGAACACAAACAGGAAGAACAGAGAGTAATCTTGAAACACCGGGTTTGATTCTGGTTGATAGGTAGTAACAATAGGATACAGAGATGATTATAGAAACCCAGACCTTGATGAAGTTCTTGAGTTCTTCTTCCATCTCTCTGTATCCTTTTTTGTCCAATCACCGAGGCTTTGACTTAAATTTCGTTTGGTTATTATTTATTTTTGGGGAAACTCGATTTAACAGCTAAACACGTTACTAAGCAGATTCGGACGTTATGACTTGCAACTTCAAAGGGATATAAGGAAAAAGATGGATCTAGTTACAGTAAAACTCTATATATTAATATTTGATAAATTAATAAATATATTAAAATTAATAAATATGATAATAATTAATAAATAAAAAATTTGAGGTCATATCTAGTTTTATGACTTGCAAACGAAGGGAAATAAGGAAAAAATGGATTTATATACAGTAGAAACTATATAAAAGCTGACTCTATTAAATATATCGAGTATACAATACCAACACCGTAAAACCAAATTTTAATTTTATTTTGCATAAGATATATATTTAAAATATTAAGGTAAATGAAAACATTTTTGAATAATAATTTAATAAATTAATAAAATATCAAAATCTCAACAGTATTAATTTATATAGTTATTTACTGTACTGGAACAACTTCTGATGTGGTATATAAGTATATGCATGGACATTCAAATAGTGGTATAAGGGTTTAGATTGAATATTTGATGCTTCAGTCTTTTTAATATTTAACTTTTTAGAGATTTTGTGTTTCAAATTAAATGATATATTCAGTTTTCAATAAATTTATTAATTTTTGTGTTACATGAATTTTAATATTATGCAGTTTATTTTTTTATTAAGCGAATTATAGTTAGTTGGATAATTAATTATATGGTGCAAGTTGTTGGACCCAATTTCGGTCGATTCGTGATCGGACCAATATAAGGACGGACCCAGTAGGAAGTTAAGAAGCCGGCCCAATAACAAAAAAGAGATGAGGTCAACACAAGACGTGGAGATCCCGAGGATCAAGGAAGTCGTTGAGAGAGATCCGGAAAAGAGATATCGAGATAGAGGGGACACGTGAAATCCTAGAGAGCATTAGCTATACATATCGACCTCACCCTTAAGCTCGAGAGTAGTTCATTTTGTAATCGATCTCAGTTATAACTTCGATCTCATTCATTTATTGTATTCAACCCTAATTAATCAATAAAATATATTTTTATCAACCGAAATTTGATTATATCGTTGTGTTCTAAGGATATTGTTGTTCACATCCTTTTTCTTCTCTAGTTTTACATTCAAACACTACCACTACCACTACCAAATACTTAGTGTGTGTTTTAGGATCCACACAAGTCACGCAGAGTAATACCAAATCAAGGCAAATTTTAAATACTAGATATGACTTCATTTTTTTTAAATTTATGTGCACACTCCATTATTTAATAAAACGGTTTCCAAAGAATGCTAAAGAATACGAATTGATAAACGGAAATAAATATTTATTTCATTTGTAAGCAAAAATATTTGATTGAATTAAATATTAAAAGAACATATATGGACAGTTAAACAGGAAAATTTCTATTTGCTAGGCTAGGCTTTATCAGGACAAAAATTTATAATGATTGCTGGGGCATATTTGATATTCTTAACATCTTACCATTTAAATATCAAATTGAATCTTGACTAAAAAAAGATTTCAAATATGATACACAGTTTCAAACCAGGGTCCCAATCATGCGTCTCTTGATATATATTAGAACATAATATTCATTACCTCGATAACACAAAACATTCACTGAACCAGTCTTCTTCACTGATTTGCTTCGCAAGTATTTTTCATTGTGCGTCTCAATCTTCTTGAATTTACAAATACTGTCTTCGGACTAACCCTTTTATTGAGGTCAGAGTATCCTCGATGACCAAACATCTCGTTAAGACACATTCCTCAAAGATGGTACAAAGAGAAACTGATCTGGTATTAAAAGAGGTTATGGCTGTTGTGACGAACCATATGCCCTTTTGTGGATATCTGTTATCAGATGCTTAATCCTTCATTTAGAATGATATTACCCGTTTTAAACATAAGGTTCCATGTTTTGACACAAAATTTCATCAATTAGATAGTTTAAGATAATAAAAAAAAGATAATTTAAGACCAGAGATGTTCCCACGACAGGACGTCTATACATTACATGATCAACTAAACTAAAACCACAATTAGTGTATTATGAAATTCCACAAAGTAATACAATTCCATAATCCAGCTATAAATAAAACACACATACATCCACGTATCATGACCCAAACGTAAAGAACTTGTGCTCGACAGAATCAATAAACAACAAGGCTTCGTTAGGGAGTCTCACAAACATGCCACCCCTTATAAGAGGAGGGAAAAACAACCATCCACTGGTCAACACAACAAACCCTACCGTAAGCAGTCGTGAAACCATCGGACTCACCTTCCACCCCCCCCACAAACGTCCTCTTCTTCACCAATACTTCGGCAGCCGTGCAAATTCCATGCAACACAAAGAACCAAGTGATTTCTCCTGTAGGCATCTCACGGTTAATATAATAGAAAATCTGCTCGTGAACTGCACCGGAGACCAAGAACGTCGCCAAAACCGCCAGAAACCTAGCATGATCAGAGCTCATTTTCCATTCGGCCATTCGCTGCACCGGGTTGTAAACAGCTGGCCGGAGAATCGCCGGGACCATGAGGTTCCACCGGCGACCCCAGAAATCTTGAAGAGAAGTGGCTAAGTATGGTTCATTGGACTGTGGCTCTAGGTCGCATCCAAGAAAGATAAAGACCCAAACTTTGACGAGCATTAAGAGAATCTCAAGCTCTAAATATATATGCAGAGAATATATAACCAATAGCGTAGTGAAAGACAAATGTTGTTTGTAATCATACGTATGTAACAACACACCAAAGACGAGGACTTTAATGGCGAAAACCCATTTGGGGATCTGGTTTTGAGATTTAGGGTTTTGCTGAGGCTTGATGGGGAAGCAAGTGAAGAAGATGAACCGGGAGAGGTTTTGGGGAAGTGGGTAAAGAGGACCTTTGTCGAAGGAGAAGAGGATGAGTTTGAAATTGGCGAGCCATGTGAAGAAAAACGCTGAGGCTCCAGAGAAGTGAACAGAGGAGAAAAACAGAGGAATAAAAAGAAACAGAGCAATAACTGGAAGAACAGAGAGTAATCGTAAAGCACCAGGTTTGATTCTGGATGATAAGTAGTAGCAATAAGATACAGAGATGATTGCATAAAACCAAACCTTGATGAAGTTCTTGAGTTCTTCTTCCATCTCTCTAGATCTTCTTCTTTGTTTTTTCTTTCCGATCACCGAGGATTTGACTTAAATTCTGGTTTGGTTATTATATGTTATATATGATCAGATGAATCATGCACGTTCTTATTAAAAATCAAGGAAATTTGATTTGACAGCTAGACACAATGTTAACAGATTCGGACTTTAGAAATTGCAACTTTCATGGGAAGCTATCTCTACTCCAGGAGATGGAAAACAAGGATTTGGGTTTTATTGTAACAGCTTCTTATGTCGTCTATCATAGTATTCATTAATAAGGAACACAATTGTAAAATGCTAATGGATATGAACAGAATAACTGGGGGGAAACATTTATTTCCTTTTTCTAGAATAAAATTGTTTTAGTGAATAAAATTAATTTTTGAAAGAAAAACTTGGGAACCGTGCATATACAGACTGGCAGTGAAGATAAATAGGAACAAAATGTGGATGGATGGTTGCATTTGAAGCTACCAACAATCAAAAGCTCTCATTGGTAATTTTCAAAATGCACATGCTGGAAGCTTTTAGTTGACTTTATTAGTTTGTTTATTGGGCAACGTTTCCAGTTTTTTTAATATATAACGTTTAAAAAATATATTAAAAATTAGATGACATTTTCAAGTTTTATTAAAAATCTATTAACTTTTATATTTTATAACATTTGTATATGCAGTTTATTTTTATTATTTTATTTTATTTGCTAGATAACTAACGGTATGTTTGTTTAAAACGAAACAAATAAATATCTTAATCTATTTCTATAATTTTAAAACATCAATTAATAAAAAATGTAGTATTATCAATATTGAAATTCCATTTGATTTATACTATTTGATTATTTCATTTATACTAGTCTCAGCTTTAATACAATTTCTGTTTTAATTTTATGTTTTTAGAGATTATTTCGTTTCAAGTAGATAATATTAGTGTAGTATTATCAATATTGAAATTCCATTTGATTTATACTATTTAATGATTATTTCATTTATACTAGTCTCAGCTTTAATACAATTTCTGTTTTAATTTGATGTTTTAGAGATTATTTTCGTTTCAAGTAGATAATATTAATGTAGATTTTATTGACATTTTCTGTTATTTGATATTTGATATTTTACAATTTTTTTATTATTAGTTAAATTGTATTTCATTAGATAATTAATAATATTTGTTCAGAAAAGATAAAATATTAAAAATAAATTTAATTTGTATGTACTAACCTTTAAAAGTTACTAAACTCATAAAATGGAGGAAATACTAACTTTGGAGCATGTGGAAATAGGGTTTTCTTACCATTTAAATATCAAATGGAAGATGAAGCTTCTCTTTGGGTTTCTTCATTTCGCTGAGCGCGACTCGCCCCTAGATGGTTCTATCTCTAGTTTTTCTGTATTGTTTTCTAGTTTCATTCTACCGTCGAGTGGGGCTCCGAGACTTTCTGCTTCAGTTGTAAACGTTGCTCTTTGAACCTTTTATAATATAAGTTTGTGTTAAAAAAAAAATATCAAGTATAAGATTACCGAAAAACAATATCAAATATAATCATATTAAGAAAAATTGAAATGAAACCATTGTTCCCAATCATAGTTTAGTTCTTGATATGTATTTGAAAAGAAAAATAATTTTTTTGTTTGGATTGTAGTTCAAATTTGTAATGCATGACAAAGTTCGTTAATTACTCCCAGCTTTGTCATGTCTGCACTTACCAAGTGTGTGGCCTAAACAGCTATCGATAGTGACGTCGAGGATAACAAGAAACGTGTAACATCTGTCCCAATAATAAACGTGGAAATTTATCTGCCAAAGATCCATAAAAAATAAAGCTATAGCTTTTTTTGGAATTTTTTTCAAGAAAAAAAGGCAGCGTATAACACACAAAATACTAGAGAGAATTTGTGAATAACCAAGAACTCAATAACTATGAAGAATATAACACCTATAAGGCTTTTTTTTTTTTTTTGGCGCAACACACCTATAAGGCTATAATTGAGAAATGAAGTCAATAACTAAAATTAGTGTTTTTATTATTTTTATTATTTTTTTAATCCATTCACTACAAATAGAAGATTTTTATACTATTTAACTATTATTATGCTTTCTTTATATAGTATAGATACATAGTATGATAATAAAAGATATATGATAGATATATTGATAATTTTTAAATAAAATTAAATTAGACTAGGCAATGAATAAAAATTATGAGTAAAAAGTACATATCGTTAATTAATATTGATATAAACGACTGAATATATGGTAAATTTTGAGAATATGCTTTTAAAGAAAAGAGTATAGAATTAGTAAAAACAGTAGGACAGATTTAAAATAGAAAATATATGATTTCTGAAGAAATAATAAGCATATGGAATAGAATGACTATATATTCTATGTAGTATGATGAAAAAATGTAAAATTATTTATTCTATTTTTTTAAAAGTGTCTATTCTTAAAAATTCAAATCATATTATATGTAAAAAATATGTAACCTTTTCTAGTTGAATTTTATATTTGGTTTATTATATAGTTTAAAGAACATTAAGCAAATAAGATTATAGAGAGAAAAAATAAACAAGAGGATGAAAATTAGGATAAGGACAATGTAGTATATATTGTAAAAATGATAGAGTTGAATTTTTGGCTAGTTAGTTGATTATTATTTTTTGTTTGATATATAATGCAATTCCAAAAATACTATTTCCTCCGTTTCATTCGTTTCATAATGATATATTTTAAAAACTTTTCAAACATATTAAAAATGATTAATGCATAGTAATAATATCTTGATTTTTGTGTAAATTATTTTTCTATAGTTTAAACCAATATTTCTAATCATAACTTCTTGGATTTAACAATTTATTCTTTTTAACTTATTAAACATTCACAGAAAATTTCAAGAAACAATTTTTTGAAACAATTTTTTTTCCAAAACATTTTTTGTGTGGAACGAACGGAGTATAATTTAGAGATTAATCATAATCAAATAGATAGAATATATGGATATACTATATACTTATATTTGTATTATATTAAATTAGAGTTAATAAAATTTAATGTAAAAAAGTTACAATATGATTATTTTATTAGTCATTTAATATGATTTATTTGATTAGTTAAATTAATCAATCAAATATATAATGACCCAAGAAAATCTTAATAATTCATAAAATATTAATAATAAATTAATTTTAAATACAAATATAAATTTTAGAGAAAATAACTAGGATAACACTAAAATTTTTTTGTCACAAATATAGCTTCTAAGAATAAAAATGATCAAAATAGCACTTAATGTTTTATCAAAAGAGATAAATATACACTTATATCCCAATGGTAAATTAATTTAGACATTAGGGTTTAGAGTTAATGGGTGGGGTTTAGGATTTAGGGTTTAGGGTTTAGGATTTAGGGTTTAGGGTTTAGGGTTTAGAGTTTAGAGTTTAGGTGCGGGGTTTAGGGTTTAGGGTTTAGAGTTAAGGGGTGGGGTTAGGATTTAGGGTTTAGGATTTAGGGTTTAGGATTTAGAGTTTAGGGGTGAGGTTTAGGGTTTAGGGTTTAGGATTTAGAGTTAAGGGGTGGGGTTTAGGATTTAGGGTTTAGGATTTAGGGTTTAGAGTTTAGAGTTGGGGAGTGGGGTTTTGGGATAAGATTTCAAATTTTGAAAAATAAAAAAAAATTTAAAATTTTCAAAAGCTAAAATGCTATTTTGGTCATTTTAGTTTTTGAGGGCTATTTTTGTGACATAAACTTAGAAATGTGATATTTTGGAGATTTGCCCAAAATTTTATCTTTATCAATAACTAAATCTGTTGAAAAAAAAACTCTAACAAAATATTATTAAAAGTTTCAAATATGTTTTATAGAATGATGCGTTAATTGATTTTGTAATTAGTAATATAATATTATTATAAATTAATGTTAATAAAATTTATTATAGAGCGAAAATAATAATATGCTATTTTCAATAAATTTTATAACTATAGTCTATAGTATATTAAAATGGAAGTAATATAATAATTAAATATGACATAATTATATTAAATTGGTAGATTAACATATTTTATTTTATAAATTGTTGTCGTTGAAATAAAAAAAATTATTTACCATTAAAACGGGGCTAAACTCGTATGTAATATTTTTATACAAAATAAAAAAAATTTAAATACATTAAACATTTATATATACAGCTATAAAATTAGATTACATCTATATTATTAAAACAGAAGTACAAAATAAAAATACCCCTTAATTTTACCATTTATTTACATTATAATACCATTGAGATATTTATTGAATATATATTTAAGTATGCTTGTATTTTCCTAATTTAAATAGTAGATTTAAGCATTTAATGTCTTTTCCTAATTTAAATAATAGATTTAAGCATTTAATGTCTTTTCCTAATTTAAATAATAGATTTCCTTAATCAAATCTTAACCAAAATATATTTCCTAATATATTTTATATTAAAATATTAAATATTTTTAATATTTGTTAGTAATAAATAATAAAATAAAAAATTGCATATCATAATCAATTTATATAACATATAAATAAAATATAAAATACTTTATTCATATATTATTAGTATAATGCTTTCATAATATAAGTCCAATTAGTTATAAATATTGGATTTTTTATATGACACATTGTGATATAATAAAATTAAAATCACAAAATATAATTATTCAAAATAATAAATAAAATTGTTATGTTATATTAACAATTATGTAATACATTTTAATTTACAAATATATATTATACCATTAGTATAAAGAAAATTTTTAAAGTGAAAGCAAATATTTATACGGTCACGGATCAAGCTCTAGAAATAAACAACAACAGCGCAAGATTATTTTTCCTTAACAAATTTATTTTAATAGATATTATAGTTCCAAATATTTTTATATATTTTATGTATTTATAAATTTATTTTCTTTGTTTTTAAGGGATGCTAAGATTTTGAAATTGAAAAAAATTATGACCCACCTCTATATTATTTTAATTAGGATAAAATTTATATCAGAATATTTTATTAAATTTTTAATTTTAATTTTTTATTATAACTGCAAAGATTAATTTTTAATATAAATTTATGTTTAAATACTACAAATACATCATTTAATATAAATTAAAAAAAAACTAAAAACATAAAATAAATACCCGTCCGGTCGGGTCAAGGTCTAGTAAGGTATTACGGCAGAGTCTGCTTTGTTTCAAATTATTCTAAAAGATATTCTCTACTTATTATCAGGCCTACTTATTATTGTATTTTTTTTTATGCTGGCCGGTTTTCTTACAAATTAGATTTTCATTTGGTAAATAATTATGTTGACACTTAAACAGAAAATGTATTTCTACACATTTCTGGCAAACTTATACAGGCTTATGAAAAACAATATGTACTTACACAGGCTTATGAAAAAACAATATGTACTATGTTCTGCAAACCATATTATTAGATTTATTGCGCTTGATCAAATTTGATCTCATGTTAAAAATGTTTCTCCACTTGGACATTTTGTACTACTTTACTGCTTTACCTGAAACATTCAAATGAGCCCATAATCCACTAAACTGTCCATGGCTTTTGTCCGTAAAAAAAATTCTGACAAATTCAATTATCAAATCAAGCAAACGTGTTAAAAAACTTGTAAGGAGTGAACTACACAACGGAGTAGTTTAGGTATGTGGGTCGCGACAAGCTTGTAATTTGGAGTTTGGGTCGGTGCGAGTTTTAATTGGAAAAAAACATACCTACTAGTGAGAAAAATAAATTGTGACCATTTTGACCCAGAGACTTATCTAGTGTGTAAATGAAATTGATCCTAAACTTAGGAATTGTACTTGGAAGAAATCCATTCGATATTAACCTCAAACTTGATAGATATTGACTTAAAACTTGTATACTCTTTGGCTTATATAATAACTTTAACTCAGGTTCTAAAACTCGGCGCCTAAGATCGATTAACCGGCTATTCATTGTTTTGTGAACCACCATGGCGATTTTGTCACATGCGGCTATTAAATCGGAGCCACAAAATAATTCATTTTTCAAGGTTTGAAGGTTTTGAATCGTATATTACTTATCAAATTTTCAAGTGTATCATATTAACACACAAGAACGGTGACTCTGAATATTGTCTGCGTAAGCCTAAATTGTTTTGGGGAAGATGATGACAAAATTACGGGTTTTCCATTAATGAATGAAAAAACGAAAAAACAATAAAAAACAGCAAAACACGTTGGTTGGGTGTCGAATTGGCGTTTTATTGCTTGAATAGCACATCATCTTCAACTGGGACCAACAACTTCTTCTGAACTCAATGTAAATCATTGACAAATATACGAATCAAAGCTAATTAGTTTTAAATATCAGCGAACGATGTGTTTCCGTGTTCATGAATACACTTCATATTTATAAAGTTAATTACCAATAGTGGAAATGTGAGGTAAATGATTGTGGAAATTTTTTCCAGGTATTGTCGAACACAGTTTCTCCGGTGTACATGCTCGAGCATACACCCTCCGGTGTAAATGTTCGAGCGTACAAGCTCTGGTGTAAATGCTTGAGCGAACATTCTCCGGTGTACATGCTCTGATGTACATATTTTGGTGTACATGTTCCGGTGTACACTCTCTAGTGTATACTCTGATGGGCCTCACTCCAAGGATCAATACATGGAACCAAACCAGAATGGAGATCAGACCGTTCAGAACAGCTCAGCCGAGGTTTGCCTTCCTAGCCGTACCGCCCAGGACGAACGAGCCGTACCGCCAAGGACGATCGAGCCGTGTACCGCCTCGACCCACTTACATCCGGAATGAAGCTTCGACCAAGTCCACGTCCTGAAGAACGATCTGACCGAACCAGTACGCGTCCTTCCCAACCATCTCGACAAGCCAGAGTTAACAGCCGAGCCAGACTTGACTTGGATCATGCCAGACTTGACGTGGATCATGCCAGACTTGATGAGGATCATGCCAGACATGACTTGGATCATGCCAGACTTGACTTGGATCGTGAGGTTTCCCAAAATGATCGAGACTTCTCTCTCTTGGTCCGTTTGGCACGAACCGACTGTTCCAATGATCGAGCCAATGGACTAACCCTCATGTCTGACTCCCTCTTGGACTTCTATCATTCAGATTTCTCTAAGGCACTGTGGGAACCGAAATTCGCACTGTCGATTTCCGTTTAAATAAAGAAACTAGGAAAACCCTAATTTCCCTAGAGGTCCCAAATATCTGCTAATACCACACGCCAAGCAATCAGAACACGAAACGAGAACAGTAATGAAATAAGAAATCGAAAAAGAGAGCAAGATAGTTCTTATTCCGAATATGCGTTTGAGCGTTTACAACAAGGTAAGTGCCTGGGCTACGAGAGCTGTCAGCGAGATTCCTAGTTCTAAAACTCTAAGACGGCAAAAACCTAATCGAGTCGCAGCTCGAATAACAAAAACGGAAAATTGCCTAAACTTGTTCTAAGTGCTAAGTTTGCTGTGAAAAGTCCTCCCCCATGCCTCTCGCCTAGGACTCCTTACATACTGGCTCCAAGGCCGGTTTACGCTTTTCCCCTTCCGCCCTTAAGCCGCAATAGCATAAAAATGGAGATATTCTATTTTTTCCGATCTTCGTAATTATCTTCAAAATTTCGTATTTATCCGCGAAAACTTGACATTTATCTTTCTTTGCGAACCAAGCGTAAACCGTCATGCGGCTTACGGGATGTTGGTTAAGAAATCGTAAGTTGGGCTTCGAGTCATGTCTTAGGTCCCTTTGGGCCGTCTTCCGACTCGAAGCGTTTGTTACGGCTTCTTTCGATAAAGAACAAACTTTTCGCGGTTTTTACGGTAAAGTTTGATCGATAACTTAGAATGGCGGGGAATCGTGAAATGGGTTCACTACGGTCTTCGGGAGATAGCATCGAAGGGTAGACGAGAACGCATGGACTAATGTCGTATCGATGTTTCGGAAGAGCTCGGTCGCTACGTAGCGACCGAACTTTGGTTCAAGCTCGGTCGCTACGTAGCGACCGAGCTCCGGCTCGAGCTCGGTCGCTACGTAGCGACCAAGCTTTGGCTCGAGCTCGGTCGCTACGTTCTTTGGCTCGAGCCCGGTCGCTACGTAGCGACCGAGCAGAACATGTGTTCGGTTGCTGCGTAGCGACCCTCTTCGAGCTCTTGTCCGATGACTCGTCTTTCTTCCGCAAAGCTTTTCGTAAAAAAGAATCTATTTCGAAGAAGTATTTGTCGAAGAAGGTTTCTACGTTTTCTTCTTCGGGGATTTTGACGTTAACTTCGTTGCAACCGTTTTCGACCCCAACAGTTAGCCCCCCAGCTCGTTAGAGTCGAGACTCTTGCGGGCGGTTTGACGATTTCGGCGAAGTTAGGCGTATTGAACGAAGTTTACTTCAAACTCCGCGAAAGAGAATTCTCGAGAAAATGTTTATTAAAAAATATAAAATTCCAAGCCCATACTTCTATAAGTAGTGAGCTCTTGTCATTCATTTGCTTCACACCTTCCCTTCTTCAAACCTTCAAAAACTCTCTAGCTCCAAATCTCTTGTTTTTAACATGTCTTCTTCCCATGGTGACAAGCGAAGTTCCGATGTGGATATGGGCGAGGCTACATCTCTGGCGCCGATTCCGACTTCTCCGGTCGAAGCGCCGACTTGCGTTGCCGATCATCTCTCCTTTCGAGAGAAATTAGTTCGTCGCCAAGCCGAGAAAGAACAGGTTCGAGCTGGCGCCGAGTTAACGTCCTCTTCTGCACTGACCGTTGCTCCGGGTCATGGGACCGAGGGCGTAACTCCGCGAGATACAGGAACTCTCGCAGGCTCTGTCATTCCGGATTCTTCGGCTTTACCTGCTGGATCATCCACGACTCTGATTCTCGTCGAAGATAAGGAGAGGGCTGCTGACTCTATGCCACCTCCTCCGGCCAGGAAGGAGATCGTTCTAGCGCTGCACGCTCCTAGTGTTGTTCCGGTTACTCAGCCTAAGGGCCGGAAGAGGAAGTTTACCAAGGGCGGTGACCGGGAATCTTCGCAGCAAGGAAGCTCGAGCATAGCGTCGGGGCTTCGCGGAAAGGTTTGTCGCTCACTTACTTTCTTGATTGTTATATATTTTATAAAAGACAAAGAATCTCTAACTTTCTTATCGTTTCGCAGTTCGTGTCGTTGATCGACGGGATGATCAGCGAGTGCGGTTCTGAGACCAGTCGTCTTGCCGGGGAGTTGTTGGAACTTCAGGGTAGATGGTCCGAAACCGAGGCCATGCTGACGTCTGTCAAGGATTCTCACTCCGTGAAAGTGTCGAAACTTGAGGTCGCGATAGGGGAGCTCGAGAGGGACCTCGGGAAGACGGCGAGTTCATTGCTTAAGGAGAAGAAAGCCAGGAAGGCCAAATCTTCGGAGGTGCGTCGTCTTCAGCGTCAGATCGAGGGCGATGCAGGATTAGTGAGCCGCGGGATTTGAGAGGCTAAGGACGCTCTTCGTTCTGAGTTCCAAGCTTGCTTGGCGAAGATCTCCGCCTTTCTGGGCTCTCTCGAATGCATTCGGAACAGGGATTTAGCCTTGGCGACGATCGAGGGCGGGATGGCCGTGGTTCAATCGTTCCAAAGTGAGACTCCTCCGACCTTAGAGGCCGAAGAGGCCCGACTGTCCGGCTGCAAGAGGGATTTGGCAGTCGTGGATGGAGATTTCGATCTCATCCTTGCTGACCTGAAATCCGCGTGCTTCTTTCCGACGTATTCAGAAGGCCCGGAGCGGAAGGATCCGGTACTCGGAGGTGACGCGGCTCCAGGTTATGAAGCGATGGGTGAAGAGGGAGCATGAGCTCTGAGGATGACTTTGGTTAGATCTCTTGTGGGAGATTTTTTTATGTTTGATGTTTCGGCCTTAAATGGCCTCATTTCGTGTTTCGGGACTGGCCGTATGTGGCTTTGAATCCCTGCCGCTCTGCGGCTTTTTATGACAAGATGGTCGAGTTTCATTTTTCAAAAGCTTACGTATGGCGTGGAAGAAGGGTGATGAGTTGTCGTCTCATATCCTTTTTCGATGTGAAATGTTTTGTTCGATATCTGTTTCGAGAGTTTTTCCGCGAGATATCGACTTCGCGGAATATCTGAAGATGTCGAATATAAACATAGAGGCATGGTTTTGGGATCTCGTATCTTTTGGATATCATGCCTTGAGACGTTCGAGACCAGTGCGCTGAGTTTAGGGCAAGACCTAGGTTTACTTTTGGTTTAAGATTTTATGCGGTGACTAGCCGGCTACCGATTTATCTGTCGCGATGTTAACCTGATTCGTACCGATTTAAAGTCCACGATAGGTTCTCGGCTTATATGACTTGTTAGATACGAATCGAGCATCTCTCCGGAGACAATTTTTAAGCCAACCGGAAGTGCTGGACCAAAATTTCGGGTATCTTTTATAGCGCTATTATCCTTGTGTCGGATGTACGAGAGTCATCTTCGTGAGATGGCTATGTCTGTTTAGGACGTTCAAGAGTTCGATGTGATCAGCACCGAACTTGGCGGCAAATGCTGTTGTTTAGAGTTTTTCCGTCTTCATCGTTCGGAAGAAGTAACCCTCGAGGTATCTCTCGCGACGTCTCGCGATACCAATGGCTGCTTCTCCCTAACGGCTGATTTATTTTCGAATATCGAAATTGTTTCGCGGATAAAAGATAATTTGCTTGGTTAAGATAAGTCGGAAACATCGAAGGCGTGGTCGGATGTTTTCGAGTTTGAGAGTATACGAGTATACGTATCCACTCCCCCCCCCTTTTTGATTAGGGGGGACAGCTGAATTTGTCTTTCGACAAACTGCCTACGTACTCCTTATGGAGATCAAGCCGTCTCGTAGTTCGGTGATTGTGAGTTGGTCAATGATAGTATTTTTTGAGATGCATCGCGTTCCGGGTCCTTGGAATTTTTATGCCTTGCATGTTGGCTATTTCGTAGGACCCCGGTCGGACGACTTTTTCGATTTTATAGAGTCTTTCCCAGTTTGCTCCGAGTTTTCCCGCATTTCGTTCAGCGGTGTTTTGGAAGACTTTGCGAAGGACTTGATCTCCCTGATTAAATCTGCGATTCCGTACGTTGGAATTGTAGTACTTTGCGGCTGCGTGTTGGTAATTTTGGATTCGGATGAGCGCTCGATCTCGGCGCTCGTTAATGAGATCGAGATCGTCGAGGAGCATTGCATTGTTGAGATCCTCTCGTTCGGGAAGTAATCTTCTTCGAACACCGGGGAATTCTACTTCTGCGGGAATCATGCATTCCGTTCCGTACACCAGAGCGAAAGGGGTTTCTCATGTTGCTCGCCTCGGGGTGGTACGGTGGGACCAGAGGACTCCCTCGAGTTCGTCGGCCCACCTGCCTTTTTTGGCCTCTAAGCGTTTCTTCAGTCCGTCGAGAATGGTTTTATTAATCGTTTCAGCTTGTCCGTTACACTGCGGATATCTGGGCGTTGATTTGTTAAGCCGTATCTTCCATTTTTCGCAGAACGCCTCGAACCGGGTGGAGATAAACTGAGATCCGTTATCGGTTACGATTTCGTAAGGAACTCCATGCGTACAGATGATGTTTTTCCATACGAAACTTTCGACTTGGACATCTTTTACACTTGCGTACGAATCTGCCTCTACCCATTTTGAAAAGAAATCGGTGAGGACTAAAAGGAAACGCTTTTGCTTTGAATTATGAAGGGGACCGACGATGTCCATGGCCCAGCGCATAAAAGGATAGGGCGATGTGATGGAGGAGAGAACTTCGGCTGGTTGTCGGATGGTTGGAGCATGCCTCTAGCATTTTTCGCATTTTCGTGTGAACTTCTCGCAATCTCCGATCATCGTTGGCCAGTAGTATCCATGGCGTTTGATTTTCACTGCCAGTGATCTTCCGCCGGAATGATTGCCGCAGGACCCATAATGTACTTCTTCCATCACTTTTTTTGCTTCTTCCCCTTCCAGGCACGTCATGAGTGGTCCGGAGAATCTCCATTTGTAAATTTTGCCGTCTACTATTACGTAGCGCGCGACCTGTGTTCGGACTTTGCGGGCTGCCCATTTCTCGGTGGGCAGGCTTTCGTCGATAA
This sequence comes from Brassica napus, assembly GCF_020379485.1. Taxonomy (NCBI): domain Eukaryota; kingdom Viridiplantae; phylum Streptophyta; class Magnoliopsida; order Brassicales; family Brassicaceae; genus Brassica; species Brassica napus. Next base: position 45,255,560 of record NC_063452.1, read on the forward strand.
TGTAGTCTCGAATTTTCTGCAGCCATGGGGTATCGCAGCCGTAATCAGATTGCTCTGATTGCGGTTGTATTGTAACTTCTTCTTCTTCGTCATCTTGACCTTCTATGAGGTTGACGACGATTGGTAGTCCGATGCTCGGGTGTTCGATGAACTCGACCGGAATTACCCTTTTAAGTCCTGGATCAGAACTTGATGCTAAGGCCGCGAGAGCATCTGCCTGGATGTTTTTGGAACGGGGAATTCGCGTAAGGGCAAAACAGTCAAACTTTTGAACTAGTTTTCGGACCAGTTTGAGGTACGCATCCATCCGTTCGTCCCTGACTTCATACTCTCCGCTGTACTGAGTTGCCACTAACTGGGAATCGCAGTAAGCGTGGATGTTTCGTATCTTCAAGCCGTGAGCCAAACGCAGTTCTGCGACGAGTGCTTCGTATTCGGCTTCGTTGTTTGAGGCGTGGAATTCCAGCCTAAATGATTGCTCTAAGATCTCGCTCGTTGGAGATGTGAGGCGAATTCCGTCGCCTGATCCCTGCTTGGACGAGGATCTGTCGACGTGAAGGAGCCAAGTGGAATTTGGTTCCTCGTTGGTTATGGTCTCTGTCGGTAATTCGACCAAGAAGTCCGCAAGCACTTGTGACTTTGCGCTTGTTCTCGGTCGGTACTCGATATCGTATTCACTCAGTTCTACCGCCCATTTGGCTAATCGGCCCGATTGACTCGGGCTATGCAGGATCGTTCGTAGGGGAAAAGTCGTGAAGACGACTATCGTGTGGGATTGGAAATATGGTCTTAGTTTTCGGGCCGATGTTACGACCGTGCATGCTAATTTTTCCATTAGCGGGTATCTAGATTCGGCATCCAGCAAGGTTTTGCTTATATAGAAAATAGGTTTCTGTTCGCCGCGTTCTTCCCTGATTAGCACGCTGCTCACAGCTGTTGCTGATACAGCGATGTACAAGAACAAAGGTTCCCCCTCCACTGGTTTTGCGAGGACTGGGGGGGGGGGGGAAGCCAAATACCGCTTCAGCTGTTGGAAAAAGTTTTCGCATTCTTCCGACCATTCGAATTTTTTATTTCCCCGTAAGACATCGTAGAAAGGCAGGCACTTGTCTGTTGATCGCGAAATAAAACGGTTAAGTGCCGCGACTCTACCGGTCAACCTTTGGACTTCCCACTTATTCTTCGGCGAAGCCATCTCGATCAGTGCGTTGATCTGTTTTGGATTAGCCTCGATGCCACGGAATGTGACTAGGTAGCCGAGGAATTCCCCTGATGCCACGGCGAATCCTCATTTGTCGGGTTGAGCTTCATGTTATGGGAATTTAATTGCGCGAAACATTCCTCGAGATGTGATACGTGATCCTTTGCTTGGAGGGATTTGACGAGCATATCGTCGATATAAACCTCCATCGTTTTACCGAGTTGTTGAGAGAACATACGGTTCACGAGTCGTTGGTAAGTTGCGCCAGCGTTTTTGAGGCCGAAGGGCATTACCCTGTAGCAATAGGTTCCGCGATCGGTAATGAAAGCAGTCTTTTCGCGATCGTCAGAGTTCATCATAATTTGGTTGTAACCTGAGATGGAGTCTATGAAAGACAGAAGTTCGTTTCCTGCCGTTGCTTCTACCAATCGATCGATGTGTGGCAGGGGGAAACTATCTTTTGGACAGGCCTTGTTTAGGTCGGTAAAATCCACGCAAACTCGCCATTTTCCGTTTTTCTTTTTGACTACTATGGGGTTGGCTAGCCAGTCTGGATACCTCACTTCCGTTATTGACCCGATTTTAAGCAATTTTTCGACCTCGTCGTTGACCGCAGAAGCTCGTTCAGGTCCTAGCTTTCGCCTTTTTTGTTTGACGGGGTTTGAAAGTCGGATCGATATTTAATTCGTGACACGCTATGTTAATGTCAATCCCCAGCATTCTTCCGCGGCCCATGCGAAAGTATTGAGGTTCTTTTTTAGACAGGTTACGAGCTTCGTCCTCAAAGGCTCCGATTTTGATGCATCATTCCGGAGATGCTTCGTCGAGACAGACTGTGACCACAGGTTCGCAAGTTGGTTCGCATTTTTCCTCTAGGGCCATGACGTTACGAGACTGCCAGAAGAGTTCAGCCGAATCTTGACTTCGCGAACCTTGGTCAGAGACCTTTTTCTCCGTTTTTCTAGGAGTGGTCTCGAGGTCTGGTCTTTTTCATTTTTGTTCTGCGGCGTAACACACCTGTGATACTCTTGGGTTTCCCCATATTACCTCGATTCTGTTAGGGGTTGGAAAGTTGAGGCAAAGATGGTACGTTTATGGGATGGCACGCATGGCGTTCAACCATGGTGTTCCCATGATAACGTTGTAAGATGCAGGACGGTCAACGACTAGAAACTCTTTGACTCTTGTCATGGTTCCAGCTTTGACTGCGATATTAATCGACCCGTAGGCCATGGTTGTTTCTCCCGAAAGTCCCAGTAGTGGGCTAGAGTATTTCACAATTTCGAATTGATCGATCCCCATTTTCTCGAGAGGATCTTTGAAGATGATATCGGCCGAACTTTCGGTGTCGATTAGAACCCTAGCGACGTCGATATCTCGGATCGTCAGTTCGATAACAAGGATATCGTTTCGAGGTTTGGCTCGATCGACCATTGCTCCCCCCTTGAACGAGATGACGTTCGCGCACGTTGAGTCTTGCATATCGTTCCTGATCGTTGAGTGGTTTTTGCGGGTTAGATTGATCCGTACCCCCCTCCTTCTAGCGCCAAACTGTGGAAACCGAAATTCGCACTGTCGATTTCTGTTTAAATAAGGAAACTAGGAAAACCCTAATTTCCTAGAGGTCCCGGATATCTGCTAATACCACACGCCAAGCAAACAGAACACGAAACGAAAATAGTAATGAAATAAGAAATCGAAAAAGAGAGCAAGATAGTTCTTATTCCGAATCTGCGTTTGAGCGTTTACAACAAGGTAAGTGCCTGGGTTACGAGAGCTGTCGGTGAGATTCCTAGTTCTAAAACCCTAAAACGGCAAAAACCTAATTGAGTCGCAGCTCGAATAACAAAAACGGAAAATTGCCTAAAATTGCTCTAAGTGCTAAGTTTGCTGTGAAAAGTCCTCCCCAATGCCTCTCGCCTAGGACTCCTTATATACTGGCTCCAAGGTCGGTTTATGCTTTTCCCCTTCTGCCCTTAAGCCGCCATAGCATAAAAATGGAGATATTCCATTTTTTCCGATCTTCGTAATTATCTTCAAAATTTCGTTTTTATCCGCAGAAACTTGACATTTATCTTTCTTTGCCAACCAAGCGTAAACCGTCATGCGGCTTACGGGATGTTGGTTAAGAAATCGTAAGTTGGGCTTCGAGTCATGTCTTAGGTCCCCTTGGGCCGTCTTCCGACTCGAAGCGTTTGTTACGGCTTCTTTCGATAAAGAACGAACTTTCCGCGGTTTTTACGGTAAAGTTTGATCGATAACTTAGAATGGCGGGGAATCGTGAAATGGGTTCGCTACGGTCTTCGGGAGATAGCATCGAAGGGTAGACGAGAACGCATGGACTAATGTCGTATCGATGTTTTGGAAGAGCTCGGTCGCTACGTAGCGACCGAACTTTGGTTCGAGCTCGGTCGCTACGTAGCGACCGAGCTACGGCTCGAGCTCGGTCGCTACGTAGCGACCGAGCTTTGGCTCGAGCTCGTTCGCTACGTAGCGACCGAGCTTTGGCTCGAGCCCGGTCGCTACGTAGCGACCGTGCTCCTGCTCGAGCTCGGTCGCTACGTAGTGACCGAGCTTATTGGCTCGAGCTCGGTCTCTACGTAGCGACAGAGCGGAACATGTGTTCGGTTGCTGCGTAGCGACCCTCTTCGAGCTCTTGTCCGATGACTCGTGTTTCTTCCGCAAAGCTTTTCGTAAAGAAGAATCTATTTCGAAGAAGTATTTGTCGAAGAAGGTTTCTACGTTTTCTTATTCGGGTATTTTGACGTTAACTTCGTTGCAACCGTTTTCGACCCCAACAGTTAGCCCCCCAGCTCGTTAGTGTCGAGACTCTTGCGGGCGGTTTGACGATTTCGGCGAAGTTAGGCGTATCGAACGAAGTTTACTTCAAACTCCACGGAAGAGAATTCTCGAGAAAATGTTTATCAAAAAATATAAAATTCCGAGCCCATACTTCTATTAGTAGTGAGCTCTTGTCATTCATTTGCTCCACACCTTCCCTTCTTCAAACCTTCAAAAACTCTCTAGCTCCAAATCTCTTGTTTTTAACATGTCTTCTTCCCATGGTGACAAACGAAGTTCCGATGTGGAGATGGGCGAGGCTACATCTCCGGCGCTGATTCCGACTTCTCCGGTCGAAGCGCCGACTTGCGTTGCCGATCATCTCTCCTTTCGAGAGAAATTAGTTCGTCGCCAAGCCGAGAAAGAACAGGTTCGAGCTGGCGCCGAGTTAACGTCCTCTTCTGCACTGGCCGTTGCTCGGGTCATGGGACCGAGGGCGTAACTCCGCGAGATACGGGAACTCTCGCAGGCTCGGTCATTTCGGATGCTTCGGCTTTACCTGCTGGATCATCCACGACTCCGATTCTCATCGAAGATAAGGAGAGGGCTGCTGACTCTATGCCACTTCCTCCGGCCAGGTAGGAGATCATTCTAGCGCTGCACGCTCCTAGTGTTGTTCCGGTTACTCAGCCTAAGGGCCGGAAGAGGAAGTTTACCAAGGGCGGTGACGGGGAATCTTCGCAACAAGGAGGCTCGAGCATAGCGTCGGGGCTTCGCGGAAAGGTTTGTCGCTCACTTACTTTCTTGATTGTTATATATTTTTATAAAAGACAAAGAATCCCTCACTTTCTTCTCGTTTCGCAGTTCGTGTCGTTGATCGACGGGATGATCAGCGAGTGCGGTTCTGAGACCAGTCGTCTTGCCGGGGAGTTGTTGGAACTTCTGGGTAGATGGTCCAAAACAGAGGCCATGCTGACGTCTGTCAAGGATTCTCACTCCGTGAAAGTGTCGAAACTTGAGGTCGCGATAGGGGAGCTCGAGAGGGACTTCGGGAAGACGACAAGTTCATTTCTTAAGGAGAAGAAAGCCAGGAAGGCCAAATATTCGGAGGTGCGTCGTCTTCAGCGTCAGATCGAGGGCGATGCAGTATTAGTGAGCCGCGGGATTCGAGAGGCCAAGGACGCTCTTCGTTCTGAGTTCCAAGCTTGCTTGGCGAAGATCTCCGCCTTTCTGGGCTCTCTCGAATGCATTCGGAACAGGGATTTAGCCTTGGCGACGATCGAGGGCGGGATGGCCGTGGTTCAATCGTTCCAAAGTGAGACTCCTCCGACCTTAGAGGCCAAAGAGGCCCGACTGTCCAGCTGCAAGGGAGAGTTGGCAGTCGTGGATGGAGATTTCGATCTCATCCTTGCTGACCTGAAATCCGCGTGCTTCTTTCCGACGTATTCAGAAGGCCCGGAGGGGAAGGATCCGGTACTCGGAGGTGATGCGGCTCCAGGTTATGAAGCGATGGGTGAAGAGGGAGCGTGAGCTCTGAGGATGACTTTGGTTAGATCTCTTGTGGGAGATTTTTTTATGTTTGATGTTTCGGCCTTAAATGGCCTATTTCGTGTTTCGGGACTGGCCGTATGTGGCTTTGAATCCCCGCCGCTCTGCGGCTTTTTATGACAAGATGGTCAAGTTTCATTTTTCATAAGCTTATGTATGGCGTGGAAGATGGGTGATGAGTTGTCGTCTCATATCCTTTTTCGATGTGAAATGTTTTGTTCAAAATCTGTTTCGAGAGTTTTTCCGCGAGATATCGACTTTGCGGGATATCTGAAGATGTCGAATATAAACATAGAGGCATGGTTTTGGGATCTCGTATCTTTTGGATATCATGCCTTGAGATGTTAGAGACCAGTGCGCTGGGTTTAGGGCAAGACCTAGGCGAGTTCATATCTCCCTACTTTGGCGAGTTCATATCCAAAATCATGTTGAGTGATCCTTGTCCGAATCTAGGACGTATCAAAGTGGTATCAGAGCCAGTAGTATCAGATCTTAACTTTGAGAGGGAATGATGCACCTCAGTCCATGGATCATGCCAGACTTGACTTGGATCGTGAGGTTTCCCAAAATGATTGAGACTTCTCTCTCTTGGTCCGTTTGGCACGAACCGGCTGTTCCAATGATCGAGCCAATGGACTAACCCTCATGTCTGACTCTCTCTTGGACTTCTATCATTCAGATTTCTCTAAGGTACGAATCATCCAACTATCTGAAGACTTAGGCCGCATCAGTACACTGCTTGATCAGGCCACGGACTGTCCAGACCGTCCCGCATTCATCCACCTCCTTACCGCGGTGACTTCAACTTGATCGAATGAATCTAAGCAGAAGTTGAACAAAAGGCATGCCCTAGATTCGGACAAGGATCACTCAACAGGATTTTGGATATGAACTCGCCAAAATAGGGAGATCTGATGGTTTGATAGGCGACACACAAGGTTGCGGAAAGGCCTTATGATACTACCGGCTTCGATTGTGGTTTGGAATGTGACGTCTAGACCAACAAGGAAAGATTTGTTTACTTGGAGAATCACTCGACAAGAAACAAGAACTGTTCTAAGCAAAGAACAAAGAGATAAACTCATAAACTTTCAGAAAAGTGAAACCATTGACCGTGCTAATCAGCCTGAGATTTGGAGATGCATGTACTCAAGGAAAATGGCATCAAAACTCAAAGGAAGATTCTTTCCAAAATTTTCCTGCACTAAATTTTACATGTTCTTTAGATTCTTTTTGCCTGATTCATTTCCTTTTGATACATGTAAAATGGATTTGAGGTCAAATCCTTTTGAAGAGAGAGGGAATGATGCGCCTCAGTCCATGGATCAGTACATGGAACCAAACCAGAATGGAGATCAGACCGTTCAGAACAGCTCAGCCGAGGTTCGCCTACCTAGCCGTACCGCCCAGGACGATCGAGCCGTGTACCGCCTCGACCCACTTTTATCCGGAATGAAGCTTCGTCCATGTCGACGTCCTGAAGACCGATCTGACCGAACCGGTACGCGTCCTTCCCAACCATCTCGACAAGCCAGAGTTAACAGCCGAGCCAGACTTGACATGGATCATGCCAGACTTGACATGGATCATGCCAGACTTGATGAGGATCATGTCATACATGACTTGGATCAGCCAGACTTGACTTGGATCGTGAAATTTCCCAAAATGATCGAGACTTCTCTCTCTTGGTCCGTTTGGCACGAACTGACTGTTCCAATGATCGAGCCAATGGACTAACCCTCATGTCCGACTCCCTCTTGGACTTCTATCATTCAGATTTCTCTAAGGCAAGAATCATCCAACTATCTGAAGACTTAGGCCGCATCAGTACACTGCTTGATCAGGCCACAGACTGTCCAGACCGTCCCGCGTTCGTCCAGCTCCTTACCGCGGCGACTTCAACTTGATCGAATGAATCTAGACATCAGCCGAAGAGTCACATCGACCAGATCTGAAGCCGAAGAGTTTCTTGACTGACCTTCCACATTCTCAGTCAATTTTGTTATTTCCTAAGTGTTTTTATTAATGTCTTTCATTTACCACAAGTACTATAAATATGTAAACTCTTCTTCATTATCAATCAATCAATTTCTCCCTTAAAGTTTATGAGTTTATCTTTTTGTTCTTTGCTTAGAACAGTTCTTGTTTCTTGTCGAGTGATTCTCCAAGTAAACAAATCTTCCCTTGTTGGTCTTGACGTCACATTCCAAACCCCAATCGAAGCCGGTAGTATCATAAGGCCCTTCCGCAACCTTGTGTGTCGCCTATCAAACCATCAGATCTCCCTAATTTGGCGAGTTCATATCCAAAATCCTGTTGAGTGATCCTTGTCCGAATCTAAGACGTATCAAAGTGGTATCAGAGCAACCTTGGAGAAGTTTTGTTGTCCAAACCGGCTACCTTGGAGATGCCAGCGATAGGGGTTCAGTCGAAAATGGATATCTCAACATTCAGAAGGTCTTTTGTCATGAATCCAATTTCCCTCTAAAACCAACTCACCAAGGATTCACTGAGGCTTGGAATCACTTGAAAAACTTCACGGAGGAAGGATTTATGAATTTTTCAAACCAGAGGTTCTCCAGCCCATCTATCCGCGAGTACCAGACTTCTAAAGGAGATTCAGGCTCAAGAAAGAAGCGGCCTGAGCCAAAACCGATCCTCCATGAACCAAAGGATAAGCATGATCATTTCCCAAGGAGAGCAAGCAATGATGAACGCCAAAAGACTTGGAATTACTTGATGAAAACGACTTCAAAACTCCAAGGAAGTTTCTGTCCAATCTTTTTATTCACTGAATTTCCCTTGAATTTTTCTTTTGTATCTGATTTCTTTCCTTTTTGTTATAGGTACAATGGATTTGAGGACAAATCCTTTTGAAGAGGGAGAGTATGATGTGCCCCAGTCCACGGACCAGTCCAAGGAATCAGACCAGCATGAAGTTCAAGACGTTCTGAACATTTTATCCGAGGTTCATATTTTCACCATACTGGCCAGACTGACCGGACAGTGTACTGGACCGTCCCACATGCATCCGGAATGGAGCTTTGGCTGGAACCATGGCCAGATGACCGATTTTACCGTACTGGACTTTGTCTTCCTAGTCCTGTTTTGCATTTTAAGATCAACGGCCAAGCCATATTCGAATTCGAACGAGTGGATTTCGAGTTAGTTCATGCCACTTCATTTCTGGCTAGTTTGGACTGTACTGGCCGCATACTGACCCTGTCCGCAGGACATGCTGAAGATTCATTGAACCTGGATAGTGGAATTTGAAGGGTTCAACTGCAGTCAATGTTATTTTTCGTGCCTTGACCAGATATGGTTAAGTTTGCATTTTCTATGTCTCTTTTTCCCACATTTTCATTAAGTCTTTTGACTAGAAAACTCTATATAATGTAATCCCATTTCTGAATAATGATAATTTCGTTTTTCCTTTTTCTTTTGAGTGTATTCTCTCTGTTCCTTGTCAAGAACATTTCTTAGTTTCTTTGGTGTGGTTAGCTCCAAACAAACGCCTCTTTCTTGTCTGAGTTTGCTTCCTTGTCGGACATGTGAGTCATATCAGGCGACAATAAAGCACCCTGGTAGTATCATTGGGCCATCCGCAACCCTTTGTGTCACCATTCATTCCATCAGTTCTCCTTCCTCACGGATCGAGTCCATATCTTTCCTTACCGGTTGAGTGTTCTTTCCTTAGGGCACATAAAGTGGTATCAGAGCCACTCAACCGGTACTATCTATCCATCTTTCTCATCTTCCATTTCTAAACACTTCTTCTTCATCTTTCTATCTCAAATCCGGGCCACTATCTTACCTATCGCCATTCTTCTATAAAAAAAAAAAAGAAAAAAAAGAAAAGAAAAGAAAAAAGAAAAGAAAAGAAAAAAAGAAGATCTATCAAAAAAAAAGAGAGAAGAAAAAAAAAAGTTTGATTTATTTAGCTAGGTGGTGGAAGAGAAATCCTGCTGGCTGAGGAGAAATTCAGCCTTGGAGTGGTTAATACGGATTTCAAAACCAATTCTCTTATCTTTCTATCTTGTGTTCATCTCTTGCTTGCTTGGAGAAATCCATTGGGTTATTTGATTTGTTCTCTTAGAACTTTGAGAGGAGACTCTTGAGTGACCACTAAAATCTGAGAGAAACACTTGTCTGGGTGAGATCAAACACTTGAGAGTGTGAGGATTATTTTTATATGTTAACGTTTTGTGTTGAGAATTTTCAGGTTAAGATGTTTGAAGCTGGTCAAAGAAGGTTTTTCAGTCAGTTTGAAGTCCGAGAGTTTTGTGACAACCTTGTGGAGGGTGTGGTGAAAGCCCTCAAGGACGTCAGTAAGATCCAAAAGAAGAGCACAACCACACGTGCACCTGTAGCTAAGCCATCCTTATTTATCAATGAAAAACCCAAAGGTAAATCGGAAAACAACCTTGAAGATCTAAAAGATTTTTCAGATTCTTTACCAATTTTTGATGAGTATGATGAAGAGCTGATTGCAAGTTTGATGATTTGTGAGGATAATTGTGATCTTCCTTTTCTAGAACCTGATTTTATGTTTGATAAAGAACAGAATATTTCAGAACTAATCTTTTTGCAACCGGAGCATCCGAGTAGTCTTGTTCTATTTTCACAGGATTTTGAAGAAAAGCCACTCGACTACCCACATCAAGGACTGCTTCTTAGCACCAGGAGACCCATGGACGTTGATCTATATCCCATCTTTGATGAGGAAGATGATCACTTGGACGAACTTGGTCCAACCTTCGATGAGAAAGCACTAAGCATCACACCCATCATCATGGAGAACCAACTTTGCTTTGATCCCGGCACAACTCCTACACCTTTGTCCAAAGAGCACTGTAAGGAACTTTGTATCATCAGTTATGTGCCTGATATGTTTGATAAAGTCAGTTCCAATGACATAAAATGTTCTGGTCTTGATCATCTTGAAAAGTCGTTTAAGCTTGATTTAGTTTTCTGCTCTAGAAAATCGTTTGATTCATTTGTCTTCAAAGAAAATAGCTTTAGTCTGAGTTCTTATGGACATGAACTGATCACTGGAATTTTGATTGCATCCTCATATGCTTTGGACGATTTTAAGGTTAGCACATTGCTGGAACAAAATTCACATAAAGCTGAAACCAATTTTTGTGGTGATTCTGTTTTGAAACCTGTCCATTCTTATTCTGAATCTGATCTTGAACTAAACCTTTTGTGTTCTGAATCTGATCAAGTTAGACACGTTTTGGAAATGTTCTATGGTAGTTCATGCCTTGAAAAAATTCTGATTTACAACACCTTCTTTGATAAACATGATGAGCCTTGGATAAGAAATTCTCAGTTTGAACTTAATATTTTGGGTTCTAAATCTGAGAAACTTGTGCATGTTTTGAGATTGTTCTTTAGGAACTATACAATCACGTGCCTTGAAACCCTTTTGGTCATTAATTCTTATTTTGATGTGAATTTTGAAAGACTGAAAAATGTGCTACTTGTCTTTCGGAAAGAGATTTTGATTTCTGATTTGAACAAGTACATGTCTTGCACATATGATCCTGGTATTTTAATGTTTGATTTAAGTGTCCAGGGTAAACATCTTCAGCCTCAGAAAAGTGAAAGCATTGACCGTGCTCATCAGCCTGAGATTTGGAGATGCATGTACTTTCAAGGAAAATGGCATCAAAACTCAAAGGAAGTTTCTTTCCAAAATTTTTCTGTACTAAATTTTACATGTTCTTTAGATTCTTTTTGCCTGATTCATTTCCTTTTGATACAGGTAAAATGGATTTGAGGTCAAATACTTTTGAAGAGAGAGGAAATGATGCGCCTCAGTCCATGGATCAGTACATGGAACCAAACCAGAATGGAGATCAGACCGTTCAGAACAGCTCGGCCGAGGTTCGCCTTCCTAGCTGTACCGCACCGGACGATCGAGCCGTGTACCGCCTCGACCCACTTACATCCGTAATGAAGCTTCGACCAAGTCCACGTCCTGAAGACCGATCTGACCGAACCAGTACGCATCCTTCCCAACCATCTCGACAAGCCAGAGTTAACAGCCGAGCCAGACTTGACTTGGATCATGCCAGACTTGACATGGATCATGCCAGACTTGACGTGGATCATGCCAGACTTGATGAGGATCATGCCAGACATGACTTGGATCATGCCAGACTTGACTTGGATCATGCCAGACTTGACTTGGATCGTGAGGTTTCCCAAAATGATCGAGACTTCTCTCTCTTGGTCCGTTTGGCACGAACCGACTGTTCCAATGATCGAGCCAATGGACTAACCCTCATGTCCGACTCCCTCTTGGACTTCTATCATTCAGATTTCTCTAAGGCAAGAATCATCCAACTATCTGAAGACTTAGGCCGCATCAGTACACTGCTTGATCAGGCCACAGACTGTCCAGACCGTCCCGCGTTCGTCCAGCTCCTTACCGCGGCGACTTCAACTTGATCGAATGAATCTAGACATCAGCCGAAGAGTCACATCGACCAGATCTGAAGCCGAAGAGTTTTTTGACTGACCTTCCACATTCTCAGTCAATTTTGTTATTTCCTAAGTGTTTTTATTAATGTCTTTCATTTGCCACAAGTACTATAAATATGTAAACTCTTCTTCATTATCAGGAATCGATTTTCCCCTTAAAGTTTATGAGTTTTTCTCTTTGTGCTTCGCTTAGAACAATCTTGTTTCTTGTCGAGTGATTCTCCAAGTAAACAAATCTTTCCTTGTTGGTCTTGACGTCACATTCCAAACTACAATCGAAGCCGGTAGTATCATAAGGCATTTCCGCAACCTTGTGTGTCGCCTATCAAACCATCAGATCTCCCTACTTTGGCGAGTTCATATCCAAAATCCTGTTGAGTGATCCTTGTCCGAATTTAGGACATATCATACTCTCTGGTGTACACTCTCCGGTGTACATGCTCCGGTTTACACGCTCCAGTTTACACGCTCCGGTAGATCCGGTGTATATGCTCCGGTGTACACGCTCCGGTGTATATGCTCTGGTGTACGGTAATCACTAGCCAAGTTTGGAAGCTCAGCCATCCGTGCAATCACAACCATTCTCAAGAACTTGAAAACATAGAGGCGGACATTAACTCACCTTTAACACAGGAAACTACTTAAGAGTTTGATTATAAATTTATTTAGGAAACACAGTACAAAATTAATAAAATGGTCAGGTATTGTCTAGCTCTATAACTTTATCTTGGTTTTTATATGAATAAATGATATTTGAACAAAGAGTATCGACATCTTGTATTTTTGTTTTAGGAGGCTTTGGTTGTAATGGGAAATATATTTTACAGTCTCCATTGTTACAGAGTAGCTATGAAAACTATAAGATGAACATGAGCCATTCAAGGAGCATTTTTCGTATTTTACATTCTACACTGCTAAAGAAAAGCTATTCAAACTATAAGGTAAAATTAATAATCGAAGGAGCTTTTTCATATTTTAAGACAAAAGTAAAGAAAGAATGAAGTGTATATTGTATCTTATTTTCATGCATCAAATGGTGTTGCCAATATAACTTATCTTAAGAGAATGAGGAGAGAGAGACTAAAGGTAAAAGACAATGTGAATAATCCATGTAGAATCGGGATTAATTTGATGTTGTTTTTATATGAATAAATAAATAAAATTGTATAGAATCGATTGTAGTCTAGTGGTTCTGGAGCATAGTGTGTAACTAGAGGACCCCGTTTTTGAGTCAAGAGAGGGTGTGTTTTATTAACATTTTAAAATTTTCTTTAATGAATGCAAATTTACCAAAATATCTCCGCTGATTTTTCTTATATTTATGCCCATTTGTGATAGATTTAGAGAGAAAGTTATGATTTTGAGCTTCCCATTTTAAAATCGATTTTTTTGTGGAAGATCAGAGTTTTTGGATGAACAGAGGCAAAACGCAATGGTGTGTGTATTTTTATAACTATGATGTAAATTTTACATTTTTTAAGTATGATATTTAAAACTAATTACCAATAAACATGAAAACACATTGTTCGATGAAACTGAAACATAGTCGCAACTGCAATAAAACATACATACACAATTAAATCTTGTATATCATAATCATGTATCTCTTTTTTATTATTTAATTTGTTTAAAAAATAAAAATGGCAAATCTGTGAATATATGTGTTTTTTAGAACATTTCCAAAAAGATACTCTATTATGAAGTTTCCAAAACTCTATATTTGAAGTTTAAAAGTGTTTTTTTTTCTCCAAAAGCAAAACTTCAAATTTAACTTTAAAACTATTTGCATTTTACCTTATGGTCTTTACATTTGTCATAATTAATTTAAATTCATAAAAGTAATTTAAATTCATAAAAATTTGTAAATAACTAAGCACATATATAAAAATATTACAACAGTATTAACTAACAAAATGTTATATTAAAATATAAATTTTAAATAGAAATAACATAATCAATATTAAACTTTAAGAAAATACCATATTATTGAATAAAACTATTTTCGTAATGCATATATGATCAACTAGTGTATTTCTAAGTAAAAAATGACTCTTTATTCGTTTAATTTGTAGATCACAAACTAAAAATTGTTGAAATCAGGTGATCTTAAACTTGTAAATACATTAGATCTGAACAAAAAAGTAAAAGAGAAAAATAAATATTGCTAAAAGAATTAACTTCAAACAATGATATCAAAACTCAGTGAATACATTCGATCTGATAAAAAAGAATCGTAAGAAATAGACATCAAAACAACAACTATCTTCGGTTACACAAAATTTGTTTGGACAATATTTTGGAGATTATGGAGGTTCTGGATCAAATTTACATGACTAATAGTGTTGTAATATTTAAATTTGTGAAATAGTTATGTTTTCATGTAATTTTTTTTAAAAAAAATTTATTGTTAAGTTTCTTTTGTATTGTTGTTGTCTAAATCTAGTTTTAAAATATTTTAAATCTTATTTTATATTTTTATTTAATTTTATGTGTATAACATAAATTTATAAAAAAATAAAAATTTTATGAGATATGAGTTTTTTTAAGATTAATACGATAAAAGAGAAAATATTTAAGAATAATAAATGTGATGTGTAATTATAGGGACTAAAATGCAAATAAAAATATAAAACTTTAAATTTGAAGTTTTGAGAAGTGAAACTTCAAATATAGAGTTTCACTTTTCAAAACTTCAAAAAATTTCTTTTTAGAGAGCAAAAAATTTCATATTTGAAGTTATAGAGTGTTTTTTGGAGATGGTTCGAGGGACTGCTGAGACTTTTACAACAATTTTGCATTGGATCAAATACTGCTGCAATCCATTTCGCAAATAAAAACTTCCGTTGACCCAAAACCCAAATTGCATTGCCCACGACCCACAATCCAACTTTTTTCCTGCACAACGTGTCTCACACTTCCAAGAACATTTTCACACACTGAATATAATTTTTTAGTTTGGTTGCTTTGCTATTAGTATAAGTCGCTGTATAAAAAAAAAACAAAGGATCATGAAGAAGAAATGAACAACTTGCGTTTGGCAAAGTCAATAACCAACAAACATTCGCTAGTCGCTCTCTCATGAACATTATTTCTCAGCAGTTGAGGGAGGAAGAGCCAAACGCCCGTCACGCTCACAAACGCCATAACCGCTAGACCCGAAACAGCCCGGTGCGGTGGCGTCCACCGCAGTGTTCTCTTCACCACTATCTCTGAAGTAGTGGCAACACCTTGCAACACAAAGAAACAAGTTACCTCCCAAGTTGGAGGCAAACGGATTGCGTAAAAGTAGATCAACTCATGCATCAGTCCCGAGACAAGGAACGAGGCCATGACCCCGACCAACACAGCTATGTTTGCTCTGAAAAAGCGTGTGAAAAAACGCTGCACCGGAATGTGGACGGCTGAGCGTAGGACAGCTGAAACCATAAGGTTCCATCTGCGGCTCCAGAAGTCCTGTAGAGAGGTGGCTAGATAGGGCTCGTTGAAAACCGGCTCAATGTCACAGCCGAGAAGAGTAGATACAACTGCCCCGACAAACACCAGAACAAGTTCCACCTCAAGGTAAATATGGAGACAATATAGAGCCAAAACAACAAACCGAGGCAAAACGTCCTTGTATTCATAGACATGTAACAAGACGCCAAAGACCAAAACCTTGACAGCAAAAACCCATTCAGGCATAGGTTCATTCTTACGATTCGTGATCGCATTTGGAGATGCTTTCTGTCTGACTTTGATGGGGAAACAAGCAAAGCAGAAGAAGCGGCATATATTTGAGGGAAGTGGACATAAAGGTCCTTGATCAAAAGCGAAGAGAAGAAGATTGAAATTTGCGAGCCATGAGAGGAAAAGAGTTGAACTGCCGCTAAAGTGCAAAGAAGAGAGGAACAGAGGAAGAACAAGAAACAGAATGCAGACTGGAAGAATGGAAAGGAGACGAAGAATACCCTTGGAGATTCTAGATGATATGAAATAACAATAAGAGATGGAGAACAAGGCATAGATCCATACCTTGCTTAAGTTTCTCAACTCTTCTTCCATTTCTTAGATCTGTCCTTTGCTAATTCTGGTGAAACCGTCGGATTTTGACGTGGTCCATGATTGAAGTATCACCACAAGATATGACATAAAGTTTAAATACGTTTGGTATCTTTCCTTTTTTTATTATATTATTATGGGAACAAAACTTAGGTCCAGTTAACCTTTAAATTCATCTCCACTCTTATTACCAATAAAAATACCACATAAATTAATAATAAAATATATATTTTTTTTAAATCTAAAATAATTCAAAAAAAATAATGACGCTACCGCCAATAACAAAACCCTAAATCTTAAATTCTAAACCTTAAACCTTAAATCTAAACCCTAAACCCTAAATTCTAAACCCAAACTCTAAACCCTAAACCCAAACCCTATATCTTAAACCTAAACCCTAAACCCAAACCGTAAACTCTAAACCCAAACCTTACACATTAAACTCAAATTCTTGATCCTAAACCCAAACCTAGATTCTAAACCCAAATCTTAAACCCTAAAGAAACAACATAAACATTAACCCAAACCTTTAGGATATAGGATTTGGGTTCAGGGTTTACGATTTGAGTTTAGGGTGTAGGGATTAAGTTTGGATATATGGTTTGAGTTTAGAGTCTATGATTTGGGTTGAGGATATAGGGTTTGAGTTTAGGGTATACGGTTTGGGTTTAGGGTTTAGGATTTGGGTTTAGGATTTGGGTTTAGGATATATGGTTTGGGTTTAGGGTTTACGGTTTGGGTTTAGGGTTTAGGATTTGGGTTTAGAGTATAGATTTAAAGTTTAGGGTTTAATTAGTGGCGTTGGTATCATTAAAATTGGCGTTATTATTTTTTTTCAGTTATTTCAGATTTTTTTAAAATAGAATTAATCTATTTTATTATTAATCTAGGTGGCATTTTGATTGGTAATAAGAGAAGAAGTGAATTTAAAAGTTCACCCTAGGGGTGAACCTAAGTCTTGTTCTTATTATGGAACTAATGCTGGGATGGGACAAAGGGAGTCAAAAAAAATCTAGAAAAGACCTTCTCTATTTTTAATTAAAAAATAAATTAAAAATAAATAGAAATTAGGAAGAAAAATAAGACCTAAAGACTTAAATATATTTACTAACTTCTGCCGTTACTATCCTACTTAGATTTGACCCGGACCCAGACCCAAAAACCTATCCAACTTTAACCCTAATCTTCTTTTTCTTCCTTCTTTTTTCTTCTCCATTAATATTTTTTCACCTTGAAGCAAAATCAAAAAAATTCTTCAACCATCCACCAAATTTCTCTTTCTTATCCCAAATCGATCAATCCAGAGTCATATTTAATCAATTTTATCTTATCTAGAAGCAAATTTCATGTTTTACATACGAGATTCAAAATAAAAAAAACGCAGAGTATTACTAATACAACTAGTACAGCTCCAACTAATACAACTAGTACAACTCAAATTAGTATAACTAGTATAACTACCACGAGTGTAACTAGTATAAATAGATTGAGTATAACCATTATAATTGATACAAGTAAAACATGTATAACTAGTACAACTTTGCAATTAATATCGTGATTTTACTTTTTGTTTTCAGAGTATGAAGACGATAGAAACGAGGATGATGTAGAACCAATAAGATATGTTCGTCTAATCTTCCCCGGCTTGTATGTATCAAATACATAAATAGGTTAATTTAATAGTATTTTATTTGGATAGTGATTTGTTTACAAGTTGTACTAGTTATACTAGTTGTACTATTTTCGGAAAAAAAATCATCTTCAATTTTTTGCTCTCAAGGCCAAAAAGATAGATGGGGCACCATAAAAGTATCCATCCATAGTTCCAAAAAACTCGAGTCACCTGGAAAAAAAAAAGGAGGGAGTATCTGCGATGAGTAAGAGTGACTGACTCACTGACGATTAAAAAAAAGAAGGACTCCACTGTGAGGAAGAGGGATGCCGCAACGAAGAAGAAGAAATATGCAATGATGAAGAAGAGAGATGCGACAAAGAAGAATGAAGTTGTGGCGAAGAAGAGTGAAGTCGTGACAAATAAAATAGATGAAATTTTGTCATCATATACCAACTAGGATATTTGTTTGTTTATTTCATATGTGAAACATGATTTACTAGTCGTGTTAATTATATTAGCTACATATTATACATAAATTATAACATTTATGCATATTTAAAACAATACTAAATAAAATAACAAGTAGTTGTACCAGTTTTCTAGTTATACCGACTATACATAGTTGTACTAGTTTTTGAGTTGTACCATTTCGTGCATAGTTGTACATTGACAGTGAAATCGAAAAATATTAGTTGTACCACATAATAAATACATTTACCTTAGTTGTACTACTTATTTATGTTTACATACCTTTGCTCGGTTACAATAAATCATCAATTTCGTAAAAATACATTTCATGAATCTTTTTGAAAAATTAAGTGGATAAACAAGTTAACAAACCTTAAACGTATAAGGTAGATCATGTAAATTTATGGAGTTGTGTAATAATTTTTTTAAAAAAATTCCAAAACTTCAAATAAATTTAGAGAAACTTCTGAGTACATACCAATTAGGATATTTGAATGTTTTTCTTATATGAAATACCAAATTGGTTTTGTCATTTTCTGAAATGTGAAAGTTATACTAGTTGTACCAGTAATACTGGTTGTGCCAATATTTTACATCATATGTTTGTAAAATTATGTTCGATGTTTGTTTATCATAATAATATGGCTAATATAGTTAACAAACCTTAAAAGTATAAAGTGCATAATGTAGTAATTTAACAACAATCGGAAAATTTTAAATAAAATAGAAGATGTTTTTCATCATTTACAAATTATGATATTTGCTTGTTTATTTTATGTGTAAAACAAGATTTATTAGTCGTGTCTAGTAACTACATATTATACATAAATTATAACATTTATATACCAGTTATACAATTTCTTAACATGTTTAGTTGTACGAGTAATACTAGTTATACTCAGTCGAATGAAAGAAGGAGATAAGGAAGATGTGTGGCTGTGAATTGTTCACGTGGTTTAGATTAAAAAAAGGAGGGAGAAGGAAAAAAAAACGTAAATTCGATGGCCAAGATTAAAACAAAGAGATAATATCTGATTGCTAAGGTTGAACCATCATTAATGGCAAAATCGTCATTTACACAGCCCTTGTCCTATGTAGATTTATTTAGGTGGTTGAAATTTTTTTTTCATCTATTTGTCCCATTTCAGATTAAAGTCCTATTATTATTAAGCAGCCGAAAGGGGTACACGCCAACACTTGAGAGTAAAACCATGTACAATGAGGCTATTGAAAGATTATTTTCAACTATTGAAAAAGATAAATTCAAAACAATGGAGATGTTGAATTCCGAATGGGATTCAATGGGTTGAATTTTGGGAAATTGCCCTATTTCCACATTCATATTACTACTTTCCGGCTTTAATTGATGACCATTTATTGAATGGAATAAATAGAAAAAACGTTGAACAAAAATTCATTTGAAGAAATGAATTGAAAAAAAAATTGAAAGAAGAGGAACAAACGTTCCATACCAAAATTAGAGGAGGCAAATATTTCTTCTTTAGTTCAATTTATATGAGGAAAAATGAGGATTGAAATGGGACACACATATTATTAATTTGACAAAAAAATTAAGTTAACAGGTATCATTTCAGAAGAATAACAAATTCATCATATTTTTTCCCCTAAAACATGGTCACCAATTAGAGCTTACATGTTTACACTAATCACTTTTAACCTCGTTTTTAATGAAGGATAAAAGACACTTATACCCCTATGGTTAACTAATATAGACTTATGGTTTAGAGTTGGGGTGGGTAGAGTTTTTGGAATGTGAAATTTATAAATTTTCTAAAAAATATATAAATAAATACTTAAAAAAATATATATTTTTTTAAAAAATAGTTTCAAACATAATTTTCGATTTTCAAAAAGAAATTTTGAAAAATAATTAAGAAAAAAATTTCAAAAACAAAATTCAAAAAAAAAAAATATAAAAAGTTCGAATTTGAAAAAGTATAATTCGAAAACGTAAATATTTTTTTTTACTTTTTATTTATTTAAATAATAATTTATTATATATAGAGAGAACAAAGGGTATAAGAGTCTTTTGTCACTTAATGAATAATCAAAAAGTGGAGCTCATTTTTGACATATGTTTTTTTTTTCTATTGGACAATGTATATTTTTGAATTTGTTTCTTATCTTAATTATTCAAGTATAATTATTTATAATTAAATTAATTTATAAATTTTTTTTTTATATATCAAAACTCATAATTTTTTCTACTCTATAAATAGAGACTTGGTTCATTTGATTTGAATACAATTTTTTCTTATAATTTTACTATAATTTTTGATAATTATATCCTTAAACTCTTGATTATATCCTTAACTATTTTAAGAAAAAAATTTCTAATGACTATTCTTATTTTCTATTTATGTTATTCGTAAAAGTATAATTAAAAGTTTTTTTTTATATTAAATTAATCTAATTGAGAATTTTAATTAATATAAAAAAGATGGGATATGATGTTGAGTTTTATTAAACAAAACTGTTGTAGGATATAAAAAATGGGTGGATGTTGAATTATTAGGTGGAAGAAAGAAAAGATGATGTGGAGTGTAAAAAGTAAAAAAAAAGGTGTTGAATCTTTTACACCAATGTATATAGTCTAATGAGAATATTGCCGACATAGGGTAAACAGATGACACTCTCCTCTATGGGTGTGTCAAAAGCACATAATCTTAAATATTTTTCTTAAATTTCCTCAGGATTCAGAGCCCTAGAATTTTTTAAAGAATGCAATATATTTATTTCAATATCCCCTAAACATTATTTAAAAAATGATTTTGCAACATGTTGTTTCTACAATCATTTTCATAAAAAATGTGACATAACTAATAAAAATTGATGATATGTCTTATGTCTAAAGATGACATAGAAAATTACTTTTAATATTGCTTTTTATTTTTGGAATGTTTTTAAGAATATGATAATAACTCTTACATTTCATTTAATGTTGATTTATAATTTTAGTAAAATTTTTAGAATAAGGTAATAACTCAAATATGACATTACAAATTCTGAAATATTTCTTAGTTCTGTTTTATAATTATAAAATTTTAGTTACTAAAATTTTCTAACTTTATTTGTAATTTTTTTTTACATTTTAATCGTAAAATAATTAATTTCTTTTAGATATTTACAAATTGTATAAATACTGTTTAGTTTAAATTTTTATAATTGTACTGTTTTATATTAAAATTTATTAATTTTATGCAAGTTGATTTAATATGTTTAACCAAAGAATATATAAAAAATCTTTCTAATATTATAGTTTTAAAGAAAGATTTACATTAAAGGTCACTTTATGTTTTTATATTACACTAAGACACTTGCTAGGTAGTTTTGCACACTAACCGACACATATTGGCACACAAAATCTCCAACATACCCTTTTTATTCTTCAGTTTATTTATTCTTTATTTAATCTAGATATATCCTAACCAAGAAAAATAAAACACGTGTTTGGTTTGGAAACACAATGATTTTGTTTATGTTTCTTCTTCGTCTTCTTCTTCCTAATTATCATTTTCTGTAAATTAATATATGTTTCTCCAAATAATTTGTAGGAAGAACTTATTTTAAATCATTTGTCTATATTATTAGATCTATCTTGTGAGATATGTCTAGTTACTGGATCGATGAAAGCAGAGACATAGATGACGGTGGAGATGTAGATGAAGGTGCGGTGACATAGACGACACTGGCGTAGCGTCGACGATGGTGAAGGCGTATGCAATATCGACCATAGACAACGGAAAAGATGTAGATACCGTCGACAACAGAGACATAGACGACATAGAGCTGAGACTAGAGAAAAACAGAGAAAAGGTTTTGGTTTTGCAATAGTTTTGAACGTTTGGTAATGGCGGCCATAGACTCATGGAGGCATTTTTATTAACTTAGAGAACATGGATTATTCAGATTTTTTTGTACATGGTATCAATATTCGATGAAATGATATGGCGACGACTGGAACGTGAAATGAAAAAAAAAATTTTGCTTATTTTTTTCACTTGTGTGATTTTGAGTTAGCTACTTCGATTGCTACACCATATGTTGATATTTTTCCTATTTTTTCGTTCTTTTGTACATGTAGCTATGTGGTGTCAATCGATGTTAAAAACAACTTTTATTGTAAATGGTTTGTTGTAGTGGTTTCCAGGTGACATCAGAAAGTTGTGGAATGAGTGTAGATAAGCAGAGAGAGCTTGTTCATAAACTGCCATAGCAACCCATTGGATTGAGAGTACAACAACTTCACAATGTATATGTGGACACCAGCTTATGTGTACACCAACTTCACAATGTACATGTGTACATGTGATTATCACGGATAGTGTACATGTGGATATTGTTAACTGATGTGTTTAGGCCTCCTTACTTTGTTCTTAGTGATGTATGGGAATCGTTTGCAGAGTGGAGTGCTTACGACTGATTCTGATGCCTTAAGCTCACCTCAGCCAAGGTACCAATCAAGTGTTCAAGCTTATTTGTTCATCAAATACTTAAAACAATTTTGAAATGTCTACACGTCGATGTTCATAAACCGGTGTACATATGGGTGTTTGTGAACTAATGTACACGTTAATAGTGAAACATATGCCTGAGACACTCTTACAAAGGCTGTGAACAAGGATGATGCTACGTTGATTTTGGTTAACTGAACTCAACTGACTTTCTATGCTGGAATTGATTTTGCATTCTATGCTGAGAGTGCCTCATAGAATCTGGGAAGCTTTGAGGATACAACCAAGCCAATGCTGGTGAATGATTCTTGCGTAGAAACCAACCTTACATGATAGTGGAATTGTTTGTAAGATATTTTCTAAGAATGTTATAAACTTCATTGCAGCTTCACAAATTTGACTTCCCTTGTCACAATATCCTTGAAGCTGGTGAAAACTATAAGCAACAGCCATAATCTAAGGATGTTTTTTTGGTGTTTTGATAGAACATGTACTATGGAGTTTATATTCTTTTTGTATGCATGTAAATTTGAACGTACTGTTTTTTTATGATGGATGCAGAGTTACGGACAATGCGACATTTGATATTTTTTATACATGGCTTTCATAATCTAGAACAACCATAAGAATATTACCTCATTCCCACCAACTGAGACGTCCACATGGACAACTGAGACGTCCAAATGGACAATTTACTCAAGGCGTATACATGGACAACTTCACGAGGTGTACACATGAATAGCTTCTTTTCTATGACTCCATGCCAAGAATTATCCACATTCCGTTGCCCATCCATGAAAAAAACAAAATAGAATAACAAATAATTCAATGAAGACACATTGTTCAACCACATAGCGATAAAAAAGCTTTGGCCCGTCAACTCTACTTATCTTTTCTTTGTATTCAAATAACAGTCTTTGTTCTCATATTAGGCTGTAAACAGTGGAGCGTTCCGCATTAGGGGGAAGCAACCGCGGGAGCGGCGGTGGACGAAGCGGAAGCGAGAATGTTCTCTATTTTTATACTAAATATCTAGATATTGAGCAGATAAACCAAACATTTCTAACCAAACAATTTTATTATTGAAATCAACTTTATGATTGAAATTCAGCATTACGCAGCAGGAGAAATCAAATATATTAAATGTAATCTCACCTTGCCAAGTTGCTGTCAACTTAGTTCCAATCTCTTCGGATTTACATCATCTAGCTTCATCTGGGGCTGAGACGGAGATTGAGCAGGAAGTGGAGATACATCGGGTTTCTTAGCCACTTTCTCTTTGCCTTAATTTGTACCTATGGTTCCAGCTCATTTTATGATCTTTCTCTTGTGGTGATTCTTGTGGAGGATGAAGGTAGAGATGGAGAAGAATAAGATAGAGCCCAAAGATTATGAATCAGGGCTTTGATTCAAAAAAACCGACCATCGGAACATGAGAGAGGTGTATGCAAGCTTGGATTTTTTGTTTCTTTGTTTCAGTTCAGTTTAATTTGATCAAAAACCACTTTATCGACATAGAAAGAGAGAGAGAACAAGGTGATATGAAAGAAATAAAGAAGAAATCTTTTTTTTTAATAAAAAAGAACAAAAGAAATATTGTGCCTTTAAAATATTTAAAAACTAACCAAATCTTTTTCACACGTCACAAAAAGTGAATGTTGTTAGGGTTAGTTCTGTCATTTTACTTCTATAAACTACTTTAATAGTGGAATATGGCTTATTGTGTAATAAAAGACATGAAAGTGTCTATTTATGTAAATCACTCAATTTTAAATATATACATATCTATTCTTAAATACAATTTAAAATAAAAAAAATATTTTTATCTAAATTTTATGTCTAACTAAATCAAATTTAAATTAAAATATTGGTAAGAAAATATAAAATCTACAATATTAATAATTTTTTTGAAATATAATTTAATTTTTAAAAATCTATTTGATGTTATATTTGACGATTCGATGGTTTGCAGGACTTGAGGATAAGTGGTCGGACGAAAAGAGTGAAGAAACCGACTAAAGAAGAAAGAAAGAGGCTTTGTCACAAGCATCAAAGAAGAAGCAGTTATAAATCATTAAGTGTATGGTCCATAACCAATGACCAAGACAAGACCCAAGCCGTGGCCAAAAGAGGAGAGAGAGAAGCGGTCGTCCAAGGAGAGAGAGACGGTCGGTTTAGACCGTCTTAGTCTTAGGACGTTTTCCTTTTCTGTTTTAGATCTTTTCCTATTTCATGTTGTATTAGGTTTTGGATAATTTCTTTTTTCCTATACTTTGTAATCCTTATATAAGGAACCTCTATTGTTCATTAATAAAAAAAAACAGAGAAATATTCAGTCTCTAAACTCTCCAATTACAACACGTTATCAGCACGATAGACTCCAAAACCCTGAGACAAAACCTAACCTAAAATCCGTCACACATAAACCCTAAAACAGGCGCAACTTAAAATCGATCTATCTCTCAAACCCCATGGAACCAGACGACGAGCCACATATCAAATTGAAGCTCTTGACCAGACGAATCCATCAGCGCAAACCGTTCGTCGATCCGATCTCAGACGCGCCCACACTCGCCGAAACAATACTCGGCGCCGTCTTGGTCTTTTGGAACCCTAATTCCGGAAAAACCCCAAATTGTTCTTGCTTGCGTTCCGGCTTACAAACACCCGATCAGCTCCAGCCCTAAGGTGTTCCTGATCCTAGACGACCTCAGTTTCCAGTTCACATCACAACCAGCTTGAGTTTCCAATCAACCCACTCGCAAACTCAAGAAGAAGATGCGTCCGACGTCCTCGGCGCACATCCGCGATCAGACGCCAAACCATCCGATCCCGATCAGACGCGTCTCGCCTCAGCACGCGACCGTTCCAGCCCGTCCCATCTCATGTTCGTTCGAGGTTCTCTTGGTGGTCCGGGTTCTACAATCTGCAAAACAAATGTAATCTTAAATTCTGAGAACATGAATCGAACCTGATTGTTTGTAAAGATTGAAACCCTAAAAACTAATCTCTAAGATGAAAGCCTTAAGACAAATAGATCAAACCCTAAAAGAGTAAATCGGAGCTCGAAAAAGTCCGGTCCCCTAAACCATAATTCGAGATTGATCTATTGATCAATTAAAATCAAAGTCTTAATGATTTTGAATCTCAAATCAAACTCCCTTGATCAAAGATCAAATTTTCGAAATCCCCTGAAACCCTAATTTGGAAAAACGATTTTAAAATTGTTTGATTTGAAATTTGATTGTTTGTTTGATCACCTAGAGATATTGATAGGATTGTTTAAACTCGAATCTGTATTGCTTGACATGTTTAAACTAAAAATTCTAATTAAACTTGATAAAGATCTTGATTAAATCATCTCATGGCCGTGTGGCCTTATTGCTTTCATAATCGAATTTGATCATACCTGATTGATTGCAATTGAACCTAGATATTACTCTAAGGATGACATTGAATTGAACTAAATAGCCGTGTGGCTCCTACTTGGCCGTAAGGCATATACCTTGGCCGTGAGGCATTGTTTGAAAGTTTAAATGTTTAAAACTCTAAATCTCGTTTTAAATCTTAAAAGACCTTGAAACCTTAATCTTAAAACCGAATCCTACTAGTGTTTAAATCAGAAACCCTAGGATTGATTAAGGATTTCTTGCATACATATGAATCTGAATATGGATTGCATTCATACTGTTTAAATAAGAATCGACCAGCATGTAGTTTATACAATCTTGAAACCGGTTGCATTAGATATAACTACATGGCTGAGTGGCTTGATGAATTGATCGCACCATGGTCATTTCTAGATTGATTGTTTTTCATAAATGCGTAAGACATGTTTGTGGCCGAGCTTGTTAATATATCTTGCGGCCGCATGATCACATTGTGAAACTCAATTTTAAATGATGATGTGATTTAGATGTCAAAAATCTCAAACAGAGACTATGCGGCCCTTAATCTCTCTGGAGATGACTACTTGCAGTGGGCGCTAGATACAAAGATCAGTCTAAGGTCAAAGTAACTTGGTGATACTATCATCAAGGGCAACAATGAGACCGATAAGAATCAGTACATGGCTATAAGTATTATATGCCATCACCTCATTGAAGGTCTAAAAGATCAGTACATCACGATGGAAAATCCACTAGAACTTTGGGATGCTTTACAGCATAGATATGATCACCAGAAAACGGTGTTACTTCCAAAGGCTAGAAACGACTGGAAGAATCTCAGATTCTTGGATTATAAGTCGGTGGATGAGTACAATTCAGTCTTATTTAAGACGGTCTCGATGCTGAGACTTTGTGGTGAAGTAGTAACCGAAGAAGAGTTACTTGAGAAGAATTACTCTACATTCCATTCATCGAATGTGATACTGTAACAGCAGTACAAAATGAAAGGCTTCGCCACATATACTGATCTGATCTCGTGCCTGCTTCTGGCCGAGGCAAACAAAGAGCTCCTGATGAAGAACAGTGAAGCTAGACCTGTTGGAACAGCACCATTACCGGAGGCTAATGAGGTTGAAAGGAAAGATCCCAACGAGTGCAATTATGTCCAAAATGACAAGAGATCACACGGCAAAGGCCGAGGTGGATACAAGGGGCATGGCCGTGACAATTACTCGAACAGCCGAGACAACTACTCGACCGACCGGAAAGGAAATCACAATAACCGTGGTCGTGGTTCCAATTATGACCGTGGCCGAGGTAGTTATGGCCGTGGTCGAGGCGGCATATCCAAACCGTCTTACTCGACCAAATCCGTTTGTCACAGATGTGGAATGGAAAACCATTGGGCCAAGAACTGTAGAACCCCTAAGCACTTATGTAAGCTCTACCAAGAAAGTCTTAAGAACAAGAACCCTGAGGCTCACATGGTTCACGATTCCGGATATGAGACCGATAATGATTCCGGCATTGCTAAAAATGACCAGATGGACTTTGAGACTTCTGATTGTCTCAAGGACTAAATTTTCGATACGACTTGTCTTATTGCTTTATGATTTGCTTTGATGATTCACGATTTTTATATATATATAAAAGAGTTTGCTTTGATTTCATTATATCTTGCCTGATCTTACTTGAACATATGAATGTTTTTACTGATAAAGAATTGCCTAAAGGGCATAATATCCAAGTAAGAAATCGTGAAAGTAGTATAGTGAGCCTAGTAAAGAAACTATGGCTAAGGCATTGTCTAAAGGACATTAGATACACCCAATAATATGTGACCCATTGAGTTATGATAATATGGTTTCTAAATAGAAATAATGGGCAAACAAAAGGAAACAAGTTCCTTCAGATTTTGAAAGAAAAATCGCCTAAGACCTTATAAGAAAGTGGTCGAGACTATACCTAATGATCTCTACTGATTTAAACTATGCTATAAGATCAGTATGATGAGAGGCAAGAACCGTGGTGACCATATTGAGATACACCACGGAATTTTACACTATATGGCATGATAGGATTAGCCATCCTAAAGTCTAAACTCGATGCAAAGATTGAAAAGGCACATAGTTATCCCGTAAAAGATCTCACGTTGTGAAACATGTACACAAAGGGAAACTCATTAGGCTTAATTGTCCCAAGCACCACGACCTTATAGTATGGTCATGAGGGGGGGAGAGAGGATAAACCCATGATCAATACTACAAGTTCGTGTACCACTATGGTCTAAAGACCATGTTATAAATGGCTCGGCCATAAAAGGCCATTCCTCGGCCGTAGAGGCCATGTTTCAAAACGGCCAAACCATAAGGACATTACTCGGCCAAAGAGACCATGTTATGAACAGGTCGGCCGCAAGGGCCATAATCGGCCAGAGAGGCCATTACCATAAAAGGTTCGGCCAAGTAAGCCATTATCTATAAGACTAAGATTCTAAAGTCTATAAGCTTGGAACATTATGATTTTACATGTATAAAATGATAATATGATCATATGCATCAGGCCATATAAGTGAGCATAGATATTCCCATCTCAGATTGAATACGGGTCATAAAACCAGACATACACCATCTTAAGAGATTTTGAATAAACCACCACATACATACATGTGTCGTCTAAAGATGGAACCTTAGAAGAGGATTGGGAATATATGTTGGATAGGAGTATTACTTTCTCCCACGATTTATAAAGAAAACTTGAGCCAAACATGGGTGATCAGATTGTGGCCAAGTACACGGATTGCATCCGTCTATCCAAACATTAAAGGAGAAAGATTATAAGCTGGATAAAGAATGATAAGAATGGTTTTAAACCATCATTGTCTTGGCAAGATCCTCGGACTAGAGATTATGATTTAAGACGTCCAAAGAAAGATTATACAAATCTAGCCAATAGAGAAGCTAATTGAAAGGCCAAACACTAACCCGAAAAGAAAAGAAAAATGACTAACCAGCTTAGCACCAAATGAATGTCCTAAAAGAGACATAATCAAGTTGCTATAGAGTCTATACAAGATAGACCAAGTGTTCCATAAGATAAAGGGATCTCGGATAGAAAGGAATGGTGCATGGAATGATAGATCCGAGATCATACTAGAAACCAAACAGACATTGAAAAAAGGCTGCGCAGCTACACATCTAAGGTACCAAACCATGTAGTCTTGGGACGCCAAGCTACTAGGTAACAAAGGTCCTGGATAATTAAATCTCAAAGTGATCAGATCATGTCTGGAACATAATGGAACCACATGAAAGTGTCGACACACACACACATTTGTATAAAGATACATAAAGTTATAGCACTTGAACATAAAGAGATGAACGAGGATCATGAACCCACGAAAGAGTACTCATACAATCATAAAAGATCATAGAGATTA
The DNA here is from genome assembly GCF_020379485.1 of Brassica napus. Taxonomy (NCBI): domain Eukaryota; kingdom Viridiplantae; phylum Streptophyta; class Magnoliopsida; order Brassicales; family Brassicaceae; genus Brassica; species Brassica napus. The sequence continues at coordinate 45,285,006 of NC_063452.1, forward strand.
GAAAAGATAAAACGTGGAGGTTCAAAGTATCTAAAAGAGAGATGGGCGTATTGGCCATATACATATACAGAAACGCCATCTGATCAACCAGTGAAATAGATGGATCTTGTGAGGTAATGAAACCGTGAGAGAAGACACATAATCACGAGGTCTAGAGTGTTCATGTCTTCCTAATAACAGCATTAGATTATAGCTTGTTACACAAGGTACTCACAGAGATCAAAGGAACATATTATAAGGAGATAAACTCCTATGTGGTGGTTGCTGCTACAGAATTTTCGAAATTGAAAATGGTCTGGTCATAAGAAAGAAATTAGACACAAATGATGTAGTAAGCAGCATATGGATCACTGGATAAATTGAAAGAACAGCTTTGTTCCTAAGCTGATTCATGGACTGAAAAGCAGCTGCCTATAGTATGTAAAATAAAGTGATCACGCATGATCTTGGAGTTGTATAAAAGACAATCCAATACAGTCCATATATTTGAAATTCCTTGTGATTATACTAAACCTAAAGGAAGCATAGAATAAATCTATATGGGTGCCCGGCTAAAGTCGTCCGACCCTCTGGCTAAAGGCGTCCAACACTCCGACTAAAAACGTCCGGCCCATCGGCTAAAAGGCATCCGGTCCTTTTCCCTTGATCACGGATTAGTAGATCAACTATCAGGTTGCAATCCGACATCAGATCCCCTAAGTAAGGATCCGGCATAACAGAACGGTCTGCTGCCGTATAAACTCCACAAGGTAAGTAGTGGACACTTATAGACGAGGTCTATACCCGGTCATGATTCGGCCAGATTGATACATGGTCGATGGTAACCATAAATCGCCAAAGTAAAGAGCAGTTGATAGTAGACGATCACGTCTAGACTATGGACATATGCAAACACGATTTGCAAAGACCAAATAGTGATCTATGAGAACAATATGGTTCATATTGTTTAGCACACATGCTTTACTGGGACACTCAATGTCAAAGGACATGAGAAACGACCTAAGAAGTCGAAATGGTCTAATTACGGTTCAGTAATGAAAGTGGCCGATTACCCCCATCCTATACATACAGGAAATATCACGCACCAAGATGCGTAGAATGTAGAACCTACAGTGAGGTTCACATCAGGGGGAGTAGTGCGTGTTGTACTCTTTTTCCTTCATCATGGTTTTGTCCCACTGGGTTTTCCTGATAAGGTTTTAATGAGGCAACATGAAGCGTACTACAAATCCTGTATGGTTATGGCATCTAAGGGGGAGTGTTATAAATCATTAAGTGGATGACCCATAACCAATGACCAAGACAAGGCCCAAGCCGTGGCCAAAGGAGGAGAGAGAGAGGCGGTCGTCCAAAGAGAGAGAGACGGTCGGTTTAGACCGTCTTAGTCTTAGGACGTTTTCCTTTTCTGTTTTAGATCTTTTCCTATTTCATGTTGTATTAGGTTTTGGATAATTTCTTTTTTCCTATACTTTGTAATCCTTATATAAGGAACCTCTATTGTTCATTAATAAAAAAAACAGAGAAATATTCAGTCTCTAAACTCTCTAATTACAACAGAAATGACATTTTCTCAGTTTTCTTGTGGTCGTTACATTTTCATATAGAGATATCAAAGGTTTGTTATGTGCAGATATATGGAAACTGCGTAAAAATCATGGGCTCTAACCAAATGACAAAAATCTCAGTTATTATAGACGTAATAAATAATTAAGTTATGTTAATTTTCTCAATTAAATCTCTAATTTACATTGACTTATTTAAAATTAGTTGCGTCGTATAGATTTCACGGGATTAAATTATGTTTAAAATAACATTAACCTAAAACAACAACGTTTTATAAAAATGGAAATCATCAAATTTATCTCTTTCCTACAATCTACTTTTAACCCTAATTCAAATCAGTTTTTCTTAAATCGGATTCTCAAGGCTTAACTCATGTTCATCAGAAATCACCTTGAACCTCGATCATGGCTTCAAGGTTTGATTCGTTCAATCCTGTGACTGAAAGATTATTCAAGGTTATTGAAGGCTAATCAGATTTCTGTGATTGTTGTTTGTGAATTTGATTGCGTTGGAGCATGTTCATGCGAGGCTTGAGATGGAGAAGTTTGACGGTCAAGATGATTTTGGTATATGGAAGCTTAGGATACTGATGTAGCTTGAACTGCAAGGTATTCATAAAGTTTTGAATAAAGAGATGACTAAGGATGCTAAGGAGGAAGAGGGTTCAAGAAACATGACACTAGAGCAAGAAATCTGATTCGCTCGAGCTTTTCCAACATAGTTTTTAGAAAAATCATGAAAGAGAACAACTTTATGAGTGTGGAAATCTCTAGAGGGAGATTATCAAACCAACTCTACCAACTTGCATATAGTTAAAGGCATGGATTAAAATCTCACATTAAATTTTTTGTGATCAACTGTTTAAATTAACAGAGTTGGAAATCTCACTACGCTAAGGGTTCATGTTATTACCTAGTCTAATAATAAAACTACTGCATCATCACATAATTAATTTGATATGTTTTGTTTTGTTTAGTAATCATATTTTATAGTTTCGATTCTTTTGAACCATGCCTTTTATGCTTAAAACAAGCCGTAGTTAACCAGGACCAGCCATGATTTAACTGAGACAAACATATTCAGACTAGTCCTAGTCCAGACAAAAATATCCTCAAAGTGACGTTTTTTCTGATAATGTCAAGACTGAAAAGTTAAAAAGACAAAATGGGTTAAACAAAACAGATCTTTAGTAATACAACAAGTTTGGTTAGAAGCATCTTTAGCCTTTTATTGTTGTTCTTGATGGTGATGCTATAGTGACATTGCAGCTTGTTAATGGTAAGTACTGACATAGCCATGTTTTCCAAAATGATGTTTTTATTGTTGAGATGGATGTTTCGGTAAGAGTAGGGTTTAACAGACACCAAGAAGCTGCTGACTCTGGTGACCTAAGAAAATGTAATATGCACTCTTGGAACCACATACGAGTTGGGCAATTTTCCTTGATGACATGCTGCTGAGGTTTTTTATTTTCAGAACAAAAACTCAACTTCATGGCATCAAAGACAACTACCCAACTCGCGTGTGGTTCCAAGTAGTGGATATTACATCTTCCATGTTCATCAGAATCAGCATCCTACTGGTTTCCGTAAAACCCCTCTTGCACTTATGTGTATACAATTCATCCTATCACATTTCTAATGAAAATCAGAGTCCTATTTGCAAGACTCTTGTGCGAAGATCCGAGCATATGTGACAATCCCCTATATATTAAAAGAGAAGCATTTGCAATAAATGTTTTCACACCCATGTTGACATGTGTCAGTCTCACAATCATTTTTAACTTTATAATGTTTACGTGTCAGCCTCACAGTCATTTAGCAATTAATGTGTTCACACACTAATTTTTTTAATCAACTTATTTTTAATTTCTGCATTTTTAACCTTTGTATTAGTGAATTGAAATTCTCTTCGGACAAACACTGAATAATATCATTGTTGAAAGAAATAAATTACAAAATCATTAAGATTCGCATCAACTAAAATACCGGAATGAAAATGTTTTTAGAAATTATAAGTTTCGTATCTAGCAGAATTTGGCCATAGTTGAGGTTTATTCATAGGAAAACTACAAATAATGGTGATTGCTTATGAATTAAGGAAACTGAGTGAAAAACGCCACACACAAAGTTGAATCTTTAGTTTAACCAAATATTATTTTTCTTTACAGAGTTTTCATATCAAACCAATAATTAGAAACATAATCAAATGGATAGAAAAAAATAAAAAATCAGAAAAGCTTAAAACAAAAAAAAATCGCGAAATCAATTGAAAAAACAGAATTCATGTACCATGTTAAGAGATCAAATTATTTTTAACGCAAATCTAACTCATTTCACTCTATTGTATTGTGTTTTAATTATATTTACCAAGATTTTTTTATGGACAGATTCAGCACAAGCCTCAGTAAGCTTTCTTTTAAGCTTATGATCAAATTTAATCGTAGTTTCTTCAGCAGCACATAACACATTATATACAGCGTTGGTTGAATCAGAGGTTAACCCCTCCATAACTGCCTCACCACCTTTATTCCCATATATATAAATTACTTTATCTGGGCCCAATGGTGGCCAATGTACCTGCTTTGGGATCCATTGCAAGCTCGGTGCAGCTTGTCTTATGCCCACGTGCGGTCTAGTAATAGAAAAATGATTCATGTTTGGTTGAACCCTAAGAATTGTAGGAATAGGCTGATGCTCATGAAATGTTTGTGGATGTATCTGTAACCCTTGTTCCAGCTTTATGGGGGCGTAAATGAGACTGCAGAGGTATATCGGGATTATAGGAAGGGCCTTTATGATGTATCTGATTATGAATGACATCAGTTGTTGATGATGTTGTTTGTTGCTGCGGCAACGAAGGATTTGAAAAAATCAATTGATAAAATGAATGCAAATATGAGCTTTTAGGGACTGATGCTCTTCCGTACTTAAGCAGATGTTGCATTTTATACTGATCTCTTGTTAGTTGACTTGGTAACAAAGGCTGCTGTTTTTGAATAGTAGGTAGAGACTGACGTGGGGGAACATGCAATACATGTTCACCAAAATGATCTTGATGATACACAAGCATATTGTTTGGGGGAGCTTCTACTTGGTTTGTCTGGTTAGGTTGATGGTTCAGACCAGTCCAAGATGCATGTGGCTGGTTTGACTCATCTTGGACTGGTTTGACTGACACTGACCAATAGTGTTTTGTACCAGACTATTCTGAACAGTGTTGTCCTAAAGTGATGAAAACGCATTATGAGTTTGATGCATAGCTAAACTTTGAGATTGAACCTGTGGTTGAGGTTGCATCTGTGAGTGATCAGTTTGAGCAACATGATGAACTTCTGGTCGAACCTCCACATAGATTACTTGATTTTGGGGAGCAAAACTTTGAAGTTGCATCGGTTGTTGTTGTTGCATGTAGTCTCCAACATAATTTTGGTAATACTGCTGATATGGTTGTTGATACCATTGCCCTTGAGTCAACGTTGCAGTAGATACACCATGACTTTGAACACTGGCTTGAGAGGTGGCCCTTGCTAGCATGAGCTATGGCCATAGCAACACTTGCCTGATTATAAGCACCACGAAAACCATTTATTACAAAAGTTATATAGATAAAAATAATAAATAAGCATTTATAATTTTTTTTTTAGAACTAAGCATTTATATTTTTGACATAAATATAGGTAACAAACTCAGATGACAAACTTGAACATGCTCCTGCCATTGACAGTGTGCAATATGAATTCCGCACTAGTTGCACATAACATGCGAGTTACCAAAAGCACATTCGGAGCAATGGAACAAGCTATCAGCTAGAGATCCCACCCACGTGCATCCGCTGTTTTTGTATAAGCAATATACCATGGTTTTGCCAATAGTATCAGCCAACATTTTATTAGACTCCACGAGTGGCTGCAAAAAAAAAAAAAGATGACACGGCTTTAATTAATGTGCAAATAGCCAGGTGAACAAAAAAAAAGCAAACAAATTTTGAAAGAAGAAGACAAAACCTTTGCATCTGTTTCCGTTACCAAGTAACCATCATAAGGGCACGCCCTCGTGGTGCTTGCAACGTACGTTAAACATGGCTTACAGTACAAATGACCGCACATATATAGACTAGAGAGCTTCGTTAGGGTTTATAAGAAGTTGGCAAACAGTACAGAAATGCTCTTGGGGAAGCGATTCAATTTCCGCGATACGTTGGATGTCAATACTCATTGGATTCATGAGATCTCAAGGGCTGTAGTCACCTAACAACAAGTAAAACAAGCCTATATATATGAGATATAACATCAGCAAAAAAACAACCAGTAGTTCTGGTTGCATGAAATCAAAGAGACTTCAAAAGCATATAACTTTGCACCAAACATGTCTCACACATATATGATCTCATTAACAAAAGAGCTTAACCCCCAAACACATAAAGGATCACAGCAAACGAGAAGATAATAGAGAAAATGACCATGCATGGGATCAGAAAAATAAAAACAATTCTTTTCATTCCATTTGCTTGAGTCCAACACGTAATTCGAGATCATCTGAATATACACACACATCCTACCCAATCAAAACACTAGAGAAAATGGTTTAAGGGTTGCAAAAAGAACTTGAATCCAATCACAAAAACAACAAAGAGAAGCAGTGTAAGGATTCCTTGAACACAAGCAAAACATAGAGATTAACAAGCGTTGTTGATGGAAGAAGTTGCGGGAAACTTACACAATGGGAAAAGTTGACGATCACCGAGAAAAGAGAGGAAAGTGTTGGACCTAATTATTAAGCCTAATGGCTCAAATAATATATGGCAAAATGTGAAAATGAAATGGGCCTATGGGTTCTTTCAAAAAGCCTTGTTGGCTTTAATGAAATGAAGTTAACAACATCCCACATTGGTTGGGAGAGTTGATTTTGAGGAGTATATATATGTCTTCATGACATGAGAGGTTAAACAGCTCAGAGGAAGAGAGAGCTACCCACGCGCGCGGCGCCGCCGCCGTCCGGCCGCCTCTGCTTGGGCTTGGGCTTGGGCTTGGGCTTGGGCTTGGGCTTGGGCTTGGGTGGAGGGCTTGGGTGGAGGGCCTTTGGCCCGATAAGAACTATTCTTTTTGGACCAAGTTAAGCTCAACGTTTTACCAGTTATTTCGGGAAAAAACAGCATACAATTTTATTTAAAACGACAAGTAGTTTGTCTAAAAAATAAAAAACGTCATGCATGTTATCCTCTCGATTTAAAACGAGATAAGAGAGAGTCTTGAGGAAGAAGTTTCGGAACTCAACTTCCCTTGATCTCCGCGAGATTCTCGCCCACGTGCAGCAGCTGTTGCGGGAAGTGGGTCTTCTCCGGCTCTTTAAAATATCGTCTCTCCTCTTCCTTCATTGTAGAATTTTTTTTTCCTGATCGAAATCCAACAGCAAAAAATCCCTCTGCGTAAGTCTATATTGCGAGAGTGTTTCGTAGAGTTTATAGTTCGATAGGGCGATCACGAGTGAGGCGTGATTCGTCTGCCATGGTTGTATCCTGGGACTCTATATTCGTACAGTCCCGTCTCACTAACGGAGCGAATATTTTGAGTTAAGGAAAGAGATCATATCTCGCCTCCATGTCTATTTGCGAATACGGTTTCTTATCGTCCTCGTATTAGTTTTTATATATTCGTCTATTTCCTTAACTTCGCTTTTATTATATCGTTTACATCGGTCCGGTTTTCCGGCTTCTACAATCTTAACTCAAAATCGCTTTATGTTTAAAGCTTTAATCGGGTTGATAAACGATTAATAGAAACGGGTTTTGGAACCGTGTTTGCGATTTGCTTTCTAGCATTTCCGCGAAACGTTTTGTTCTTATCTCACAACGATGTTTGCGATTTGCTATACGCTTATCCGCGAAACGTTTCTGCCTAAATGTGTTTGCGATTTGCCTTAGAGCACTTCCGCGAAACGTTTCTGCTTTATTTCATTACGCTTTGCGGATTGCTCTCTAGCATTTTCGCAAAACGTTGATACATTCTTTAAACGTTATATACATGAATCGTTTCAGTAACCGTTTTCTTAAGCGAGTTTGTGAAACATTCTAAGTCTATAAAAATGGTTTATGCGAACGCTTTTAAGCGAGTTTGCAAAACGTTTTTTCCAGACTTATATCGATATGATTTGGTTCAAATACCAAAAATGAACATCGATTTTAGACTATTATTTTCTTTAAAATAATATGTTATTTGTTGAATGGAGTACTAATCCGGTTTTTCATGTTTTCTCTACAGAAAAATGACAAACGATAACAACACCCCCATTGACACCACAGATGTCATTCAGACTCCACTCAACGCTGCAGCAACTGATGCAACTGGCGTGACAACCGCTGCAGCAACAACGAGCACTATCCTCCCTGCGGGAAATGCTGCTGATGAAACCACTCGCCGTAGCCTATTCGGTGCTGGTCTTTATCAGACGGGTTCAGTATCAGCAACTGCAAGTGGTCCGGTGGCAGTTCAAACTCCTACGGCTGTACCTAGCTTGTTCACTCAAGGGCTGATGCCAGAAAAGTTTGATGGCAAAGGCTTCAAAACGTGGCAGAAGAAGATGATGTTCTTCCTGACAACGATGAAACTGGACAAGTTCATCCAGGAGGACAAGCCCCTGATTCCGTACGGGATTGATGATGTCCACAGTCTTGCAACTGTTGACATATGGGTGCATTCCGACTTCATCTGTAAAGGTTACATTTTGGGTCGTCTCATTGACCCATTGTACCGTGTCTACTGTGAGATCCCCACGGCGAAAGAGCTATGGAGATCACTGGACAAGAAGTACAGAGGTGAGGACGCTGGCTGCCAGAAGTATGTGGTCTCAAAGTTCCACGACTTCAAAATGGTGGATTCAAAACCCATCATGGATCAGGTGGAAGCGCTTCAGCTCATTTGCCATGAAATCGCTGCTGAAGGAATGTCCATCTGCGAGACATTCACAACTCTCAGCTTCATTGAAAAGCTTCCTCCAAGCTATGCGGATTTCAAGAACTACTTGAAGCACAAAAAGAAGAAGATGGGGCTCGAGGAGCTCATCATGAGGCTTCAGATGGAATCCAGAAACCGAATTGCTGACAAGGTCACTGCTAAGGAGCACAGTGTCAACATGGCTGAGCACAAAGGCAAAGGAAAGGCACACGCCCATTCTCCTGCCAAGCCTTCCAAAACTGCTGCAGCCCTGAAGGCTTCTGGAAAAAACTTCAAGAACAAAGGCATTGAAATCAATGCGAATGCGAATGTGGAGAAGTTCAGGGGGAAATGTCACTACTGCCACAAAGTGGGGCACAAGACTGTTGAGTGTCGCAAAAAGATCAAGGATGAGAAGGCTCAGGCAAATCTCACAGAGGAGGATCTCGTTGCTGTGGTGACTGAAGCCAACATGGTTGAAAGCAACAACCCCAAGGAATGGTGGTATGACACTGGTGCAACCACCCACATTTGCACCGATAGGGCGATGTTCAGCACCTATCAGAAAAGCATGACTGAGGAGAAGCTCAAGATGGGAAACACTGCAGTCTCCAAGATTGAAGGACGCGGCAATGTGATTTTGAAGATGACATCTGGACATGAGGTCACTCTGACGAATGTGAAGCATGTGCCTGACATGAGGAAGAACCTGGTCTCGGGAACCTTGCTCAGCAAGAATGGATTCGCCACAAATTTTGAGGCGGACAAGCTCGTGATTAGGAAAAATGGGATGTATTTGGGAAGAGGGTATGTTAAGGGTGGACTTGTCAAGTTGAATGTAATGACAGTCCCTCCGAAAGTTGTAGCTTCAAAAGTTTCAATGAATAAGAAAGAGCCAGTTGCTTATTTGGTTGAGTCTTTTAATATATGGCATGAAAGATTAGGTCATGTAAACTACAAATCTATACAAAGATTAATGAATTTAAATCTAATTCCTAAATGCAAAACAAGTAAACAAAAATGTGAAGTATGCGTACAGGCTAAGCTCACGAAAACGCCATCACCTCGTGTTGAAAGGACTAATAAACCTCTAGATTTAATTCACACAGATTTATGTGATTTAAAATACTTACAAACTAGAGGTGGTAAAAAGTACTTTGTGACCTTCATAGATGACTGCACAAAATATTGTTATGTATATTTACTACATAGCAAAGACGAAACCTTAGAAAAATTTAAAGAATTTAAACTCGAGGTCGAAAATCAGCTTAAAACAACTATTAAAGTAGTTAGAAGCGACAGAGGAGGCGAGTATGATGGTCCATTCAATGCATTCTGTAAAGAACATGGAATAATCCATCAAACTACAGCTCCTTACTCACCAGAATCTAATGGAGTTGCTGAACGCAAAAATCGAACTCTAAAAGAGATGATGAATGCAATGTTGCAGGAATCTGGGTTACCCCAGAACATGTGGGGGGAAGCATTGCTTACCACTAATTATATCCTCAACAAAATTCCACACAAAGTAACTGGCAAAACTCCATATGAATTATGGAAAGGTAATTTACCTTCGTATAAATACCTCAAAGTGTGGGGGTGCCTGGCAAAAGTTGCAGTACCGCCACCAAAGAAGGTCACTATTGGACCTAAAACAGTGGATTGCATCTTCATCGGATATGCACATAACAGTAATGCTTATCGATTTCTGGTACATAAATCTGAAATATCAGACATTCATGAAAATACAGTCATGGAATCAAGAAATGCATCTTTCTTTGAAAATATTTTTCCATATAAGGAAAAACAAGGTTCAAAACGAACTCGAGAAGAAAGAGACAATGACAAAAACTCAGAAACTGAGACAAACGTCGAGATTTCTATAAATGATATTTCAGAAAATGAAGAAAAAGATGAACCTCGAAGGAGCAAAAGAGCTCGGAAGGAAAAATCTTTTGGAGAAGATTTCCTAATGGCATTTTTAGTAGAAAATGTTCCAAAAACTTTGGCAGAAGCCATGGCTTCACCAGAAGCTCCATTCTGGAACGAAGCGGTCAGGAGTGAATTTGATTCGATCATGCAAAATTATACTTATTACATAACGGATTTACCACCTGGCTGCAAAGCATTAGGGAATAAATGGATAATGACACGAAAACCTGGTGGAAAATACAAGTCTAGGCTTGTAGTTCAAGGATTCCGACAAAAGGAAGGCCTTGACTATTTTGATACATATTCTCCAGTGACGAGAATAACATCAATAAGACTGATGATAGCAATCGCAGCCTTAAGAGACCTAGAAATCCATCAAATGGATGTAAAAACTGCTTTTCTAAATGGTGATTTAGAAGAGGAAATTTACATGAAACAACCTGAAGGTTTTGTCATTCCCGGACAGGAAGACAAAGTATGTCGACTTGTAAAGTCACTTTATGGGCTTAAACAAGCTCCTAAACAATGGCACGAAAAATTTGACAATACAATGATGTCAAATGGTTTCAAAATTAATGAATGTGACAAATGCATATACTACAAAACTACCAAAAATGCGTATGTTTTGCTATGTCTATATGTAGATGATATGCTCATTATTGGAAGCAATAAAGACATTATCAATCAAACAAAGAACATGCTCAAAGGGACATTTGAGATGAAAGACTTGGGATTAGTAGATGTAATTCTCGGGGTTAAAGTCACAAGAAATTCAAACGGAATTATCTTAACCCAATCTCATTATGCTCAAACAATATTAGAGAGATTTAAAAATTACTCTAATAGTACGGCGAAAACTCCGTTAGATCCCCAAATGCACTTGACAAAGAATTCAGGTGAAGCGGTTTCACAAAACGAGTATGCACGTGTGATCGGAAGTCTCATGTACTTGACCAATTGTACTAGAACGGATCTGGCGCATGCAGTAAACGTACTTAGTCGATATACAAGTAAGCCAGGTCATACACACTGGAAAGCTATAACGAGGGTACTCAATTACTTGCGCTACACCAAAGATTTTGGGCTTCACTATGGTAAAGAACCAGCAGTTTTAGAAGGATACAGTGATGCTAACTGGATATCAGATTCTAAAAACTCAAAATCCACGAGTGGATATGTCTTTACACTAGGAGGAGCAGCAATATCATGGAAATCGACCAAACAAACAGTGTTAGCCAGATCTACCATGGAATCTGAGTTCATAGCCTTAGACAAAGCAGCAGAAGAAGCTGAATGGCTTAGAAATTTTTTGGAAGATATTCCTATGTGGGAGAAACCTGTGCCAGCTATACGCATACATTGTGATAGTCAATCAGCAATAGCTCGGGCTCAGAATAATCTCTACAATGGAAAATCTCGTCACATCAGAAGACGACATAAAACCATTAGACAACTTATCTCAACTGGTGTAATCACAATAGACTACATCAAATCGGCTGACAACCTAGCGGATCCATTTACTAAAGGTTTGCCACGAGATGTTGTTGCTAAATCATCAAAAGGAATGGGTTTAAAGCCTATAACGAATGAGGATGCTTGATGGCAACCCTACCTATCATGACTGGAGATCCCAAGACGTAGGTTCAAAGGGAAAACAAAATCAAACAGAATCTAACCAAAGCACTTGAGACAAAGTAGTCTATTCCCAGCTCCTAAGATGATAAAAGTGCTAACAAATGTGTGAAGGATAAGCATAAGCTTTTAATGATTCCATAGCTTCTAAGCAGGGTATTACTCAATACTTTTCATGGTCAATCACCTAATGAGTGTGAAATGGGGCCGTTTCTAGGAGAATGAATGCAAGGCTATATTCTCTAAGTTCACTCATGAAAACCAGGAATAGTTCAGGGCCACAATGAACACAATAGAGAACTAAGTTCTACGAGAAAATGAAGCTGCGTTATGCCTGTTGTCTCGGTTTACATAAAACACCGGTTGGTTCAAGACATCATGTTCACCTTCTGGTAAAGTAAACCCGACAGATATTAACTATGAGTGGTTCAAGGCTTAAAAATGCCACCAACTCAAACACAGTGAATTTTTCGCAAACACTCTCGATAAGTCTGTCTAGTCTAATCATGATTAGAATAAGTATAGTTTTTCTTTAGAGTCTATCGAGTCTGCATTTAGTCTGCATATGTTTTAGAAGAGTCATTTCTATTCATGTGTGGGATTGTTGGACCTAATTATTAAGCCTAATGGCTCAAATAATATATGGCAAAATGTGAAAATGAAATGGGCCTATGGGTTCTTTCAAAAAGCCTTGTTGGCTTTAATGAAATGAAGTTAACAACATCCCATATTGGTTGGGAGAGTTGATTTTGAGGAGTATATATATGTCTTCATGACATGAGAGGTTAAACAGCTCAGAGGAAGAGAGAGCTACCCACGCGCGCGGCGCCGCCGCCGTCCGGCCGCCTCGGCTTGGGCTTGGGCTTGGGCTTGGGCTTGGGCTTGGGCTTGGGTGGAGGGCTTGGGTGGAGGGCCTTTGGCCCGATAAGAACTATTCTTTTTGGACCAAGTTAAGCTCAACGTTTTACCAGTTATTTCGGGAAAAAACAGCATACAATTTTATTTAAAACGACAAGTAGTTTGTCTAAAAAATAAAAAACGTCATGCATGTTATCCTCTCGATTTAAAACGAGATAAGAGAGAGTCTTGAGGAAGAAGTTTCGGAACTCAACTTCCCTTGATCTCCGCGAGATTCTCGCCCACGTGCAGCAGCTGTTGCGGGAAGTGGGTCTTCTCCGGCTCTTTAAAATATCGTCTCTCCTCTTCCTTCATTGTAGAATTTTTTTTTCCTGATCGAAATCCAACAGCAAAAAATCCCTCTGCGTAAGTCTATATTGCGAGAGTGTTTCGTAGAGTTTATAGTTCGATAGGGCGATCACGAGTGAGGCGTGATTCGTCTGCCATGGTTGTATCCTGGGACTCTATATTCGTACAGTCCCGTCTCACTAACGGAGCGAATATTTTGAGTTAAGGAAAGAGATCATATCTCGCCTCCATGTCTATTTGCGAATACGGTTTCTTATCGTCCTCGTATTCGTTTTTATATATTCGTCTATTTCCTTAACTTCGCTTTTATTATATCGTTTACATCGGTCCGGTTTTCCGGCTTCTACAGAAAGTTGGAGAGAGGAGAAGACAATTTTTCATTGAAGCTTAGACAGACTTTGAACACATATCCAAGCTTTTATGTTTTTTTTTTCTTATTCAACGGCTTGTTATAAGGAAATATAATAAACACCTTCCAGTCCACACAATTGATGCAATTACAAATCTAATAAAATTACCTTTGTAAAGCACCCATTTTTTGCTCTAGAAATAAAGTTTTCTACAGCTTTTTTTTTTTATTTTTCAGATATATTTTTGCTGTAGCTTTTTAAAAGAAAGAAAAACATGATTGGTTGACAAATATGACTTTAAACCAAATTGGATTTCTAAAGTATCTACAGCCACAACCAATCATCCTCTTAGCTAGCCAATCAGATTTTATAATTACTAGATAAGTTAACACATTTCACAGATAACAAAAACACAATTTATGCAATTACAAATCTAATGGAATTTAGCTAGCTAATCAGATTTTACAATTACTAGATAAGTTTACAAATTTCACAGATGACAAAATATATAGGGGTTTTTGCCAAAACTAACCCACAACTTGATTTTAATCCCAAACCTATACCCAAATTTGAATCAAATGCAAAACTAACCTAAAAGCCTAGTGAAATTACAGCTCAACCCCTTGTGACCAAACAAAAAAACAGAAGCCATTTTTACGAATATAGCTCCAGTAAATCGTCTGAGTCGTCTGAGATGTTGGAAGTCGTCTGGACGACTGAAGTGTAAGTCGTCTGATACCAGTTTATTTTAAAAATAATTTATAAATCTTGTAAAAAAATATTTTGATGCATGAAAAATAAAAATCAAGTAATTATAAACAGTTTTAAGTGATATAAATTAAGATATGATAAAATTGATTTGTTTTGAAGATAGATGAGTGGAAGTAGTGAATCATGAAATACTTTGGTTTAGGAGTTTGGCAAACATATGTTGTAGTATTGTATGTATTGTTAGGGTTAGATTTTGGAAAACTAAAATGTTTTTTTCAAAAATTAGTTTTCACCTATATGTGTTTATTTCTGTGTATAGTAAACACTTTTCAAGTTTGATTTGGTTTTATGAAGTGCTTAATTAGATAAATAAGTTTAGGGGTTATGTTTAGGGTGTGGACGACTTATATTTCAGTCGTCTGTTGAATAATTTACCCGGACGACGTATATTTCAGTCGTCCACATCGTACCGAACCTTTAATTTTACCAATGTACGTTTTAACCTAACCGGATCATTTTACTCGGACGACTTACATTTCAGTCGTCTGGTGAAGAAATTAAAACAGACGACTTACATGTAAGTCGTCTGTTTTAATTTCTTCAACAGACGACTGAAATGTAAGTCGTCTAGGAAGTCGTCTGAGTCAAAAATATTTAACCTAATTGGATTTTTTGTCTCCCTATATAAAGAAAAATTTACACATTCTCTCTCCTCCTTTCAAATGGCTGCAACAAAAATGTAATGTTCATCATTCTAAAACTCTCCAACCTCTCTCTAATCTCTTTGAATTGAAAACACCAAACTTTATATGAATTTTTCAGTTTTGTCTCATGTATTTCTTACTAATCTATCTCTTTTGCAGGTTTTTAATCAAATGGTAATCATCTTCCACTAATTTAAAGGTAGATCTATTAATTTTAGATATGTATTTTTTGTGTGTTCTATAAATGTAGATTTATCTACTTTTCCACTCATTTTCTCTATTTTTAAGTCATTTGAACGTTTTTGGATATGCAGGTTTTTCAGATCTGGATTTGATATGCAGGTTTTTCAGATCTGGAAGACTTTTGAGACGACTTACTTGTTACTCGTCTGGAAGTCGTCTGGAAGTCGTCTGGACTTCTTGGAAGTCTTCTGACAAAGTCGTCTGGACTTCCAGGAAGTCGTCTGGACTTCCAGGAAGTCGTCTGGATTTTTCTGAGCGTTTTGGTAAGTTCTTATGTCTGATTTTTCTTCATTTGGTAACTTCTTGTTGTATAAAGTTCTGACTTTTTTCCCAAACTAAAACTCTCCAAACCCACTCTAATCTCTTTGACTTAAAAACACCAAACTTTATATGAATTTTTCAGTTTTGTCTCATGTCTTTCTTACTAATCTATCTTTTTTGCAGGTTTTTAATTAGATGGTACTCATCTTCCACTAATTTAAAGGTAGATCTATTATTTTTAGATATGTATTTTTGTGTGTTCTGTAAAGGTAGATTTATCTAATCTTCCACTCATTTTTCTGTTTTTAAGCCATTTGAACGTTTTTGAATATGCAGGTTTTTCAGATCTGGATTTAATATGCAGGTTTTTCAGATCTGGAAGACTTCTGGGACGACTTACTTGTTAGTCGTCTGGAAGTCGTCTGGAAGTCGTCTGAAAGTCGTCTGGAAGTCGTCTGGAAGTCGTCTGGAAGTCGTCTGGAAGTCGTCCGGAAGTCGTCTGAAAGTCGTCTGGACTTCCTAAAAGTCGTCTGGACTTCCTGTAAAGTCGCCTGAACTTCCTAAAAGTCTTCTGACAAAGTCGTCTGAACTTCCTGGAAGTCGTCTGGACTTCTTAGAAGTCGTCTGGACTTCTTAAAAGTCGTCTGGTCTTGTCTACTCAAGTGGAGTCCAAGCTTGTCTTTGTAGAGGAATGATCTATAATAGTTTTGCTTGTGGTCTGTTTTGTGAATTGCATGTCTACTCTTTTAGTTGTGAATTTTTTGTAAAATCAGTAATAATGTTTTCCAAGATGTATTAAATGTGCTAACAATGTGTTTACAAATTTACAAATCATTGAAATAATAGACTTCAGTAGCCTTTTTCTTATCTTTGGATCTCTCATATGCAATAATAAACTCCAATGGCCTTTTCTCATCTTAATAAACAAGAATGTTGGTAGCTTCATATTGATACAACATTTTAAGAAGCATTTAACCCTTCTTCCAACTCATAACAATAGTCATCATTATTGTCTATAACAATAATACTTAAGAGATAGAAACAAACAATAGTAACTAGTCAAAGCATATCATATTTTTTTATAAGTTTGCGTTGAAAAACTTAGTCAAATTTAGTAAAACTAAGGGAGAGAACATATTTTGTAAATATGAGTTTTACATATCTTGAAGTTACTTATCACTCTTAAAAATACAAGTTATTCAAAAACTAACGTAGAAGACTTAAAAACTAGCGGAGAAGACGCGGACGACTTCAATCTAAGTTGTCCAGACGACTAAACTATACGTCGTCTGGTCAACGCAGAGGTTATTTTTGCAATTGACTTTGAAATCTGTTATTTCGGACGACTGAAAAATAAGTCGTCTACTATTGTTTGGTTAAAAAAAAAACTCCAAAAAAGCTAGACGACTTACATTTCAGTCGTCATAGGTTAGTTTTGCATTTGACTGGATTATTTCAGAAGTTTGACTTTTCTGGACGACTTACATTTCAGTCGTCTAGTGAAAATTAAAATAATAATATTTTTTTTAAAGTAGACGACTTACAGTTAAGTCGTCATAGGTTAGTTTTGCAATTGAAAAAAAAACTTCAAGATTTAATTATATACAGACGACTTATAATTCAGTCGTCCACGAGACGACTGAAATGTAAGTCGTCCAGGATTTACGAGGTTTGACCAGAATCTCGGAAAAAAATCCTCGACGACTTACAAGTAAGTCGTCTGGTGGATGACTGAATTATAAGTCGTCTGTGTATAATTAAATCTTGAAGTTTTTTTTTCAATTGCAAAACTAACCTATGACTACTTAATTGTAAGTCGTTTACTTTTAAAAAAATATTATTATTTTAATTTTCGACAGACGACTGAAATGTAAGTCGTCTGGGGAAGTCAAACTTCTGTAATTATCCAGTCAAATGCAAAACTAACCTATGACGACTGAAATGTAAGTCGTCTAGGTTCTTTGGAAATTTTTTTGAAACCAAACAATAGTAGACAACTTAACTTTCAGTCGTCTCAGGTTACAGATTTCAAAGTCAATTGCAAAAATAACCTTTGCGTTGACCAGACGACTTCCAGGTAAGTCGTCTACAGCCAAACGACTTCCATTTAAGTCGTCTACAGCCAGACGACTTCCCAAGTAAGTCGTCTGACGAACAGA
Organism: Brassica napus; assembly: GCF_020379485.1. Taxonomy (NCBI): domain Eukaryota; kingdom Viridiplantae; phylum Streptophyta; class Magnoliopsida; order Brassicales; family Brassicaceae; genus Brassica; species Brassica napus. The sequence goes on from NC_063452.1 coordinate 45,302,698, forward strand.
TCTGGAAAAAAACTCGATGTCATACCTTAAATTGGTGAGATAAGTTCCTTAGCATATATAAGGCTTCTCCAAGCACACAGAATCACAAACGAAAGTCACCCACCCAGAATCGTTAGCTTCTATGACTCTATGAACCATAAAAATTTTAGAATCAAAATCTTGGGTTTTTTAGCTCATTGTGGAGAGAAAGTGAGAGATATGTTGTGTATAGTTCACAAGAATGGAAAAAGAAGAAGGGTAAATCGATTTTGGGAGCATTAAGAGCTTCAAATTGGTTGTTCATGGTGGTTGTGGTATTGATGACAATGGCAATCTTGTAATTACTTGAAGATGATGAGGGTGAGAGAGTAAAGATGTCATTTTCGAAAAAAAAAAAGAAAAAAAAATTGATGGCATTTTCGTAAATTATATGAACTTGTGGGGTGAATAGGGCAAAACCAATTTTCAAAAAAAAGGAGGTTAGTTTTGTGTTTGACTTTAAGTTGTAGGTCAATTTTGCAAAAAACCCAAATATATAACTAATTTAGTCAAAATTTAAAATAGCTAGATAAATTTGCACTCTTTTTTTTTTTTTAAATCTGCTTTCTACTTTTAAAAATTCAATTATGAACGAGATTTTTACTTGAAAGTTTTTTAAATAATCATTTACAAAATTTAGATATTATAATAAGTAATTAAATATGTTTAAACGCTGAAATACATTTGTTATCTTTTTCTGAAGATTTGCTTCCGGATTCATATGTATGTTCCTCTCGTACATTTGATAGTTTTGATATGTCCAAAAAAGGATATCCACTCGTCCAAAATAAGAAAAGGTCAAATTTACACTTTAAAAACTTTTTTTGAATCTCCAAATCATGAATCAACAATCATTTTGACCAAAAACATTCCAATTTAATTTTTGGGGGATGTATTGAAACACAAGTTTTAATAAACAAGTATTGCAAAAAAAATTGAAATTTATATAAAAATATCTACCATATCACATTTTTTTTTTTATTTCAAAAATTTTACTAAAACCACTCAAATAACTTCAAAATCACTTTAAGCTCACCAAAATTTAAACACTCCAGAATCTTCTAAAACTGTTAACTCAATACAACCCCTATAGAGAAAAAAAGAACTTTAAAACTAGAAAACCAAATGAGAAAGAAGTGAAAACCGATTTGAGAAGGACACAAGTGCTCAAATCAGTTTTACACAATTTTTTTTTTCTTTGTAAATTCATGCATTGATTGCTCTTCAATCTCCCTATTATATCTATTTACGAATGTTATCTTTTGAGGGTAAAAACATTTAATTTAGGGTGAAGGCAGAAAATGATTAGCTTAGTTAATGTACTAGTGAGTTTCTCCAAATTTGTCCTTAGGATAACAGTCTTCATGAATGCCCTTTCTCTTACATAACTAGTTTGATATCATGAGTTTTTTTGGAATCTTCCCATCATGAAACAAAATCTTTGTTCTACATGTCATTTGATTGATGTTTACCATTAGCTTAAGACGAAATGTTTTTCCTTGTAGAAAAAGGAAAACCAATTTTTAACTTTATTCACTCCAAATATAATAAGGTTTTTTGTAAGGCCAGTGAATGGAGAGAAATGAACTCTTTAAATGTGAATGAAAATGGTGTGTTAATTTCTCCATATATGGCTTACTAGGGTTGTGCAAAATATTCGTAAAATTTGATTTGTTAATTATCTGTTTTGATTCAAACAAAAAAAACTAGATTTTCTAACTGTACAAAGCAAATCAAATATTAATATTCAATATCCATAAAAAATGAGACAACTCATAAATACTAATATTTTAACAATGGATATTCGGTCGATCCGTTTTATGCATATACATACATATATTTAATGATTATATAATTATCATATTTTATATAAGTTTTAAACTATTTTTATTTATAAAATTGATTATTTAAGTTATTAGAGTTATAAAATTAAATGAATTTTTATTTTTATAATAAAATACAAGTTTTTATATTATTTTGGGATTTTTATTAGTTTTATTTATTTTTCAATATTTTATTTATATGGATCGAATCAGATATCCGGTTACAATATTAAAAAATTAGATATCAAACACCAAATATCTGAGTAGCTGCTGAGAATTCAAGACCTATCTAAAAAATCTCCTATTTCAAGTTGGATCATATCGTTTTTGTTACATATGGGGACACAGAAAAGGCAAAATGTGTCTTTTCTACATGTTGACCTGCAACAGAACATGAACAACAAAAAGATAAGTTACCTATAAACAAAGATTAGCTAATATATTCTTTTATAAGTAACCTGTAAATAGTTTTATTCATGTTGTTTACAACTTATGAAAACTGCTTTTATACCTCTATAATTATTATAGGGAAAGATATGGCAAAGGTGGGAGATGCCGATATAATTACCAAACAATTTGAACTCACAAGCGAAGTTAATTACTGCTGGTCATTTTTTTTTCTTATCAAGACTTCGCTTTTGCATTCTGGTAATAGATAATGAACATTTTGTTGTTCTAGGATCCAGTAAAGTCTATTAGTTTCAGTAATTCAAACCCTATGTGCCTTGTTTATTATTCGGATGCTAAAGCTAAGATTTTCTATTTACTTATTGGCTGAATTCTGGAGATGGTTATGTTTAAATTTTGATGCAGACCGTAGTGACCTCCGTATTGGGAGATGAATTTGCGTAGAGTTTGTGAATTTTAAGAGTTGATAGATTTTGAAAAGTTATGTGGATTGTCAAAATTATATACATTGACTTATGAAATTTGATCATAACTTTTTTAGAATGGTATAGATTTTCATTAATTAGTATTACCTATTTTCTATCATTTTTATTATAAAGTAGATATATATTTTATTTATTTTCTAAATCGTATATCATGATTATTTATTTATTTCTTTCAAATTAAAAAGAAAATAACAGTGATACATACGAAATCGAACAATTTTCTTAAATAGTCATTTTAAAGTTTTTGTCACAAAACTTCATTCAAAGATGAAAATTATCAAAATAAATTTAATTAAAAAGACAAAAGACTATTTAACCCTTCCTCTATAGAAAATAAGTAATAAAAATAATAAAAATAATTTTTTTTTATGATTTCGAATTATATGTTTTCAAATTCGAACATTCTATAATTTTTTTCTATTTAAAAAAAATCAAATTTTCTTTTTGAAATTCAAAAATGCTTTTCGAAACTATTTAAAAAAATATTTTAAAATTATTAATATTTATAAATGTAATTATTAATATTTATATTCAAAAGATGATAATATTTATAAAAATAATTATATATTCAAAAATGTAAAAGTATATAAATGTAATGAATTATAGTTTTAGACATATAATTTGGATTTAAGGTGCAATAGATATTTGGTAAGAATAATTATTTTATTTTCTAGTTTTTTATCACATGGATTTTTAAAATCACATGGATACATGTGATATTTTGAAAGTTTAGTCTCATGAGTAAAAATGAATAGAATTCATCTCCCAATAACAATAGATTTAATTAGAATTAAAGAATCAATAATAAATAAATTTTTTTGAATAACAAGGGATTTGAATGGATTTTGAAAATTCTTAAGCCAATAACAATGGATTCTATTAAGATTTTTGAAATCCATGAACCAATAACAATGTAATCTCAAAAGTTTCAAAGTTCATGAGAATTCACTTACCAATAACCCCCCCCCCCCCCCCCCCCCAAAAAAAAAAGCTTAGTCAACTTCCTTATTTGTCACATTGATTAATTGGTCGCTAATAACATCTATTTATCCTCTATATATTAATCTTGGAGCATTATAACATGTTTTCGTACTTACTCACATGTCATCATTAGGATGGTTCTTAGAATCTGTAGGAAAATAAGTTAGTCCATATAAATATATATTATACTTTTTATTAAACTAATTATCAAATTCATTAGTAGTATACAAAAGAATATTTTCATTCTTTTCTTAAATAAAAGCAACAGAATTACCTAATATGAATAATATATATATATATGACAATTAATGATTATTAATAATACATATTTGATAACAATTTTTTTATTCTCTCTCTTTTTTGTTTAATTTTATATTATTAGATTTTTTTTTTCTGATATGTTATATTTCAATTTTTTTTTTAACTATAAATTACTAAAAATGATAAAAGTCCCACATTGAAAATTTTGTGTTCAATGGTTTAATTATTTTTTTGTTCAAGCAAGAAACAAATAATCATAATCGTATGAATATGAAGTTTCATATTATATATATATTAATATCATTTAAATTAAATTATGTACTATATACAAATATGTTAATTTCAAAAAATTTATTGAAAAGTTATTAAGATCTTAATATTTTAATTTTAAAATTTGTATTGAAAATTTTCACATTAAAAGTTTTGTGATTAACCGTTTAAATTTTTGTTACAGAAAATATACAAATATTAATAAAATCACATGAGCAGGATGTGTAAATAATAAATATTTATATTAAAACATACTATATATATATATATCAATATCACTAAAGTTTAATTATATACCATTTAAAGAAATAAAATGATTGTTTTGATTTATTTACCAAAAACATGATTGTAAATAAACAAAAGGTATTGGTTTTAATTTATGTGCATACTCTAATGTATATACTTTTATGTATACAAATTATTTTTTAAACAGGTGGTTTCTAATATGCTATTTGATCATGACAATCCCATAAATACATTTCTTCAAATCGAAGTGATTTTTAATATTGAAAGCACTATATATACATTATTTCATTCAGATTAAATAATTTAGTCTTAATTTTTATTCCTAAAAAGCTTTAAATGAAATATTTTGAAGAATGAAAAATTTGATCATTCGTCTAATGTTTGTTTCTCCCTAATATCCTACATAGCTATTATAATTGTAAGAATGAGAGATTTAAACTATTTATTATAAGTTTTCTGGTTTATCATTTTATAGTTCTTAGTACATACACAATACATATACTACTATATATATATTTTATCGGTATACTCTTAACTAACTAAACCTCAGAAGCGTAGGTTAATAAAATAAGTAAATTGTTTTGTTGTTCTAGAATTAAATGATTTTTAGACCAAACTGGTGAATATATACTTGATAGACATTTATATTTCGAGTCTGCACTTATATTTTATAACAGCTTGATATATTAAATTTGAACTCTAACCTGTAAATAGAGTTTGCCAGAGATTTTCTTCAAACATTTGATTCTTAGATATGTATTTGGAGTGAAACTAATTTTTACAGATGGTCATCTTTTTAAATTGACACTTATATAATTCACTGAATTCACAAAAGAAGTTAAAAAAAAAACTGAGAGCATAAAACATAATTGACTTTCGTCATTTTAAAACTGTCAGCCGCAAAACTTAATTTCTTTTTGGGCATATGAAGTCTTAAAAATAATTAAAATAAGTTGTAATACGTCAAATTTTCAAAAACGATGATACATTTAAGAGACCTACATTTGTATTTGTCATTTTACAATCGATAAAGATTGTAGTCACTACAGGAAAACATAAGTTTAACGAGGACGGTTTTCCTCGTGAGTTCGTCGTAAAAGAGGCTTTACGAGGAATTAGCGAGGAAACACCTTTTGTCGTTACTCGTTCGTCGTAACACATATTTCCTCGCCAATTCGTCGTAACTTAGCGAGGAAAATATTTCGTCGTAAAGACGAAGTACATCATTTCGTCGTAAAGACCACATAAATATTCCACGTAAGGAGGTCGCTATATTTCCTCGTAAATACCTCAAAACGTGTTCCTCGTAAACTACACGTAACTACCACGAAAGTATTTCCTCGTAAAATACACGTAACTACCACAAAAGTATTTCCTCGTAAAATACTCGTTTATCTTTCCTCGTCATTTCCTCGTAAACGTTTCCTCGTAAAATACTCGTTTATTTTTTCTCGTCATTTCCTCGTAAAGTTTCCACGTAAATAGGTCGTAAATTAGCTACGAATTTACTTCGTTTTTTTTATTTTACTGAATTTAAAAATATAATTAAAATTATTTAATTTATTAATAAAATTATAATTTAAAATAAAAATCAATACGAAAATATTTTATATATAAATAAGTTTTGAATTTATAATACAACAACCGGAAAAAAAGAACTAAGGGTCGTTCATCGCCTGGTAGAATTCCTCACTCCTCCTCGTAACATCCACCTCGTTACGTGTGTCGGATGACTCCGCCTCGTTTTGTGTGTCGGATGACTCGCCTGGAATGGGATGTTGTTGTCGCATGTTCCTCAACATGGACTCCCATTCCGGATTTGTGGCCGCTATAACGTCCATGAAGCCCTCGACTCCACCCATACGAGCTTTTGTAGAGGCCAACTCGTTACGCAGCTCAGTGACTTCGTCATCCCGTCGCTGACCATAAGACGATGTCGCTCTCAGAACATTGTTGACAGAACCAATCCCCAACGTCCGTCCCTTTTTTTTAGGGACAACTTAAAAACAAAAAATAAATATTGTTAGTAAAAATTTAAAGTTAAATTAAATGAATAATAAAAAATTAAAATTTTAGAAAATTTACCTCCTCGTAAATCTTATCCACTTCAAGTGTGGATAAGGTGACGGGTAATCCGTCGGTAGACTGCTGGGTCAGCTGGGCCTGGCGGTCTTCAACCCGAGCAACCACGTCGTTGTAGATTTGTTCGGACTTGCCATCTACAAATACGCCCGCCTTGTTCTTGTGGGTCCTCTCGTAAAGTTCCATAAGATATGGGAGATGTCCCGTCTCTTTGGCCTAAAAAACATTTAAGAAAGTTAGAATAAAAATATATATATTAAAAAAATTATTTAATAAAATATTTAATTACCATTTCCATACGGACACCGGCGTGGGGTTTTTGGCCCGTAGTGTGAAGCATCGGCCCGTTCCCGTGCTCATCGACCGTGTTACGGGAGTTAGAGCAAGACTGGGCAATTCTAATGGAATCAGGAAGACGCCAATAACGGATGAGGCCATCCCACACATCCGTGGTGAGCTCAGCGGGTTTGCCACGCTCATACCCCTTCACGATCCAGTCACCCTTCCAGTTGGAGACCGTGTCCAACAAGCGAACTTTCGCCTTCGCGTAAACCGCTTTCCTCACCCTCTTAGTGACCCCCAAGGTCCAATGATATTTTTGCTGTGGAAAAAATTAAATAAATAACTAGTTTTTTTAAAAGAAATATATATAAATCATGAAAAAATTAAAGTATATATAATTAATTAATAGAAACTTACAGCGTAAATTTTGAACCACGTCTTTCAGACGTAGTGAGGTGTCTTACTCCAGTTCGGATGTGGCATGGAGAAGTAACCTTTGATCGTGTCGGTTACGTCCGATGCAAGACATCCGTCAACCCCAAACCTAGAAAAAACAAATTTAAAATATAAATTATTTTTTAATGTTATAAATGAATTTTAAATAAATTAAAAAAAATTAATGTAACATACCACAAAGTTCCGTCCGGTCGGTCGGGGTCGATGACTGGTAAACTTTCTCTGCCTGGCAGACGGAGAATGTCCTCGACAGTGTACTGCGAGTAAGGAGCACTCGGAGGCACCATCAAATCGGGATGAACATCGGCGGGCATCGGAGGAGCCATCGGAGGAGGCACAGGAGGAGGCATCGTCGGAGGAGCCATCGGATGAGGCACAGGAGGAACCGATGGTGCACTAGAAGAAGGCGACCGAGAGACTCTCTGAGAAGGCTGAGTCTCGGGGACAGTCTCCGGACCTGAAGAACCGAGAGCTGAAGAAGAACCGGGAGCTGAAGAAGATGACGGGTCTAAACGACTACAAGGCTCACCGAACATCTGTCTGTAATGGGGAGTAAATATGTTCTTTCGAATTGTCTGGAAAAAAAAATTAATTTTTAAAATTAACATCAACAGTATAATTCCCTACATTATCCACCTAATCAACACTAATTAACATAAAACCCGTAAACCTATCTAAATTCCCTATACTAACCACCTAATCTATCCTAAACTAATCAAATTAGAGAGGAATTAGAGAGACTTACCATTGCTACGAAATATATAAGATTACTTATCCTCGTTATTTCCTCGTAAAGTTACGAGGAATTACAAAGGCCCGTGTTTAGCTTTACGAGGAATTACAAAGGCCCGTGTTTTATTGTACGAGGAAGTAGCGAGGAATTACAAAGACCCGCGTTCAGGTTTACGAGTTTTTTACGACGATTAAGCTTACGTGGAATTTACGAGTCAACATTTTACGAGGAATTAGCGAGCTCCGCTTTTCTATAAATACCCGCAACTTTCCTTCTCAAACCACACACAAACTCACAAATCACACACAAACTCACAAATCACACCCTATCTCAAATAACACAACTCAGCAAAATGCTTTTCAAATTAGAAATATTTGAAAAAAAGGGAAGAGAAGAAAGATATTGGAACACATGTGGGCTAGACTTACGTAAGTCTCGCCACATGTGATTCCAGTATCTTTCTTCTCTTCTCTTCTTTTTTTTCTAGTTTTTATTCTACGAGGAATTAGCAAGGCCAGCTTTGTTTTTTTTTTTTGGTTACGAGGTATTTACGACGATTTGCGCTTACGTGGAATTAACGAGCCCCGCGTTCTTTATTTTTATATTTCGTCGTTATTTCCTCGTTGGCTTACAAGTGCTTTACGACGATTTCTTCTTACGTGGAATTAACGAGCCCCGCGTTCTTTATTTTTATATTTCGTCATAATATCCACGTTTATTTACGAGGAATTAACGAGTATTATGTTTAAATCCCTAAAATCCAAAACCCCAAACCCCATCTTCCTTATCTTCTACTTCATATATTCCAAACCCCAAATCTACCCTTTAAACTCAATATATTCTTTCACCTCAATCTATTCTTTCCATTCCAAACACCATTCCTTAACTTATTATCTCAATATCTTATTTATAAAACAAACTCCCACATTACCTTACACAAAATCAAATACATCAATCCGATACATCGACATTCTCGTCATCACTAGAAACATCATCATTTTCATTAAACTCGTCTTCAACAGCTTCCTCTGTGGCATCGTCGGTAAGATCTTCGTACTCGTGATTATGCGGATCAATGAGAAGGATGTCATCAATTTCTTGTTGAGGTTCCTCGACTTCATTTATCTGTTCTTCTTGCAAAGGTGTTTCTTCTCCACTGATGATTCGTCCTCAAGGTGTAACTTTGATCACGGCTAACCAATTTATACCTGAATCTCTCATCCGAGGGTATGGAAGGAAGCTAACTTGGTCTGCTTGTGAAGCTAAGATGAATGGCTCGAATTTGTTGTACCTTCGTCCACCGTTGACAGCAACTACACCAAATTTGTTAAACCGAACACCTCTGTTGACGACAGGGTCGAACCATTCACATTTGAAGAGGATGCATTTCAGCTTCAATATCCCTGGGAATTCGACTTCAATAATCTCCATCAAGATCCCGTAGAAATCTGTTTCCCCTTTCACACATATTCCATAGTTACTAGTCGCCCGCTGTCTACCATACTCATATGTGTGAAAAGTATAGCCTCGTGTGAAATACATCTGTGATGTGGTGACCTTTACAAGTGGAGATTGAATTACTTCGTGTAACCACTTAGGATAATCTGCATCGTCGTCATAATCAACCTGCAAAAATAAAGAGAACGTTGAAATACAGATCATGTATGAAAAAAGAGTTTGAGTTAATTAATACATGATTCCTCAACCACTTAATAAAGTGTTGATCTTTCCTTTTGTCTACGTCACTTGTGGATATACCAGGAAATGTTTCTTCCACTTGAGAAACATATAGGCTGTAAAATCACATTTTATATGAATGAATCTCTCGCAATTATATGTGTTTAGAAGTGTTCATATATAGGTGTGTGCACTATGAGCGTCTTGTTCACTCGACCACCAAACCTCTTTTGACTTCCCTCCGAGTCGTCCAATCTGGCTAAAGAGATCTGGAACACCAGCAACTGCATATGTTGGCGCAACACCACCATCATCATATCTTCTTGGAGCTCTTCTCCGGGTATGTACTTTTGACGCAAAGTAGTACGATGTGAAGTGAGAAACTTCTTCCGTCAAACTTCCAGCAATTATAGAACCTTCAACTTTGGCGAGGTTCCTTGCTTCTCCCTTCAAATATTTCATGGCTCGCTCATACTGATACATCCATCCGTAATGTACAGGTCCACGAAGCAATGCCTCATATGGGAGGTGGACAGCTAGATGCTCCATGACGTCAAAAAATCTGGGAGGAAATATCTTCTCCAAGTTGCACAATAAGATGAGAATGTTCTCCTGAAGCTGTTCCACAACTTCTTCTTTAAGAGTGCGTGTGCTCAGATCCCTGAAAATTGATCCAATGCCTTTTATATTACAAAAACAATTAAACACATTGTTAGTCATATATTATTTTGCAAACTAAACCGTTATAAAATTATTGCGCTATAAAACACTACCTGCAAGTGCTTCATGTACGTTTGTTGGAAGTAGCTCCGCAAATACAAAGGACAGTAGTCGTTGCATAAAGACATGCCAATCATGACTCTTCATCCCAGAGAACTTTTGACCCTTTTCAACACATCTACAGAGATTTGAAACATACCCATCGGGGAACTTCACTTCTGATGCCACCCAGTTGAACAACACCGACTTTTTTTCCGAAGACAATCTGAATATCGGAACTGGAACTTTTCCATTGCTTTTTATATGTAACTCGCTTCTTGAGCAAATATCCGGCAAGTCCAACCTTGATTTTATGTTGTCTTTTGTCTTCCCTGGGACATTCAATATTGTATTCATGATGTTCTCAAAGAAATTCTTCTCTATATGCATCACATCGAGGTTGTGGCGCAGAAGAAGATCCTTCCAATATGGAAACTCCCAAAATATAGTCTTCTTGTGCCAGTTGTGATGAACACCGTAAGAATCAGGCATATTACGAGGGACATGCCAATTACCACCCCAACGAACTGTTTCGTTAGCTCCGTAGTAGTCGATTTGCGCTTCAATTTGTTCTCCAGTTAGATATGAAGGAGGAGTATCTCTCACAACCCTTTTGTGCCTAAACAAATTCTTGTTTCTTCGGTACGGATGGCCAATGGGACGAAATCGACGGTGACAATCAAACCAACTTGTCTTCCTACCATTCTTCAGTTGAAACGCATCTGTCGTTCCATTACAATATGGACAAGCTAATGTCCCATGTGTAGTCCATCCAGACAACATCTTATAGGCAGGAAAGTCACTTATGGTCCACAAAAGCATCGCTCGCATCGTAAAATTCGTCTTCGTTGAACAGTCATACGTCCTCACCCCTGTTGACCACAAATCCTTCAACTCTTTTATCAGTGGTTTGATGTTAGGAGTTTTCAAGGCTCCTAAGACAAATGTTGTAGTATAAATGATTGTCGAACCAATTCCAAGGGATTTCAAGCACTGAGAATGCAAGTACTTACTTTATCTAAGTGCAACCGATGATTTTAAAGGTTTTCTAAACTAATGATTATTACTAATGCAGTTTCAGAATAATAAAAATGGTAAATTAGTTGACTTTCTTAACTAAGAAAATGAGAACTCATGGGCATAGAAATTAGACCTTGGGTGATCAAGTTTCGAACTAAGGATGGCAAACGAACAATCAAACTATCAACCTTAAGCTTAGACACGATTCTAAACAAACTCTATGTCTAGATGAATGTTCATTTACTAACACATTTCAAACAACAAATGTCTTCGGTTGAATAATATGGAAGCAATCATGACTAACAGGTCTAAGGCTATCTTCGCATTTCTAACAACAAATGTCTTTGGCAAAATATGCTAAAAGCTTAGAAGAGTTGTTTCAGGCATTTCATCGAACACCTTTTGGGTGGAAAATGCCTAAAGATCAACTTTTGAGAAGCTAACTTAGAAGATGCATTATGATTACTCTACTAGCAAGGTTTTAGAATGATCTACACTAAAACATCCTAGCTCTAACCTAATCACCCTTAATCTTCCTAACCCATGAATTCAAATGGTGATTACTCACTACTCTTCATGATTCCTCTTAAACCCATTTTGGATTTCAGATTAATCATACAGAGGGATACAACAACGAATTGGAAAACACAGAATTGCAATAACTAGATGAACAAAGATGATTCAAGAGATGAACTTTCCAAAGGTTTTTTCTTAGAACAAAAGATAATCTGTCTGGTGGCTGCCAAGAGTACTTAAAACATAGGTTTTCAGAAGTAAAAACGTGCATAATAAAATGACCAAAAGGCCCTTGAGTAGAAATGAATTCGAGCAATCAGACGTCGCGCAGCGACCTCTAGTAGTCGCTCCGAGAGGTCGCTCCAGGCTTCGGGAGCGACCTGGAGGTGTCGCTGCGAGACGTCGCTCTGGGTCGCTCTTCGCGAGCGACCTCGCTGCGTCGCTCCGGTCACGTCGCTCCGAGTGATGGAGACGCGAGCGACCTCGCTGCGTCGCTCGCTCCGGGTGATGGAGACGCGAGCGACCTCGCTTTGTCGCTCCGGTCAAGTCGCTCTGAAAGGGTGTCACAGCGACTTCACGGTGTCGCTCCGGTGAGGTCGCTCCCATGCACTGCTCGTCCAATGATCACCTTTTTCACCTCTTTTGAGCTCCAAATGCACTCAAATGTCTCCAAGAACTCCATGTGGTACTCCAATACCTGATAAGGACTCATGTATGCAAAATGCAACCTAAACATGGCTAAATCCTAGTCTATATGATCAAAATGCACATGGGTCAACTCCTCCAAACTTGTTCTTTTACTTGTCCACAAGTGAACTTTCTAGAACTCATAGGGAGAGAGGTTTGAAGGTGGGAGCTCATAGCCAAAAGAAACACAACTAGCACTCGATTCAACATCTAGTCTAACATGAGCACACTCTAGCTTCTCTAGGCCTATCTCAACTCTTTTTTGCCCTTATACTCATCATCAAGCATCCACACATTCAAATCAACCAACTCTCACATTCATTAAGCATAAAACATCAAGTGAATTCTTGCAAATGGTCAATTGGTCCAAATCATTTGGTTGAGTAAGGGAAGGCTTTTATTCAAGTGGGTCAAGAGGTTCGAAATCCATGATCTTTTAAAGTGGTTTACTCTCAAAACGAGTAGCCTTGACATTGCACATAATATATCTAAGAAATGGACCAACTCATGCATAAAATGCTCAATCTCCATTTTTCTACCCTTTTCCCAAATATACAAGTTACATAATCACTTCATAATGTCAAACCCAACTCTCATCTCCCACCAAAAGACCCCAAGAACACTTTGCACATAAAACTCTTTTTCTTTGAAATCTATAAAGGATTTTCTTAACTTCTAAACAAATCTTAGCTCTAAACAACTTTGCTAGCCTCATTTTCTTTCTTTTTCTTTCTTTTTTTTATTCTTTTCTTCTTTTTTTTTTCTTTTTTTTTTGTTTTTGTTTGGGGGCCAAGACTTTTCACAAATCTAGCTAGAAGTTTCTCTACTTATCCCATAAAGACTAGTCAATTAAACACAAGAGTTCACTCTTTTCCTTCAACTTTCTCATACTCCCAAATCAAACTTCACAACACTCAACCCCATCCTATGGCTAGACAATAATGTGCCTAATCTAGCAAGAATGAAGATCAAGCATTATCGTTCCCGATACTCTCAACATTATGTGCATGTAAGACTTTCCGAAAAAGGCCTCACTCATCAATCAATGAAGGCTTAAACAGGGGAAGGGATTTTGGGGAGATGTCTACCACTAGAGGTTGTCAAAAAGATTGGCATAAAGGATGTGACAACTCAAGTGTGTATATCCATGATTCAGTACACAAGAGACCATGAGCAAGATGCATTAAGTTCGTTCAGTTCAAATAAGGTTGTAGTTGGCTTCAAAGACTGAGTTTCAGCAATCAACAAGTTTCAGGAAGAGTTTTCAAGGCTCGAAGCATACAAGTCCCTTTGAGAGGTGCATAAGCTACTCAGGTGCAAAGTAGTGTTCTTTACAAGGCATTTAAAATCATTGCTCCTAATGCAAGTGAATGCAACCTATATGCTCTAGACTCTCCTAGAAATGCAAATGATGCAAACTAAATGATATATATATATATATATTTTTTTATATGCAAATAGATATGCAATGCATGACTCAATGAAACAACATCAAAGCAAACATGATCAAATACTTGGTACCTCCCCCAAACTTAAATGACACAGTCTCTGTGTTGTCAAGGAGAGGGAGATACCCAAAAAGAGAAAACTAATATGCAAAAACGAAATGGTATATACAGGGAAAAGTAGAGAAGTACCTTCAAGGATAGTAAGTGGGGGCAGATGCCCCAGCATCATCATCGTCCGGAGGGAACGTGGTGTAGTAACCTCCATGTCCTGAGCTGTAGTCTCCATACCATTGTTGGCTCTGATGGGTTGCTCCGTGTCGCAGTAAACGCGAGCGACCTCACGTTATCGCTGCGTCACATCGCTCCCAGCGACAGAAAACGCGAGTGACCTCACGTGGTCGCTGCGAGACGTCGCTCCGAGAGCGATTCTGGAGCCTCGGAGACAGAAAACGCGAGCGACTTAGCCGAGTCGCTATGATCACGTCGCTTCCAGCGACAGAAACGCGAGCGACCTCACGTGGTCGCTGCAAGACGTCGCTCCCAGAGCGACTCTCGAGCTCCGGACACCAAATATGCGAGCGACTTGGACCAGTCGCTCTGATCACATCGCTCCCAGCGACAGAAACGCGAGCGACCTCACGTGGTCGCTGCGAGACGTCGCTCCTAGAGCGACTCTCGAGCTCCGGACACCGAATATGCGAGCGACTTGGACCAGTCGCTCTGATCAAGTCGTTCCCATCTGGAGCGACCTCGTGGCGTCGCTGCGAAACCTCACTCCCACGCTCGAGTCCTTGCCTTGACCGGATCGATGAACCACCTGAACAATACTTCAACACTTTCCCTTCTTTTTTTTTTTTTTTTTTTTATGAAATATGAAGAAAATGAAAATACCAATGCAATATGTACATGGATACGCATGGGACTTCTTCCCATGTGAGCTTGTTTTAAGTCTCTAGCTTGACTTTGCTTTCTTTTGGACTAGGCTGGGGTAGGATCAGACAGTGGAGTTGAAACTCCATCTTCCTCAGGTGCATCAGCCATGTAGAGCTTAACCCTTTGCCCATTGACTGTGAAGTCTCTTCCATCTGTACTCCACAAAACTATTGCTCCATATGGCTTAACCTCTTTGACCTTGAAAGGGCCGGACCACCTTGACTTAAGCTTTCCTGGAAAAAACTTCAGTCTTGAGTTGTGGAGAAGAACTTGATCTCCTTCTTTAAACTCTCTCTTTAGGATATTCTTGTCATGGAAAGATTTAGTCTTCTCCTTGTAGATCCTTGAGTTTTCGAAGGCATCCATTCTTATCTCATCAAGCTCATGTAGCTGAAAAAGCCTTTTCTCCTTGGTACTCTTGATGTCAAAGTTCAGCAACTTTACTGCCAAAAGCGCCTTGTACTCAACCTCCACTGGTAGATGGCAAGCTTTCCCGTACAATAGGTCGAAAGGTGTGGTCCCCAGAGGTGTCTTGTAAGCTGTCCTGTAAGCCCAAAGCGCATAATCAAGCTTAACTGACTAATCCTTCCTTGTAGTCCCCACAATCTTCTCCAGAATGGACTTGATCTCTCTGTTAGAAATTTCAACTTGACCGCTTGTTTGAGGATGGTAAGGAGTTGCAACCTTGTGCTTAACACCGTTCTTCCTGAGAAGTCCCTCAAGCGGTTTGTTGATGAAATGAGACCCTCCATCACTGATTACAACTCTTGGAACTCCGAACCTTGGAAAGATGGTGCTCTTGAACATCTTGATTACCACTCTTGCATCATTGGTGGGACTTGCAATAGCTTCCACCCATTTTGAGACATAATCAACAGCTACCAGGATGTACTTGTTGCCATGTGATGATGGAAATGGCCCCATGAAGTCAATACCCCACACATCAAACACTTCAACTTCAAGGATTGGATTCTGAGGCATCTCATTCCTCTTGGTGATGTTTCCCCTCCTTTGGCATGAATCACACCTTGAGACAAAGTCTTGTGTGTCCTTGAACATGTGTGGCCACCAGAATCCAGCTTGTAACACCTTAGCAACAGTCTTGAAGGTGGCAAAGTGGCCTCCATAAGATGATCCATGACACTGTGTAAGGATCCCATCAATCTCCTCATTAGCAACCACTCTCCTATAAAGTTGATCTTTGTAGAGAATGTAGAGGTAGGGCTCATTCCAGTAATATCTCTTCACTTCCTTGTAGAACTTCTTCTTGGCATAACCCACAAGATTCAAAGGCTCTTTTCCTGTGGCTAGGTAATTCACCAAATCAGCATACCAAGGTTCTTTCTCTTCTGTTGCCTTGACTTCTTCAAGCTTCCTTCCAGTCTCACAAACTACTATCACTGCTCCAATAGCCATGATCTGTTCCTCAGGGAGTCCTTCGTCAATGGGAATGCCACACTCCACTCTCAGCCTGGACAAGTGATCAGCTACACCATTCTCAACTCCTGGCTTGTCCTTGATCTCTAAATCAAACTCTTGCAGCAAAAGAATCCATCTCAAGAGCCTGGGCTTTGCATCCTTCTTCGCCAAAAGGTGTCTCAACGCAGCATGATCTGTGTAGACAATAACTTTAGATCCCACCAAGTAGCTTCTGAACTTCTCAAAGGAAAAGGCAATGGCTAGCATCTCCTTCTCTGTTGTGGCATATCTCATCTGAGCATCATTCAGGGTTTGGCTCGCATAGTAGATCACATGGGTCTTGCCATCTTTCTTCTGCCCCAAAACAGCTCCCACAGCATAATCACTAGCATCACACATGATCTCAAAGGGGAGATCCCAATTAGGTGGCTGGACAATTGGAGCACTGATGAGTTCACCTTTCAGCTTCTTGAAGGCTTCTAGACACTCCACATCAAAGCTGAAGGTGGCTTCTTTGCACAGCAGCCTGGTCAATGGTCTAGTGATCATGGAGAAGTCCTTTATGAATCTCCTGTAAAACCCAGCATGACCAAGAAAACTTCGGATGTCTTTCACTGTCTTTGGTGGGGGCAAACCAACCATAACATCGATTTTGGCCTTATCCACCTCAATCCCCTTCTCTGAAATCTTGTGCCCCAGCACAATCCCTTCTTTGACCATGAAGTGACACTTCTCCCAGTTCAGCACAAGGTTGGTGTCTTCACATCTCTGTAGGACCCTGCATAAATTTGACAAACAAGCAGAAAACGAAGATCCATAGACAGAGAAATCATCCATGAACACCTCCACAACATCCTCAATCAGATCAGAAAAGATCGACATCATGCACCTTTGAAAGGTGGCTGGAGCATTACATAGACCAAATGGCATTCTTCGATATGCGAAGGTACCATAAGGACATGTGAATGTTGTTTTCTCCTGATCATTGGGATGTATGGGGATCTGGAAGAATCCTGAATATCCATCAAGAAAACAATAGAATGGATGATTTGCAAGTCTCTCAAGCATCTGATCAATAAATGGAAGTGGAAAATGATCTTTTCTAGATGCAGAGTTCAGTTTGCGATAATCAATACACATCCTATGCCCAGTGACTGTTCTTGTTGGTATCAATTCATCCTTGTCATTTTTAATCACAGTTATACCACCCTTTTTTGGCACAACATGCACAGGAGATACCCATTTAGAATCTGAGATAGGGTAGATAACACCAGCATCTAAGAGTTTAAGAATCTCTTTCTTTACAACATCCTTCAGGTTAGGATTTAACCTTCTTTGATGCTCGATAGAAGTCATTGATTCATCCTCAAGATGTATCCTATGCATACACAAAGAGGGTGATATTCCCTTGATGTCATCAAGTGAGTAACCTATTGCTTTTCTAAATCTTTTAAGTGTTTTCAAAAGTTCAGATAGCTCAGTTTCAGTAAGTTCACTACTCACAATGACTGGATAAGTTCCATTAGGACCAAGAAATGCATACCTTACACCATTGGGGAGAGGTTTAAGCTCCACCTTAGGCGCCTTAAGTTCGCTCCAGTCGTTTTGCTGGGTGTCCCCTTGTTGAATGACCGAGGCTTCCTGATGGACAATTTGAGGCAGCTCCTCATACTGATCCTTACTACCAAATCCTCTGTGTGAATCCAACATCATCCCATAGGCAGCACTCTCCAGGTTCTGAATCACTTCAGCTGGCCTCTCTATCGTCAAAGCATGCTGTAGAGGGTCTTCTATTGACAATTCTTCAAGGAGCTCATCAGCAAGGGCATCCATCTCTTCAATGTAGAAAACTTGCCCTTGAACTGTTGGTTTCTTCATTACCTCCTTGATGTCAAAGTGAAGAACATGCCCTTTACCCAAGTGGAGATCAATCTTGCCCTCTTTCACATTAACAATTGCTCCTGCTGTAGCTAAGAAAGGCCTTCCAAGGATTAAAGGATCTGCAGCTTCCTCACCCATCTCAAGCACCACAAAGTCTGTAGGGATCTCATATTTTCCAACCATAACGGGGAGGTCCTCCAAGATACCCACCGGGTACTTCACTGAACGATCAGCCAATACCAGAGACAGTCTACACTTCTTGTACTGAGTGAAACCAAGCTTCTTAGCAACAGATAAAGGCATCAAGCTGACACTAGCTCCCAAATCGCAGAGACATCTATCAAATACCATAGGTCCAAGAGCACAAGGTAATGTGAAGCATCCTGGATCTTCTAGCTTCTTTGGAACAACAAGCCTCTGGATGATGGCACTGCACTCATGAGTGAGAATCATCATGCCCTCCATCTCCTTCTTCTTTGCAGCTACAACATCTTTCAGGAACTTACTATATTGAGGAATTAGCATGAAAGCATCAATGATGGGCATTGTGACTTGAACTTCACTCATTTGCTTCTCAAATAGAGCTTTGTACTTCTCTAGCAGCTGCCTCTTGAATCTACCAGGGAATGGTAGTTTGGGTTCATAAGGAGGAGGAACAAAAGAATTTTCACTTGCTGGAGCAACAACTTCACCATCTTTCACTGTTTTCTTCTCTTCCCCAACCTTTCCTTTACCTTTCGCTTCCACAATCTTCTCCAAGATTTCATCATTGATTTTCTCATCAACAATCACCACTTCATCATCTATGTTGATGGCAACCCCCTCACCTTGTTTCTCAGCATCCTTGGTGAGAGCTTTCTGAGGTAACTCCTTACCACTCCTGAGGGTGATAGCTTTCATGGTCTCCTTGGGGTTTTGCTCAGATTTTCCAGGTAAAGAACCTTGTTGGCGATTTTGTTGAGTGTTCATGGCAGCAAACTGGTTCTCCAAGGTTCTGAACTTGTTGTTGAGCTCATTGTAGCTTCCATCAATCTTTGCGTGAAGGTTTTTCAACTCATAGCCAACATGCTTCTCACTTCTTGTCTGAGACTCCAAGATTTGTTTCAGTAGGGCATCAGTGCTGCTGACTGGAGGAGTAGAGGTAGAAGTAGTAGGTTGTTGTTGGGCAGGTTGTTGTCCTTTGTTGTTGAAACCGGGAGGAGGGTTTTGTTGAGGCTGATAGCTGCCTTGCTGGTTGTTCCGAGGCTGATAACCACTCTGTTGGTTGTTGGGGTAAGATCTCTGTTGGTAGTTGTTGTACTGAAAGTTTGGCTCTTTTTTGTACCAGCTACCATTGTTGTTGATGAAGCACAGTTCTTCTTGCCCTTCCAAACCATCAACTTCCTGGACAACAGGTGTGGCTTCTTTGTTTGGGTTACCAACAAAGTGCAGCTGCTCTTGGGTGGCCTTATCAGCAATGAGAATGTCAATCTTATCCTGGAGAGCCTTTAACTCTCTCATCGTCTGCTTGTCATCTGTTCAACTGCCTCTGTCGTGGTCTCCACTGTAGACAGCATCACTCTTTACCATATTGTCAACCAGCTCTTCTGCATCTTTCTCAGTTCTCCCCAAGAAGAACCCATTGCTAGCTGTATCCAGTCTGGCCTTGTACTTAGGAAGAGCACCACGGTAGAATGTGCTCAGCAAGCTCTCCTTAGAGAAGCCATGGTGTGGGCATTGAGCTTGGTAGCCCTTGAATCTCTCCCAGGCTTCACTGAAGCCTTCCAAGCCTTTCTGTTGAAAACTGGAGATCTCATTTCTCAGCTTAGCAGTTCTTGAAGTAGAGAAGAACTTCTCCAAGAAAGCTTTCTTGCAGTCATCCCAAGTGGTGATTGAGTCACTTGGTAGAGACTTCTCCCACTGTCGTGCCTTATCCCCCAGAGAGAAAGGGAATAACTTCAGCTTTAAGGCATCCTCAGACACACCATTGGTTTTTGACAACCCACAGTAGCTGTCGAACCTGTCCAAGTGATCAAATGGGTCCTCTAGAGCCAAGCCATGATACTTGTTGTTCTCGATCACGTTGAGGAGTCCTGATTTGATCTCAAAGTTGTTGGCTGCTACAGCTGGTGCTCGGATTCCCAATCTATGACCATGAATGTTGGGGCGGTCATAAGTGCCAATGGGTCGAGCTGCTCGCTGTTGGTTTTGTGGAACGTTGTTGGCATCATTTTGAGGTATGTCTCCCATATCCGTATCCAATCTCTGCAAGTGAGACTGTTGCTCTTCTTCTCTTCTCTTTCTAGCACACTCTCTCTCTAAAGCTCTGATGTCTGCGGCTCTTGGAACTAGGTTTGATGGACCCCTGCTCCTCAAGTTCATACACCTGTAAATTAAAGGGAGGTGAAGAAAGAGAATCAGTAACTAAAGAAAATAAAAATGAATTAGTCTCAAGCAAATGACTAAATCTCAATGTTCAAATCCACTTAGAGTTTGGCAACGGCGCCAATTTGATGTTAGGAGTTTTCAAGGCTCCTAAGACAAATGTTGTACTATAAATGATTGTCGAACCAATTTCAAGGGATTTCAAGCACTGAGAATGCAAGTACTTACTTTATCTAAGTGCAACCGATGATTTTAAAGGTTTTCTAAACTAATGATTATTACTAATGCAGTTTCAGAATAATAAAAACGGTAAATTAGTTGACTTTCTTAACTAAGGAAATGAGAACTCATGGGCATAGGAATTAGACCTTGGGTGATCAAGTTTCGTATTAAGGATGACAAACGAACAATCAAACTATCAACCTTAAGCTTAGACATGTTCATTTACTAACACATTTCAAACAACAAATGTCTTCGGTTGAATAATATGGAAGCAATCATTACTAACAGGTCTAAGGCTATCTTAGCATTTCTAACAACAAATGTCTTTGAAAAAATATGCCAAAAGCTTAGAAGAGTTGTTTCAGGCATTTCATCGAACACCTTTTGGGTGGGAAATGCCTAAAGATCAACTTTTGAGAAGCTAACTCAGAAGATGCATTATGATTATTCTACTAGCAAGGTTTTGGAATGATCTACTCTAAAACATCCTAGCTCTAACCTAATCACCCTTAATCTTCCTAACCCATGAATTCAAATGGTGATTACTCACTACTCTTCCTGATTCCTCTTAAACCCATTTTGGATTTCAGATTAATCATACAGAGGGATACAACAACGAATTGGAAAACACAGAATTGCAATAACTAGATGAACAAAGATGATTCAAGAGATGAACTTTCCAAAGGTTTTTTCTTAGAACAAAAGATAATCTGTCTGGTGGCTGCCAAGAGTACTTAAAACATAGGTTTTCAGAAGTAAAAACATGCATAATAAAATGACCAAAAGGCCCTTGAGTAGAAAAGAATTCGAGTAATTAGACGTCGCGCAGCGACCTCCAGTAGTCGCTCCGAGAGGTCGCTCCAGGCTTCGGGAGCGACCTGGAGGGGTCGCTGCGAGACGTCGCTCTGGATCGCTCTTCGCGAGCGACCTCGCTGCGTCGCTCTGGTCACGTTGCTCCGAGTGATGGAGACGCGAGCGACCTCGCTGCGTCGCTCCGGTCAAGTCGCTCCAGGTGATGGAGACGCGAGCGACCTCGCTGTGTCGCTCCGGTCAAGTCGCTCCGAAAGGGTGTCACAGCGACTTCACAGTGTCGCTCCGGTGAGGTCGCTCCCATGCACTGCTCGTCCAATGATCACCTTTTCACCTCTTTTGAGCTCCAAATGCACCCAAATGTCTCCAAGAACTCCATGTGGTACTCCAATACCTGATAAGGACTCATGTATGCAAAATGCAACCTAAACATGGCTAAATCCTAGTCTATATGATCAAAATGCACATGGGTGAATGGATAAGACAATGAAAATATGCAAGATATCATGGTTGTAGGAAAACATCCAGGGACCATTTTGGATGGTTTGGACCAGGTATTAATATGGTCAAGAATAGCAACTCCCGTTGCATGCACATCTCCGGTGGCAGGTTGTATGGCGTAAGAAAGACTGGCCACAATGAATATTGTCTCCCTGACATTCCGAACGGACTAAATCCATCTGTGCATAATCCGAGATACACATTTCGGCTATTGCTAGCGAAATACGGATGTACTTTGTTAAAATGTTTCCAGGCTCTTGCATCTGATGGATGAGTCATCTTACCATCCGTCTGAGTATGCTCGGCATGCCATCTCATCTTTCCAGCTGTCTGCTCTGATTTGTACAATCTTTTCAATCTGTCTGTAATTGGTAGGTACCACATCCTTTGGTATTATACCCTATTACGTCCCCGTCCTTGCGGCTTGAATCGTGGCTTCTTGCAGAATCGATATTCTTCTAACTTCTCATCATCTCCCCAGTAGATCATTCAGTTATCGATGCAAACATCTATCATCTCCGAAGGCAACCGAAGACTATAAACCAGTTTCTGAATCTCATAATAAGAATCAGCAGACACATTTTCTTCCGGCAAATACTCTTTAAACAAGTCTGCCCATTCGTTCATGCAACTTTCAGATAGATTGTGATCAGTTTTAATATTCATCATTCTAGCAGCCAACGACAAATTAGAGAGACCTTCTCTACAACCACTATAAAGTGGTTGATTTGCCGCGTTTAACATTTCGTAAAACTTTTTTGCATCTATATTAGGTTCTTCGTCTTCATCATGAGCTACGAATGCATCAGCTACCATATCATGAACCCTATCATAATCTACCATCTCCTCCTGATGGTAACTATGTTCATTATGCAAATGATGATCAACCGGTTCTTCCTAAAAATTGCTATTACTACTACTAGCTTCATTCTGATCATAATTATAACCTTCTCCATGTTGAAACGAGATATAGTAATTTGGCGTCAAACCTCTATTTATTAAATGCTTCCAAACATTTTCACGGTTTACCAATTTCGAATTGTTGCATTTCCGACAAGGACAGAACATCTTACCACTTTCTTGGGCAAGCGGTGTTGAATCTGCTTGATGCATAAATGTCTCCAGCCCCGCAAGGTATTCTTTCGTCACTCTCCCGTTAGCATCTCTATGCATATACAACCACTTCCACAATTCAAAAATATTCCCGGAGCCAGCCTTTTTTTTTTCTTTCACGTTTTTTTTGTTGGTGTGTTTAAAATGATGTTCAAACGTCCCTATTTATAGAAATTTTTTGAATCTGGTAGTTGTAATTTTCCAACAAATTTACGACGAAAATTAGTTAGGTGGCCGAAAAAAACGTGCGACAAACAAAGTTGGTGGATTCAAAATTTCGTCGCTAGACCACGCTAAGTTTACGTGGAATGTACGAGGAAATACAATTTCCTCGTAAAAGCCACGTCACTTTACATCGACTTTACGACGAAACTGTTTCGTCGTTACTTTACGAGGAAATAACGCTGATTTTATTTTTCCGCGTAATTTCCTCGTAAAGTCGACGTAAATTAACGAGTAAAAATATTTCTCGTTAAGCTTGTGTTTTCTTGTAGTGAGTGTTGTAAAATGTTAAAACCATTTAATGAACAAATATTATTATAAAAAATTCACGCGGATTATACAATAGTAAATAGTAAAGTTGATGCAAACTAAATCATTTTCTTTTTGTTTGGACAGATAAAAGAAGGATTACTAATATTATGGTTGTGGTCCAGCGGACCAGGTTGGCCAGTAGACAAAAGATAAGTATCTATTTTTTTATGAGTCTTACTTGATAAATAAAATGTTGTGCACTTGATATTTCCCGGAGGCAGAAGACACTGGGAAAATCTGAATCGATCTCCATATACCGTGTGTAGGTTGGGATCGTACTCTAGGTGCAAAAATACTCATGCAAGTTGCATGAATTTCGGTTCCCTGTAAATTAATATAATGAAGCTTTGTTAAAGTTAGCCAAGTATACAAAAACATAGTATATATAAGACAACAACTACTTGTCTCGTCTGCAAGAATCATCTGAAGTGAATCAGCAGCCTGATTAGAGGATTGTTTCCATAAATGAATAGATTTCACATGAACTTTCCAAGTAGTTTCTTATGGTTTTACATCTTTGAGCAAAGAGACAGGGAGAGGAGCCATTAGAATGTTTTTATGTGAACGTGTGAGGTGTTGTTGTGATTAGAGAAATGAACACAAGTAGTAGTATATATATAGTGTTTATGGTTATAGTTGTTGTAGCTTAAAGATTCCTAAAGGAAGGGAGAATATTTCGTGATCTTCAAGGTTCTAAATAATCATATTTAGTTATCATCGAATTCTAATTGTTTTAAAAAAAAATATAGATTGCTAATATTTTTAGCAACCTTTTAACATATGAAAATATGATTTGGATTTGTTTTGTATTGTTTAGATTTAAATACTTATAATACAATCTCTTTTAGATTTTGTAACAGCAAATTGGTATAATTTTTTGGATTCTAAATATATTCAGTTTGGTTAATATCCTATCTAAATATTCTGATTTGAAGTGTACTAACCAAATTAAAGTTTATGTTTTATTTTGTAGGATAACCGGGTTGATTAACAAAAATAATCAAGTATACCGATCTTATATTATAATCGTCTTCTTCAGCTACTGCTACACTTGTGAAAAGCTTGAAGCATATCCTGTTATAAGTTGAGCTGAATAGAAGTGAATCTCAAAATTCTGATGATTCAGTGTGAGATGCTATTTATGTAAAAAAAAACAGAAAGCTATAGGATAAAATATAATAAGTCATGGTCGAAAAATCAGAGAATTGAGTGTTATGTTTTAGGAAATGGACCCGGAAGATGATTAGTGAATGTGAAGAAATTGGTTTATCTGTTTTGTATTTCATGGGATTATAACATGGGCTGTAATTCATGTGTAGTAGAAACCAAAACCATGGACGTATAAATTATGCTATATGTTTTTGTAGTTCACTAATCGAGAGGTTGATACTAATGAAGACATATAACAGTCCATAAGTTAGATTTAATTGTAAGGAGAAGTTGTTATCGATTGTATTAGTTCTCAAGACATATATAGTCGATATTTAAAAGGATTTTTAGTAATTTAAACCCTCAACTAAAGATCAATCGTAAAATAAACTCTCAACTAAAAATCCTATGAAATAAACCATCATCTTTATGTCTGTTAATGTTTTTGCTCCTCCGTAACCTTTGTCGTCAAAACTGAATGTCTCTGTTAACTCGACAAAACGTTGCGTTTCATTAAAAGAGAAAAACGTCAACATGTTTACACAGAAAAGCTATGTTACAAAAAAAAAAAAAGTTTATTAGAAGTTGAAATCGCAAGACACATTCCAAAAATGTCAACATGTTTTATGATGTTTATGACATGAGTATGTGTTAACTAATGTTTCTTGCACTTCTTAGCACATTAATGAAACCCCTGTGGTGCTTGGCCGTGGTGAGTTGGCTGTAGTCGGCCAATAAATCGGCAACAACATTTTTTGAGTTTTGAATGCTTAAAATCTTGTATTTTGATGACAGATCTATAGGTTTTAAGTATAAACACATGAAAACACACCAAAATCTGATGATACGTGTGATTATAAACGTTTTACGGCCATGGAAAAGCTGTAAAATCGAAAACCCTAAACACAGTTGGGGATGATGAAGGCGAAATGATGCTAGTGCCCTTTATTAAAGGAAAAAAAATTAGAAAGAAAAAAAAGTGTTGCTATATAGTCGAACCAGGGTTTTTACGGTTAGCCGAGACAATCTAACCACCAGACTACTTTGAAAGCTTGTCTATTGTCATGCAAACCAAATAATGATTCATAACATTGTTTTAAAAAGATTAAACACAGATCAAAGTTCATCGGAGATTAACTCCATATACCCCATACCCTCCTAAATGAATTCTCACTGCCCCCTCTCTATTCTCCCTACCCTTTTATCCTTGCACTCCCCAAAGTAGTCTTTCTTCATTTATTTCTTCGATTAAATAAACCAACCACAATTCAACTACCTACATGGCCCACAAGACAACCTTAACCAATGAGAGCTCAGTTGGCCCACATGTCTTTCTTCTTACTCGTACTCTCTCCTCCTCTTCAACCTCTATTGGCGATTTTGAAGCTCCTAAAACAGGTAATTCTTGTTCGTTTGAGATGTTTTTTTTTTTGTCAAATAACATCAAAATGTCGTGTACATCATGGGCAGTGTTTAAAATATACGATTTGATGAAAATTTGAGAGATTTAAAACGATTCCAAAAACTGTGTTTAGGGCTTTCGTGTATTTTTACGTCTGTTTTTGATGATTTTTTTTTGCTGAAATGTTATTAAAAACAAGTGTATATCTCAGCTAGTGTAAAAAAAAGAAGATCAAATGAAAATTATGAGAGATTAAAAAAGATTTTGAAAACTGTGTGTATAGATTTTGGATATATTTTATGTGTGTTTTGATGATTTTATGTGTGTAATTTCATTTAAGATGAATTATACATCATGGGTAATGTAAAATCCTAACAATATCGTCCTAGAAGCGGATTAGTTAGTACAAGGATAAGTTCTGGGTATTACTGGTATAACTAGTTTTACTAAGGCAAAATAGTTTTACTGGAACTACTTGGATTACTATATTTAGAATTCTTACTAGTATTTCTAGTATTACTATGTATAGTACTGAATTAAATTAGTATTAGTAAGAGAAGATTGTATGGTGTGAGAATTAATTCTAAGCATCTTAATAATGATAATTCTAATGATATTCTATTTTATTTCAGGAAAATGCAAAATCCGCATTGCACAATCATTTGTTTTGATTATGGTGGATATTATATGAAAGATGGGGCTGAAATAAAATGGATCTCGGTAGATGGTGAAGGAGAAGATGAAATTCACACGATTGTTTTGAGGAAATCAATGGAGGAGATCACTTACTCTGGTTTGGTTGAGCGTATTTGCAGAAAGATAAAGGTAGATGAATCTAAGGTGCAAGTGAAGATTAGTTACTTTCCAATGGTATTGTATTCGTACAAGCCATCATACATCTGGAATGATGAAGACATTTTTGGTTATCTACTGCAAGTAAATCATGAGAAGTGTAGAAGTGTTCTACATGTGGAGTTCATCAATGAAGAAGTGCAACTTTCAGAAGAGGATGATGAAACTGGCGGCTATGTCGGTCTATCTGATAGATAGGCTATAGAGGCTGGTGATGAGGATGGTACTGAGAATGATGAAACTGATGTCTATGTTGGTATATCTGATAAAGAGACTACAGAGGCTGGTGATGAAGATGGTAATGGTGGTGTGCTCACTTTTCACGAAGACATTGAGATGCATGATGGTGTTAATCAAAGACGGGATGATGGTATGAATTTGGTTATAGGTCAAGAATTTATAACCAAGGAGGCAGCAAAAGTTCTTATTCAAACGGCGTCATATCAGAAATCTTTTGAATTTGATATAATTAATTCAGATACTAAGAGATTTGTGATTAAATGTCGAGGAGCCAAAGATGGGTGCGAGTGGTTTGTGCGAGTTGCAATGTTTAAGAATTCAGATATTTGGACGGTTAGAAGTTACATCAAGCAGTATACATGTTCTGTCGTTACAAGAACACTGCCTGATAGAGAGGCTGGTGATGAAGATGGTACTGAGAATAATGCAACTGGTGCTGAAGGTACTGGTGGTGTGCTTACTTTTCATTGAGACATTGAGATGCATGAGAATTTCACGGAAAGAGATAAGCATGTGTTTGAAGATACAAAAGTAAGACCATGAGTTGTCTATTAGCCACGAGATGATGGTACAGGTTTGGTTTTAGGTCAAGAATTTAGAACCAAGGAGGAAAGCAAAAGTCCATATTCAGACGGCTTCACATCAGAAATGTTTTGAGTTTGATATAATTAAGTCGGAACTAAGAGATTTGTGCTTATATGCCGGGGAGCCAAAGACGGCTGCAAATGGTTTGTGCGAGTTGCAAAGTTAAAGAATACAGATCTTTGGACGGTTAGAAGTTACATCAAGCATCATGCATGTTCTGTTGTTACTACAAGAACACTGCCTGATAGAAGGAAAGGCACATCACAAATCGTTGCATCTGTTTTGGCTCAAGATTATCATGGTACATTTGACACACCAGTTCCCAAAGTTCTGATCGATTTGGTTCATCGAAGGGTTGGTGTGCATGTATCATACACCTCAGCATGGAGAGGAAAAAGAGAAGCTGCTAATGAAGTGCGAGGAAGTCCAGAAGAGAGTTTTACTTTATTATACTGTTATATGCACATGCTGGAGCACACGAATATTGGCACAAGAACTCGTGTGGTAGTGGATGAGGCAAAAAAAATTAAGTATCTGTTTTTTGCCTTGGGAGCTAGCATAGAAGGGTTCAGTGCGATGAGGAAAGTCCTCATTGTGGATGGAACACACCTCAAGAATGTTTATGGTGGAGTTCTCCTTGTTGCGACTGCTCAGGATCCTGATCATCACCACTACCCAATTGCGTTTGGTGTAGCAGATGGTGAGAATGATTAAAGCTGGATATGGTTTATGGAACAGTTGAAATCAGTGATATCCGATGTCCCGGGATTGGTATTTCTTTCAGATAGAAACAAAAGCTTGATAAAGTCAGTACGTCTAGTGTTTCCTGAGGCCGAACATGGGTATTGTATATGGCATTTGTCTCAGAATGTTAAAAGCCACGTCTATAACAACAAAGATACTTGTGCGTTCAAGTTTAGAGAATGCGCACACGCTTATCTTCAAGTAAATTTATCATGATTTTCGCAGGAAGTATCCTAGTGCAGCAGTGTATCGTGACAAAAGAGTTGAAGAGAAGAAATGGGCTAGATGGTACTTCAGAGGAGATAGGTACAACGTTGACACCACCAATTCAGTATAATCTTTTAATGGTGTTATTAAGGAAGCGAGAAAGTACACCTTACTACCAATGTTTGATGTTATCATTGCAAAAATGTTTGAATGGTTTAACAACCATAGGAAGGAGGCAGCTGAAATACCATACACACTGAAGCTTGTGCCTATTTTGGAAACCGAAATGTCTAAAAGATGTGTTGATGCGGGGTTTCTTACGGTTGACGAATTAAACAGTTTCCATCTTAAGTACAGTGTGCATGGTACTGACGGCAAGGTTTATACTATTTATATGGCTAGGAATACTTGCAATTGTGAGCAATTTGATAAAGACAAATACCCTTGTGTGCATGGAGTGGCTGCTGCCACATTCATGACTGCGGCAGCGGGAAGGGAACTCCATCTATCTGAGTATTGTTCAAAATACTATTTGGTGGAGCAATGGGCTTTGGCTTATCACAGGACCATATATCATGTTTCTCATATGTCTGATTGAGTTATACCAGAAGATGTTAGAGCAAAGAAAATACTTCTTCCAGATTTTGAAAAGAAAGGAAAACCACAACAAACAAGATTTCCATCAGTAGGAGAATCCCGTGGAAGAGGAAAAAGAGGTAGAGGGGGAGCTAGAGGAGCCAGAGGAAGAGGCAGAGCCAGAGGAGGAGGTATGGCATCGTATTTTGAATGTGGAAGTGGTTCAGGTACTACCTAGGTTTTACTGGTACTATTATGTGTAATTTGGAATACTGGAGTTTACTGGGCTTATTATGTGAAATTTGGACTACTAGTGATTTCTGGTTTTATTATGTGTGATTTGGAATACTAAGTTTTACTAGTATTATTTTGTGCAATTTGAAACCAATATATATCACTAGGTTATGTGTAATTTAAACTATTTTTATATGATTATTTTCAATTCATAGGCTACATATATAATAAATATATAGATTAGACTTTTTGTTAATTATTTTCAATAGTTTAAGAAAATCTTAGCGGTTTCCCAAAAAACTTCCTTAACTTTCATTGTTAGTATGTGAATGGTTAACAATATAGTAAGGAGAATTTTACAAAATACATATTTCTTTGACGATAATAATAAGGTAAAATGTCTTCTTTGACGATAATAATAAGGTAAAATCATGGTTCTACTACCAAACCTTCATTTTTGAGATGGATTTACTAGAAAAACGTAAAAATTGCCAAAGTATTACTATGTGTATGGTAGTATTACTACTACCTTGAAGATTACCATAGGTATTACTAAGTGCTAAAAATAATATTAAATATATTTATGACGGCTGTACGTTTTATATCACTCAAATTACCCTAAAGAGTGATTTATACTCTCTCAAATAAGAGGTCGAGTTGTAGTACTTAGGGATCAAATCCACAGAGAGCTAGGGCACACAAAATATCTAATAGTTATACGCTTAAGCTAGGCTAATAGTTTATAAAGCAGTAAATATAGTAAATTGCAGTGGTGAGCAAGATAGTTGCTCGGCTGATTGATTAAGGATTGTTTGATGGAAGGATGGTTGCTAGATCTAGGGTTTGATGGAAGGATGGTTGCTAGATCTAGGATTTCTATTCAGGTAATCAGGATTATAATGATATAGAGACTAATTGTTGTATGCAAGATATTAAAGAGCTAAACAATTAATCACAAATCGATCGGCTCTCGCTTTCTAGATTCGTCTATTGACTAGATCTAATGATCTCAACTATCGTTTGTCGATCAATTAGAAAGTGTCGATCGATGACTCTAGAGGAATATTGATCGATACACCATTCACGACGTCGATCGATTATTCTATCGGAATATTGATCGACACGCTTCTAATAAGCTTTGCGCGCGGGTTGATAAAGTACTCACTAGGGTTCCTAGATCAATTATCATATGTTTCTAGCAATCCTAGTTCAATGAGGATCTATTCAGAGAAAAGACCAAGCAGTAAGAACATCCTATTGATGAATATCACAACCTAGCAATTCTATATTTGGGGCTAATCCCTCATAACCTATTTGAACCCTAAATCTAACAGGTGGATATATTCAGACATGCAGTTTGTCACAGAAATCATAGATGAATAGATAAAAAATTGCAATAGATATAAAAAACCAATGGAGTTCCAGGAGGACTCTGAAGGAGTTCCAGGAGGACTCTGAAGGAGTTCCTCCTTTCTCTCCTAACCTGGAAAAAGAATAATAGAAAGCTTAGATAGCGTAGCCATCAACAATGGCTTATAAATAATATAAATAGGGTTTCTGGTCGCCCAAGGGTATTCTGGTAATTTGTGGTTGCTTCTGGGCTTCAGTCGGCCATAAGATATGCTCAGCCCATATTCTGGCATTGCCGTCGACCGACGCCAATGCTGTTTCATCGATCGACAGTCCTTCATCTCCTCGACAGCTTCCTCTCGCGAGGCAGACTGATCACTCTTCAGTAAAACGGACACAACGTCTGCTACAGGATGCTGATTGACCTCAAACTGACGGCATTGGAAAGCTAACTCAAAGATCTATCCTTTGTCAAATGATGAGCTCAATCTAACGGTGGTAAGTACTCCATCCATAGCTAAACATCTGATGCGTCTGTGCAGCTCTGCACTCAAAAAGGCTCCAAAAACACCAAAATCACCACTTTCCTCCAAATCATCCCTAAACTTGTAAATACTCTAAATAGACTCTATATAGTAGTAATTCGTTATTACTAACACTTATTAACCATGGCTAAAAGCGGGTAAAATCCATGGTCTATCAACTCCCCCAGACTTACCCTTTTGCTTGTCCTCAAGCAAAACAGACGGGCAGTCTCTCTGAAAGAGGTTTAAAAACAGCAGGGACTCACATGATTTAAAACTTAGAATCATCACCTCTGCAATATTACAATCCACATCTAAGAAGTCATAATAACAAAAGCACATTATACCATATCTTAGCTTAGCAACCAAATTCACCTAGCCAACAACTTAGCAAATCCTGTCTGACATTCTCCTCTACCAACATTATTTCTTAACATAAATAAAAGTACAGGCTTTACCTTGGGAGTATCGATCATATGATTCAAGGATTTTCAAACAAGTATCTGGATCTGCAGGTAAAAGTTAGTTCCTATCGTTTCTCTCTACTAATTTCTCTCTTTAGTCAAAGTCTGCTTCCATTGTAGGATCATTGACCAAGATTGGACAGACTTCCATGAATCAAGCCTTAAAGTCATGTTCAATTCTTTTTGACCTATATCCAAGAATTCATGTCAATCGAACCTTGATGATTGCCGCCACCAAGTCCCGTTCGAATTTTTTTTGTTGGAATCCTTATGAAGCAAACCTTAATGGTTGTAGCCACCAAGTCATGTTCGGTTTCCACCTAACAAACACCATTATATATATATATATATATATATATATATATATATATATATTTTTTTTTTTTTCTTTTTCGTTCTTTCTTTTTTCTTTTTTCTTTTTTCTTTCTTTCTATAAATCTAGAGTCGAAATAGAGAGAGAAAAGGTGATAAATCTCCACAAGGCTTTACCTTCCAGACTTGTTTGAAGAATTTGATCCCATGTATACCAAGCCCCAAGACAAGCAGTCGTGTCAAGTTTAGTGTTGGAGGTCAGCTTTGGTTCATTATCCCCTTTTTGACTCAATAAAACTCTTTTGAAAACATTTTGATAAGACTAATGAACACACTAATATCAGTAAACATCCCCCAAGACTTAAATTACACTGTCCCCAGTGTATATCTAGTCGGAGTTATGGTGAGAAATAATCATAAGTACATAATTTAACAAGTAAGAACGATGACCTGCTCAGTGTCGATCAACACAATGAAGTGACAATTGAACGTTGTTAATGAAGTGCTGTCGAATGATATCGACTTAGTCTCATCGGTCGATGTGCTGAAGAATCGTCTACTAGGATCTGTTTTTTTTAAATAGCTAGCTAAAACACAATATTAGTATAACCTCTCCCAGACTTAAACAACACTGTCACCAGTGTTATACAGTCTAATATTGGTGGGGAAATAAACCATAAGGACAATATTTAAAAAGAAAAAACGGTATACCTGACTTTGATGTGAGTGTCGACCAACACAGTTAAGTAGCGATCAATACTCTTGAAGCTCTGTCGATCGACACAGTGAAGTGGCGATCGATCGATGCTAGTGATGCTTTGTCGATCGATGTTGCGCAGCCATCGTCGATCATCGTGCAAACTCTTCTTCCTCGTATCTATATCATTTTACCTAACATAAATAAAACACTAAAAGTGAGTAAATAATAAAACCAATTATCTAAAAAAAAAAAAATTTCGATGAACAGTATCCTGCTACAGTAGCTTTGCTACA
The DNA here is from genome assembly GCF_020379485.1 of Brassica napus. Classification (NCBI taxonomy): domain Eukaryota; kingdom Viridiplantae; phylum Streptophyta; class Magnoliopsida; order Brassicales; family Brassicaceae; genus Brassica; species Brassica napus. The sequence goes on from NC_063452.1 coordinate 45,336,259, forward strand.
GTAACGCAACTCAGTGACGCAGCTACAATATCGTTCGTCGATTCTGCTACAGTGTCGATCGATTTTTTTGCTACAGTGTTGATCGACATTTCCGCTACAGTGTCTATCGCTGCTACAGTGCCTCTGCTACAGTGCCTCTGCTACAGTGCTTTTGCTACAGTGTCGTCACTGTTCATCTTTTTTTTTTTCAACCTGAAATCATTAGAAAACAAAGAATCAGTAATAAATGAAAATAAAACCAAAGGTAAAGCAAACTTAATAGTGGGTTGCCTCTCACTCAGCGTTTATTTTTAGTCATTAGCTTGACTTTGGAGATCTGATTTAGTTCGGATGAGAATGAGAACATGCTCCAAACAAGTCTCAATGTCTACTCTCTGAAGCTTTATCATTCTTGTGTGAAAGCCTCCTCCATAGACTATTCTCCTTTGTCTATCATTTCAGCAATAAGTAGTGCTCTTAGCTTTGCAAAAGGTTGTGAGAAGCATCTGTTGCGCACTCTGGATTTCCTGACACCATCTGAGAAGAGAGGAATAAATGATAACTGAGAATCTCCCTTGGTCCTTTTCCTCTTCTTCTAATTCCTTGACTTCTTTCCTCTAGACTTCTCTGATCGCCTGGTGGTTTCTTCATCAAAACGATTTCCACACACATCAAACTCCTTATGCTCTGATATGCGCCCAATGTCGATCGATGTAGAAGTGGTAGTGTCGATCAATACCGGTTTGTTGGTGTCGTTTGATGGTATCCGGTCAGTGTCGATCGATGTTGCTTCTGCTGGGCCCTTATCGACTTCATCTCTAAATCGCATCCCTCTCTGAGAAGCTTCTACGTGTTGATGATCATCCAAAACCTCAATGTAAGAACTGATCTGCATACTTCTATCAGGTGGAATAGGAGATTCAGCTTCAAATACAACGCATGGAACCACAATCTTCACATGATCATGTATCATCTTCACTCTTTTGTGAATCCCCGCAGCTTCTTCTGTCCAGATAGGTGGTCTCTGATGTTTAGGGACAACAAGATGTGAGGCCTTAGACATGTACATCCTTTCCTCAACTTGTTCCAGCTCGACTATGTATCCTGGCAGTTCTTCCAGCGATGGGTGTCGATCGACGATCTCGGGTTCGTGTCGATCGATGATGGAGTGTGGGTGCAGATCGATGATATAGGGTGGGCGTTGATCGATGATATAGGGTGGGCGTTGATCGATGATGTGAGGTGGGCGTTGATCGATGATGTGAGGTGGGTGTCGATCGATGCTAGTCTTTGAAGTTTCTAGATCTCCTCTCAAAGTATGCTGATCGTCATCAAGCTTCTTCTTTGAATTCTGATCCATATCTTCAAGCCATTCCTCCAGCTCTAAGAAGTCTTCCATAGTGACTTCTCTACTCGAATCCAAGTCTTCAAGCTTTTCTCCATCCTCCAACTCCAAGAACTCTTCTAGGTCCAAGAAATCTTCCATGGTGATCTTTTTTTCTACATCGTCGATCGATGTTGAGGTCGTGATGTTGGTCGACGTTGAGGTCGTACCGTTGATCGATGTTGCGGTGCTGGTGTCGATCGTTGTTGAGGTAGTGGTGGTGATCGATGCTGAGGTCGGATAAATAGTCTCAACTTCTTCTGCTCAGCTTCTTTTGCTCAGCTCAGCTCTTCAGATCCGTGTTGTTTATTACCCTCTACCATAATGTAGTCAAGCAACTGTCTCGGAATCTGATCTTCCCTCTTTATCTTCCAACTTTTAACATGCCTGTCCCACTTATCATTCTTCTCCTTTTCTCGAGTTGCTTCAGCATCATCAAGAAATTAGTAAAGGAAGGCTCTTTCAATGTCCTCCCAACTGGTTAGAGATCCTGGCAGTAGTTGACTGAACCAGCTCAATGAATCCCCTGAGATAGAATAGGGGAAGATCTTGCAGAGCATGTGGTATCCAGACAGTTCATTCTGCTCACTCCTAGACACGAGATCCTCAAGCTCTTCGATATGGTTTATGGGATCTTGGTGAGGAAGACCCTGGAAGGGGTCTTGACCTACCCAATCATACCACTATCGGCTCAGGTCAAAGTCATTAATCTCAGCAACAACAATCACATCAGGGATCACAGCACCCTGAGCATTAATTAACTGTCCTGCGCTGTTGCGAATGCGACCTTCTTCGTCTCTTAGCATCTCATTCCCTTCAACTTTAAGTATGAGCACTTCGATCTTCTCTGTCTCCCCGCAAGTGGTGTCGCTTTTCACCAGATGAACAGTATCGGGATGAACAGTGCCCAGATAAACAGTGCCCGGATGAACAGTGTCGCGATGAATAGTGTCGATCGACGGGGGATGAACATATCGATGGGAGATGAATAGTGTCGATCGACGAGGGATGAACAGTGTCGATCGAACAGTCCCTCGATGAACAATACCGGGATGAACAGTACCATGGTAAACAATAGCTGGATGAACAGTGTTTTTTTACGGTTGATTGGCTCTGTCGATTGCTGTTGTTTGTCGGGTGTCGATCGATTGATGGTGTACGCTGTCAATCGCTTCTGCTTGGAGGGTGTCGATCGACACTTCCCTCGTAGACTAACGGATCGTGCATAAACCAGCAGGCTCCTTCTTTGAAGGACCTAGAAATCCTCTCTTCATTGTTGTTCCTGGTACTTAGGTCTATGTACCTGAAACAAAAGAAAAAATTTTATGAGTTTTTCGAACAATTATAAAACCTAGACTAAATCTAACTAAACAATATCTAATGGCGATCAAAGCTCCCCGGCAACGGCGTCAAATTTAATATCACTCAAATTACCCTAAGGAGTGATTTATACTCTCTCAAATAAGAGGTCGAGTTGTAGTACTTAGGGATCGAATCCACAGAGAGCTATGGCACACAAAAGATCTAATAGTTATACGATTAAGCTAGGCTAATAGTTTATAAAGTAGTAAATATAGTAAATTGCAGTGGTGAGCAAGGCAGTTGCTCGGCTGATTTATTGATGGTTATTTGATGCAAGGATGGTTGCTAGATCTAGGGTTTCTATCAGGTAATCTGGATTATAATGATATATAGACTAATTGTTGTATGCAAGATTTTAAAGAGCTCAACAATTAAGAACAAATCGATCGGCTCTCACTTTCTAGATTCGTCTATTGACTAGATCTAATGATCTCAACTATCATTTGTCGATCAATTAGAAAGTGTCGATCGATGATTCTAGAGGAATATCGATCGATACACCTTTCACGACATCGATCAATTATTCTATATGAATATCGATCGACACGCTTCTAGCAAGCTTTGCGTGCGGGTTGATAAAGTACTCACTAGGGTTTCTAGATCAGTTATCACTTGTTTCTAGCAATCCTAGTTCAATGAGGATCTATTCAGAGAAAAGACCAAGATATCGCTTGTGCCTAATGATTCTAAGATCAGGGTTCAAGTTCGTGACTCTAGAACACAAGCCGTAAGAACATCCTATTGAAGAATATCACAACCAATTCTATATGTGGGGCTAATCCCTCATAACCTATTTGAACCCTAAACCTAACAGGTGGATCTATTCAGACATGAAGTTTGTCACAGAAATCATAGATAAATAGATAAGAAATTGCAATAGATATAAAAAGCCAATGGAGTTCCAGGAGGACTCTGAAGGAGTTCCTCCTTTCTCTCGTAACCTAGAACAAGAATAATAGAAAGCTTAGATAGCGTAGCCGTCAACAATGGCTTATAAATAACATAAATAGGGTTTCTGGTCGTCCAAGGGTATTATGGTAATTTGTGGTTGCTTTTCGGCTTCAGTCGGTCATAAAATATGCTCAGCCCATATTCTGGCATCACCGTCGACCGACACCAGACTGATCACTCTTTAGTAAAACGGGCACAACGTCTGCTACATAATGCTGATTAACCTCAAACTGGCGGCATTAGAAAGCTAACTTAAAGCTCTATCTTGTGTCAATAGATGGGCTCAATCTAACGTTGCGAAGGTCTCCATCCATAGCTAAACATCTGACACGTCTATGCAGCTCTGCACTCAAAAGACTCCAAAAGATACCAAAATCACCACTTTCCTCCAAATCGTCCTTCCCTGAACCTGTAAATACTCTACATAGACTTTATATAGTAGTAATTAGTTATTAAAACACTTATTAACCATGGCTAAAAGCGGGTAAAATTCATGGTCTATCAACGTTTTACATGTGAAATGCATTTTTTAATTCTTTTTTTAATAATAATATATATATATATATATATATATATATATATATTTTAGTGTTTTACATGTGTTTACTAGTTTTTGGTATATCTTTTTAGTGTTTTTTGGGCGTAATAAATCTAGTAAATCTAGTTATCCATTTTACTCATTTTTGGGCATAGTAACACCTATAAATTTAGTTTTCCAAACCTGTTGCAACACACTAAGATTTAAACATTCAAAAGCATTCTACTACCAAGTTTTAAACATCCAAAATACTTAACATCCCAAATACATAAAATCCTAAATACATAGCCTAAGGCTTTGTTTTAGGATTCTTCTCCTCCGTGAAAGGAGTCTGCACCCACTGTGATTTCCTCTTTGGTTTGCCACTCTTTTTAGGTGCAGCAACATCGACATTCTTCCTTTCCCTGCCTCTCGGTTTACCATACATCATTGTTTTCTCCTTGCACCTATGCATGAACCAAGGACTCGGTGCTTCCTTGTAAACGACCATGATCCACCTTTGCTTTTCTTCCTCGGTATATTCCTCAACAACTTCCCCAGCCTGTTCCTCAACAACTTCCCCAATCTGTTACTCAACAACTTTCACATCCTCTTCCTCTTTTTGCTCTTCTTCCACAACTTTCTCCCTGCTCTTTTCCTCTGTTTCCACAGCGTCTTCCTTTTTTTTCTCTTCTTCCACAACTTTCTAACATTTTCCAGGTTCTTCATCCATAGCCTTTGTCACTAGTCTCTTCGCAGCCATTGCCTTAGTCCTACCATGTGGTGGTGTTGGAGTTCCCTATGTCTGATTCCCACGTGGTGGTGTTGGAGTTTCATCGGTTCTATTCGTCTCAACCCGAGGCTCATAAATCTCTGCCTCAACCCCAGACATTGATCTCTACCTCAACCCGAGGTTCATTAATTTCTGCTTGGTCATCTTTTCCTTCGGCTTCTTGATCCTTTTTCCCTCCAACCTCTTCGTGATCATCTTTCTCTTCAGCCTCGGATTCCACCACTTTTTCTATGTCTGCCTCATCAGTCTCACTTTTCTCTTTTTTTTGCTCCCTGGTTTTAGACTCTTTCCCTTCAACTTCTTCTTCTTGATCCTCTTTCCCTCCAACCTCTTCTTGATCATCTTTCCCTTCAGCCTCAGATTCCACCACTTTTTCTTCAACTTTCTCATCATCCTCACTGTTCTTCTTCTCTTCCTCACTGGTTTCAGCCTCTTTCTCGTCACCTTCTTCTTCGTCCTATTTACCTCCAACCTCTTCTTCATCAGCTTCAAGTTGCTTCCACAGTTTATCAGCTTGTGCTCTACTTTTCTCCTTCAATTGCTTCAACTCATCAGCCTCACTCTCACTCTCGTTGTTTTCCTTGTCTTGCTCATCACCCTCACTATTTTCCTTCTCTTTCTCACCCTCTTGCTGAGCATTGTCATCAGCCTCTTTCTCTTCACCTTCTTCTTCATCATTGTTTTCATTTTTTTCCCAATCTTTTGCTCAGTGGACAAAGTGACCCGTGTTGAGACGGTCCTCGCCCTAGGGCGAGGTGGTCGGTCCTTGCTTACGATTGAGACCTCATCCAAACTGATCCTCTTATCGACGTTCCTCGGTTCGCATCCGCGAAAAACTGTCATTTACTTGATTAACCGTTTTCCGGGAATGTCTAATTTTCAAGAATCAATCGAGAGTTGGTTTTCTGGGAACTTTCAGGCATTGATTCCGTCGTGACCGGTTTTGACCCCAACAATTAGCCCCCCCAGCTAGCTAGGATCCGTTGACCTGGGTGTGAGGTCCTAGCTTGCAGTATGACTTGTTTTGATGGAATTAGATGTAATCGTTTGCCGAAAGTAGGCCTGCGCATTCGGGTCTTCAGGTCGGGTTCGGGCCGGTTCCTTTCGGGTCCGGGTCTTTTCGGGTCCTAAATATTTAGACCCAATAGGTACTTAGAAATTTTCGGTTCGGGTTCGGGTCGGTTCTTCTCGGGTCCGGTTCGGATTTATAATTAAAATACCCATAAAATACCCGTAATTTTTCAGGTCCGGGTCGGGTTCGGGTATTTAGGATCTGAAAAGGACATGATATACCCAATTCCATCAACTTTAGTTGAATATTTGTCATATATATCTAAAAGTTTACAAAACAACTTAAATGAAACTATTAATAATTAAAATAAAACATTTTAAAACTCTAAATTTTACATTTTAAAGCTTTATATTACTTTAAAAATGTTAAAAAATAATAACAAATGTTGTTAACAAAAGATATTTCAACTAAATCATAAAATCCCCTAGACTATATTTGCGAAGTGATTTTCCCAAGTGTCCTTTCTACAATCAATTTCACAAAGCAAATATGACATGTCTTATAGCTTAATATGACATGGATAATTGCATTTAATGTTAATTTATATTTTTGGTAAACTTTTTAAAATATGGTAATAACTCATATATTACATTTAATGTCAATTTATAATTTTGGAATTTTTTTTTAAAATATGAGAATAACTCCTAAATCATCATTAAAATAAATATATTCAAATATGGCATTATAAATTTCGAAATATAATATAATTATATATTTTTAAATTATACAATTTTATTACTAAAATTTTCAAAAATGTATACAACTTTTTTAGAAAATTAAAAAAAATTTAATCGTAAAATCATTATTTTCTTATTTATCTACAAATTTTATAAATATTTTTTAATTTTAATTTTTTGGTAATTATGCAACTTTTACAAATTTATTTAATATATTTAATTAAAATAAATAGATACAAAAATCTATCTAAGATTATAATTTCAAATATATACATGCATATTTTTAAATATAATTTTTATGTTTAATTAAATCAAATTTATATTAAAATATTGATACGAAAAAAAAATTTACAATATTAATAAAATTTTATTTTAAAATATAATTGATTTATATGTTAAAAAATATTTTAAATTTTTTACTGCACATGGTGCAGGAAGACACCTAGTAATATATATAAAATAGAACACAAAAACATCATAGTTTTAGATATACATGTTTTTAAGTTGGGTACAAATCGGTTCTTATCGGGTCGGGTCTATTCGGGTCGGTTCTTTTCGGGTCCGGGTCTATTCGGGTCGGTTCCTTTTCGGTTCCGGTTCTTTCGGGTAAAAAAAATTTAGACCCAAAAGGTACTTGTAAATTTTCGGTCCGGTTCCGGGTCGGGTATTTTTGGGTCGGTTCCGGTTCGGGTCTTCGGGTCCAGGTTAAAATGCCCAGGCCTAGCCGAAAGTCCGAGAATGAATAGTAACATTTTTTCCTATATATAGGTGGAGTAAGTTTTTTCAAAGTCTTCATTAACTTATCTTCACAAGAAAATTTCTCCAAGGTAGAAATTTTTCTTATCCTCTCTCTCTTTACTTTTGTGTCAAAATTTTTGTCTTTCAAAAAATGACTTCGAGAAAGAGATCCTCTAAGAAAAAGACTTTCCCTCAATCATCTTCTGGCAATCCTTGTACCAATGAAGAGATTGTTCCCAAAGAGGAATTTGAGGTCGAGCAAGAAGAGAAGGAAGCGTGCTGGGACGCTTTATGCGGTTCAATAACTCCTCCGCCCGAAGTCTTCTATCCCACAAGACCCGCGACGCAGCTTGATCTTACCCTACCGAGCAGGACCTCTCCCGCCTATCTTAAGACCCTTCGGGAGTTGTACAGAGTTCCGAGCGGGGTTGTGTTTTGAGTCCCGGTGCATGGGGAGAGTGCGGAGGATCCCCCGGAGGGATTCTTCACATGTTACAAAGCTTTCCTGACACGTTGTCGCATGTGGTTCCCGATTCCTGAGGCCATCGTCCGCGCACTCGACCGTTTTGAGCTGTCGATCAGTCAGCTAAACGTTACGGCGTTGCAGAACTTTCTTGGCGTGTTGATCCTGAGCTACGAGCTCGGAATGGACCACAGCCCCGACGACTTTGAAGGGCTATGGTCGACACGAAAGACCTCGATTGACTACTCATACTGCATGGCTCCTAAGAGACATATGTCGATAATCCAGGGGCATACTTCAAATGCCAAGGGATTGTTCGAGCGTTTTTTCTATGTTCGAATCGATGGCGCATCCGTCGAGGAGAACTGTCTCCCCTTGTTCCGTGGCAAATGGAACTTTCATCGTGGTACGATGGTTGGAAATTTAGTTCGTATAGATACTCAGAGGTATCTAACGCATTTTTTTTCAGCGAACAGTGTCCTCCCCGCGACCCCCAGGGACCTGTATGCTAAGCGCGATCTTCTCCGCAATGGTCCGTTCTTTTGGGATTCCTTCACCCTAGACAGGATCCGGAATGCAGTGGCGCTCTACCGATCGCAAGGCATCTCCCGACCTTTACGTGCATCGGATATGGACAAGCCACACCCCGACGCTGTTCCCGATCAGAGGGAGAGATTTAGGCCCCGAAAGGACAAGGGAATCGCTCTCGAAGACAGAAACTTTGTCTCAGAAGATCTTACGCTACCCGGATGGAACCCGGGTTTCACCCCAGGTGATGGGAGTGGAACCAGCGAGGCTCCCCTTCCGAACGACTTCTTTGCCAACCTTCCTCCCAGTTTTACTACTCCAGCGTCACTGGATGAAGCATCAAGGAGAGAGGTGGTCGCGGAAGGTTCTCGGTTGATCAACGAGGTTTAGTCTCAGAAAAATTATTTTTTTGGCGTGTCTTTGTTTGTCGCTTTCATGTTTGACCCTTGATTTGTGTAGGGAATGCAGGTCTTTAATTCAACGCTTGACGGAAGTTTCAGAGAGGCGCGTCTTTCGCACTTCAAGGCCGAAGAAATCGAGAGGAAGTTCATCCGTTTTCAGAACGAGGTTGCCGAAAGAGAGCGCAGATAGGCTGAGTCTCCTTCCCGAGCTCTCATTCGTGCGGAGAGGAAAGGGAGGAGGGCGATTGCTACTGAGTTAGCGAGGAGAGCTACATTGTTTGATGCTGACTTCAGGAGTTTCAAGGACGCTCAAGACTACGTGGGTGACTTCCGCGAATGCCGCGGTTCAGTTGGTACCCTTTGGAAGTCGCAGAACGCTGATTTCTCTTTTCTCTCCGAGGTTGCTGAGATGTCGAACCTCATGGATGGGTGCGCCCAGGCCAAGTCGATGGTTCCTCCAATCGAGGTTTCGGAGGACAAGACGGAAGCGGGAGCCGATGCTGCGGATGAGGGAGGAGAAGTAGATCAGCCCGCGGACTCATTTGGAGCCTCGATTTCCGGGTATCTTGATCTTGATCTCTGAAGGTCGTCGGGATTGTTTTCCCTTTGCCTTTATCTCAAGATTTCGTGTAGTGTTTTAGGCCGAGTGTGGCCGTTCGTTATTTGAGTGTGCTATGGCCTTGCAAGGTCATTTGACTATGTATGCGGGACTGGCCGTTGGCGGCTTCGAATCCCAGCCGCTCTGCGGCCTTTTTATATATAACGAATGTTCTTTTAGCATTCTATGGGTTTTAGTTTATACTTTTTCCAAGTGTCGAGGGAAAGACACGAGTAGTAACTTCGTATCTTAACTCTTAATTTGTCGTTCCGTTCGTTTGCTCTTTCGAGGGTATTAGAAAACGTTTAGGAGTTTTACGAAGTTTCGTGAGCATTTTAGATGAGGACGATGAGACATGTTTTAAGATCTCGTTTCAGTTTCGATATCATGCCTTGAGATGTTAATGAACCAGTAGGACTGGGTTTAGGGCAAGACTTAGGTTTACTTTCGTTTTGCCCGTTGGCGATTTCTACCTGATTCTTTCCGATGAAAGTATGCGACTGGGCGCCGGCTTATATGACTTGTGTGGGAAGAATCGAGCACTCTACAGAGAACGTCTGGTGTGCTGACTAAAATTTCGGATTTTCTTGTATAGCGCGCTATGGTATCCTTGTCGGATGTAAGAGAACCTTTAGTTTTTCTGAAAGGTTTGATTACGAGTTCTTTTTTAGAGAACGTTTAGGACTTGTCCGTCGGGGCCAATCGAGGGAAATTTTGTATTTTAGAGTCACGGACGGACTGTGTATTTGGATAATATCTTTCGAGAAATATTTGCGACGTCTCGCTTTCTCGAAGATATGTCTTTTACTGTGAGATGGCTACGATCTTGTTTTTATAGAAGATGCGTTTTTCCGGTCTTGCTTGACCATGAGTGTAACACCCCCAAACCGTTCTAGGCATAAGTTGAACCACCGGCCAACAATCAAACAAGAACATGACCGACGGGCCGATCGTCTACCAAGGATCGGGAGCGCTACATGACGGGTTAACGGCCGATCCGGCCAAGGTCACGAAAAGTGCAATTCGTGATTAGGCCAGTCCGCCCGCTAACACGTCCCGTCAGACCAAAGCCTAAGGCTTCTCAACCGGTACTCGGATCTGACGTTGTGTTAGCTTGGACAAGCTAATATCAGAACAACAAGGCATTTACACAAAACATTCGCTTTATTTATTTTATATATTGTATGGTTCAAAACACACAACATAATATACAAGCGGTGGCATGCCAAGAAAGCGAAAGTACATACTTATAGTCTGAAAGCGTCTTAAGCAAAAAGATGCAAATCTACACCAGCCAGCCTAGCCTCCCGCGACCTCTACAAGCTCGCTACTGGTCACCTGAAACAACAACGAGTGAGGAGTGAGTAATCTAGCATTACTCAGCGAGTTACAATCCCCAACTAACAAATACAACCCCTCGCTATCCCACCCCAAACAATCTAAAGCGAGAGGTTCACCTAACAACACAATTCAATAACAATAAGCAATATCAGAAATACGCAGCAGGAAAAAGATTGTAAGATAACTAGCATTATGCTAGCTCACCACCAAACTCAATTTCGAAATAAATTAGGGTTTAACAACCCAAAACACGATTTTATATATATAACAAACTCGGGCCCTGGTGACGTTATGTTCCTCCTTCACTATCAGCAATATCCTATCTTCCTACCACAAAGGCCAGAAGAAGGAACTTTCAACCGACCGCGGCCCACAGTCCTTCGGGTCACCGCGCGACAGCCCACAGTCCTTCGGGTCACTGCCACATTACACCGTCGTGTAATAACTCAGCCATAGGCCATGATCCTGTCTATCTGAGTCTTCCCGATCCAGCGAATAAGGGGTTTCCTTGAACCCGCCGGGCACGAGGTCTGAAGGAACACTAACTCACCCCAATATGCCTAGCATTGTGGGTTACACAAATGCTGTCGGCCAATATATGATTAATACTAAACCCGGTAAAAATAACACAAGGTTCCTAGTATTAATCGCAAATTAACACAACCAATCATATTCCAGAATACCTAACTATCCACAACTTAGCGATATCATCTAAGCATTCCGCATTCGCTAACTAACCAATCAACCTAACCATTAGCATGCTACTACGGTTCTCAAACAATAACAAGCATGCCATCAACTCAATCAACATAACCTCAATTATTCAAACCGTTACTCAGTTAGACCCGGCCTCCTGCCATGATCCAACTTCCAAGTAACGGGATCCTGCATGAAAACAACTCAGCAATCAATTGATTATAACTCACAGTTTTTGGTTGACCGTGGCCTTGACCCCAAACCTGACTTCTGCGATCCGAACCCTTTCTCGACCTTCTCAAGTAGACCCACGTCCAGACTGGTCTTCAACTGGTATCCACTATATCTGATCTCCCTTCACTTGAACAGAACCTTCTTTAGGTGCTGACTCAAAATCAGCAGAATAACAGTTCTCGAAAACTGCCTAAATCGCTCGAAAACTATCGAAACTCGATCTTTCTTTCTTTGCTTTCTCTCTCACGTTTTGAACTGAATTTCAAGTTTTCTGAATGTGTTCAAATGAGAGGGGGTCGTGAGCTATTTATAGGAAACAGCAACCAATCAGGAATAAGCCGTGTGGCAGCCCGTGTGTCGCTTCGCATGGCTCCGGACGCATGCGCGGCGACACCTCGTGCTCCACATGGCTGGCTGCATGTCTCAGTCTCATGCAGGATGACACACCCACGTCCAGATGGCCAGCTGCATGACTGAAGTGCATGCAGGTCGACACACCATCTCACACATGGCTGGCCGCATGCTTCGGTTGCATGCATCGCAACACCTCGTGCTTGGCCGTTCCACCTCGTGCTCCACATGTCTACTTGCATGTACAGGTTTCATGTACTGCAACACCTCCTGCTTCCCTTGACACACACACTGCCAGGAGCTTGCCACCACGTCCTGAACACACACACATCTGGCCACCTCGAGCTTCTCGGTCAATTGTCCGATATCGGCCTTCCAGTGAATTTTTCGTCTTGCGATCATTCCCAATATTTTCGACGCCCGTTCTGATGATCTGATTATTTTTAATAAGCTCCAAATGAATCCTGACTTGATGGAAAATATTTCCCGAGTTTCCGGCTTCTTCGAAAAATTCCATAATACCGAAATTAGGGTTTTTCGCCCAATTTCCGGTCTTCCCGTTGTGCTTCCAAAAGTGTCATGCTTCAAACGTCCTTTAAGTTAATATACCACATTGTCTAACCATTTTCTAGTGGGAAAATTGACTCATGGTTCAGACAAAAACAATTTGATCGTCCACTAGACCACCCAAAAGATACTCGACCATTCTCTTTTTTTTTTTTTTAATGGGTTTCTACATTCTCCCCCCTTAACAGAATTCGTCCTTGAATTCTAAGGTTCTGAGGGGCCTCCTTCTTCCATCACAGCATCCTCTCGGAAGAACTCAGGGTGATCGGTTTTAAATCGCGCTTCATCTTCCCAAGTAACATGAATCCTGTTTTGTCTTCCCCAGAAAACTTGTACTTGAGCAATCTCACGATTCTTCAGCTTCCGAATACGCCGTTCTCCCAATCTGATTGGTCCTTCCGGATACGTAAGGTTTGTCCTCAACTCCTCTAGTCTCTCGGGTTCAACAGTACTTGGATCCCGTATATGTTTCCGAAGCATGGAAACATGAAATACAGGATGTAGACGCATATTCTCTGGCAGATCCAAACGGTAAGCTACCTCACCAACTTTCCCGATGATCTTGTACGGACCAATGAACCTGACCACAAGTTTCCCGACCTTGCCAAATCTGTCCTTCCCTTTCTGTGCAGTAACTTTCAAATAGACCCAATCTCCTATCTCAAAAGTTACCTCTCTTCTTGACTGGTCTGCGTACTTCTTCTGACGGTCCTGAGCCTTCTTCATGTTGGCCTGAATCGTCTCTAGCTTAATCATGGTCTCCTGTACGATAGGTGACCCAAACATTCTTCTTTCGCCCACTTCCGTCCAGCACATAGGCGTTTTCCATGGTCCGTATAACGCTTCATAAGGTGACATCCCTATGCTCGAATGATGACTGTTGTTATATGAGAACTCGACCAACGGTAAATGCTTCTCCCAAGTTCCTGCCCAATCGAGAATACACATCCGAAGCATGTCCTCGATGGTCTGAATGGTTCTCTCCGTTTGGCCATCTGTTTCTGGATGGAACGCCGTACTTCTGAATAGTTTAGTTCCCAAGGCTTCTTGCAGTGCTTCCCAGAATGATGCCGTGAACCTTGGATCGCGATCTGAGACGATGTCTGAGGGTACACCATGTAACTTCACGATTTGGTCGATGTACAGCTCGGCCAACACTTCAACTTTATCAGTGTCCCGCATAGGCAACAAGTGTGTAACCTTGGTTAACCTATCCACAATCACCCATATCGAGTTGTTCGATCTACCTGGAGCAGTGGGTAATCCAGTGATGAAATCCATGGAAATAGAGTCCCATTTCCATTGAGGTATCGGAAGACTCTGCAATAATCCTCCTGGAACTTGATGTTCCACCTTGACTTGTTGACAAGTTGCACACTGAGCAACCCATTGTGCTACTGATCTCTTCATGCCCGGCCAATGATAGTATCTTCTCACGTCTCGGTACATCTTCGAACTACCACGATGGATACTGAGTAAAGAATGATGTGCAATCCTTAGTATCTCATCTCTCAGCCCTTGTCCTTTAGGAACCGTGATCCTCCCATTAATTAGCAAGGTTCCGTCCTCCGCCAAGTAATATCCCGCATTGTTTGGCCCGGCTTGTCCTTTGAGTTCTTCAGCAATCTTCAGTAACTTCTCATCCTTAAGTTGTTCTTCTCGAATTCTCTGAATCAAGCTGGCCTGATTCACCGCTTGAAGTCCCAATGGCTCCCTTTTCTGCCCTTCCAAAACGACCAACTTCACTTGTTTCAACTCCTGGTTCAACAGCTCCACTTCTTTCTCTAAATCTGCGTCCAACTTTCTTCGACTTAAGGCGTCCGCAACAACATTCGCTTTACCAGGATGGTAGCGAATCTGTATGTCGTAGTCTGCCACAAACTCCATCCACCTACGCTGGCGCAGGTTGAGATCTGGCTGAGTGAAGAGGTATTTAAGACTTTGATGGTCCGTGTATACCTCGACTTCTTCTCCATACAAGTAAGATCTCCAAATTCGCAAAGCGAACACCACGACCGCTAACTCCAAGTCATGTGTACTGTAGTTATCCTCATGCTTCCGTAGTTGTCGCGAAGCATATGCAATGACTCGCCCATCTTGCATAAGAACACAACCTAACCCAACTCGTGAAGCATCCGTGTAAACCGTGTAAGGTTTACCTTGCTCAGGCAAAGCTAACACAGGTGCGGTCGTGAGAGCTTCCTTCAACTTCTTGAATGCCTTCTCGGTTTCTTCCACCCATAAGAAAGGAACTCCTTTACCGGTAAGTTTAGTTAAAGGCTTTGCAATGGAGGAAAAGTCCTTAACAAACTTCCGATAATAGCCCGCAAGTCCGAGAAAACTCCTTACTTCTGTCACAATGGTAGGTCGAGGCCATTCTCGTATGGCTTGGACCTTTTCTGGATCAGCAGCCACGCCCTCTCCTGATACTATGTGACCCAGAAATCCTATCTCTCTCTTCCAAAACGAGCACTTGCTGAACTTGTAGGTCGAGAAAACTCCTTACTTCTGTCACAATGGTAGGTCGAGGCCATTCTCGTATGGCTTGGACCTTTTCTGGATCAGCAGCCACGCCCTCTCCTGATACTATGTGACCCAGAAATCCTATCTCTCTCTTCCAAAACGAGCACTTGCTGAACTTGGCAAATAGCGTCTGATTTCGTAACCTCTCCATAACCAGTCTCAGATGCTCTTTGTGCTCTTCCTTACTTCTCGAGTACACCAGGATGTCATCAATGAAAATGATCACGAACTTATCAAGGTAGTCGTGAAACACTTCATTCATCAAGCGCATGAAAGCCGCAGGTGCGTTCGTGAGACCAAAGGGCATAACTACAAACTCGTACTGCCCATATCTCGTCCGAAACGCTGTCTTCATAATATCTGACTTGGCAATAGGAATTTTGTGATACCCTGATGCCAAATCAATCTTCGAAAACCAACTAGCTCCCTTTAGTTGGTCTAACAACTCGTCTATCCTCGGAAGAGGATACTTATCTTTTATCGTGATGTTGTTGGTACCACGATAATCGATACACAGCCTCATGCTTCCGTCCTTCTTCTTCACAAATAGCACAGGAGCTCCCCAAGGTGAAGAGCTCGACCGGATGAATCCATTTTCCAATAGATCCTCCAATTGTTTCTTTAGCTCGGCCAACTCCGCAGGTGCCATCCGATATGGTGCCTTAGCTATAGGTTTTGCTTCAGGCTCCAAAGTAATGGTAAAGGGATTACTCCGAGGTGGAGGTAATTCCTTTAGTGGTGCAAAGATATCCTCAAACTCTTGGACCACTTCTATGTCTTCGACCTTAACTTCATCATTAGTGGCTCCTCCACTAACCGATAAGGTCACCAAATATACATCCCCGTCTTGAAACAAATCTTGTACTCTCATTGCTGCTACCAAAGACACAGTCATACTAGGACTGATTCCATAGTATACCATCTCTGGTCGTTTACCTCTGCTGAACAACAACCTTCCTTTTCCACAGTCGATCTGAACTCCGTAGCTCGATAACCAATCCATTCCAAGGATTACCTTGTACCCTTTCAAAGGCACGACTAACAGATCTCCCACAAACTCTTTGCCTTGAATGACCAATGGAACATTCTTGATCCACTGATTTGCTTGAAGGGTTCGGTCTGCGGGGGTTAAGACGGCCACATCTATCCTGTCAACCACAAAACAATCCCAAAACTGGGCAGCTACTTCAGGGGTCACAAAACTATGTGTTGCCCCCGAGTCGAACAATACATGTGTGGGTTTACCAGCAACATGTATGGTTCCTGCCACAGTAACCCAATCAACAATATCCCAATCACAAAAACTAATCAAAATTCTCACAACCATCAATCATCATCCTAAATTTCTAAACGCGCAACCTAGCGATCAAGAAATCTATACCTAACCAGCATACTAACTAGATTTCAGCAACTAAATTTCCATTCAATAAAAAGAGGAGGTTAAGCACCCATAATACCTGTGATGGGACCGCTTGACGGTCCTGCATTGTCTGGGTTTTCTACACCTAAGGCATAAACTCTACCTCCTAGGTTTTGCTTCTTTGGTGCTGGCTCAATAGCTGGACAGCTAGGAGGAGCTCGGATCGCGAGAGGGGTCGCAGGGATTGGCTTGTTTGAACATGATGATGCATAGTGGCCCTTCCTTCCATAGAAGAAATAAGTAACATCTTCCATCCTCAGCGATGAATAACCTTGCTGGTTACTCCGTTGTCTGTTGGGACAAAACTTAGAAATATGTCCCGGTTGATCACATATGTAACATACTCCAGTGTTACCACGATTGTTGGATTGGCTTCCAAAGCCTCGCCCTTTGCCTTTGTTAGATCTTGGACCCTTGTTGAAATTCGGTCTTTCTCCTTGGCTAAACTTGGTATGTCCACCAGAATGTTGTATAATCTTCCTTTCCGCCTCTAACGCAGTCTCAACATTAACAGATTTTTCCACCAGATCCGATAAGCTGCTAAAGTTGCTTCCAGCTAAACGACTTCCAAGCTCCGACTTCAATACGTACATAAAGTTACGGATCATAGTTGCTTCATCTTCGCGCCCATCAAAAACATGTCGCCTCAACCTTGTGAACTCAGATTCGTAACTCCTCACTGGCCTATCTCCTTGAACAAGGTTCATGAATTGGCGCTCCAACCGATGCTTTTCTTCTGGAGAAAAATACTTCCTCTCAAACTCTCCCTTGAACGATTCCCATGATGTGATGGTGTGTCCACGCTGCCTGTCTATACTGTCCCACCATCCTGTTGTGTCGCCTTCCAAATAGTACACCGCGATCTTCTTCTGATACTCCTCCGGACACTCCATAGCCTCAAAGTTCTTCTCCATCATAGTAATCCACTTGCCGGCTTCAATAGGATCGGATCCTCCTTTGAACTTGTAGGATCCAATGTTCTTCATGGTAGATAATAGCTTGGAAACTTCAGGGGGTTGAGTACGCCTGCCTTGGTTACCAAGTGCCTCGGTCATCACGTCATGTAAAAGCTTCAGGGTGTTTTCCGCTCCTTGATCTTGTGGTCCTTCAGTGGCACGGTTCTGATCTGGCCTTGGGTGTGATTGAACGGATTGATCATGTTGATGTCTCCGGTCCCAATTACGACTTGGGCCAATACTCGCCAAACTGTCTTCCCTCACTCTAGTCCTGTTACCGTACACAGGAAAAGATCTTGTTCTCTGCAGAGGGGTCCTATCGTGTCCAAACATCTCACTGATGCCATTTCCATCCTCCTGATCTGATCTGTAACCCAGGTCCTCCGCATGTCCAATCCATACCCTCTCCCCATATCTGACCTCGTCCATCATCACCTGTCCCGCGATTAGCCATCTGCACACAATCAAAAGGGTAAGTCATATTCCTACTACGGGAAGCGGCTGGTTTCCTAATCATCTTTTTGCGACTCCTTTGACTCGATAAAATCATTTAAAAGCACTTGTGTCACGCATGGACGAAACCATGCTCGGATACCACCTCTGTAACACCCCCAAACCGTTCTAGGCATAGGATGAACCACCGGCCAACAATCAAACAAGAACATGACCGACGGGCCGATCGTCTACCAAGGATCGGGAGCGCTACATGACGGGTTAACGGCCGATCCGGCCAAGGTCACGAAAAGTGCAATTCGTGATTAGGCCAGTCCGCCCGCTAACACGTCCCGTCAGACCAAAGCCTAAGGCTTCTCAACCCGTACTCTGATCTGACGTTGTGTTAGCTTGGACAAGCTAATATCAGAACAACAAGGCATTTACACAAAACATTCGCTTTATTTATTTTATATATTGTATGGTTCAAAACACACAACATAATATACAAGCGGTGGCATGCCAAGAAAGCGAAAGTACATACTTATAGTCTGAAAGCGTCTTAAGCAAAAAGATGCAAATCTACACCAGCCAGCCTAGCCTCCCGCGACCTCTACAAACTCGCTACTGGTCACCTGAAACAACAACGAGTGAGGAGTGAGTAATCTAGCATTACTCAGCGAGTTACAATCCCCAACTAACAAATATAACCCCTCGCTATCCCACCCCAAACAATCTAAAGCGAGAGGTTCACCTAACAACACAATTCAATAACAATAAGCAATATCAGAAATACGCAGCAGGAAAAAGATTGTAAGATAACTAGCATTATGCTAGCTCACCACCAAACTCAATTTCGAAATAAATTAGGGTTTAACAACCCAAAACACGATTTTATATATATAACAAACTCGGGCCCTGGTGACGTTATGTTCCTCCTTCACTATCAGCAATATCCTATCTTCCTACCACAAAGGCCAGAAGAAGGAACTTTCAACCGACCGCGGCCCACAGTCCTTCGGGTCACCGCGCGACAGCCCACAGTCCTTCGGGTCACTGCCACATTACACCGTCGGGTAATCACTCAGCCATAGGCCATGACCCCGTCTATCTGAGTCTTCCCAATCCAGCGAATAAGGGGTTTCCTTGAACCCGCCGGGCACGAGGTCTGAAGGAACACTAACTCACCCCAATATGCCTAGCATTGTGGGTTACACAAATGTTGTCGGCCAATATATGATTAATATTAAACCCGGTAAAAATAACACAAGGTTCCTAGTATTAATCGCAAATTAACACAACCAATCATATTCCAGAATACCTAACTATCCACAACTTAGCGATATCATCTAAGCATTCCGCATTCGCTAACTAACCAATCAACCTAACCATTAGCATGCTACTACGGTTCTCAAACAATAACAAGCATGCCATCAACTCAATCAACATAACCTCAATTATTCAAACCGTTACTCAGTTAGACCCGGCCTCCTGCCATGATCCAACTTCCAAGTAACGGGATCCTGCATGAAAACAACTTAGCAATCAATTGATTATAACTCACAGTTTTTGGTTGACTGTGGCCTTGACCCCAAACCTGACTTCTGCGATCCGAACCCTTTCTCGACCTTCTCAAGTAGACCCACGTCCAGACTGATCTTGAACTGGTCTCCACTATATCTGATCTCCCTTCACTTGAACAGAACCTTCTTCAGGTGCTGACTCAAAATCGGCAGAATAACAGTTCTCGAAAACTGCCTAAATCGCTCGAAAACTATCAAAACTCAATCTTTCTTTCTTTGCTTTCTCTCTCACGTTTTGAACTGACTTTCAAGTGTTCTGAATGTGTTCAAATGAGAGGGGGTCGTGGGCTATTTATAGGAAACAGCAACCAATCAGGAACAAGCCGTGTGGCAGCCCGTGTGTCGCTTCGCATGGCTCCGGACGCATGCGCGGCGACACCTCGTGCTCCACATGGCTGGCTGCATGTCTCAGTCTCATGCAGGATGACTCACCCACGTCCATATGGCCAGCTTCATGACTGAAGTGCATGCAGGTCGACACACCATCTCACACATGGCTGGCCGCATGCTTCGGTTGCATGCATCGCAACACCTCGTGCTTGGCCATTCCACCTCGTGCTCCACATGTCTACTTGCATGTACAGGTTTCATGTACTGCAACACCTCCTGCTTCCCTTGACACACACACTGCCAGGAGCTTGCCACCACGTCCTGAACAAACACACATCTAGCCACCTCGAGCTTCTCGGTCAATTGTCCGATATCGGCCTTCCAGTGAATTTTTCGTCCTGCGATCATTCCCAATATTTTTCGAAGCCCGTTCTGATGATCTAATTATTTTTTATAAGCTCCAAATGAATCCTGACTTGATGGAAAATATTTCCCGAGTTTTCGGCTTCTTCGAAAAATTCCATAATGTCGAAATTAGGGTTTTTCGCCCAATTTCCGGTCTTCCTGTTGTGCTTCCAAAAGTGTCATGCTTCAAACGTCCTTTGAGTAAATATACCACATTGTCTAAACATTGTCTAGTGGGATACTTGACTCATGGTTCAGACAAAAACAATTTGATCGTCCGCGACTAGACCACCCAAAAGATACTCGACCATTCTCTTTTTTTTTTTTTTTTTTTTAATGGCTTTCTACAATGAGTATGCGTGAATTATGTAGGAATTAGTTTTCGTCCAAGGACTGCTTGGACGGTATGCCCTTATCTTGGGTGTTTCTTAGGCCAGCCTTAGATTACTGTGACTTATTGCAAGTGAATCGTAATATCGGAAGAAGGTAGAAAAGTTTCGAAAATATCGAGTACATTCATGGATATTTCAGAAGCGTGCTGGGACGCTTTATGCGGTTCAATAACTCCTCTGCCCGAAGTCTTCTATCCCACAAGACCCGCGACGCAGCTTGATCTTACCCTACCGAGCAGGACCTCTCCCGCCTATCTTAAGACCCTTCGGGAGTTTTACAGAGTTCCGAGCGGGGTTGTGTTTTGAGTCCCGGTGCATGGGGAGAATGCAGAGGATCCCCCGGAGGGATTCTTCACATGCTACGAAGCTTTCCTGACACAATGTCGCATGTGGTTCCCGATTCATGAGGCCATCGTCCGCGCACTCGACTGTTTTGAGCTGTCGATCAGTCAGCTAAACGTTGCGGCGTTGCAGAACTTTCTTGGCGTGTTGATCCTGAGCTACGATCTCGGAATGGACCACAGCCCCGATGACTTTGAAGAGCTATGGTCGACACGAAAGACCTCGATTGACTACTCATACCGCATGGCTCCTAAGAGACATATGTCGATAATCCAGGGGCATACTTCAAATGCCAAGGGATTGTTCAAGCGTTTTTTCTATGTTCGAATCGATGGCGCATCCGTCGAGGAGAACTGTCTCCCCTTGTTCCGTGGCAAATGGAACTTTCATCGTGGTACGATGGTTGGAAATTTGGTTCGTATAGATACTCAGAGGTATCTAACGCATTTTTTTTTCAGCGAACAATATCCTCCCCGCGACCCCCAGGGACCTGTATGCTAAGCGCGATCTTCTCCGCAATGGTCCGTTCTTTTGGGATTCCTTCACCCTAAACAGGATCCAGAATGCAGTGGCGCTCTACCGATCGCGAGGCATCTCCCGACCTTTATGTGAATCGGATATGGACGAGCCACACCCCGACGCTGTTCCCGATCAGAGGGAGAGATTTAGGCCCCGAAAGGACAAGGGAATCGCTCTCGAAGACAGAAACTTTGTCTCAGAAGATCTTACGCTACCCGGATGGAACCCGGGTTTCACCCCAGGTGATGGGAGTGGAACCAGCGAGGCTCCCCTTCCGAACGACTTCTTTGCCAACCTTCCTCCAAGTTTTACTACTCCAGCGTCACTGGATGAAGCGTCGAGGAGAGAGGTGGTCGCGGAAGGTTCTCAGTTGATCAATGAGGTTTAGTCTCAGAAAAATTATTTTTTTTGGCGAGTCTTCGTTTGTCGCTTCCATGTTTGACCCTTGATTTGTGTAGGGAATGCAGGTCTTTAATTCAACGCTTGACGGAAGTTTCAGAGAGGCGCGTCTTTCGCACTTCAAGGCCGAAGAAATCGAGAGGAAGTTCATCCGTTTTCATAACGAGGTTCCCGAAAGAGAGCGCAGACAGGCTGAGTCTCATTCCCGAGCTCTCATTCGTGCGGAGAGGAAAGGGAGGAGGGCAATTGCTACTGAGTTAGCGAGGAGAGCTACATTGTTTGATGCTGAGTTCAGGAGCTTCAAGGACGCTCAAGACTACGTGTGTAACACCCCCGAACCGTCCTAGGCATAGGTCAACCCACCGGTCAACAATCAAACAAGAACATGACCGACGGACGACCCACACCAAGGGTTGGAGATGAAAGGCCAACCGGCCAGCCAACAATCAAACAAGAACATGACTGACCGTCCAACCCAACACCATGGTCCGGAAGCGTACGTGACGGGTTAGGGATGATCCGGCCAGAGTCACAAAATTTACTCCACGACCTCGACCAGTTCATCCACTAACACGTCCCGCTGCGTCAAGGCACAAGGCTTTGCAACCTGTACCTAGAGTTAGCGTTTTCCGTTAGATCGAGGCCTAAGGCTTTTCAACCCGTACCACGACCTAACGTTGTGTTAGACCGGACTAGTCAAATATCAAAGTACTCATGAAGCGCATATAAAACAATTACTTTTATTGATTTAAAAAATATTCATACATTGAATAATTCAAGACTGGGCCCGGCCTAATGCCAAATCGAGTCAACATAACACAATTCACAATACCGTTTACAAAAGGCATGAAAATCTACACCGGCGGTCCTAACGTCCAGCACCATGCTATCCAATCATCCTTACCTAAAGCGACCTGCAAAAAGGACAACGGAGTTGGATGAGTAATCTAGTATTACTCAGTGAGCTGGCGGCCTCTACCCGCAACCTAGACTTTAACCCAGACAACCCAAAATAACAATCAATCTAGCCCTAGCATGCAATATAAGCTAAGGCTAAGCAAACCGTTACTAAGTTAGACTTGGCCTCCTACCATAATCTAACTTCAAGTAACGGGAACCTGCATTTAAACAAGTCAACAACCAATCCCATGTTTACCATATATACGCTTGAGTTCAGTACTCATGTAGTGTTAGACACTTAGACTATACAAGTATCATGAGCCGGTCGACCAACAATCAAACAAGAACATGATCGGCCAACCAATGATACCGCATAGCTTTAATATCCACCACCCTTCACAAGCAATCCCTCAAACACATACAGGCCAACGTCAGGCCTACACTCACAAAATACACACCAAGCCTAATCCAGTACCTAACCAGACTTAGGACTTAATGTAAGAACCTGCAAGCAAACAACCAAATACAATCACAATAATAACAAGATAGTAACTACCAATGACTCGATCTTACTCGTAACACCGTATATCGGTGCTACATTAACTCGAGGGTTCCATAACCCTCTACGACACACTAACACAACACTCTAACCTGGGCCCTGGTGACTTCGTGTTCCTCCTCTCTATCGGCAATATCCTATCTCCCTACCACAAAGGCCAGAAGAAGGAACTTTCAACCGACCGCGGCCCACAGTCCTTCGGGTCACCGCGCGACAGCCCACAGTCCTTCGGGTCACTGCCACATTACACCGTCGTGTAATCACTCAGCCATAGGCCATGACCCAGTCTATCTGAGTCTTCCCGATCCAGCGAATAAGGGGTTTCCTTGAACCCGCTGAATACGAGGCCGAGGAAACACTAGTCCACCCCAAAACATACCTAGCATGGGCGGGTTTCGCACCTGCTGTCGGCATAACACACAATATATAGGAGTCTACAAAAATATCAACCAATACTCGTAGTCCAGCCTATATGGCATAGGACCTGTAGTATCAACATCACAACCAGGAGATCGGCCTACATGGCCAAGATCCCTAAACAACAACATTATCACTAAACAACTCAACCAGTTAGTTACTCCCTTACCAAGAGATGACTAACCTCAATCAACAAGATTAATTAAACGAGTAAGCATTTAATTAAATCTACCAATCAATCTACTCAATCAAACCGTTACCCAGATAGTTCGGCCTCATGCTACGACACTATCTTTAAAGATAACGGGAATCTGCACTCAACCATATCAACACGCAAGAATATAAACCATGATGCATCCTAGTCCTAGTCAGGTTATTATCTCAGTCTTAATTCCATTTCATCTCAGCTAGCCCGTGCTAAACTGAGTCCGGTTTAATAAATAACCCCAAGGACTCTACCATGCAAGAATGTGAGCATTCTACTCTATATGAATACTCGATCTTCCCTAAGTTCCAAGTGGAACTCAAACAAGCCAGCTCACAAAACTACCCTAAATTCCAAGTGGAATTCAAACAAGCCAACTCACAGTGTTCTAGGCGAGAAGCAGCTGGTTGATCGGAGAGGACTTGGCCAAAACCCAAGGGACGACTTGACTGGACTGGACTGATATGATCTCGACTTGGACAGAACCTCGGCTTCACCATGAAGAAACTGACAGGCCTCGACAGGCTGATCTGGACTCGGACAGAACCTCCTTTAGCTTCTGGGCAGTTCTTCGGACTTCCCGGCGGAGTATCGAGCAGAACTTCGACTGATCTGAACCCGTAGAACTGAACTAACTCCGGACAGCATCTCCACTTGATCGTCAAAGGAACTGAGTGTCCTGGACGAATTCAGTTGGACAGAACCGTCCATAGGCGCTGACTCGAAATCAGTAGAGAACTGACCTCGAAAACTCTCTAAAACTCTCGAAATAGCTCGGAATCACTTGCTTTCTTTTTCTACTTCTCTCTCACGTTTTTAACTTGGTTTGGACAGGTCTGGATGTGAATAAATGAGCTGGGGTCGTGGGGTATTTATAGGAGACACCAGCCAATCAGCTTCAGGTTGGTGGCAGCCCGTGTGTCGCTTCGCATGGCTCCGGACGCATGCGCGGCGGCACCTCGTGCTCCACATGTCAGGCTGCATGTCCAGGACACATGCAGGACGCCACCACTCCTCCCACATGTCAGGATGCATGCCTGGAGTGCATGCAAGAAGCCACACCAGTACACACATGTCGATCAGCATGCTTCGGTTGCATGCGCGGAGACACCTCGTGCTTGGTCGATCCACCTCGTGCTTCTACATGTCAGGCTGCATGTACAGCTTCCATGTACGGCGACACCTCGAGATTCTGGAGACACTCAGCTTGTTAGATGCTTGACACCACGTTCTGAACTCATGCAACGAGCCACCTCGAGCTTCTCGGTCGGTTTATGCGATTTTTTACCCTTCCGGCAAATTTCTGACCCGTGATCAATCCCGAATATTTTTCCGCTCCCGTTCTGATGCTCTAAATATTTTTAATAGACTCCAGATGAATTCTGATATCCTGTAAAAATATTTCCCGAGCCTCCGGCTTCCTCGAAGAATTCCATAATACCGAAATTAGGGTTTTCGCCCAATTTTGGGTTTTCCCGTCGTGCTTCGATCCCGTCGTGCTTGCTTCCCGTCGTGCTTAATTCCCATCCTGCTTCCAACTTATGATGTCTCCAGAATAATATTTTACTGATATGAAGATTTTCAGAGAAAACTTCGTGATGAAGAAACGTCGGTCTTCAAAACGTCGAGCTTCTAAACCGTCGTACTTCCAAAATTGTTATGCTTCCAAAACGTCCGTCTGATCAATCTAAGACATCTTCTAACTATGGTCGAGCAACTTATTCGACTCATAGTTCACACACGATCACTTCTTCGACCACCTCGCTCTTCGAAATTTCCCGATCGATCTTTACCGCCCACGATTCGACCACCACAAAGACACTCGACCATTCTCTTTTTTTTTTTTTTTTTTTTTGACGGGTTTCTACATTCTCCCCCTCTTAATAGAATTCGTCCTCGAATTCTTAGTTGCACAATTGCTCATCTTCGCGACATTCTCCACTCGTCTCCATAACCTCTTTACTCTGTCCACCACGGTTACTTAAGTGTTCTCCTCAAGGCCTCCACAATCGTCTTCAGTTGAATGATCGCTGGATCATCTCTTACTGTTGCTCTGTCATAACACTCTGGTTCCCCATGATACGAACTTGTCCAGATTCCTCAAATCCTTCTCGATCTTCCTTTTCCCAAATACTGATGAAGTCCTTTCCCAACGAAGTCTTGTTTCCTCCCATCTGTCCAGTCCATACCACAGCCCAGTTCTCTGAATCTGTCTCTCCTCTTTCGCTTCGGGTTTGGGTTTGGCCTCGAACTCCCTCTACTTTAAGGTTTTCATCCCTTAAAGTTCCGATCAACGAACACACTTACTCGCTGCAACTCAAAAGAACACCTCACACACAAGTTAGTAGACAACTAATTCCAACAGTCTACAAACAACAACCTAGCAATGCTAATCAAACAACCTAGCAATGCTAACCAGCAACCTAACAGTGCTAACCAGCAACCTAGCAATTCTAGATTCCACTATCTCAATCATAATTCCTTAAACAATAAATCTTATTGCTGGACGTGACTGGTTTCCTTAATGCCTTTTGTGACTCATTTTGACTCGATAAATATTTAAAACCGATTAAATCCTGAGTTCCGGAAGCATGGACGAAACCATGCTCTGATACCACCTCTGTAACACCCCCGAACCGTCCTAGGCATAGGTCAACCCACCGGCCAACAATCAAACAAGAACATGACCGACTGACGACCCACACCAAGGGTTGGAGATGAAAGGCCAACCGGCCAGCCAACAATCAAACAAGAACATGACTGACCGTCCAACCCAGCACCATGGTCCGGAAGCGCTACGTGACGGGTTAGGGACGATCCGGCCAGAGTCACAAAATTTACTCCACGACCTCGACCAGTTCATCCACTAACACGTCCCGCTGCGTCAAGGCACAAGGCTTTGCAACCTGTACCTAGAGTTAGCATTTTCCGTTAGATCGAGGCCTAAGGCTTTTCAACCCGTACCACGACCTAACGTTGTGTTAGACCGGACTAGTCAAATATCAGAGTACTCATGAAGCGCATATAAAACAATTACTTTTATTGATTTAAGAAATATTCATACATTGAATAATTCAAGACTGGGCCCGGCCTAATGCCAAATCGAGTCAACATAACACAATTCACAATACCGTTTACAAAAGGCATGAAAATCTACACCGGCGGTCCTAACGTCCAGCACCATGCTATCCAATCATCCTTACCTAAAGCGACCTGCAAAAAGGACAACGGAGTTGGATGAGTAATCTAGTATTACTCAGTGAGCTGGCGGCCTCTACCCGCAACCTAGACTCTAACCCAGACAACCCAAAATAACAATCAATCTAGCCCTAGCATGCAATATAAGCTAAGGCTAAGCAAACCGTTACTAAGTTAGACTTGGCCTCCTGCCATAATCTAACTTCAAGTAACGGGAACCTGCATTTAAACAAGTCAACAACCAATCCCTAGTTTACCATATATACGCTTGAGTTCAGTACTCATGTAGTGTTAGACACTTAGACTATACAAGTATCATGAGCCGGTCGACCAACAATCAAACAAGAACATGATCGGCCAACCAATGATACCGCATAGCTTTAATATCCACCACCCTTCACAAGCAATCCCTCAAACACATACAGGCCAACGTCAGGCCTACACTAACAATATACACACCAAGCCTAATCTGGTACCTAAGCAGACTTAGGACTTAATGTCAGAACCTGCAAGCAAACAACCAAACACAATCACAATAATAACAAGATAGTAACTACCAATGACTTGATCTTACTCGTAACACCGTATATTGGTGCTACATTAACTCGAGGGTTCCATAACCCTCTACGACACACTAACACAACACTCTAACCTGGGCCCTGGTGACTTCGTGTTCCTCCTCTCTATCGGCAATATCCTATCTCCCTACCACAAAGGCCAGAAGAAGGAACTTTCAACCGACCGCGGCCCACAGTCCTTCGGGTCACCGCGCGACAGCCCACAGTCCTTTGGGTCACTGCCACATTACACCGTCGTGTAATCACTCAGCCATAGGCCATGACCCCGTCTATCTGAGTCTTCCCAATCCAGCGAATAAGGGGTTTCCTTGAACCCGCTGAATACGAGGCCGAGGAAACACTAGTCCACCCCAAAACATACCTAGCATGGGCGGGTTTCGCACCTGCTGTCGGCATAACACACACTCGACACAATTATCCCTAGGAAATACCTAAGGGACAAGACTCCACCCCAAAACTAAACAATATATAGGAGTCTACGAAAATATCAACCAATACTCGTAGTCCAGCCTATATGGCATAGGACCCGTAGTATCAACATCACAACCAGTAGATCGGCCTATATGGCCAAGATCCCTAAACAACAACATTATCACTAAACAACTCAACCAGTTAGTCACTCCCTTACCAAGAGATGACTAACCTCAATCAACAAGATTAATTAAACGAGCAAGCATTTAATTAAATCTACTCAATCAATCTACTCAATCAAACCGTTACCCAGATAGTTCGGCCTCATGCTACGACACTATCTTTAAAGATAACGGGAATCTGCACTCAACCATATCAACACGCAAGAATATAAACCATGATGCATCCTAGTCCTAGTCAGGTTATTATCTCAGTCTTAATTCCATTTCATCTCAGCTAGCCCGTGCTAAACTGAGTCCGGTTTAATAAATAACCCCAAGGACTCTACCATGCAAGAATGTGAGCATTCTACTCTATATGAATACTCGATCTTCCCTAAGTTCCAAGTGGAACTCAAACAAGCCAACTCACAAAACTACCCTAAATTCCAAGTGGAATTCAAACAAGCCAACTCACAGTGTTCTAGGCGAGAAGCAGCTGGTTGATCGGAGAGGACTTGGCCAAAACCCAAGGGACGACTTGACTGGACTGGACTGATATGATCTCGACTTGGACAGAACCTCGGCTTCACCATGAAGAAACTGACAGGCCTCGACAGGCTGATCTGGACTCAGATAGAACCTCCTTTAGCTTCTGGGCAGTTCTTCGGACTTCCCGGCGGAGTATCGAGCAGAACTTCGACTGATCTGAACCCGTAGAACTGAACTAATTCCGGACAGCATCCCCACTTGATCGTCACAGGAACTGAGTGGCCTGGACGAATTCAGTTGGACACAACCGTCCCTAAGCGCTGACTCGAAATCAGTAGAGAACTGACCTCGAAAACTCTCTAAAACTCTCGAAATAGCTCGGAATCACTTGCTTTCTTTTTCTACTTCTCTCTCACGTTTTTAACTTGGTTTGGACAGGTCTGGATGTGAATAAATGAGCTGGGGTCGTGGGGTATTTGTAGGAGACACCAGCCAATCAGCTTCAGGTTGGTGGCAGCCCGTGTGTCGCTTCGCATGGCTCCGGACGCATGCGAGGCGGCACCTCGTGCTCCACATGTCAGGCTGCATGTACAGGACACATGCAGGACGCCACCACTCCTCCCACATGTCAGGATGCATGCCTGGAGTGCATGCAAGAAGCCACACCAGTACACACATGTCGATCAGCATGCTTCGGTTGCATGCGCGGAGACACCTCGTGCTTGGTCGATCCACCTCGTGCTTCTACATGTCAGGCTGCATGTACAGCTTCCATGTACGGCGACACCTCGAGCTTCTGGAAACACTCAGCTTGTTAGATGCTTGACACCACGTTTTGAACTCATGCAACGAGCCACCTCGAGCTTCTCGGTCGGTTTACGCGATTTTTTACCCTTCCGACAAATTTCTGACCCGTGATCAATCCCGAATATTTTTCCGCTCCCGTTCTGATGCTCTAAATATTTTTAATAGACTCCAGATGAATTCTGATATCCTGTAAAAATATTTCCCGAGCCTCCCGCTTCCTCGAAGAATTCCATAATACCGAAATTAGGGTTTTCGCCCAATTTCGGGTTTTCCCGTCGTGCTTCGATCCCGTCGTGCTTGCTTCCCGCCGTGCTTAATTCCCATCCTGCTTCCAACTTATGATGTCTCCAGAATAATATTTTACTGATATGAAGATTTTCCGAGAAAACTTCGTGATGAAGAAACGTCGGTCTTGAAAACGTCGAGCTTCTAAACCGTCGTGCTTCCAAAATTGTTATGCTTGCAAAACGTCCGTCTGATCAATCTAAGACATCTTCTAACTATGGTCGAGCAACTTATTCGACTCATAGTTCACCCACGATCACTTCTTCGACCACCTCGTTCTTCGAAATTTCCCGATCGATCTTTACCGCCCACGATTCGACCACCACAAAGACACTCGACCATTCTCGTTTTTTTTTTTTTTTAACGGGTTTCTACAACGTGGGTGACTTCCGCGAATGCCGCGGTTCGGTTGGTACCCTTTGAAAGTCGCAGAACGCTGATTTCTCTTTTCTCTCCGAGGTTGCTGAGATGTCGGACCTCATGGATGGGTGCGCCCAGGCCGAGTCGATGGTTCCTCCAATCGAGGTTTCGGAGGACAAGACGGAAGCGGGAGCCGATGCTGCGGATGAGGGAGGAGAAGTAGATCAGCCCGCGGACTCATTTGGAGCCTCGATTTCCGGGTATCTTGATCTTGATCTCTGAAGGTCGTCGGGATTGTTTTCCCTTTGCTTTTATCTCAAGATTTCGTGTAGTGTTTTAGGCCGAGTGTGGCCGTTCGTTATTTGAGTGTGCTATGGCCTTGCAAGGTCATTTGACTATGTATGCGGGACTGGCCGTTGGCGGCTTCGAATCCCAGCCGCTCTGCGGCCTTTTTATATATAACGAATGTTCTTTTAGCATTCTATGGGTTTTAGTTTATACTTTTTCCAAGTGTCGAGGTAAAGACACGAGTAGTAACTTCGTATCTTAACTCTTAATTTGTCGTTCCGTTCGTTTGCTCTGTCGAGGGTATTAGAAAACGTTTAGGAGTTTTACGAAGTTTCGTGAGCATTTTAGATGTGGACGATGAGACATGTTTTAAGATCTCGTTTCAGTTTCGATGTCATGCCTTTAGATGTTAATGGACCAGTAGGACTGGGTTTAGGGCAAGGCCTTGGTTTACTTTCGGCTCTAAGGCTATGCGACGACTAATCGGCTTTCTTTTGCCCGTTGGCGATTTCTACCTGATTCTTTCCGATGAAAGTATGCGACTGGGCGCCGGCTTATATGACTTGTGTGGGAAGAATCGAGCACTCTACAGAGAACGTCTGGTGTGCTGACTAAAATTTCAGATTTTCATGTATAGCGCGCTATGGTATCCTTGTCGGATGTAAGAGAACCTTTAGTTTTTATGAAAGGTTTGATTACGAGTTCTTTTTTATAGAACGTTTAGGACTTGTCCGTCTGGGCCAATCGACGGGAATTTTGTATTTTAGAGTCACGGATGGACTGTGTATTTGGATAATATCTTTCGAGAAATATTTGCAACGTCTCGCTTTCTCGAAGATATGTCTTTTAATATCGTAGTTCTACTTGTTGCTGCGGGTGTTCCTACTCGCTGGATGGGATTGTTTTGGTTACTTCAGCCGTTGGGGCTTCAGCTGGATCTACGACCGTTTCATGAGTCGGGCTGTCCGTTGGCAAGGCGATGGACTCGGGGACTATGTCGCTGTCTGGAGTCGTTGCCTGGTCGGGTGATTCTGGATCACTTTTTATGGAGCTCTCGGGAGCGTTTTGAGCTTTCTTAGCCCGCTTCGGGTTGACCGCGACGGTGTTCCAAGTTTGTCGTAGTTTATGCTCGGACAAGAAGCAGAGCCTAGACTGTTTCTGGCATCCCCAGGTTACCGCTGTTCCGTTTGGTGTTGGGAACTTGATGCCAAGGTGATAAGTCGACGGTACCGCTTTCATGGCATTGATCCAAGGAGTTCCCATGATGACATTTTAGATGGCCGGGTTATCGACTACCGCGAAGTCGACGATTTTTTTCACCTCTTTACCATCACTGGGAGTTTGATTGATCCGAGGGTCATTGACGTTGCACCTGAGAAACCGGTAAGAGGTTTTGGTTCTGGGACGACTTCTCCGAGTTCAATGTTCATCCTCCGGAGGGTATCGCGGAAGATGACGTTGACTGTGCTTCCCGTATCGATAAGGATCCTTCCCACTTCCAGGTCTCGGATTACCAGATCGATAACCAATGGGTCGCAGTGAGGTATGTCGATTCTGATGGTTTCCCGCTCTTCGAAGACGATCGTATCGTTAGGGGCGTCGTCAGTTGGGGACCGAGCCAGCAAGCTTGAACTCGTCTCAGCCTTCCATCCATAATCTTTGATCGACGAGATCGAATCGCGATAGAATTGCGATCCCCCGATGATCATGCTCACCCTTCGACGGTTGCTGTTGTTCCCTCGGTCATCCTGCCTCCTGCCGCGTTTCTCGCCCGACTAATTTTCGCGGGTGTCGTTTTTGGGGGACTCTTTATCAGTTTTGGGAGGGCGATCGGAATCCAGGAGGAGGTCTTTTATGCATGTGACCTTCGAAATTTCGCCGGCGAGGAGCTTCGCACCAAGCCTTGCGCCGAGAACCTTGCAGTTCATAGTGGAATGACCTCTGGTCTGGTGGAACTCGCAGTAGGAGTTGATAGCGTAATTATGCTCGTGGTGGACATACCTGTCGTTGCGAGGGTTTTTCCTTCTCGCGGACGTCTTCTGCGGGTTGTACTTCTTGGAAAGGACTTTCATCTCTTCTTCCATCATGATGAAGTCCGTTGCCTTGTGAAGAGCGTCCTGTATTGTTCTCGGTTGTTCAAGGGATATCCATTGCCGGAGTTTCGACATGTACCAGAGAGTTTTCCACAAGGCATCGACTGCCACTTTGTCGCTGATTCCAGTGACTCTTGCCATTACCAGCTTGAACCTGTTCATGAATTTGCAGAGTGTTTCGTCTTCTCTTTGAGATAGAATCCAAAGGTCGACGTCTGAGGTTTCCCTGTCCATAAACATGGAATACTGTTTGAGAAACTCCGAGGCGAGCTGACGGAAACTTCCGATGGAGTTTCGTTTCAGATGAGAAAACCATTCGAGCGCGGCTCCTTTGAGGTTTTCGACGAAGAGGAGGCAGTAGCCAGCGTCTCGTTCGCGTTCCTTGAGTTTGCACCTTCCCATCGCGATCTGGAAAGACTGCAGATACGCCATCGGGTCGGTGGTGCCATCGTAGACGGGAATTTTGATCTTCCCGGGATCTGAGATGTTAGTTTTCATGATCCGGGCAGTGAACGGAGTTTTCCGCGCTTCCTCGAGAAGTCTGTCGATCTCGGGTGCAGCGCTTGTCGCGTGGTGAATCTGCGACTTTACCACCTTGAATTATGCCGCAGTTTTTGCGATGTACTTGCGGAGATCATGGATCTCATCAGGATTTCTGGCGGCCTTGCGTACCTGTCGGTGTTGGCTGCGGTGGATCTGAGCCTGATTCTCGGCCAGTTCTTCCGGCTCTACCCAATAGAGGTTTTCTTTTTCCTCTGTCATGGGCTTTTCGAACGACGCATCCTGCCGAGCGGACTGGCTTCGCGTTCTTCTCGGATGGACGTCGGCACCTCCGTCCGAGTGATCGGACTGGTCGCTTATGTCCAGATCGATCTGCTCGATATCGCCTCCTTCGTTGCTCCCGGCGGGAGGTGGAAAGTTCTCCGCGGTCGTTTGTGCGCCTGGCGGGACTGTTTCGTCAGGGTTCTGACCTGAAGAATCCTTATCTGCCCGTGTGGCCCGATCGCTCGGAGTCTCGAAATCGAGTCTTCTGCCGCTGCGGGCTCTTGTGGCCCCGCGCGGGTTTTTACTCTTGGCCTTCGCCGTTAAGGTTTCCACCTGTTTTGCGAGAGAGGCCACGAGCTTTCCTAGTTCGTCCGACTTTTTCTGAGCGGAGGCGAACATTTCTTTCATCTGGTCCAGTATTACGGCGTTCGTAGTGACCGTGGATACGTTTCCAGCCGGAGTTCTATCAGCGTTGGCATTGACGGAAGTCCCATCGTGCGTTTACTTGTCTTTGTCAGCGTCGATCGTCATACCTGACTGAGCGTGCCCGGTTGCGTGAGAGATAGATTCGTACCCCCCCTCCTTCTAGCGCCAAACTGTGGGAACCGGAATTCACACCGTCGAGATTTGTTAATCGGAGGAAAGCCAAGCTAACCTAGCCTTCCCTGAAGGTCCCGATTATCTGCTGGGCCACGCACAACACAATCAATATGAAAGAGTCGAAAGTAATAAATCGTAAAAGAGAGAAAAGAGAACAAAGAGGTCTTATTTCCGAATTCGCGTTTGAGCGTGAACAACAGGTAAGATCCTAGGCCACGAGAGCTGTCGGTACGTTCGCTAGTCTAGCCACCTAAGTTTTAACCTAGTCGAGTCGCAGCTCGATAGTAAAAACGGAAAAATGCCTAAATTACTCTAAGTATTAAGTTTGCTCTGAGAAAGCCCTTTTGCTCCTCGCCTTAAGCCCTCCTTATATACTGTCTCTAGGTCGGTTTACACCTTTTCCTAGGCCGGATGTGTCGCGAGATGGGCTTTTCCATTTTTCATCACCCTTCATGATTATCTTCGGAAACTTGACATTTATCTTTTCCTGCGAATAAAAAATAGACCTTCATATCAGCCTTGGGCTCAATACTGTTCTAAAATTGTAAGTGGGCCGTTTAGCCGCGGTTCAGGCCCCTTTTGGGCCGTTTTGGGACATAGACGTTTTTACGATTTTTCCTAAGAAACAGCCGTTGGTTTTTCAGAAAAGATTCCAATTCCCCGTATAGTTAAGGCAACTGGTGTTCAAGCTAACCATAGTCGTTTTATACGGCAGGAAGGAACCCGTTTCGACGACCAAGTTTTTATAACTTTTCCCGAAGTCTTTCTTTGATAATCCTAAGCGAGACGAGACATGGGCATTGCGTCCAAGGGCCCGAGGATTGTGTTATGGGAACTTAGACGAGGATGCACGGTTTCGGGACAGGAGGTCAGTCCTTGCCCATGGGCGAGGTGACCTCGGCGCGGGTCGTCCTCGCCCATGGGCGAGGTGACCTCGGTGCGGGTCGTCCTCGCCCATGGGAGAGGTGACCTCGGTGTGGGTCATCCTCGCCCATGGGCAAGGTGACCCAGGTTGAGACGGTCCTCACCCTAGGGCGAGGTGGTCGGTCCTTGCTTACGATTGAGACCTCATCCAAACTGATCCTCTTCTCGATGTTCCTCGGTTCGCATCCGCGAAAAGCTGTCTTTTACTTGATTAACTGTTTTCCGGGAATGTCTAATTTTCAAGGATCGATCAAGAGTTGGTTTCCCGGGAACTTTTAGGCATTGATTCCGTCGTGACCAGTTTTGACCCCAACACTCACGGACCATAAGAGCCTGAAGTACATTTTCACTCAACCTGAGTTGAATCTAAGGCAGAGGAGATGGATGTGGGAACCGGAATTCACACTGTCGATTATAATGATTAAGTATGGAGGAAAACCAAGAAAACCCGATTTTCCCTGAAGGTCCGAATTCTGTGCGTAATCACTTTCAGAGCGTAAAAAGATAGATAGCAAGATAAAGATAAATAGTCGGTCGGTGGCGTTTTATTAATGAAATAGTATGAATACAGGACTACTCCGAGAGGAGTAGAGATATGCTAACTAGACAAAAGCAGAACAGAAAGGCGGCAAAACTTTCTAAGCCTTGCCTTGCTAGTCTAACCACCAAAGTTCTAAGTTCCCTAAGCTAGCCGGAGTTCTCTAAGTCTAAATTCTCAGATCCCTTTTCTTCTGCTCCAGCTCTCCTTATATAGTTGTTTTAGGTCGGTGGCCCATTTACTCCTTTGCCTTTGGGCCCAAGTTTATCTCTTTTGAGAATATTCCATTTTTTCGTCGATCATTGTAGTTATCCTCGAATCTTGATATTTATCTTCATAAACTTAACGTTTATCCTACTTCCGCGAGTTAGGATAAACCGTCATAACTCCCATTGGGCTCGGGTCCCTTCTAAATCGTAGATTGGCCTCTAGACACGTTTAGATCCTCTCGGGCCATTTTTAGGCCTTCGGGCCATTTTTAGGCCTTCGGGCTTTTCTACGATTTTAGTCGTAAAACTTTGAGAGTAACTCCGATCGAGACGAAACGAGAGGTATATGATCCAAAAGTCGGATATCACAACTATATGGAGGACATGAGAGTCGAAACGAGTTGGACTGACCGCGATTGGATTGTCCTCTCCCATGGGCGAGGTGACCTTGGTGATGGTCGTCCTTGCCCATGGGCGAGGTGACCTTGGTGATGGTCATCCACGCCCATGGGCGAGGTGACCGTGGTGCTGGTCGTCCTCACCAATGGGCGAGGTGACCTTGGTGATGGTCGTCCTCGCCCATGGGCGAGGTGACCGTGGTGCTGGTCGTCCTCGCCCACGGGCGTGGTGACCTCGGTGATGGTCGTCCTCGCCCATGGGCGAGGCGGACAAGTGAGAACGGTCCGGTTCTCGGGTCTTGACCTGTCTCTTTTCGTACCGATCTTTCCGGAGACCCTCGTCCATAAGTATTTGTATTCTTCCGATCTTTCTTTCAAGAAGTCTTTCGTGAAGAATTTGCTAAAATGATAATCTTAGCCGTTGATTTCGAGATAACCGTTTTCGACCCCAACAGTTAGCCCCCCAGCCTGCAAGACTCGGAGACGATTTTGCGGGCGAGTGAAGTGTTTTTAATCGGAATTTTCGGTTAAGGGTACGTTTTCTCGTAGATTGTCCTTTGAGATTATTTTACTGCGGAAATCCACGTCAGCCTCATATCCTTATAAGTAGCAACTCATCAATTACCATTCTTCACACATCTTATTCCTTCAAACTTTTCTCTCTTCATTCTCTCAGGAAAGAATGTCTTCCTCCCAAAACAAAAAGAAGAACTCCAACGTCGAGATGGGTGAGGCCAGCCCGGTTCTACCGATTCCGGCCATTCATGAAGCCACTCCAACTTTCGTTGCCGGATTCCTTTCTTTCAAAGAGAGGCTATCCAGGCGTAGTGCCGAAAAGGAAACTAGTCGGACCACTGCTGAAATGTCGGCTATCCCTTCCTCGTCTGCGCTGTCGATCTCAGCCGAAGGAAACAAGTCTCTGAACGATGCTGCGCCCCTCGTAGGAACGGATACGGCACCTGTGCAAGTGCCGGAGGTCTTGGCCCAACCTTCGGGCTCTTCCAGTACCCCGATCCCGATTCCTGAGAAAGGACAAGTAATGGAGTTGATGCCTCCGCCTTTGGACAGGAAAGAGATCGTCCTAGGGCTTCTTGCGCCTAGTGCTGCTCCGCTGCCCAAAGGTCGCAAAAGGAATGGCGCCACAACCGAGACTGCCAAGAAGAGGAAATGTTCCGAAGGTGCGGAAGGAGATGCGGAAGGAGAGAATTCGGGGCCTTTACCGCAATATCGTGCCAAGGTTCGTTTTCGAAAAACAAATTTTCTTGTAGGATACTTTGTTCTTCAATTATTCTGACTCTTATTTCGTTCGCAGTTCATATCGTTGATCGACGGGATGATTAGTGACTGTGGTTCGAAGATGGAGCGTTTGACAGAGGGCCTAGCAGAGTCGCGGGAGGCGTTGAAACGAATTGAGGCCACGCTGAAATCTACTGAGGATGCTCACGCTGCTGAGACTTCGCAGCTGGAGGTTCAGGTCAGCGGTCTCGAGCGGGATCTCGGAAAGTCGGCGAGTGCTTTCTTTAGGATGAAGAAATAGAAAAAAGCCAAGGCTTCCGAAGTCCGTAGTCTTCAGCGCCAAATCCATAGTCAAGAGGAACCGAGGACTCGTGAGCCAGCGGGGACCGTTCTCCCGCGGGACGAGTTTCATGCCTGCCTAACGAGGATGGCTGTTCTGTTTGATTCCCTCATGGCAGTCCGTAAGAAGGATCTGGCCCTGGCGGCCATCGAGGGAGGTCTAGGTGAGATCCAGCTACTCAAAGGCAAAGCAGTTCTGACTCTGGACTCTGAAGAGGCCAGGCTACTGTCTCATAAGGAGGAACTGATGGCCTCCGAAGGTGACTTCGATTCGATCCTCTCTCTCTTGAAATCTGAATGCACCCTCACGCCGTGGTTGGAAAAGACCGAAGGGCAAGGCCGTGCGGCCGAAGAAGGCGAGGGCGATGCAGTCGAGAGAGGTGACAGTGAAGTGGCTGAGGGAGGTGATGGCGATGCGGTCCCGAGCTCCGATGAGGTTGAGGATGAAGGCGGTGCTCAGAGGAGTGCCTAGGGTAACGATCCTTTCGGGGATTTTCTTTGTTTTGTTTTGGCCTGTTCATGAGGCCGTAATTTTTATTTTCCGGGACTGGCCGTTGGTGGCTTCGAATCCCTGCCCATGTTAGGGCTTTTTGTAAGATGCTTGGTTCAATCTATAAAACTTTTCGGTTGTTATAAATCGAGAGAACTTATGTTTTTCGAAGTTAGAGGGCGAGGGTGTGAGTTTTCGTCTCACCCCCCCCCCCTCGGATGATCACCGTATCCATCGTTTATTGAGTACGCGAGTTTACGTGGTTTTCTGCTTTATGCGAAGGCTCGTGAAAACGTACAGATTTAAGTGAAGAGACAAGTTTTGGGATCTCATATCAGGGTGTTGATATTATGCCTTTGAGATGTCAAGATCCAGCAAGGTTGGGTTTAGGGCTAGACTTAGGTTTACAATCGGCTGAGGCTATGCGATAACAAGTCGGCTTTCGTTTTGCATGTTTGCGATTTTAACCTGATTCGTACCGATATAAAGTCCGCGAATTGTTATTGGCTTATACGACTTGTCTTGATACGAATCGAGCTACCTCCAAAGGCCGTTTGGAGATGCTGACCAAAATTTCAGATTTCTTGTATAGCGCGATATGGTATCCTTGTCGGATGTAAGAGAGCCTATCCTTTCGAGGGCGGCTGATGTCTGTTTAGGATGTTAGGGTTCGTTTGTTGTGATCAGCAACAAAGAAATGATGCCAGTTTAAAGGCATTTTACCGTTAGAGGTGTACTAAGTTTGTTTTGGAAACGAGAACGTCGTTTTTGTAGATGTTAAAAAAATCGTAACTTTAAGCGTGCGGAGCCGAAAGTTGACCTATTCTTTTGTGCCGCATTTGTTCGCGGGCTTTTTCCAAAGGATGCCTCTTTTACGAGCGTTCGGGAGTTTTGTCGGATTTAGTGTGATAACTAATCGATTTTGCTTAGGCGCTTAGAGCGAGTCTTAGATTGCCACTTTAGCCGTTTGGTGAATAGCGGGATTGGCGACCGTAAGGTCGCGTTTTTCCGTAAAAAAATTCGAAAAAGGTCGAGTTTTTTGAAATTCATGGGAGTATACGAGTATACGTACCCACTCCCCCCCCCCTTTTTAAGATGGGGGGATAACTGAACTCGCTTGGCGAGCTGCCTACGTACCCTTTTTTCGGGGATCAAGCCATCTTGTAGTTCTTAGTTCCCACGTTGCGATTAGTGGTAGTATTTTTTAAGATGCATCGCGTTTCAGGTTCTTTGGATCTTGATGTCTTGCATGTTCGCGATTTGGTACGATCCTGGTCGGACCACCTTTATGACCTTGTATGGTCCTTCCCAGTTTGCTCCCACTTTTCCTGCGTTACGTTCGGCAGTGTTTTGGAAGACTTTGCGCAGAACCAGATCACCTTCCTTGAACCTGCGGTGGCGAACGTTTGAATTGTAGTATTTCGCGGCAGCGTGCTGGTAGTTCTGGATTCTTATGAGAGCATGGTCTCATCACTCGTTAATGAGATCGAGATCGTCCAGCAGCATCGCGTTGTTGAGATCTTCTCGTTCGGGGAGGAATCTTCTCCGCACTCCGGGAAATTCTACTTCCCCTGGGATCATGCATTCCGCCCCGTAAACAAGGGCGAAGGGGGTTTCTCCCGTAGCCCGTTTTGGGGTTGTACGATGTGACCAAAGAACTCCTTCGAGCTCATCTGCCCATCGTCCCTTTTTGGCTTCTAAGCGCTTTTTAACCCGTCAAGGACGGTTTTGTTAATGGTCTCTGCCTGACCGTAACATTGTGGATATCTAGGAGTTGCCTTGTTCAGCCGTATCTTCCACTTCTCGCAGAACGCTTCAAATCGGGTAGAGATGAACTGAGATCCATTGTCTGTTACGATTTCGTAAGGGACCCTGTGCCTGGTGATAATGTTCTTCCATACGAAGCTCTGGACTTGTACGTCTTTGATACTTGCGTAGGATTCTGCCTCTACCCACTTCGAAAAGAAATCCGTAAGGACCAAAAGGAAGCGTTTCTGTTTTGAATTGTGTAAAGGTCCGACGATATCCATGGACCATCGCATAAAGGGATACGGAGATGAAATGGACGAGAGGACCTCCGCAGGTTGATGGATGGTGGGCGCGTGCCTTTGGCATTTTTCGCATTTTCGTGTGAATTTCTTGCAGTCTTTGATCATAGTTGGCCAGTAATAACCGTGGCGTTTTATTTTGACTGCGAGTGACCTTCCACCGGAGTGGTTTCCGCACGATCTGGAATGGACCTATTCCATCACTTTTCTCGCTTTCTCTCCCTCGGCGCAGGTCATGAGTGGGCCGGAGAATCTCCATTTATAGATTTCTCCCTCTACTGTTACATATCGTGCGGCTTGGGTTTTAGTTTTGCGTGCCGCCCATTTCTCGGCGGGCAGCGTTCCGTCAACTATGTAGGCTCGGATCGGCTCTAGCCATGGGCTGTCCCAACCGTATTCCGGCTGATCCATCTTTCCTTCTGGTGGATCTTCGATTTCCTCCGAATCTTCGATTTGTCCCCAAATCAGATTGGCGATCACCGGCGGTCCGATGCTCGGATGTTCAATGAATTCCACGGGGATTACCCGTTTTAGTCCTGGATCCGAGCTTGACGCGAACGCGGCCAAGGCATCTGCCTGGGTGTTTTCCGAGCGAGGAATTCTGGTGAGGGCGAAGTGGTTGAAGTCTTGGGCCAGGTCCTGGACGAGTTTTAGATATGCGTCCATTCTTTCATCCCTTGCCTCGTATTCTCCGATGTATTGATTTGCGACTAACTGAGAATCGCAGTAAGCGTGGATGTTGCAAATCTTCAGCCCATGGGCTAGTCGTAATCCTGCAATGAGTGCTTCATATTCAGCCTCGTTGTTTGATGCATGGAATTCTAACCGAAACAACTGCTCCAAGATTTCCCCGGTGGGCGACGTGAGCCGAATCCCAATTCCGGATCCTTGTTTGGACGATGATCCATCGACGTGAAGAACCCAAGTTGAATCTGGTTTCGTGTTTGTCATATCCCCCGTGGGCATTTCTACTAAGAAATCCGCCAGCACCTGAGAGTTTGCGCAGGTTCTTGGGCGGCACTCGACATCGTACTCGCTCAGTTCGATTGCCCATTTCGCGAGCCGTCCTGACTGACTCGGACTGTGCAGAATCATGCGCAGGGGAAAGGTGGTGAGAATCACTATGGTATGAGATTGGAAATATGGCCTGAGCTTTCTCGCCGATGTTACAACAGCGAATGCTAGTTTTTCCATCAAGGGGTACCGCGTCTCAGCGTCCAGCAAGGTTTTACTTATGTAAAAGATTTGTTTTTGTTCACCGCGTTCTTCTCTGATCAAAACGCCACTTACTGCTGTTGCGGAGACTGCGATGTGTAAGAATAGAGGTTCTCCCTCTACTGGTTTTGCAAGAACAGGAGGAATGGCCAGGTAACGCTTCAGCTGTTGGAAAGCCTTTTCGCACTCTTCCGACCATTCGAACTTTTTGTTCCCTTTCAACGTGTCGTAGAAAGACAGGCACTTGTCTGTCGAACGTGAGATGAAACGGTTCAAAGCTGCGACCCTTCCGGTTGGCCTTTGAGTTCTCGTTTTGTCTTTGGTGAGACCATTTCTATCAGTGTGTTTATCTGTTTGGGGTAGGCCTCGATCCCGCGACACATGACCAGATAACCGAGAAACTCTCCTGATGCGACTGCGAACCTACATTTTGTCGGGTTTAGTTTCATGTTATGTAGGTTCAGCCTTGCGAAGCACTCTTCCAAGTGGGACACGTGGTCGTGTTTGTCAAGGGATTTTACGAGCATGTCATCGATGTACACTTCCATAGTCTTTCCGAGCTATTCGGCGAACATTCGATTGACAAGTCGCTGGTAAGTAGCACCCGCATTCTTGAGACCGAAAGGCATTACCTTGTAGCAATACGTTCCGCGGTCAGTGATAAATGCGGTCTTCTCGCGATCGTCGGGATTCATCATGATTTGATTGTACCCGGAGAAGGCGTCCATGAATGATAAAAAGTTCGTTCCCTGCTGTTGCTTCGACCAGTCGGTCAATGTGCGGAAGTGGGAAGCAATCTTTTGGACAAGCCTTGTTGAGATCGGTGAAGTCGACGCATACTCGCCATTTGCCGTTTTTACTTTTTGACCACGACGGGATTGGCGAGCCAATCCGGGTATCTGACTTCTGTTATTGACCCTACTTTGAGGAGTTCCTCAACTTCCTCGTTTACCGCGGTAGCACGCTCTGGTCCTAGCTTCCGCCATTTTTGTTTTACGGGTTTGTAGGTCGGGTCAATGTTGAGTTTGTGACATGTTATGCCGATGTCGATTCCTGGCATATCCTCTGCGGCCCAAGCGAACGTATCGAGGTACTTTTTAAGACAAGCCATGAGCTCTGTTCTCAATGGTTCGCAGAGGTTGGCTCCGATCTCGACGCATCGTTTTGGGCGGGATTCGTCGAGACAGACTGAGATTACCGGTTCGCAAGTTGGTTCGCGCTTCCCTTCTAGAGCTTCGACCCTCTGTGACTGCCAGAAGACTTCCGAGTCTTGTTCTGGGGCGCCCTCGTCGAGAGTCAGCTTTCTTTTCTTCTTGTGGGAAGCTTCGATCGCAAAGTTCTTTCTTTTTAACTCAGCGGCGAAACATACTTGTGACACCCAGTGGTCTCCTTGAATTGTTTCGACTCCTTGAGGGGTCGGAAATTTAATGGCATAGGTGGAATGTCGATGGGATCGCTCTCATGGAATTCAGCCACGGAGTTCCAATGATTACATTGTACGATGTTGGGTGATCGACGACCAAGAATTCCATGATTTTTACGACGCTCCCAGCTTTAACCAAGAGGTTGATTGAGCCAAGGGTCATAGTAGCGTCTCCTGAGAGTCCGAAAATTGGACTGGGACCTTCTGTGATGGCGCACAGGTCGATTTCCATTCTCTTGAGGGTGCTTTTATAGATAATGTTGGCCGAGCATCCGGTGTCGACCAACACTCTTGCTACGACGATGTCCTGGATTGTCAGTTCGATGACAAGGAGATCGTTGTGAGGTTTGACCTGGTCGGCCGTTACTATGTCCTTGAAAGAGACGACATCGTGAGCTACTGGAGCGGACATCTTGTATCTTTAATCTTTAATCGTTTGTGATTTTTGAGTTAAAGAATTCGACCCCCCCCCCCTCCTTCTAGCGCCAAACTGTGGGAACCGGAATTCACACCGTCGATTTTAATGAATAAGTATGGAGGAAAATCAAGAAAACCCGATTTTCCCTGAAGGTCTGAATTCTGTGCGTAATCACTTTCAGAGCGTAAAAAGATAGATAGCAAGATAAAGATAAATAGTTGCTCGGAGGCGTTTTATTAATGAAATAGTATGAATACGGGACGTCTCCGAGAGTAGTAGAGATATGCTAACTAGACAAAAGCAGAACAGAAAGGCGGCAAAACGTTCTAAGCCTTGCCTTGCTAGTCTAACCACCTAAGTTCTAAGTTCCCTAAGCTAGTAGGAGTTCTCTAAGTCTAAATTCTCGGATCCCTTTTCTTATGCTCCAGCTCTCCTTATATAGTTGTTTTAGGTCGGTGGCCCATTTACTCCTTTGCCTTTGGGTCCAAGTTTATCTCTTTTGGGAATATTCCATTTTTTCGTCGATCTTTGTAGTTATCCTCGAATCTTGATATTTATCTTCGGAAACTTAACGTTTATCCTACTTCCGTGAGTTAGGATAAACCGTCATAACTCCCATTGGGCTCGGGTCCCTTTTAAATCGTAGATTGGCCTCTAGACACGTTTAGATTCTCTCGGGCCGTTTTTAGGCCTTCGGACTTTTCTACGATTTTAGTCGTAAAACTTCGAGAGTAAATCTGATCGAGACGAAACGAGAGGTATATGATCCATGTTGGGGTCAAAAACGGTTACGACGAAGTTAACATTCAAAACGTCCAAAGAAGAAAACGAAAAACCTTCTTCGACAAATACTTTTTCGAAATAGATTCTTCCTTACGAAAAGCTTTTCGGAGGAAACACGAGACATCAGACAAGAGCTCGAAAAGGGTCACTACGTAGCGACCGAGCGTTCATCCCGCTCGGTCGCTACGTAGCGACCGAGTCTAAGCCGAAGCTCGGTCGCTACGTAGCGACCGAGCGTCTGTTCCGCTCGATCGCTATGCAGCGACCGAGCTCTTCCGAAACGTCGATACGACATTAGTCCATGCATTCTCGTCTACCCTTCGATGATATCTATCGAAGACCGTATCAAACCCATTTCATGTTCCCCGCCATTCTAAGTTATCGATCAAACTTTACCGAACAAACCGCAGAAAGTTCGTTCTTTATCGAAAGAAGCCGTAATAAACACTTCGAGTCAGAAGACGGCCCAAAGGGACCTAAGACATGACTCGAGGCCCAACTTACAATTTCTTAACCAACAGCCCGTAAGCCGCATGACGGTTTACGCTTGGTTCGCAAGGAAAGATAAATGTCAAGTTTCCGCAGATAAATACAAAATTTTGAAGATAATTACGAAGATCGGAAAAAATGGAATA
Source organism: Brassica napus (assembly GCF_020379485.1). Classification (NCBI taxonomy): domain Eukaryota; kingdom Viridiplantae; phylum Streptophyta; class Magnoliopsida; order Brassicales; family Brassicaceae; genus Brassica; species Brassica napus. The sequence continues at coordinate 45,380,984 of NC_063452.1, forward strand.
TCTCCATTTTTATGCTATGGCGGCTTAAGGGCAGAAGAGGAAAAGCGTAAACCGACCGAGGAGCCAGTATATAACGAGTCCTAGGCGAGAGGCATGGAAAGGACTTTTCTCAGAGCACACTTAGAACTTAGAGCAATTAGGCATATTTCCGTTTTTGTTATTCGAGCTGCGACTCAACTAGGTTATTGTCGTCTTAGGGTTTTAGAACTAGGAATCTCGCCGACAGCTCTCGTAGCCCAGGCTCTTACCTTGTTGTAACGCTCAAACGCGAATTCGGAATAAATCGACTTTGCTCTCTTTTCGATTTCTTACACTTTATCGTTGTTATTATTGTGTTCTGATTGCTTGGCGTGTGGTATTAGCAGATATCCGGGACCTCTGGGAAATTAGGGTTTTCCTAGTTTCCTTATTTAAACGGAAATCGACAGTGCGAATTTTGGTTCCCACAGTTTGGCACTAGAAGGAGGGGGGTACGGATCAATCTAACCCGCAAAAGCCACTCAACGATCAGGAACGATATGCAAGACTCAATGTGTGCGAACGTCATCACGTTCAAGGGGGGAGCAACAGTCGATCGAGCCAAACCTCGAAACGATCTCCTTGTTATCGAACTGACGATCCGAGATATCGACGTCGCTAGGGTAATAATCGACACCGGAAGTTCGGCCGATATCATCTTCAAAGATACTCTCGAGAAAATGGGGATCGATCAATCCGAAATTGTGAAGTACCCTAGCCCACTACTGGGACTTTTGGGAGAAACGACCATGGCCTACGGGTCGATTAATTTCGCAGTCAAAGCCGGAACCATGTGAAGAGTCACAGAGTTTCTAGTCGTTAATCGTCCCGCATCTTACAACGTTATCATGGGAACGCCATGGTTGAACACCATGCGTGCCATCCCATCAACGTACCATCTTTGCCTCAAGTTTCCAACCCCTAACTGAGTCGAGGTAATATGGGGAAACCCAAGAGTATCACAGGTGTGTTACGGCGCAGAACAAAAACGAAAAAGACCAGACCTCGAGACCACTCCTAGAAAAACGGAGAAAAAGGTCTCCAACCAGGATTCGCGAAGTCAATATTCGGGTGAACTCTTCTGGCAGTCTCGTAACATCACGGCTCTAGAGAAAAAACGCGAACCAACTTGCGAACCTGTGGTCACAGTCTGTCTCGACGAAGCATCTCCGGAACGATGCGTCGAGATCAGAGCCAATCTCCGCGAGCCTTTGAGGACAGAGCTCATAACCTGTCTAAAAAAGAACCTCAATACTTTTGCATGGGCCGCGGAAGATATGCCAGGGATTGACATTAACATAACGTGTCATGAATTAAATATCGATCTGACCTTCAAACCCGTCAAAAAAAGGCGGAAGCTAGGACCTGAACGGGCTTCCGCGGTCAACGACGAGGTCAAAAGTTGCTTAAAGTCGGGTCAATAACGGAAGTGAGGTATCCAGACTGGCTCGCTAACCATGTAGTAGTCAAAAAGAAAAACGGAAAATGGCGAGTTTGCGTGGATTTTACCGACCTAAACAAGGCATGTCCAAAAGATAGTTTCCCTCTACCACATATCGATCGATTAGTAGAAGCAACGGCGGGAAACGAACTTCTGTCTTTCATGGACGCCTTCTCAGGTTACAGCCAATTATGATGAACCCTGATGATCGCGAGAAGACTGCGTTCATTACCGATCGCGGAACCTATTGCTACAGGGTAATGCCCTTCGGCCTCAAAAACGCTGGCGCAACTTACTAACGACTCGTGAACCGTATGTTCTCTAAACAACTCGGTAAAACGATGGAGGTTTATATCGACGACATGCTCGTCAAATCCCTCAAAGCAAAGGATCACGTATCACATCTCGAGGAATGTTTCGCGCAGTTAATTCCCATAACATGAAGCTCAACCCGACAAAATGCAGGTTTGCCGTGGCATCATCGGAATTCCTCGGCTACCTAGTCACATTCCGCGGCATCGAAGCTAATCCAAAACAGATCAACGCACTGATCGAGATGGCTTCACCGAAGAATAAGCGGGAAGTCCAAAGGCTGACCGGTAGAGTCGTGGCACTTAACCGGTTTATTTCACGATCAACAGACAAGTGCCTGCCCTTCTACGATGTCTTACGGGGAAATAAAAAATTTGAATGGTCGGAAGAATACGAAAACGCTTTCCAACAGCTGAAGCGGTATTTAGCTTCCCCCCTAGTCCTTGCAAAACCTGTGGAGGGGGAACCTTTGTTCTTGTACATCGCTGTATCGGCAACAGCTATGAGCGGCGTGCTGATCAAGGAAGAACGCGGCGAACAGAAACCTATTTTCTATATAAGCAAAACCTTGCTGGATGCCGAATCTAGATACCCGCTAATGGAAAAATTAGCATGCGCGGTCGTAACATCGGCCCGAAAACTAAGACCATATTTCCAATCCCACACGATCGTCGTCCTCACGACTTTTCCCCTACGGACGATTCTGCATAGACTCGGGCCGGTTGGTCAAATGGGCGGTCGAATTGAGCGACTACGATATCGAGTACTGACCGATAACAAGCGCAAAGTCACAAGTGCTTGCGGACATCTTGGTCGAACTACCGACAGAGACCATAACCAACGAGGAACCAAATTCCACTTGGCTCCTTCACGTCGACGGATCCTCGTCCAAGCAGGGATCAGGCATCAGAATTCGCCTCACATGTCCGACGAGCGAGATCTTAGAGAAATCATTCAGGCTGGAATTCCACGCCTCAAACAACGAAGCCGAATACGAAGCACTCGTCGCAGGGCTGCGTTTGGCTCATTGCTTGAAGATACGAAACATCCACGCTTACTGCGACTCCCAGTTAGTGGCAACTCAGTTCAGCGGAGAGTGTGAAGCCAGGGACGAACAGATGGACGCGTACCTCAAACTGGTCCAAAAAATAGCTCAAAAGTTTGACTGTTTTACCCTTACGCGAATTCCCCGTTCCGAAAATGTCCAGGCAGATGCTCTCGCGGCCTTAGCATCAAGTTCTGACCCAGGACTTAAAAGGATAATTCCGGTCGAGTTCATCGAACATCCGAGCATCGGACCACAAATCGTCGTCAACCTCATAGAAGGTCAAGATGACAAAGAAGAAGAAGTTACAATACGACCGCAATCGGAGCAATCTGATTACGGCTGCGATACCCCCATGGCTGCAGACAATTCGAGACTAAATTATCAATGGACACCTGCCCACCGAGAAATGGGCAGCCCGCAAAGTCCGAACACAGGCCGCGCGCTACGTAACAGTGGACGGCGAAATTTACAAATGGAGATTCTCCGGACCACTCAAGGTGTGCCTGCAAGGGGAAAAAGCGAGAAAAGTGATGGAAGAAGTACATTCTGGGTCCTGCGGCAATCATTCCGGCGGAAGATCACTGGCAGTGAAAATCAAGCGCCATGGATACTACTGGCCAACGATGATCGGAGATTGCGAGAAGTTCGCACGAAAATGCGAAAAATGCCAGAGGCATGCTCCAACCATCCGACAACCAGCCGAAGTTCTCTCCTCCATCACATCGCCCTATCATTTTATGCGCTGGGCCATGGACATTATCGGTCCCCTTCATAATTCAAAGCAAAAGCGTTTCCTTTTAGTCCTCACCGATTTCTTTTCAAAATGGGTAGAGGCAGATTCATACGCAAGTATAAAAGATGTACACGTCGAAAGTTTCGTATGGAGAAACATCATCTGTAGGCATGGAGTTCCTTACGAAATCGTAACCGATAACGGATCTCAGTTTATCTCCACTCGGTTCGAGGCGTTCTGCGAAAAATGGAAGATACGACTTAACAAATCAACGCCCAGATATCCGCAGTGTAAAGGACAAGCTGAAACGATTAATAAAACCATTCTCGACGGACTGAAGAAACGCTAAGAGGCCAAAAAAGGCAGGTGGGCCGACGAACTCGAGGGAGTCCTCTGGTCCCACCGTACCACCCCGAGGCGAGCAACAGGAGAAACCCATTTCGCTCTGGTGTACAGAACGGAATGCATGATTCCCGCAGAAGTAGAGTTCCCCGATGTTCGAAGAAGATTACTTCCCGAACGAGAGGAGCTCGACAACGCAATGCTCGTCGACGATCTCGATCACATTAACGAGCGCCGAGATCGAGCGCTCATCCGTATTCAAAATTACCAACACGCAGCCGCAAAGTACTACAATTCCAACGTACGGAATCGCAGATTTAATCAGGGAGATCTGGTCCTTCGCAAAGTCTTCCAAAACACCGCTGAACGAAACGCGGGAAAACTCGGAGCAAACTGGGAAGGACCCTATAAAATCGAAAAAGTCGTCCGACCGGGTTCCTACGAAATAGCCAACATGCAAGGCATAAAAATTCCAAGGACTTGGAACGCGATGCATCTCAAAAAATACTATCACTAAACAAACCAACTCACGATGACCGAACTACGAGACGGCTTGATCTCCATAAGGAGTACGTAGGCAGTTTGTCGAAAGGCAAATTCAGCTGTCCCCCCTCATTAAAAGCGGGGGGAGTGGATACGTATACTCGTATACTCTCAAACTCGGAAACATCCGACCACGCCTTCGATGTTTCGGACATTTCTTAACCAAACAAATTATCTTTCATCCGCAAAACATTTTCGATATTCGAAAATAAATCAGCCGTTAGGAGAAGCAGCCTTTGGCATTGCGAGACGTCGCGAGAGATGCCTCGAGGGTTACTTCTTCCGAACGACGAAAACGGACACTCCGTCAAAAAATGACGAACATTTTAACACATATCTTGCGCAAAAAACTCTAAACGACGGCATCTGCCGCCAAGTTCGGTGCTGATCACATCGAACTCTTGAACGTCCTAAACAGACATAGCCATCTCACGAAGATGACTCTCGTACATCCGACACAAGGATAATAGCGCTATAAATAAAACCCGAAATTTTGGTCCAGCCCTTCCGGTTGGCTTAAAAATTGTCTCCGGAGAGATGCTCGATTCATATCTAACAAGTCATATAAGCCGAGAAGCTATCGCAGACTTTAAATCGGTACGAATCAGGTTAAAATCGCGACAGATAAATCGATAGCCGGCTAGTCACTGCATAAAATCTTAAAACCGAAAGTAAACCTAGGTCTTGCCCTAAACCCAGCGCACTGGTCTCTAACATCTCAAGGCATGATATCCAAAAGATACGAGATCCCAAAACCATGCCTCTATGTTTATATTCGACATCTTCAGATATCCCGCGAAGTCGATATCTCGCGGAAAAACTCTCGAAACAGATCTCGAACGAAACATTCACATCGAAGAAGGATATGAGACGACAACTCATCACCCTTCTTCCACGCCATACGTAAACTTATGAAAAATGCAACTCAATCATCTTGTCATAAAAAGAAAGCGGCAGGGATTCAAAGCCACATACGGCCAGTCCCGAAACATGAAATGAGGCCATTTAAGGCCGAAACATCAAACATAGAAAAAAAATCTCTCCGCAAGAGATCTAACCAAAGTCATCCTCAGAACTCACTCTCCCTCTTCACCCGTCGCTTCGTCCAAGCGTGGAGCCACATCACCTCCGCCTTCTCCGAGCACCGGATCTTTCCCCCCTGGGCCTTCTGAACACGTCGGAAGAAAGCACGCGGATCTCATGTCAGCTAGGATGAGATCAAAATCTCCATCCACGACTGCCAAATATCCCTTGCAGCCGGACAGTCGGGCCTCTTCGGCCTCTAAGGTCGGAGGAGTCTCACTCTGGAACGACTGAACCACGGCCATCCCGCCCTCAATCGTCGCCAAGGCTAAATCCCTATTCCGGATGCACTCGAGGGAGCTCAGAAAGGCGGAGATCTTCGCCAAGCGAGCCTGAAACTCAGAACGAAGGGCGTCGTTGGCCCCTCGAATCCCGCGGCTCGCTAACCCTGCATCGCCCTCGATCTGACGCTGAAGACGACTCACCTCCGAAGATTTGGCCTTCCTGGCTTTCTTTTCCTCAAGCAATGAACTTGCCGTCTTCCCGAAGTCCCTCTCGAGCTCCCCTATCGCGACCTCGAGTTTCGACACTTTCACGGAGTGAGAATCCTTGACAGCCGTCAACATGGCCTCAGTTTCAGACCATCTACCCTGCAGCTCCAACAACTCCCCGGCGAGACGACTAGTCTCAGAACCGCACTCGCTGATCATCTCGTCGATCAACGACATGAACTGCAAAATGAGAAGAAAGTTACGGATCCGTTGTCTTTCAGAGAAATATGTAACAATCAAGAGAGTAAGCGAGCGACAAACCTTTCTGCGAAGCTCCGACTGTAACACCCCCGAACCGTCCTAGGCATAGGTCAACCCACCGGCCAACAATCAAACAAGAACATGACCGACGGACGACCCACACCAAGGGTGGGAGATGAAAGGCCAACCGGCCAGCCAACAATCAAACAACAACATGACTGACCGTCCAACCCAACACCATGGTCCGGAAGCGCTACGTGACGAGTTAGGGACGATCCGGCCAGAGTCACAAAATTTACTCCACGACCTCGACCAGTTCGACCACTAACACGTCCGGCTGCGTCAAGGAACAAGGCTTTGCAACCTGTACCTAGAGTTAGCGTTTTCCGTTAGATCGAGGCCTAAGGCTTTTCAACCCGTACCACGACCTAACGTTGTGTTAGACCGGACTAGTCAAATATCAGAGTACTCATGAAGCGCATATAAAACAATTACTTTTATTGATTTAAGAAATATTCATACATTGAATAATTCAAGACTGGGTCCGGCCTAATGCCAAATCGAGTCAACATAACACAATTCACAATACCGTTTACAAAAGGCATGAAAATCTACACCGGCGGTCCTAACGTCCAGCACCATGCTATCCAATCATCCTTACCTAAAGCGACCTGCAAAAAGGACAACGGAGTTGGATGAGTAATCTAGTATTACTCAGTGAGCTGGCGGCCTCTACCCGCAACCTAGACTCTAACCCAGACAACCCAAAATAACAATCAATCTAGCCCTAGCATGCAATATAAGCTAAGGCTAAGCAAACCGTTACTAAGTTAGACTTGGCCTCCTGCCATAATCCAACTTCCAAGTAACGGGAACCTGCATTAAAACAAGTCAACAACCAATCCCTAGTTAACCATATATACGCCTGAGTTCAGTACTCATGTAGTGTTAGACACTTAGACTATACAAGTATCATGAGCCGGTCGACCAACAATCAAACAAGAACATGATCGGCCAACCAATGATACCGCATAGCTTTAATATCCACCACCCTTCACAAGCAATCCCTCAAACACATACAGGCCAACGTCAGGCCTACACTAACAAAATACACATCAAGCCTAATCCGGTACCTAAACCAGACTTAGGACTTAATGTCAGAACCTGCAAACAAAGCAATCAACAACCACAACCACAATAATAATAAGATAGTAACTACCAATGACTCGATCTTACTCGTAACACTGTATATCGGTGCTACATTAACTCGAGGGTTCCATAACCCTCTACGACACACAATACTCTAACCTGGGCCCTGGTGACTTCGTGTTCCTCCTCTCTATCGGCAATATCCTATCTCCCTACCACAAAGGCCAGAAGAAGGAACTTTCAACCGACCGCGGCCCACAGTCCTTCGGGTCACCGCGCGACAGCCCACAGTCCTTCGGGTCACTGCCACATTACACCGTTGTGTAATCACTCAGCCATAGGCCATGACCCCATCTATCTGAGTCTTCCCGATCCAGCGAATAAGGGGTTTCCTTGAACCCGCTGAATACGAGGCCGAGGAAACACTAGTCCACCCCAAAACATGCCTAGCATGGGCGGGTTTCGCACCTGTTGTCGGCATAACACACACTCGACACAATTATCCCTAGGAAAGACCTAAGGGACAAGACTCCATCCCAAAACTAAACAATATATAGGAGTCTACGACAATATCAACCAATACTCGTAGTCCAGCCTATATGGCATAGGACCCGTAGTATCAACATCACAACCAGGAGATCGGCCTATATGGCCAAAGATCTCCTAAACGACAACATTATGACTAAACAACTCAACCAGTTAGTCACTCCCTTACCAAGAGATGACTAACCTCAATCAACAAGATTAATTAAACGAGCAAGCATTCAATTAAATCAACTCAATCAATCTACTCAATCAAACCGTTACCCAGATAGTTCGGCCTCATGCTACAACACTATCTTTAAAGATAACGGGAATCTGCACTCAACCATATCAACACGCAAGAATATAAATCATGATGCATCCTAGTCGTAGTCAGGTTATTATCTCAGTCTTAATTCCATTTCATCTCAGCTAGCCCGTGCTAAACTGAGTCCGGTTTAATAAATAACCCCAAGGACTACCATGCAACAGTGTGAGCATTCTACTCTATATGAATACTCGATCTTCCCTAAGTTCCAAGTGGAACTCAAACAAAACCAACTCACAGTGTTCTAGGCGAGAAGCACTTGGTTAATCGGAGAGGACTTAGCCAAAACCCAAGGGACGACTTGACTGGACTGGACTGAACTGATCTCGACTTGGACAGAACCTCGGCTTCACCATGAAGAAACTGACAAGCCTCGACAGACTGATCTGCACTCGGACAGAACCTCCTTTAGCTTCTGGACAGTTCTTCGGACTTCCCGGCGGAGTATCGAGCAGAACTTCGACTGATCTGAACCCGTAGAACTGAACTAACTCCGGACAGCATCTCCACTTGATCATCAAAGGAACTGAGTGGCCTGGACGAATTCAGTTGGACAGAACCGTCCCTAGGCGCTGACTCGAAATCAGTAGAGAACTGACCTCGAAAACTCTCTAAAACTCTTGAAATAGCTCGGAATCACTTGCTTTCTTTTTCTACTTCTCTCTCACGTTTTTAACTTGGTTTGGACAGGTCTGGATGTGAAGAAATGAGCTGGGTCGTGGGGTATTTATAGGAGACACCAGCCAATCAGCTTCAGGTTGGTGGCAGCCCGTGTGTCGCTTCGCATGGCTCCGGACGCATGCGCGGCGGCACCTCGTGCTCCACATGTCAGGCTGCATGTCCAGGACACATGCAGGACACCACCACTCCTCCCACATGTCAGGATGCATGCCTGTAGTGCATGCAAGAAGCCACACCAGTACACACATGTCGATCAGCATGCTTCGGTTGCATGCGCGGAGACACCTCGTGCTTGGTCGATCCACCTCGTGCTTCTACATGTCAGGCTGCATGTACAGATTCCATGCACGGCGACACCTCGAGCTTCTGGAGACACTCAGCTTGTTAGATGCTTGACACCACGTTCTGAACCCATGCAACGAGCCACCTCGAGCTTCTCGGTCGGTTTACGCGATTTTTACCCTTCCGGCAAATTTCTGACCCGTGATCAATCCCGAATATTTTTCCGCTCCCGTTCTGATGCTCTAAATATTTTTAATAGACTCCAGATGAATTCTGATATCCTGTAAAAATATTTCCCGAGCCTCCGGCTTCCTCGAAGAATTCCATAATACCGAAATTAGGGTTTTCGCCCAATTTCAGGTTTTCCCGTCGTGCTTCGATCCCGTCGTGCTTGCTTCCCGTCGTGCTTATTCCCGTCCTGCTTCCAACTTATGATGTCTCCAGAATAATATTTTACTGATATGAAGATTTTCCGAGAAAACTTCGTGATGAAGAAACGTCGGTCTTCAAAAACGTCGAGCTTCTAAACCGTCGTGCTTCCAAAATTGTTATGCTTCCAAAACGTCCGTCTGATCAATCTAAGACATCTTCTAACTATGGTCGAGCAACTTATTCGACTCATAGTTCACCCACGATCACTTCTTCGACCACCTCGTTCTTCGAAATTTCCCGATCGATCTTTACCGCCCACGATTCGACCACCACAAAGACACTCGACCATTCTCTTTTTTTTTTTTTTTTTTTAACGGGTTTCTACATTCTCCCCCTCTTAATAGAATTCGTCCTCGAATTCTTAGTTGCGCAATTGCTCATCTTCGCGACATTCTCCACTCGTCTCCATAACCTCTTTACTCTGTCCACAATCGTTCCTTAAGTGTCCTCCTCAAGGCCTCCACAATCGTCTTCAGTTGAATGATCGCTGGGTCATCTCTTACTGTTGCTCTGCCATAATCCCCATGATACGAACTTGTCCAGATTCCTCAAATCCTTCTCGATCTTCCTTTTCCCAAGTACTGATGAAGTCCTTTCCCAACGAAGTCTTGTTCCTCACCATCTGTCCAGTCCATACCACAGCCCAGTTCTCTGAATCTGTCTCTCCTCTTTCGCTTCGGGTTTGAGTTTGGCCTCGAACTCCCTCTACTTTAAGGTTTTCATCCCTTAAAGTTCCGATCAACGAACACACTTACTCGCTGCAATTCAAAAGAACACTTCACACACAAGTTAGTAGACAACTAATCCCAACAGTCTACTAACAACAACCTAGCAATGCTAATCAAACAACCTAGCAATGCTAACCAGCAACCTAACAGTGCTAACCAGCAACCTAGAAATTCTAGATTCCACTATCTCAATCGTAATTCCTTAAACAATAAATCTTATTGCTGGACGTGACCGGTTTCCCTAATGCCTTTTGTGACTCATTTTGACTCGATAAATATTTAAAACCGATTAAATCATGAGGTCCGGAAGCATGGACGAAACCATGCTCTGATACCACCTCGGTAACACCCCCGAACCGTCCTAGGCATAGGTCAACCCACCGGCCAACAATCAAACAAGAACATGACCGACGGACGACCCACACCAAGGGTTGGAGATGAAAGGCCAACCGGCCAGCCAACAATCAAACAAGAACATGACTGACCGTCCAACCCAACACCATGGTCCGGAAGCGCTACGTGACGGGTTAGGGACGATCCGGCCAGAGTCACAAAATTTACTCCACGACCTCGACCAGTTCGTCCACTAACACGTCCCGCTGCGTCAAGGCACAAGGCTTTGCAACCTGTACCTAGAGTTAGCGTTTTCCGTTAGATCGAGGCCTAAGGCTTTTCAACCCGTACCACGACCTAACGTTGTGTTAGACCGGACTAGTCAAATATCAGAGTACTCATGAAGCGCATATAAAACAATTACTTTTATTGATTTAAGAAATATTCATACATTGAATAATTCAAGACTGGGCCCGGCCTAATGCCAAATCGAGTCAACATAACACAATTCACAATACCGTTTACAAAAGGCATGAAAATCTACACCGGCGGTCCTAACGTCCAGCACCATGCTATCCAATCATCCTTACCTAAAGCGACCTGCAAAAAGGACAACGGAGTTGGATGAGTAATCTAGTATTACTCAGTGAGCTGGCGGCCTCTACCCGCAACCTAGACTCTAACCCAGACAACCCAAAATAACAATCAATCTAGCCCTAGCATGCAATATAAGCTAAGGCTAAGCAAACCGTTACTAAGTTAGACTTGGCCTCCTGCCATAATCCAACTTCAAGTAACGGGAACCTGCATTAAAACAAGTCAACAACCAATCCCTAGTTAACCATATATACGCCTGAGTTCAGTACTCATGTAGTGTTAGACACTTAGACTATACAAGTATCATGAGCCGGTCGACCAACAATCAAACAAGAACATGATCGGCCAACCAATGATACCGCATAGCTTTAATATCCACCACCCTTCACAAGCAATCCCTCAAACACATACAGGCCAACGTCAGGCCTACACTAACAAAATACACATCAAGCCTAATCCGGTACCTAAACCAGACTTAGGACTTAATGTCAGAACCTGCAAACAAAGCAATCAACAACCACAACCACAATAATAATAAGATAGTAACTACCAATGACTCGATCTTACTCGTAACACTGTATATCGGTGCTACATTAACTCGAGGGTTCCATAACCCTCTACGACACACAATACTCTAACCTGGGCCCTGGTGACTTCGTGTTCCTCCTCTCTATCGGCAATATCCTATCTCCCTACCACAAAGGCCAGAAGAAGGAACTTTCAACCGACCGCGGCCCACAGTCCTTCGGGTCACCGCGCGATAGCCCACAGTCCTTCGGGTCACTGCCACATTACACCGTCGTGTAATCACTCAGCCATAGGCCATGACCCCGTCTATCTGAGTCTTCCCGATCCAGCGAATAAGGGGTTTCCTTGAACCCGCTGAATACGAGGGCGAGGAAACACTAGTCCACCCCAAAACATGCCTAGCATGGGCGGGTTTCGCACCTGCTGTCGGCATAACACACACTCGACACAATTATCCCTAGGAAAGACCTAAGGGACAAGACTCCAACCCAAAACTAAACAATATATAGGAGTCTACGACAATATCAACCAATACTCGTAGTCCAGCCTATATGGCATAGGACCCGTAGTATCAACATCACAACCAGGAGATCGGCCTATATGGCCAAAGATCTCCTAAACAACAACATTATCACTAAACAACTCAACCAGTTAGTCACTCCCTTACCAAGAGATGACTAACCTCAATCAACAAGATTAATTAAACGAGCAAGCATTTAATTAAATCTACTCAATCAATCTACTCAATCAAACCGTTACCCAGATAGTTCGGCCTCATGCTACGACACTATCTTTAAAGATAACGGGAATCTGCACTCAACCATATCAACACGCAAGAATATAAATCATGATGCATCCTAGTCCTAGTCAGGTTATTATCTCAGTCTTAATTCCATTTCATCTCAGCTAGCCCGTGCTAAACTGAGTCCGGTTTAATAAATAACCCCAAGGACTACCATGCAACAGTGTGAGCATTCTACTCTATATGAATACTCGATCTTCCCTAAGTTCCAAGTGGAACTCAAACAAAACCAACTCACAGTGTTCTAGGCGAGAAGCAGCTGGTTAATCGGTGAGGACTTAGCCAAAACCCAAGGGATGACTTGACTGGACTGGACTGAACTGATCTCGACTTGGACAGAACCTCGGCTTCACCATGAAGAACTGACAAGCCTCGACAGACTGATCTGGACTCGGACAGAACCTCCTTTAGTTTCTGGACAGTTCTTCGGACTTCCCGGCAGAGTATCGAGCAGAAATTTGACTGATCCGAACCCGTAGAACTGAACTAACTCCGGACAGCGTCTCCACTTGATCATCAAAGGAACTGAGTGGCCTGGACGAATTCAGTTGGACAGAACCGTCCCTAGGCGCTGACTCGAAATCAGTAGAGAATTGACCTCGAAAACTCTCTAAAACTCTCGAAATAGCTCGGAATCACTTGCTTTCTTTTTCTACTTCTCTCTCACGTTTTTAACTTGGTTTGGACAGGTCTGGATGTGAAGAAATGAGCTGGGGTCGTGGGGTATTTATAGGAGACACCAGCCAATCAGCTTCAGGTTGGTGGCAGCCCGTGTGTCGCTTCGCATGGCTCCGGACGCATGCGCGGCGGCACCTCGTGCTCCACATCTCAGGCTGCATGTCCAGGACACATGCAGGACGCCACCAATCCTCCCACATGTCAGGATGCATGCCTGTAGTGCATGCAAGAAGCCACACCAGTACACACATGTCGATCAGCATGCTTCGGTTGCATGCGCGGAGACACCTCGTGCTTGGTCGATCCACCTCGTGCTTCTACATGTCAGGCTGCATGTACAGCTTCCATGCACGGCGACACCTCGAGCTTCTGGAGACACTCAGATTTTTAGATGCTTGACACCACGTTCTGAACCCATGCAACGAGCCACCTCGAGCTTCTCGGTCGGTTTACGCGATTGTTTACCCTTCCGGCAAATTTCTGACCCGTGATCAATCCCGAATATTTTTCCGCTCCCGTTCTGATGCTCTAAATATTTTTAATAGACTCCAGATGAATTCTGATATCCTGTAAAAATATTTCTCGAGCATCTGGCTTCCTCGAAGAATTCCATAATACCGAAATTAGGATTTTCTCCCAATTTCAGGTTTTCCCGTCGTGCTTCGATCCCGTCGTGGTTGCTTCCCGTCGTGCTTAATTCCCATCCTGCTTCCAACTTATGATGTCTCCAGAATAATATTTTACTGATATGAAGATTTTCCGAGAAAACTTCGTGATGAAGAAACGTCGGTCTTCAAAAACGTCGAGCTTCTAAACGGATTCGACCACCACAAATACACTCGACCATTCTCTTTTTTTTTTTTTTTAACGGGTTTCTACACCGACGCTATGCTCGAGTCTCCTTGCTGCGAAGATTCCCCGTCACCGCCCTTGGTAAACTTTCTCTTCCGGCCCTTAGGCTGAGCAACCGGAACAACACTCGGAGCGCGCAGCGCTAGAACAATCTCTTTCCTGGCCGGAGGAGGAGGCATAGAGTCAGCAGCCATCTCCTTATCTTCGACGAGAATTGGAGTTGTGGACGATCCAGCAGGTGAAGCCGAAGCATCCGGAAGGACCGAGCCTGCGAAAGTTCCCGTATCTCGCGGAGTTACGCCCTCGGTCCCATGACCCGGAGCAACGGCCAGTGCAGAAGAGGACGGGAACTCGGCGCCGGCTTGAACCTGTTCTTTCTCGGCTTGGCGACGAACTAGTCTCTCTCAGAAGGAGAGATGGTCGGCAACACAAGCCGGCGCTTCGACCGGAGAAGTCGGAATCGGCGCCGGAGAGGTGGCCTCGCCCATCTCCACATCGGAACTTCTCTTGTCACCATGGGAAGAAGACATTTTAAAGGTAAAAGATTTGGAGCTAGAGAGGTTTTGAAGGTTTGAAGAAGGGAAGGTGTGAAGCAAATGAATGACAAAAGCTCACTACTTATAGAAGTATAGGCTCGGAATTTTATATTTTTTAATAAAAACTTTATCGAGAATTCTCTTCCGCGGAGTTTGAAGTAAACTTCGTTCAATACGCCTAACTTTGCCAAAATCGTCAAACCGCGCGATAGAGTCTCGACTCTAACGAGATGGGGGGCTAACTGTTGGGGTCAAAAATGGTTACGACGAAGTTAACATTCAAAACGTCCGAAGAAGATAGATTCTTCCTTACGAAAAACCTTCTTCGACAAATACTTTTTCGAAATAGATTCTTCCTTACGAAAAGCTTTGCGGAGGAAACACGAGACATCGGACAAGAGCTCGAAAATGGTCGCTATGCAGTGACCGAACGCGTGTTCTGCTCGGTCGCTACGTAGCGACCGAGAGTTTGTCCCGCTCGGTCGCTACGTAGCGACCGAGTCCAAGCCAAAGCTCGGCCGCTACGTAGCGACCGAGCGTTTGTTCCGCTCGATCGCTACGCAGCGACCGAGCTCATCCGAAATGTCGATACGACATTAGTCCATGCATACTCGTCTACCCTTCGATGCTATCTCCCGAAGACCGTAGCGAACCCATTTCACGTTCCCCGCCATTCTAAGTTATCGATCAAACTTTACCGAACAAACCGCGGAAAGTTCGTTCTTTATCGAAAGAAGCCGTAATAAACGCTTCGAGTCAGAAGATGGCCCAAAGGGACCTAAGACATGACTCGAGCCCAACTTACGATTTCTTAACCAACAGCCCGTAAGCCGCATGACGGTTTACGCTTGGTTCGCAAGGAAAGATAAATGTCAAGTTTCCGCGGATAAATACGAAATTTTGAAGATAATTACGAAGATCTGAAAAAATGGAATATCTCCATTTTTATGCTATGGCGGCTTAAGGGCAGAAGAGGAAAAGCGTAAACCGACCGAGGAGCCAGTATATAAGGAGTCCTAGGCGAGAGGCATGGAAAGGATTTTTCTCAGAGCAAACTTAGCACTTAGAGCAATTAGGCATATTTCCGTTTTTGTTATTCGAGCTGCGACTCAACTAGGTTATTGCCGTCTTAGGGTTTTAGAACTAGGAATCTCGCCGACAGCTCTCGTAGCCCAGGCTCTTACCTTGTTGTAACGCTCAAACGTGAATTCAGAATAAATCTACTTTGCTCTCTTTTCGATTTCTTACACTTTATCGTTGTTATTATTGTGTTCCGATTGCTTGGCGTGTGGTATTAGCAGATATCCGGTACCTCTGGGAAATTAGGGTTTTCCTAGTTTCCTTATTTAAACGGAAATCGACAGTGCGAATTTCGGTTCCCACAATCCAAAAGTCGGATATCACAACTATACGGAGGACACGAGAGTCAAAACGAGTCGGACTGACCGGGATTGGATTGTCCTCGCCCTAGGGCGAGGTGAACCGGGCGCGGATCGTCCTCGCCAATGGGCGAGGTGACCGTGGTGCTGGTTGTCCTCGCCCATGGGTTAGGTGGCCTTGGTGATGGTCGTCCTCGCCCATGGGCGAGGTGACCGTGGTGCTGGTCGTCCTCGCCCATGGGCGAGGTGACCTTGGTGATGGTCGTCCTCGCCCACGGGCGAGGTGACCGTGGTGCTGGTAGTCCTCGCCCAGGGGCGAGGTGACCTCGGTGATGGTCGTCCTCCCCCATGGGCGAGGCGGACAAGTGAGAACGGTCCGGTTCTCGGGTCTTGACCTGTCTCTTTTCATACCGATCTTTCCGGAGACCCTCATCCATAAGTATATGTATTCTTCTGATCTTTCTTTCAAGAAATCTTTCGTGAAGAATTTGCTAAAATGATAATCTTAGCCGTTGATTTCGAGATAACCGTTTTTGACCCCAACAATGGATGGAGTTTGTGGCTGATTATGATCTGGAGATAGCTTACAATCCAGGTAAGGTGAATCTCATAGCAGACGCATTGAGCCGGAGACGGGCTGAGGTCTCGGCAAGCGTGAGGCAGACGAGTTGGAAGGGATGGTTCGGTCGGGAGTGATGAGCCATTGGGGTTGGAGGCAGTGGATCAGGCTGATCTACTTACCAAGATACAACGTGCTCAGTTGTTGGACGAGAACTTGCAGAAGGTGGCTCGCAATGACAAGACAGAGTACCAAAGGACGAGAAATGGTACCATCTTAGTTAATGGGAGAGTCAGTGTACCGAATGACAAGGAACTCAAGGAGGAGATCCTGAGACAGGCTCATAAATCTAAGTTCTCGGTTCACCCAGGGTTGAACAAGATGTATAGGGATCTGAAACGGTATTACCATTGGGTAAGGATGAAGAAGGATGTGGCTGAGTGGGTGGCTAAGTCTCCAACTTGCCAACTCGTGAAGGCTGAACATCAGGTACCTGGTGGGATTCTTCAAAGTCTTCCTATACCAGAGTAGAAATGGGATCATATTACCATGGACTTTGTGACCAGATTTTCCACGACCAGGAACCGGAAAGACGCGTTCTGGGTAGTGGTCGATCGGTTAACAAAGTCGGCCCATTTCTTACCAATCCGAAAAGGAGACGGGGTCGATCAGATCGTCCGGATCTACTTAGATGAGATAGTACGCTTGCATGGAGTGCCGGCTAGTATTGTCTCAGACAGAAATCCTAGGTTCACTTCTTATTTCTGGCAGGCTTTCCAAAAGGCTTTGGGAACAAGAGTGAACATGAGCACAGCCTATCATCCTCAGACGGACGGACAGTCGGAAAGGACGATCCGGACTTTGGAGGATATGCTTAGGGCAGTGGTTCTGGATTGGGGCGACTCATTGGAGAAGCACTTACCCTTGATTGAGTTTGCTTAAAATAACAGTTTCCACAACAGCATTGGTATGTCACCATACGAGGCATTATATGGGCGGCCCTGTAGAACACCACTATGCTGGACCCAAGTGGGGGAGCGTAGTATGTTGGGTCCTGAAATTGTGGAGGAAACAACTAAGAAGATACAGTTCTTAAAGGAAAAGATGAAGGAAGCTCAGGATCGCCAAAAGAGTTATGTAGAACCAGAATTGCTGGGAAGAAGAACCAGAATTGCTGGGAAGAAAAAATTGGATCCTAGATACGTAGGTCCGTTCAGGGTCATTGAAAGAGTGGGGACGGTGGCTTACAAACTGAACTTGCCATCGGCGATGGACGCGTTTCACAATGTGTTCCATGTGTCTCAGCTCCGCAAATGCTTGACGGATCAGGATATTGTATTGTCTGAGATTCCTGCTGATCTTGGTAAGAACCAAACCTTAGAGACAAGGCCGGTTCGAATTTTAGATCGGACAGAGAAGGCAACTAGGAAGAAGACAATTCCAATGATCAAGGTCATTTTGTAATACAATGGCAAGGATGTTATCACTTGGGAAACAGAGGCAAGGATGAAGGCAGAGTATCCTGAGTGGTACAATCAGTTCGTTCAAGAAGAAACACTTAGCACGGATTCGAGGACGAATCCATTGCTAGTGGGGGAGACTTGTAGTGTCCCCGATCCTAGATAGGATTGACCGGGACGAGCCATGGTGCGGGGAGACACACCAGTCAGGTCATCAGAACTAAAGACAAGCGTATCATGGCTCAATGAGATGGTTAAGGATATCAGGAAGCTGAGACTTAACCAGAATGGAGTAAAGGCGAGTATAAGAGAGCTGGACGAGTGATCCGGTAGCTGGGCGAGGTCCGGATCAAGCTCAATCAGCCGGTGGAAGTGTGGAGTTAGCTCAATCAGTACTGATCAGCTCACTGGAGCTGAAGGACTAGCTCACTCAGATGGGGACAAATAGTGGCCAGCTCAACTCAGCTTGGCGGAGTGTTCCGGTCCGAACCAGTGTGGTCAAGGCCGAGCGGGTACTAGGCCGAGCGGGTGGTTCATGTGGAGCGATGGGATCGTGTGAGGCCAAGGCTGAACCAGAGCATGGGCAAAGGCTAAGGGAGTTGGTTTTCGATGGGGAAACTGCCAAGAAGCAGTTGGAGCGGTTGAGGGCCGGTTGGGAGTAGTTGGTGGCGAAAGGGTGAAAAGGGACAAGTGGCACCATTTCGGCCAATCCTTGGCAACCGATCGCCCAGGCAGTTACCAGACCCCTCTCTCTATAAATATAAGTCTCTGGGGTCGGTTTTGCGCATGAATTTCCTTAGGGAAAACTCTGAGCAAATCGAGAGAGAGAGGGACAAGAGGGAGAGATCGCCGGCCAAGAAAGGAACCGTGCAAGTGGTGGTTTGATCTATTCCGGCAAGGCTTGGGATGGATACCAGACAGAAGGACAAGGAGAAGGATGTGGCTCCAGGGGAAAGAACTCCTAAGGTTAGTGGTGTAGGCCGTGAACCATCGGCCCTAGCCGGCGGTTAATCCGATCGGGCTTGTGGCTGGTTTGGTGATCGAATGCATCCAACTCTCCCTCCCCTCTATTCCGCCTTATCTCTTGTATATTATGATGTTATATGATTGTTCAGATGTGGAGAGATAGAACCATGGCCCTGGGCCGGTTCGGATATGAAGTCCTAGGCCTTTGGCCAGACTTGGACATAATCGGTTTCACCATGGACTGATCGGATAGATCTAGACCTCGTGATTGTGGACCGGTTATGGCTTGGTACTAGGCGCGCCTGATCCTATCCAGGATCTGAGTGTGGCCGGTTGTTGTTGGATAGATTTGGGATAGATATGGTTAAGGAACATTAGGGAACCGAACCATGCATATTTAGATGTTGATGTTAGGATATCGGCCATGTATTGATTAATGTGTATGGATTGGTTTTAGGTTCAGACTTGGACCGTGGTAAAGGAAAGGCACAGTGAAGACTCAAGCCATGGGAAGATGTGTGGTGAATGGGTCATTATTGATAAGTGTGAAGTATTGATAGCCTATTGTGTAAACTGTGAACTTATGATAGACTAAGTGTGTAATCTAGTAGTATGAACTTATGAATGATGTATGAATCTCATTTATTATATATACAATCGATTTGTCCCTTATGCTATCTTGTTACAACCTCAATTGCATTGGAATGAACTTAGAAACTATTGACTTAAAACCGGAATCACATAGACCTAAGTAGGATGTATGGCTGCGGATCAGTTTGGGTCTAAGGACCGGGATCGGGTCATTACATTTGTCCTTCCCTTCATGTGTACCATAGTCCATATGATCCCACTGTCAAAAATCCATGTCTTCACCATGACTTTGCTCCACCTTACTCTCAATAGAAGTTAGCCTTTTTTCTATTTTCTTAGCCCTTCTTCTCAAAAGCCGCTGGTTCTTTTCAATATCATTCATCCTTGAGCCTAGAGACTCCAGCTTTGTCTCCACCGTTAAGTTAAGTCCAACAAATCCTTCTCCCATGAACTCCAAAATCCTTTCTTCCAGACTTTGCAACCTCGAATCTAAACCAGAATTAGAGGATGATCCTTCTGCAAACGTCACCTTTTCTTTGTCTTTCTTTTTTGGCAACACTCGTGCAGCTTGATCTAACTCATATCACTACAAGAAAAATGTCCTTTCTTAGCGTAAGAAAACAGCTATAATATGATTTTGTTAGCGTTATTGAAACCGCTGTGTCTGCCCCAGCTATCTTAGGTTCCCCATATATGATAGCAGTTAAAAAACTGCTACATATAGGAAGCATATTGCTATGGTAAATAAAACTTTATGATAGCTTTTATTTTGATAAAACTTTATGATAGCTTTTATTTTGAATGTTATCGTCTTTTTTATCATAGTAATATATCAATGCTATACCTATTATCGATAGTGTGCTATTAAAACCTGTTTATAGAGTCATGTTTTTTGCAAATCAGATTTACATAAAATATAATATTTAATTTATATTTCATTAATAAACCAAAATGTATTTACATCAGTATCCCAAAAAAACCTAAAATTTCTAAGGCATTCATGTTCTATCTTCTAGTGCCGCCACCTATCTCTTCTTCTTGCTTGGCTCCATCTCTACCACCATTGCTAGATTCCTCTTCCATCTACCTCGCCGCATCCTGTTCTTCCTCTGTGTCTCTGTCTTCTCTCCTTGACTCCTTCTCCTCCTCTCTTCTTCTTATTCTTGCTCAGTTCCCACCACCACAGCTAGCTTCCTCTGCCATCTCCACACCACAGTTTCTTCAGATCCAGCGTTGAAGAGAAGACAGGCTCTGTCGCAAGACGTCTTTGACTTCATTGGTTCATTTCTCTACATTAAGAATCAAAGTGAAAGTCTCAGAACATAACAAGTGATTGACTAATTAAACCGGATAATACATCTTAAAAGAACAATCCAAACTTCACTTAACAGAACCGTAAGTGATATATACAAACAACCACAAATGCAAAACAAGGATATCAGTTCAGACACATGACAACTAAACAACAGCTTAACAACAACTAAATGTAATGTAACAAAAACAGATTTGTTAAACAACATCTTAACAACCAACTAAATGGATAAAAATAATGAAGAAAGATACATACAGTTGCGTTGGAGTTGTGTGTTACTGAACCACAACAAACTGGCCTCGTTAAGAACCTAGAGACAGTAAAACTGAAAGTTCTCAAAATATTGTCATAAATAAAAGAAGAATCGGCTGAAAAGGACCACTAAAAGAACACAATAGCAAACACAACGTACACCTAGGGCAGAAGAAGAATATGTATATCAAGCAGAGGGAGAACTATGGAAATAAAAACGATGATAACTCAGATCGAGTTTCCAAGCCCTGTAGCGATGAGAAAGATGAACAACAATCCTTTAGAAAGAGAACAGAAACCGATATCTACATAACCAAAAAACACAAGGCTCAGCACATATATAAATGACTTGCAATAAAGAGAAACGTAAAAGAAAATGGCTCAAAATTGTACTGAGAAGAGCAAGTAACAACGTCCCTTCTTTTGGCTTGGTTTAAGTCCTCACATACTCAATCTGAGACCAACATTCCATATAATCAGGCATGGTGTAACCAGGACTGTAACAAAGTGAAGTTTCAACTATATAGAAGAATTACACACAAGAGGTGTCACCAGAAGGAATATCCCACTCTGTTAGAGAGTCTGTCTTGCAACCCGAGGATCTTGAAACCTGCAGATTCTTTCTCAGTAACCATACAAAGATACACAGACATGAGTAAAATCATAAATTAGCACATACACAGACATGAGCAAAATCATACACAGACATGAGTAAAATCATAAGAACCTGATTTGTACATCAGAAAATAAATTTATTAACACATACACAGACATGAGTAAAATCATAAGAACCTGAAAGCAGAGTAGTCTACAGCTTGTTGAGTGTTTAAAGGAGGCTCAGCTAGCAGCATTGGATGCTCCTTAGGATCAATAATCAGACAACTCCTTCAGATATTAAAAAAAACATATTAGAGATGACATGAAACAACAATAAAGAGAAAAACTAAGGACGTATACCGTCTTTGATCCCTGCAGTAATTCAAGGCTTGAGATCCCACGTAGAGCTTGCGTTCACCCTTCCCCTTTTCAGACTTCGGATCCTCGGAATTGGAATTTGTCTTTGAAGAATCAACATCCACATCCATCGCTACTGCCCCAACAACCTTACGAACACATAAGAAGAACCCTAAGTTATTAACTAAAATGTCTCAAGAAACAAGGGACTAAAACGCAAATCTACAATAACACCAAGCTCTGGCGAAAATGGAGTGAACTTTACGGAAGGGAAAACGGCCTTGGGAGCATCTTCGCCGACGTTGCTAGCCTTGCAAGTGTGTGAACCCAAGTCCACCACTATAGCTGACACTTCACGGTGGAACAAACCTACCACAGAAAGATTCAGACTTTATAACAAGAATATAATCAAGGAGAGAAAAAAGAAGCAATTCAAGGGTTAGGAGAGAAACCCACCTCCGCCGTAGATGGCTGCTGGAGAGCTAATCGGAGAACACGGGACAGGGCTGTCTGTAAACTCACGGTCAACACACCAAACGAAAATTAGGGTTTGGTACAAACATCGTCCACCAAAAACACAGATCTAAATCGACTTTTGAGGAAAGAGGGGTACGAAACAGAGAGAAGAGAGAGAGAGAGAGAGAGAGAGAGAGAGGTGGTGTTGAAAGTCGCACAACGGTGGTCGACTTTCAACCCTTTGTTTTTCCTAGGTGTTTTTTTTTCTTCTCGATGATTCTATTTGGTGACTCTCTGATTTTTCACCTTTAAGTATAGAAAGTGTTATTGATAAGGGGGAAATTTTTATAACTTTAGCGCTTTTCTTATTTTTAGGCGGTATGCGTGTTTTTTATTCCCGCTTTGTTAATTTTTCGTGATAGCACTAAATCACTGTTATGAATATGGACCGAAAATTAAAAACTTATCTATGACAGCAGTTTGAAAATCAACTCTATCACAATATGCTATCAATACCCTTTTTTCTCGTAGTGTATAGCTCTTTCCACCAAATATTCTTCGGCTTCACATTTAACCAGTAGTTCCAAGTATCACTTGGGTCTTGGGCTGTCCTAGCGGTCATACTCTCGCTCCACATCAATGATACGAGCCAGCATAATTTGCTCACCAATAGTTGGAACCAACACACTGTTAATAACCTGAAAATAAAACAAAAAGTTAGATAAGTTAAATTTTCTGTTCTACTAGCACAACATATATGTCTATAACTATATACATGTACCTTTATTTCTCCAAGCGCAGCATGTATGTCTTCCAAAGGATAACCCTTAAGACTGGACTTTGTAAACCGGCTCTTGCACATCCTTGGACAGTCTTCACTAGCGTCGTCTGAATAGATTCTAAACGTTTTTCCCATATCCGGAATACACTCAAAAGCCAGAACCTAGTACATCCAGTTTCACAGTGTCAGATTTCAATTATATAATAACTAAAAATTTACTAAACTATATGTTTTACCTCTAACAGGATTATGAAACCAGGAAAGGTGCATGCCTCTTTCACTTCACCCTTCAGATGGTTCATCACATGTTTAATCTCCTTTCTTGCATCCTCAAATGTTAGACGACCCCAGGGAAATGATCTGCAAGCTTCTAAATTATCCACCATCCTTAATATGAAGAGGTCTAATGTCCAGAATCCTTCGGCTTTTCTCTGATAACCCGGCCAAGAAAAAACAAGACAGTCATCTTCAATCTGTCTGGACACGGCGGCATAGACAACATCTTCTGCTTCACATCACTGATGGTGATCTTCTTTCTGTCATGGAAGTAATAATCCACAAACTTATAACTCCCCAACTTCTCGTAGTTTGGTGGATAATCACCGCAGTCTAAGCCAGAGATGAGGGCATGCTCCCTCATAGAATAGCGGATGTGTACACCATTAATCGTAAACCATGCAACATCATCTTCTGGAGTACAAATGGTGCGCAGGAGTAACATCATCCACATCCCTTGGAGCTTCAGGTTATCTTCGCCTGACATGTGGAAGAAATGTCGAAACTGAGGATGGCTTGTGAACCATTGAGCCCCAGGCTTAACCTTGATGACATTTATTGTTTTCGTCACAAAGAACTTAGTTTGTATCTTGCAAGTCTTTGGAAACTCACTGCTTTTGAAGTAGAACTCAAGGGGTTGCATTGGTTGCATTTCCTGCAATCAAAATACATATATACATATTAGTAATGGTAGTAATACAAGAAGTACTAGTAGTACTACTAATTACTACTCAACATTACTCACTAACAATAACAATGAATACAAAATATATACCTCCTTTTCGGACCCCCCCCTATCGGACCCCTCCCTTTCGGACTCATCTAAGGCTGAGAGCGATTCTACACTCGGTGCTCTCACTGGCTCTCTCACTGGCCTACTCTTCTTACTCTTCTTACTCTTCTTATTGCTCTTGTGAACTACCGGTTCCGGCTTTTTTGCAATTGAGTCCGGTTTTCTGATTCTAAGAAATTGACGACGCCTTTCATTGGCGACTCCCTTTTGATTTCCCTTCATAACTTTCATGTACAAGACATTACAACACTCAATCACTCTAAATTCAAACCGCAAAACAACAACACAACATCAACAAAGTCTCATCAACAACACGATTCATCTTCCTTAATCAATTTTATTAACAAAAATTAAATACAATTTATCACTCAAATCGGAAACACACAAAAAAACGCATCAGTCTACATACAGATTCGATGTAATATATACCTAAACAAGAGATTTACCAAGTTCTTATCCAATTTCAGAGCCAATATCTAAACATAAGACACATTCAAAGTTTTCCCCAAATTTGTTTTCAAATCTACATACAAATTCGACCAAATAACAACCAAATAAAGGGAAACTAATCATTTACCACAAGGAACAAAGATGGAGCCTCAATTTCGACAAAGAAGGAAGAAGAAACGAACCGGTCTCGACTTTAGGGTTTCAGACAAGAGAGACAAAGAGATAGTTGAGAAACGAGAAATGATAGGGATAGCTTAATGGATTTTCGAATTAGATGGAGAACGAACAAGGAGGAACAAAGATGGATACTCTAGGGTTTCAATTGGAGATTTCGCAATAGAGAGTGTCGAGAGGGGAGAGACGATGTAATGAGGGAAATTTTGGGAGAGAAGGAGTTGAGTTATTCAAAACGACATCGTTTTGGTTTAGCTGGGTCGGGTTTTAGGGTTTGTTTTGTGTGGGTCAGATCTTTAATGTTGGATCTTGTAAATATTTAATTTCTGTTAGGAGCAATCCGTCTTTAGCCACTTTTTCTATTTAAAAAAAAAAATAAAAACAAATTATATTACTCACTCCGTTTCATAATAGATGATGTTTTAGAAGATGTTTTTTGTTTCAAAATAGATGATGTTTTGATATATTTATATTATCTTTAACTTTACTGAAAACTGTGTAACCAATCAGATTTTACAGTCATTTTTATAATTGGTTAAATGATATTTAAAATATACTTTTTAAATATACTTTTTAGAGGAAACTAAATTTCTTAATATTTGTGCATCAAAGCAAAACATCAATATATCGTGAAATAGGTATATGGAGTTAATCTCCGAGTTCAATCGGTAGAGATGCAGACGTAAGCTCGATCAAAAGATATATATCTCCAATCACTTTTTTTTTTTACTTTGGGTAGTTGCCTTTGGCTAAATTAACATGTGAAAACTACTTTAATTTTTTAATTCACTCTGACTAAATTTGATTAGCCTCGTTTGATTGATTAGGAAAGGAGAAGACAAACAGTAAATAAAAGACTGCTTTTAGCTCTCCCTCTCCTCTTCTTCGTCCTTCCTCAGATTTCTAAGCAGCTTAACACAAACCAATCTTTGACATTTTTCTTCTTCAATGGCGCTGATACAACATTGTTCCGTCTCTGCATCACCCCCGTTTAGTTTACGCCAGAGAAATGGATCGGTTGGACTTTCGTAATCAAACACACTCTCAGCAGTCACAGATTCATCGATTTGAAGATTAGGGTTCGTCCAGAGTGAACGAGTTGAATTGGGGGAGATTAAGAGACTTCCCGGTATAAGATTAGGTTTTACCAACTCCTCGTCGTTTTAAATAAAATTTATGTTGTTTTATGCGAACATGTCTACGTTTTCTCTACGAATGAAACACAACGTTTCGTGTTAACGGGAGACGTTCAGTTTTGACGATAAAAGTTACGGAGGGGCAAAACATTAACGGACAAAAAGATATAAAGATGAGGGTTTATTTTACGGAATTTTTAGTTGAAGGTTTATTTTTACCACTAGTTTAAGATCCGCGCAATTGCGCAGAATGAATATTATATATAAAAATATCTTTTATATATTATTATTTATTTTTATTCATTTACGTATTATCTATATAATTAAATTAGAGTAAACACATAAATCAAAACAACACATTTTGTTTATTTACGCTACTTTTTTTATAAATAAATCAAAACAATTATTTTTTATTTTATATGGTATATAACTAAATTTCAATGACATGGACATAAATATATATTATAT
Source organism: Brassica napus (assembly GCF_020379485.1). Lineage (NCBI taxonomy): Eukaryota > Viridiplantae > Streptophyta > Magnoliopsida > Brassicales > Brassicaceae > Brassica > Brassica napus. The sequence continues at coordinate 45,407,651 of NC_063452.1, forward strand.
TTTAATATAAATATTTATTATTTAAAATTTATACTTATATGATAAACACAAAATTTCTAATGTGAGATTTTTTTAATACAAATTTCAAAATTAAAATATTAAGGTTTCAATTATTTTCAATACAAATTTAGAAATTATCATATTTAAGTATTTTTCTATGTTATATAGTTTAATTTTAAAATGTATTATGAGATTTCATATTCATACGATTTATGATTATTTGTATCTTGTTATTACCAAGAAAGTTAAATCATTGATCACAAAATTTTAGTGTGAGACATTTAATGATTTTAGTAATTTATAGTCATTTTAATGATTCAAAATATATCATATAAGAAAAAATTAATTTTTTAATTATATGGTTAATATGGTTGTTTAATATCTTTTAATAATACAAAATTAAAAAAGAGCTAAGATACAAAAATTGTTATCAAATATTTATTATTCATAATCATTAATTGTCATATATATGTTAATCATATTAGGCAATTCCGTAGCTTTTATTTAAGGAAAGTGCGAGAAAATTCTTTTGTACACTATTTCTCAATTTAATAGTTAATTTAATAAAAAGTATAATATAAGTTAAGATGACCAACCAATTTCTTTAAGAATTATGAATTTCATCCTAACATATGGCTACAAAACAATGTTGTAATGATTCTCAATTAATATATAAGGAATTGATCTTTAGCGGAGAGTTTAAATTACTAAAAATCCTATTTAAAATAATAATGTTAAGCTAGGCTCATTAAATGGTCCGACTTTTAATCAGCAGATAAAAAGTAAAACTCTAAATTAATAAATCAGATCGCTGATTATTTTCAGAGAACATTCCAAAACTTTATGCTATATATTTAAGCTTAACGATTACTCCAATATTCAAATTTTCTTAGGTACGACGATCGCTATAGCTGGAAGACAAATGTAATTCCAACAACAAAATGTCATGATGATATGAAAATGTCATTATCCTAAAAAAATCCCATGTGTGAGCGAGTTGAAATGATTTAGCTTACATGAAATTTGAGAACGAAAAAAAGAGATGCATCAATGAATGTGGCCATACTGAGAATTATAGAGCAGTATGAGCTTCAAGCCTTTTGCTGCTGTTGCATCAATCTCTCCTCTTCTTCCTCCATTGAACGTTAGCTTTCGGTTGTCGTACCTTTCTCTCAACACAGTATCGTCTTCATGACTCCAAGTCCTTCCTCTCGGCAAACTCTCTGGCCACATAAACCTCTCCGAGTACGGATTCTTCAGACTCTCGTAGAACTCATGTGCCGTCTCGCACATTACACCCTGAATCCAAAACCAAATTGTTCTTATTACAAAAAATTGCTTTGTTATAAAAATACTTAATATAGATCAATAAAATCACCTCTGCCATGGCTTTGATCTTGAGAGTTACATCGTTGCTAAGAAGAACGAGTTGTACATCTCTGTTACGGTTTCTGTGAATAAGTGCACATTCGAGAACTTGATCTTCTGATGTGGGAGAATCGATCTCCGGTGCATAACTATTCCAGTCAAGTGAAAACGGAAATGAATATCCATTTGACTGAGAAGTGACTGGTGGTGTTGGTGCAGTTGCTTTAGTTTCCTCTGATGGGCTTTGGACTTGAATCCACCATTTGGTACTAACTTTACACTCTTGGATCCAGTCCAGAGCTGAGGAAGCCATCTCTGCTGTTCTACTAAACAGAAGACAGCGACCGCGCTTCATCTCATTTAGTTCCCTTAACACTGAACATTGACACGAAATGTGAGCTATGTTTCTAATAGTAGAAATATTGTCAAGAAGTCTCTGATTCATATGAGAAATATAAATTTGAATGATCAAAGCAAATTCAGCCTCAGAGGCATGTTTGTCTACTAGAACTTATGTTTTCACGTAGACAATTCTTCTAGATCTTTATACTCGGTTCATCTTCCATATGCATTTGCAGCCTTGTCGTTTAGAAATGTAAATGGTTTTATGGTTTGTATTTAGGCGCTAAGTGAAGACAGAAATTATTATCAGACACAGAGGGTTTAAGGTTTTTACCTGTTCTTGGTACGACCATATGTGTCCCCTTGAGACCTTGGAGTAGGTGCAATGGTTTCCTAGATTCCTTGTTGAGGAGGGAAGAAGTGTCCAACACAATGGTCCGTTTCATCTTCTTCTTACCATCAGAAAGGTTCTAAAACACACAGGGAACTTATGGTTAGGATAAGGACTACACAAAGAATCGAAGACAATCAAATTGATAATGACTTACAGAAGACGAACGAAGCCCCCAAGAAATGTTGTTTCGTGCTGCTGCAGTAGAAGAAGCCTCGGTGTATGATTGGCTCTGGGACGAAGATTTGTCAAGCAGATGTTGAAAAGGTGCTCGTTCAGCTTTCTTCTTTTGTGCCACAGGCTCATGCGCTACCTTTGAGTTGCTACTCATGCAGTGAACATCTTGTTTCTGTTCGACCATCACGTTTTGTTCCACTTGATTATCAAAGAATTGTTTACGCATTGCCTTAGAGGAGGAACCTTTAGTATCTTTAATCTCACCAACTTCTCGCAAGCGTTTTAGCATATGAGAGTTTGGGGTCAGGTTCTCCTTGTCAGGAGTAAAGATCTCTGGTTCTAGTTTCAGATAACTAGGCTTATCACTTAGAGCATGTTTTCTCTGCAACTGGGCTTTTGGTTTCCCAATCTGTTTTTGCTTTCCTTCACTCTTGTTGGTCCGGACCTGTAGAACAGAAGCAGCTTTCCCCCTCCTAGACCAAATATTGTTTGTGCTCAATCTTCTCGAGGAGCTTCTTGAGCTATCCATCTCAGACAGTACATCATATCTAACAGCGAGTGTTTGGGGACTCTGGTTTTCTTGACTTCCAGTATAATCAGAAGGCAGTTTTTGAGTCGGTTTTGTATCCTCCTTATCAGTATATCCTTTTCCCTCTATTTCGCTTAGGCTGTAAGATTCTTCAGATCTCCCAGAGCCAAATGACATTTCTGTTTTGGATTCCTGATTTGGTGTCAACGAGAAACGTTGTGTACCACTCTGTCTTTGTTCCTCCGAATGGCACGAGATTCTCCCATCATCAAACATTTGTTCAGTCTCTCTGCTTATTGCTGATATTTTGTTCTGATCTCCTGCAAGGTTCACTTCACTCAAGATCTCAGATGGATCCCCAAGTTCACTCTCGGGAAGTAGCTGCCTACTCGACCATAGACTTCGGATATCTACTGTCTTGTCAGCGAACAAACAATCAGATACTATACTGACTTCGCTTGAACTGATCCTGAGTTCTCTGTTGCTTTTTGTATGTAGGTTCTGACTATCGGCCTCTATGGCTACTTCAGAGTCTAAGTGGCCTCGGGCATCTCCTATTAACTTTGGCTGAATTTGAGGAGAGGAGGATACTTCAATAACTTGCCTAAAGACCTCGGTAACTCCATCCTCTTCGTGGCTCTGAATGTCAACTTTAGTTAGTGGTTCTGCAGATGCTTCCTGTATTTTCTCTGTCACAAAACATATTTCTTCGCTGACTTCTTGACGAGGGCTCATAATCTCAACCTCTGCAGCCAGTTCAAATGCAGAACAACCCGGGGCTTCAAGTAATGGAACAGAAGCAGATTTACCGCTCCTAGAGCTATTCATCTGAGAAAGTGCATCATCGCTTATGCCATTTTCAGTTAAAATTTCTATCAGTCGGTCAGATTGAGAAGAGGAACTGGGAGATACATCAATTTCTCCATTGTCTATGTGAATCTGATTTTCAGCCTCAGTTAGTGGTTCAGCATATATTTCCATTACTTGCTTGGTGTCACACTCATTTTCTCCACAGACTTCTTGACAAAGGCTCAAAGTCTTAGCCTCTGCAGCCAATTCAAAAGGAGCACAACCTGAGTCTTCAAAGACACCATCAGACTGAGCCTTTCTTAGGGAGCTGCAGATACTTGAATTTTCTGTGTTGGCTTCCATAATAATTACGGTCAATTCTGGTGAAGCCTGGACAACATATGTGAGCTGTAGATCTTCTGTCTCAGTGGAATCTCGTTGGAGTTGAAGCGATGAAGTCTCCTTTGCAGCTAGATATGGATCATCCTCCCCATAAGGGACTGAAGACTCTATCATCTCTGGCATCACATCCAGAAGCAGACCACCGTTTCCTCTGGCATCCCATTCATCAGCCTCTTCAGGAACTTCAGGTTCATAACAAGCTAAGGCCTCCGGGTAGCTATCACTCTGCGGCTTACTTGAGCCACAGCTGGTAATTGGCATTTCTACTGCGGCTTCTTCAACATCCAACTCTAACTTTGATGAAGTCTGCAAATCTTCATTGGATTGTAGCTTTTCTGTATTGGCAGAATCTTTAGGTAGTGACGAAACCCTTGGAGGTGCAACTGGCAACAAAACTTCCCTTGTTGTATCCTCATCATCCTCACTAGGGACTGATGAACCACTTCCTTCAGACGTCACATCTAAATGTCCATCTCCATCATCACCTGAATCCGCTAGTGACTGCAATAAAAGCAAGATTACACATCTAGGCAAAGAAAGTAACTGTAGCCAAGCAAGATAAGGAAAAACAGATAAACAAACAATGAAGTTTCAGTGCAGTTAAGGGCTTAGCAAAAGCATATGAGAGAAGGTCGAACCTGAAATGCAACCATTTGATTTTCTCCACAGACTTCTTGACAAAGGCTCAAAGTCTCAACCTCTGCAGCCAATTCAAAAGAAGCACAATCTGAGTCTTCAAAGACACCATCAATCTGTGCCTTTCTTAGGGAGCTGCAGCTACTTGAATTTTCTGTGTTGGCTTCCATAATAATTACGGTCAATTTTGGTGAAGCCTGGACAACATCTGTGAGCTGTAGATCTTCTGTCTCAGTGGAATCTCGTTGGAGTTGAAGCGATGAAGTCTCCTTTGCAGCTAGATATGGATCATCCTCCCTATTAAGGACTGAAGACTCTATCATCTCTGGCATCACATCCAGAAGCAGACAACCGTCTCCTCTGACATCCCATTCATCAGCCTCTGCAGGAACTTCAGGTTCATAACAAGCTAAGGCCTCCGGGCAGCTACCACTCTGCGGCTTACTTGAGGCGCAGCTGCTAATTGGCATTTCTGCTGCGGCTTCTTCAACATCCAACTCCCACCTTGATGAAGTCTGCAAATCTTCACTGGATTGTAGCTTTTCTGTATTGACAGAATCTCTAGGTATTGACGAAACGCTTGGAGGTGCAACTGGCAACAAAACTGCCCTTGTTGTATCCTCATCATCCTCACTAGGGACTACTGATGAACCACTTCCTTCAGATGTCACATCCAAATGTCCATCTCCATCATCACCTGACTGCAAAAAAAAAAAGAAGCAAGATTACACATCCAGGCAAAGAAAGTAACATGAGCCAAGCAAGATAAGAAAAAACAGATAAAGTTTCAGTGCAGTTAAGGGCGTAGCAAAAGCTACAAGGAAGAAAACATTATGAGAGAAGGTCGAACGAACCTGACGTGCAACCACTAGATTTTCTGCTTCAGGCTCTTCATCTTGTTCCATCGGTGTAGATGGTGGAACAAATGGATTATCGGAATCATACGCACGGCTCAGTGGAATCCAATGCAGCCTATAGATCCTAGTCGAACCCCCAATCCTAATAACATCACCTTCCTTCACCTCAACACAAGCATCTGGCTCAACTTTCTGATCCGCAACCCATGTCCCATGCACTAAATCGAAAAATTCAAAACCAATCCAATCAACAACCAGAAACGCATACACCGAGAACCAAATCGATGAGGAAACAATTTAATTTAAGAAATCGAAGAGATGGCTGGTACCAGAGGAGAGATCCGTGACAAAGAGCTTCTGACGAGAGGGGAGAGAGCGGATCTGCAAGTGGAATCTGCTGATGCTAGGATGCGTTAGGAGAATGTCGCAGTCTGGATGCCGGCCGACGAGCAGAATCTCCTCTGCCTCCGGCGAAGAGAAATCGGGACTACTGTTGTTGACGACGAATATGTTTTTGAGAATCGCGCCGTTTTTTAACACAGTGAAGACGGGGATCGTCTTCTCCGGGGCTCGTTGGTTCTCCATCGCCTCCTCTTCTTCGACCTCCTTCATGGATGAGAGGGAGAGATTGTCGAATTTAGGGTTTCGAAACGAAGGAGATGATGAGTGGAGAAGATTAAGCGAGCAGAATCAATAGTGTTTTTTCAGATCTCGTACTCTCTTGGCGATTTGTACGAGTTTTCATTTTGAAAATGAGGGTTAGCCGTTGAAGAAAGTGCCGAGAATCGACGACCTATGTTATGTAACGGCTGTTATTATTTCAAATTTGTTAAACCGACTATCTAAATCCTTAGATAATCGACGGTTAAGCCGGGTTAGATTATTCTCTTTCGAATTCAATTCCGTATCCGGTTAGGGTTATCTTTCCATTTCGGTCTCAAAACTAAACCGAAGTAGAATTTTATGGCTTGGTTATGTTTTGCTTGGTTCGAACCATTTCAAAACTAAATACATGAATAGAAAACAACTGGTTGCAAAGTGAGAGAGTATACATAAATGTGAGAAAAATCATGTGATAAGAGAGATAGAGAGATCTTCCATGTTAAGAATATAAACATGCTTAAATAACACCACATTTCATTGTTCTCAAGTCAAACACGAAAAAATCCTATTTTTTTTTCAATTTATCAGTCATGGTTCTAATTCGTGCTAAAAACTTATGCACTGCTAATAAAATCTGATTCATAAGACAAGTCGATTTTTTTGTGTATTAACGCAGAGAAGAAAGGGAAAGACTAGAGACTAAAAAACAAACAAAGATTATCACTGTAGTGATCAAAAGTGGTCATGTCCTGACTCTCGACCAGAGAACCACAACGAGAAATATGTACATTATTAGCGCTGAAAATATGCTATATTAGATGTTTGATAGCGAATTCATAAATGCTATGTATACGGCATCCATCATAGATACCCTCTATACGATAGCATTTTTTTAACGATACGAAATATGCAGATTTGATAGCAATACTTGGATGATATTGTCGACTTAACTATTAGCATTACTTTCCTGCTATTATAGGTCCTTATTTAACCTAAAAATAATTATAATTAAAAATAAAATAATCAAAAATTAAAAATAAATCCAAAATTGTTTTATAATTAAAAATAAAATAAATTTTATTTATAAATTAAATTTAGTTTACAATAAATTTGGTTTACAAAACTAAACAAACAATACATAAATATATTACTCTAGTCTTAACTAAAACAACTAGTTAATGTAAACCTAACTAAAACTAAATCTAAACCTAATAGACGCTTCAGCCGCCATCTCCACCTTCGCAAAGCTTCAGCCACTGTCCACGATTCAAACTGGCCACCATCTGCTGTCCTCGCCACCATCTGCTGTCCTCGCCACCGTAGTCACTCTCTGTCCGCCATTGTCAACAGCACGATGTCACCAAGTCATCAAACCATCACACTCAGCCACCATTTTCGAGACCACCACCATCAAACTTCTTCAGCCTCCTTGTTTATACGGGATTCAGTTGATCGGAATGATGAACTTCAAGATGGGTGACTAAAGACGTTTTTATTAGAATCCGACAAAGGGTTACAAGATTGATGGGAAATAAGGAGACAAGATTTGAGGTCTAAGCAACAAGATCAGAATGATCGTTTAGAAACCCTAGATCTAGCCGCTTAGTGTGTAGGTTGTCCAAAAGTCCACTGCTCGTTGCCTCCTCCTCCACTCTTATAGCGCCTCTGTTCGTGATGCCCTAATCGCACTTATCCTATGGGCCCTGTCACCAAAGGCCGAGTATGCGGGCCTTGGTATTATTTCGTCTAAGCCGAGTACGACTGATCATCTTAGCCGATTGGCTTAAAGTACTCTAGGGTCGAGCCGACGTCTTTAGCCGCTAAGCCGACTAAACTCAACCGAAATTGTCGGGCTACGGCCTGTTATTTGATGGGCCTTGTGGAGGGATGCAATCCATCTCCTACAATAAGTCCCCCCCCAGTTCACTTGTGAGAGGCTTGTCGGTCTCAGTGAATTTGTGGGTCAGGTTCGTTCATATAACAGGACGTAATGCCAGCGACAACTCGCTTTGCCAGTGTATGATTTTAGTCGCCTGTTGCATCTAGTCGCTCCGAGCTGCGTCTTTTGATGATGCGTTGTGTTTTACTCGGGGGGTAAACAACTCGCTTTGCCTGTGTATGATTTTAGTCGCCTGTTGGATCTAGTCGCGCCGAGCTGCGTCTTTTCATGATGCATTGTGTTTTACTCGGGGGGTAAAATTCTCCGGTTTTAGAGCCCGGGCGGTCTTTGGATGGTTAGTTCTGTTGAGTCGGTTTAGACCAGAACCGGAGATTAATTTCAGCTCGAATTCCTGATTGAAAACCGGTTTGAGCGAGAAGCCGAACCGTCGCGAGTAAGTTTTTGGGCATTTAGGCGGCCTTCGAAGCCCATTTAGGCCTTTGTAGACCTAATGATGATGCTTCGAAGAATGCGCCTCGTTTTTGCTATAAATAGGCTTCTCCTCTTCACTTTCGTCATTCTTCTCTGCAGACTCAGGTATCCTACTTTCTCTCCCTTCTCTCTACTTTTGTTTTCTCTCTCTAGATAAGTCTCCCATAGAATACGCTTAGAACTTTATCGGTTTAGTCGTTCCCCCCGAGTAGAAAGATGGCTTCGAAGGGTCGATTATCGCGTGAAGAGAAGGGGAAAATCACTGCTGCCCCATCAAGCCCCGCTAGGGACGCGGACGGCGGTCCGCCGGATGAGTTTGACGTAATTCATCGCGATGCCCTGAGAGACACGGAGAATATGAGCCTCTCTCAACGCCTTCTAGTCGCTGATGCTCATAGGCAATTTCGTGAAGAGGCCGAGGAGAACGTTGAGGATGAGGGTAGAGAAACAAGTGGCTCAGAAGCACCTAGTCAAGTCGCGAGATCTCGGAGGCGGACTCAGCGGAGAGGTCAGTTTGATCAGTCAGCTTCTTGTCCATCGCCGAGGAGTGTTCCTTTTGACGAGTTAGACTGCCGCCCCATAGTATATCATCCTGGTGGAATCTTTGAGGAGCTTCCTCCGCTTCCTCGAGAGGTGTTACGCGACCCGCAGGTTCAATCGTGGGGGAACGTATTCAGTTCTTGTTCCTCTAGCGAGACCGTGAAGAGGTTATTAAGGGAGAGCGGCGGCGCCAGTGTCACTTTTCTTATTCCATCTGCCGAGCAGCGCCCGTGGTCGCCTCCGGTCGGATATCAATGTGTATATGAATCCTATTTCCAGGACCAGACCAAGCTCTGGTTCCCAATCCCTCGGCTGATCACGTCGTACGCGTTTCGTCGGGATATTGCTATTTCTCAGTTGCTGAACGGGTCACTGCGTATTGCGGTCATGCTGATGGTCATGGCTGCGGAGATGGATATCTCGATGAGTGTGAGGGTGTTCGAAGAGTTGACTTTCATGAAGGCGGAGCCAAACGGGATCTTTTCGGTAAAGATGCGGGCAAATTACAACGTCTTGACGGGCCATCCTAACAAGACGCAGGATTGCCAGCGAGCTTATTTCTATGTTAAGTCTGACGAGCATGCCTTCGAAGAGCCTCCAGGGGACGACTATCGCGTTTTATGGAATCCGTTACTCGGTAGAGTTTTGACTGTTTTACTCGCGTTATGATTAGGAGTTCTAACACCCTTCTTTCTTTCGCAGTTCGTCACCCTAACACGATCGCCTATCCTGAAAAGTTCTTTGAGAACGCTCAACTTATCGCAGCGCACAGTCATCTTCGTTGGCCGGACCTTAGCCGAGAGTGGATTCGTCGCCAGCAAGCTAGGATCGCTAGAGGTAAGGACGCTGTTTTCGTTTAGAGAAGTTATGAACCGTTGGAGTTCTTATATTGGGTTTTCTTTTCCTTCTGCAGTTGATTGGGAGTCGAGGCTTCCTTGTGTACTAGGCACTCGCAAATCACGTCTCTCGTTATTTACCCGGGAGCAGCAAAAACTTCTCGACAAAGCCAGAGAGATGGAGGGAATCCCGGATTTGAGCGCGCTGCTTAGAGGGAAGCTCCAAATGATTTCGTCTTCTGCTGGTACTTCGGAGGTCAGACCTACTCGCGCAGATGGGGACGCGGACTCGGAGCCTCCAGCCCGTAGCCCTCCGAAGGAAAGGGCTACCAAAAGCAAGAAACAGAGCCCAGAGGAACAGCCTTCTACTCTTGAAAGGAATGTTCCTTTAGAGATGGCCCCGTCTTCCGCTGATGCCTCTGAAGTCGCGGCGAAGAAAAAGAAGAAGAAGAAAGACGGCAAGAAGAGGTCTCGCGAGGAGACTTTTATGGAACCAGCGGGGACCTCAGCGGCTATGGGGAGTGATGATATGGGAAGACTTGACCCGATCGATTCTACTCGGGGGTCATCTGAAGGGTGTCCCAAGAAGAAGACTAGGAGGACAGCCGCGGGGGATGAAGGTCGACGTGATGGGACCCCCGTTCCCGAGGGCCCTTCTAAAAGCGGAGGCGGCTCTCAGGATGGATCTCCATCGAGTAAAAGAGCCCCTTCTTCTGCCGCGAGGGGGAAAGATGGTGAGAGTGGAGGTTCTCTTCCGCAGATGTCGGGAAGAGGATTCCCGGATCGCGTAGAATTCTTGTACGACGAGAGGACTCCGCTGGTGCTGAACCCGCTTCGATGCGCGGAGTTAACCCGTCAGATCCGTGGCGGGACGAAGGAGTTGCCGCCGCTCGATGACTTGTATTTCAAGAAGGAGTATATTGATGCAGCTGTGGCGAGCAAAAGGGTAACCTCGTTTTCCCTTGCTTTTTCTTTCTTGCAAATTTTTTAAGTGTTTATTGCTTTATGCAGAGTGACGGGAGCATGAATTATCTCGTGGAGAAGTACGATAGCACCTTGAAGCAGACGATGACCCAGCTGGGCGCCTCGGAGAAGCTCGCACGAACCAGGTTGGGCGTGATCGAGAGGTTACGTGCCGAAAACAAAAAGGCCGGCGACCAAGCGGTCAAAGAGAAAGAGGTCCTCCGGGTTAAGTTTGAGGAGTTGAAAGAGAAGCTGAAGTCTGACCGTCTTGCGAAGAAGGAAGCTTTACGCGAGAAAGCTCGCTTAGAGCGGTTGGTCGCTTCCCTTGAGGGAGAGAAGGCCGAGCTCGAGGAAGAGAGGGGGGCTGTCGTTGAAACGCTGATCAAGGAGAGGAAACGTCTGAGGAACTCTAGGGTGCAGGAGGTCACCCGCGAGAGGATCAAGGTTCAAACGGCTATGGCGGACAAGTCTACTCGCTGCGTTGATAAGATGAAGGGTTATCTGGATCGCCTTAACGCGCTAGAGAAGGCCAAGAGTCTGTACGGGCAGGCTTCAGGGACGAAAAAGTGCCTTGAGATGATAAGAGATAGCGGGACTGAGATCCCGCAAAGTATGATCGACATCTTTTCGGAACAGGAGAAGGTGCATGAGGCTGAGGTCGCTAAGCTCCGTCTTGAGCCATTCTCCGAGGATGACTTTGCTCTCTCTCCTCTCAACCTCCCTTCTCGATTTGTAAGTGAAGATCTCATGGGGGTACTCGACCCGTACGGATCGAACGTTGGTTTGATTGGCCACGAATCGGCTTCCCAGCTGATCACTTCCCGCGAGGCGACCGAAGATCCAGTCGATGAGCCGATGATAGACATCACTTCCGCTCCGTCGGAGCGTATGGTCGTTCCCGAAGGAACTCCCACCGAGGAGCGTCCTGACGGGAACGATCTCAAGGCGACCGGGGACGCGATTCAAGCAGACACAGGGAATGTAGCCGCCGAAGATCCGGTCCTGGTTTCTTCGTCCGAGGAGCGAGAAGAGGACGAGGTGGGTGAGGAAGAGAACAGGTCGTCGCCGGCACTTATCAAAGAGACGGTCCGAGATTTGTCAGCTTCAGACCCTCCTGCTCAGGTTGAAGACCTTGACGCTCAAGCCGTTGAAGAAGAAACGGCTGAACCGCTTGCCCCGAGCAGGGACGACCAAGACATTGTCGTTTGATCTCGTTGTATGTAATAATAGGATGTTTTCTTCTGTGGTCTTGACAGACCTTGTTGTTGTGTTTTTAGACTCTCTTTTTTCTTCGTGCTTTCGGCCTATCTGTAGTGTTTGGAAACATCAGATTTTTATCATTAACCTTTTGCAAATGGACAAGTGATGAACCGGTAATTGGTTTTACTCGGCTGTTATCATGTTTCGATTTGGAGTTAAATCCAAGGCATCTACTCGGTCGAGTAGAAGTGACCACGGGGGCGCATCTACTCATAACAAGTTGTCCAATTTTGCTAACAAAGAGTTGAGTATAAGAGTGGAAGGTTCTTCTGTCTGTTTCCTCAGTGACAATTAAGTAACCGGGTAGCTAAGCCGTTACATTTTAGTCGAGAAAAGGCAAGGATTCACTCTGTTTAGTCGGTTCAATGCTTAGGCATAGGTGAATCGCGACTGTTTAAGGTCCTGGAGCCAAGTGTCTGATCAGGACATAGCTTGTAAGCAAAGGAGTGTGAGCGTCCGCGTATCCTATGCTGGAGGTACGAGAGCCATTCGATATGAAAGCCATTATCTATTCGATTGAGATCTAGGTAAGGTTTTGACTTTGGTTTTGTTACAACTGAACCTGTTTAAGGCTGCCTACGTACCTCGGTTGAGGATCAAGCCATTCGTAGTTCGTTTTTCCCGAGTAAAAGTGGCCGTGAGTGGCGCATTTACTCGGTCGAGTAGAAGTGACCATAGGGTGCATCTACTCGGTTTTTTTTTGTTACAGCTGAACCTGTTTAAGGCTGCCTACGTACCTCGGTTGAGGATCAAGTAGCATCTCCTTGTTGAGCTCGACGTATTGAGGCATCTTGGAACGTCGAAGGCTTGAAACGTTAACTTCAGCAGGAGCCATTGCTTCGACTCCGTAGGCGAGGGAGAAAGGTGTCGCTTTAGTCGATCCTCGCGGGGTTGTGCGGTGGCTCCATAGGACTCCGTTGAGTTCGTCGGCCCAGTGACCCTTTTTCAGGTCCAAACGCTTCTTAATGCCATCGATGATGAGTTTGTTTGAGGATTCTGCATGTCCGTTACCTTGCGGGTAGCGAGGGGTGGAGGGGCTTAATCGAATGTTCCACTTGCTACAGAACTCCTTGAAATTACCTGACATGAACTGCGATCCGTTGTCGGTGACAATTTCATAAGGTAGACCATGGCGGCAAATAATGTTTTTCCAGACGAAACCGCGGACTTCTTTGTCTGTGACTTGAGCGTATGCTTCAGCTTCGATCCATTTAGTGAAGTAGTCGGTGAGGACCAGGATGAAGCGTCTTTGGCGGGAACAAGGAAGCGGTCCTATGATATCCATCGCCCATCGCATGAACGGGTAAGGGGCGGTGGTTGTGCGCAACATCTCGGTTGGGCAATGGATGCTGGGGGCGTGTCGTTGGCACTTGTCGCAGCTTCTCGCGTATGACTCGCAATCAGCGTTCATTGTCGGCCAAAAGAACCCTAAGCTCCTTACTTTGATTGCTAACGCGCGTCCGCCCGAATGATTTCCGCCAGCGCCTTCATGCGTCTCTGCCATAACCCTTGCTGTCTCATCGCCATGGATGCATTTGAGGAGGACTTTACTCGCCGTCCATCTGTGCAGTTCATCGTCGAGAACGACGTAATGGGCGCTGCGGGTTTTTAGCCGGCGGGCTGCCCATTTTTCTGCTGGGAGTTCCCCCTTCGAGAGGTAGTCGATGAACTCAGTTCTCCAATCTGGGCCAAATCCGTCGTCGTCTGGAGCAATGGGCTCGACAACCTGGGCGATGAGGGTTTTGTCGGTCAGAATATCGATGCTTGGTTTCTCGATACGATGTATCGGGATTGTTCGTTTAACTTGGTCATGAAGCTTGCTACCAAGGGCTGCGAGGGCGTCGGCGCAGATGTTTTCGCCTCTGGGAACTTTGATGAGTTCGAAGGACTCAAACTCTGCTGCTAGGCTTTGCACTATTTTGAGATAGGCGTCCATTCGATCGTTGCGGGCATCGTAGTCGCCACTGAACTGATTGGCGACTAACTGGGAGTCGCAATAGGCGCTTAGTCGTTTAGCTTTTACGGCTTTTGCTAAGCGGAGTCCGGCGATCAAAGATTCGTATTCTGCCTCGTTGTTTGAAGCGGGAAAGCCAAAGCTAAAAGACTGTCTGATTAGCTCTCCGGTCGGAGACTGTAATTGGACTCCGGCGCCTGCTCCTTTGTTGGTCGACGATCCATCGACGTGCAGCGTCCAGTTCAAACTTGGGAGTGCGAGATCTTGTTCCAACTCTGGGGCCAGTTCGACCAAGAAGTCCGCAAGAACCTGTGACTTTGCTGCAGTGCGGTTCTTGTAGATGATATCGAGCTCGCCAAGTTCAATGGCCCACTTTGTGAGTCTTCCAGACCTGTTGGTGTTTTGGAGTATCGTTCGGAGAGGCTGATCAGTCAACACTTCTACCGAATGCGATTGGAAATAGGGTCGAAGCTTTCTCGCTGCTTCGACGACTGCTAAGGCCATCTTCTCCAGAGTCGGGTATCGCGTTTCTGGCCCGGTCATGCGCCGGCTCGTATAGAAGATGGGCTTTTGCTCGCCGCGGTCTTCCTTTATCAGGACGCTGCTGACGGCAGCTTGTGATACTGCGACATAGAGAGACAGGACGTCACCGACGTCCGGCTTAGCGAGTACAGGAGGTGTTGTCAGGTATTGCTTGAGTTGAGTAAATGCCTCCTCGCACTTCTCGTCCCAAATGAACTTCTTGTTTCCTCTCAGGAGATCGTAGAAAGGCAAGCACTTGTCAGTGGATCTGGCAATGAACCGGTTTAGAGCGGCTATTCTCCCCGTGAGTCGTTGTACTTCTCTACTGTTTTTTGGACTCGGGAGGTTCAGGACCGCGGATATCTGTTTCGGGTTCGCCTCAATTCCTCGCTGCGTGACAATGTAGCCGAGGAACTCGCCAGAGGAGACTCCGAACGTGCACTTTGCCGGGTTCAGCTTCATGCCGTACTTGTTGAGAGTTTCGAAGCATTCTTGCAGGTGACTGAGGTGATCAGTGGCGTGGAGAGACTTAACCAGCATGTCGTCGATGTATACTTCCATGGTGATACCCAATTTATCTGCGAACATCTTGTTTACGAGCCGTTGGTAGGTTGCTCCAGCGTTCTTTAAGCCGAACGGCATGACCTTATAGCAGTAGGTTCCCCTATCTGTGATGAAGGCTGTCTTCTCGCGATCGTCCGGGTGCATCATTATTTGGTTGTATCCAGAGAAAGCGTCCATAAAGGTTAGCATCTCGTTTCCAGCCGTAGACTCGACTAAACGGTCGATGTTGGGAAGAGGGTAGCTGTCCTTTGGGCAGGCTTTATTTAAGTCGGTAAAGTCGACGCAGACGCGCCACTTGCCATTTTTCTTTTTGACGACTACTGGGTTCGCCAACCATTCGGGGTAGCGGACTTCGGCAATCGAACCTGCACCGAGTAACCGGTCGACTTCTTCATTTACAGCCTTAGACCTATCGGGACCGAGTTTGCGTCTCTTCTGGCGGATGGGCTTGAAAGTTGGATCGACATTTAGTTCATGAGTCGTTATAGTCGGATCAATGCCTTTCATGTCTGCCATAGACCAAGCGAACGTGGAAATGTTCTTTCTGAGAAAATCCAGAATTGACTGCTGCATTTCCTCAGAAAGGTACGCGCCAACCCTCACAATTCGACTCTGGTCGACGTCGTCAATAGGTAACTCTAGGACTTCGCTTTCTTGAGAGCAGACTTTTGAGGTTGGAGTAGATACTGAGTTTACGGATAATGACGACCGCTGAAGTTTGACTGTGGCGACTAGGAGATCTCTGGCGGCTCTCTGGTCCCCGCGCAACGTTTTAATCTTCCCGTCCGTGCCAGGGAACTTGACGCACTGGTGGTAAGTGGAAGGAATGGCTTGCATTGAGTGTAACCAAGGGGTACCGAGTATAGCGTGATACGGAGCTTTCGTGCTTACGACGGCAAACTTGACTGTTCGAGTAACGCCGCATGCACGCACCGGGAGGCGGATCGTTCCCAAGATAGTTTCTGAAGACCCGTTGAATCCGGTTAACGTTCTGGAGGACGCTTTTATGTCATCGAGGTCGACTCCCATCTTCTGCAGGGTTTCTCGGAAGATGAGATCGACGGAACTTCCGGTGTCGATAAGGATTTTGGTGACATCGTACTCTCCAATTCCAAGGACGACGAGGAGTGGATCATTATGGGGCGTGTGGACACCCACAGCGTCATCTGGTGAGAAGGTTATCGGAGGATGACTTGTCGGTTTAGTCGGCCATTTCTGGGACGTCGCGACTTGTCGACGATAATCTTTCACGGAACGGACTGAGTCCCCGTTAGGGGGGGAGCCTCCCATGATAACGTTCAAAGACTGCCCCGCTTGTACTCGCTTAGAGTCCAGTAGGGCGCGGAGGTCTTTGGATATGCTGGTCTCGGGTGGTGAAGATTGAGACTGACCTTTAACTCGCTCCAACTGTCGTCGTAAGTCTGTTGGTTTTGAACGGTTGAGCTTTACGCGAAGATCGCATGCGCCGGAATTGAGTTTATCTCGGAGATCGCTAACTGGTCTTTCGTTGTCGTTAGCGTCGCTTGCCGAGATGCGTCGAGACTTCCGTGCATCCAGCATTGTTCGGAGATCTCTGTGCTTGGAAGTGCTTTCGTTTTCTGATTCGAACTTCCGTTTAAGGACGTCTCTCAGATCTCCGAATACAAGAGCATCGTCGTTCTCTTCATCGGACGACAAGGATTGCTGAGAGAGTATCACCTCGATGCGTCTGCGGTTAGCCGGGTGCTCTTCGTCGGCTGAGGAGTCTCCCTCGCCGTTATCCTTCGGGGCTTGTTCCTCGTCATCTCGTCGCGAAGCATCGTTTTGCTGTCCTTTTCCTGTGGCTTTGCGTTGGGCTCTTCTTTCCTTATTCTTGCTCCAGCTTTTACCGTTCTTTGGTTTAGTTTTCAAGGGCTCGAACTTAAACCCGCCGCTCGCGAGAGAAGAGAGATAATGTGCGTAGAGAGATTTGCATTCCGTTGTATCGTGTCCCTTGACGTCGTGATATTTGCAGTGCTTGGTGAGATCGATGGTCCTGGAAGGCCCCGCTGCTGATCCGGCTCCCGCCGTAGGTTGGGTGGTGCAAACAGTGTCGACTTGTTTGTCGGATGTTTCGAGTTCTCTTACCCACTTGTTCCACCCCTCTCCGCGAACCACGAGAGTAGAGATCGGTTCGTTATTCTCGTTGACGACATACATGTATCCGTCTTTGCGGCCGTTTTTGTCGTTTGGAGCGTGCTGGCGCGGCTCTTGTCGCGTGTTGGCGTTTTTAGCCGCTGGCGCTTTGGGTGCGTTCATCTTGCTGAGAATGGCGTTGGTATCTTCTTCCATTCGGATGAAGTTGTCGGATCGCGCGATAGCGTCCTGAAGCGACGTAGTTGGATTTTGGTATAAATCCTCCCAGAATTTAGAACGAACCCACAAAGTGTTTCGCAAGGCGTCAATGGCAATACCGTCTGGAATGTCAATCCTGGAGACTACGGCTTTGAACTTCTCCATGTAGTCGCGAAGACTCTGGTCTTTAGTTTGGTTGAGGTTCCACAAGCTAGAGGCAGTGGCGCTGCGCTTGGTGAACATAATGTAAGTCTTGAGAAAAGCTGCTGATAAGTCGCGGAAACATCCGATCGAGTTCTCCTCCAACTGGGAGAACCAAGTCAGGGCTTGCTCGTGAAGAGTCTCAACGAACATCTGGCAGTAACCTGCGTCCCTTTCGTCGTTAGGGAGTCGAGCTCGCGCCATCGCGATGTTAAAAGCTGTCATATGTTCCACCGAGTCACCGCCGGGCTTATACTCGGGTAGGCGCAGCTTCTCTATCTTCCCGAGTGCACGCTAGTCAGCGCGCGAGTAAAAGGAGTACGTGAGGTTGCGGCGAGTACACTCTCTATTTGCGGAGCTGCGCTGGTTACTTGGTGGATCTTTTCGCCCATTTGTTGAAGGCTGAGTTTGAGCTCAGCGAGCTCGCGTATTGTAGTGAGATCTGGACCTGCTGGGAGAGCATCTGCGAGAAGGGCTTCGTTGGGCTCCGAGTCGTCGGAAACATGGTCGACTCCGGTGGCCGTAGGGTTTGTGTTGAAGAGGCGGCGTCGTATCTGCTGGGAACGGCTCGTCTGTCCGTCAGGAGCTGTGAGCGCCGCGACCAACGCAGCGAGTTGGTCGTTGGTTGTCTTTTGGACTTCGTCTTGGCGAGCGAGTCGAGCCATGACGGAGCTCATGAAATCTGAGGTAATGGGTGGCGCGGCTGCAGGAGTAGGCGTCGGTTCCTCGCCCGGAGCGCCGAAGGCGGCGTCGTCTTGAGCCATGTAGATCTAGAACGTTACTTTAGTCGCCCCACGGTGGGCGCCAATTGTTTATACGGGATTCAGTTGATCGGAATGATGAACTTCAAGATGGGTGACTAAAGACGTTTTTATTAGAATCCGACAAAGGGTTACAAGATTGATGGGAAATAAGGAGACAAGATTTGAGGTCTAAGCAACAAGATCAGAATGATCGTTTAGAAACCCTAGATCTAGCCGCTTAGTGTGTAGGTTGTCCAAAAGTCCACTGCTCGTTGCCTCCTCCTCCACTCTTATAGCGCCTCTGTTCGTGATGCCCTAATCGCACTTATCCTATGGGCCCTGTCACCAAAGGCCGAGTATGCGGGCCTTGGTATTATTTCGTCTAAGCCGAGTACGACTGATCATCTTAGCCGATTGGCTTAAAGTACTCTAGGGTCGAGCCGACGTCTTTAGCCGCTAAGCCGACTAAACTCAACCAAAATTGTCGGGCTACGGCCTGTTATTTGATGGGCCTTGTGGAGGAATGCAGTCCATCTCCTACACTCCTCCACCTTCTTTAACTAAGAACATAAAAACAAATACACAAGAGAATCGAATACATAAGAACAACAAAAAATCAACCTCGTCTTCCAAGGACGAAATCCTCCGAACAACTGCTCTTATGTCGATTGCAGAGGAACGGAGAGGAGCCACGAGAGGAGCCACGAGAGGAGCAGAGAGGAGAGTGAACTGGAGAAGAGACCACTCCTTACAACAGCGGAGAAGAAAGAGGAGATGAGTGATCGCAAAGGAGAAAGAAGAGATGAGATACGACAGATACGAAAGAAGAGATGAGAAATACGACAGATCTGGAGAGAGAGAGAGGAGATTTAAAAAAATAAAATATTAAAAAGCAAAGCACTGAGATCGTTAGATCAACTTCTATCAATGGTTTAGATTAAAAACTGAGCAATCTTTGCCTTCTTATTTCATTGCCCAACAACAATTCACTTTTCTTACATGTTTTAAAACATACTCCCATCAGATACGAATGTACGATGTTCTATCTTTTTATTTTGTATATAAATGTATGATGTTTTGAGATATAATTAATGTATTTATTTTTAAAATTTAAACATAAATTAAAAAGTAAAATTCTGAGTAGTGAAACTTTATTGATATAACCAAAAAGTAACAATTAAAATAGTGTATTTATTGTTTCTTAATATATGTGTAAAACCTTAAACATCATATATTTAAATCCAGAAGGAGTATATATGAATGATCTTATTTGACGAAAAACAAATGATTTTTAATATTTGTATATAGAACCAATTGTTATATTTTGGATCTATGATTATGATTTAATTTCAACAATTTTTAAAAATTAAGTTTACAGGTTAAGTTTATGATCAATTTAAAAGTTTGGAATTTTAGGAATATGGTTTGGGGGTTTAAGGGATATAATTTGGGGTTTAATACTAAAGTTCATAGTTAAGGTTTTCAAAAATAAAGTTCTGAATTTATGATCAAAATGACTAGATTTTAATTTTTATAAGTGGTATAAAAATAAGGATTAAACTTTATGATTAGCCAAAAAACAAAATTATGTGTTCTATCCTCTTCTCAAAGTTTAGTGTTTATGATATAAATTTTAAAGTTTAGATCTTAACTTTTTAAGTTTGAAGTATATTTTGCGTCTGTGGAATATGATTAGGGGAATAGTGTTTGGGGTTAAGATTTGAGGTTATAGTGTGAAAATAAGATTTGTGTTTAGGAAATTACAGTTTAAGATTAAGATGATTAAATTTTGAATTTAATTTTAAGATTTGAAGTTATAATATTAAAAGATTAGAGTTTTAAAGGTTGTCTTTATAGTTTAGGGTTTAAAATCATGTTTAGGGTTTAGGGGTTCAAATAGCTTTTCTTAGCGTTAGAAAAAATGCTATTATATGTTTTTGATAGCATTGCTGAAGCCGATTAAATAATTCATTTGGCGCTTAAGTTTAATTTCACGATAAGTATTGGCGGAATCAATGATTTTATCTTCCCATTCCCTTAATTTTCTGAATAGCATTAATTAAGTGTTATTTTAGGTTCCATTCTATCATAGCATTCATCTAACGCTATTATATAATACGGAAATTTCTAAATCATAGACGATAGTAGTTCAGTAAAACGTGCTATAACAATCTGCTATCAATGTAGATTTTTTCGTAGTTAACAGATAGGAAGGCTCTGTGCGGGTCAAAGTAATTCTGAGTTGAGAAGCTCTTCCAGTTTTTTTCGCAAGACTCGGTTGAGACTCTTTGCAAAGTATATATACTCCACCCACTGCAATTGTGTTTGGTCACATGATCATTATCATTTACATATGCAACTAGTTGATGTGCGGACTAATATATATATATATATATATATATATCTACCAATTTTTAACTAATATTTATTTATAATAAAAATTATTAAATTAGATATAAATTTAGATTAATATTATAATTATGAAACTTCAATATTCATATTGGTAATCAATATGTTAAATTATGTTTTTTTTTGTTTCATATTTTTATTTATGGGATATGGATTTTGGATAAAAAAATAGTCTATAGTAATAATCAAATTAAGAAACTTAGATTTGAAATTAAAAACTTATTGTATTTGGACTGAAAAATTATAATTAATTACAACCCATAAAACGTCAACAAAATTAAATGGCCTAAGGGTGTTCAATCCAATAAAACCGAACCATCTAAAACCAAACCGAAAAAAATGGTTTGGATTTGGTAGTATCATATTAACTGATCCAACTGAAGAAACCGATTAATTAAATGATCCAACTGAAGAAACCAGACGAACAGATGTTATTTAAAAAATCCCAATATATGGATATGGTTCAGTATATTAACTGATCCAACTGAAGAAATCGATTAATTAAAATATATTAGTATCATTATGTATAAATTTATAATAATCTGTATCTGGATAATAAAAATGAGACTCACTAGGGATGTACAAAAAACGCTCTGGTGCGATAAGAAAGGCGACTGATACGTACACACCGTTTCATCTCTTTTGATCATCGCCGGCAGTTCAGGCCACCGGTTTTTATGGCTTTTATTCTTTGTTTCCACAGTATATAAATGATTTGTATTCTATCACTACTTATGTTTGGTATCATATTCAAACGACATCATCATCCACTCATTCGCCGTCGTTGTTCTCCTCAATCATTCCGGAAAACGCCTTGTGGCACAGTTATGATCATTGGGTTAATTTCACTATGTTTATTTCCGGGATTAGAGAGGTGTTTCTCGGATAAATCTCGTCGAATTTAATGCTTTAATTTCTCCACTTGGGAGCATGATTATCTGGCAAATCCCTTGGGTTTTGCTGGCGTTTTTCCGGCAACAAATCTCCACTGTTTTGTTGGCAACATCCCCGAGCAGTTACTGCACGATGTATCTCTTTCTCCGGTCAATCCTGGAGTCACAATCATTCCTTAAGCCATTTTGGCCGGGAGACTATGACAACGCGATCATCATGCAACTGATGTCATCAGATTCAGTTATGACCTCTAGAGTACAGTGGAGAGATCGTATGCACAAGAAAATTGTGAGTTGAGAGATGAACCTTTGTGTGATAGGGTTGTTTCCGTCATTGGAATATTTTCAATCCAAAGTTCAGAGATGGTTCATCAATTCAAGCAACAAGGGTATTTATTTGGTCTTGGTCAGGGATTTGCTACACTCATTGGAAATAGTTTCAGGTTTGTTTGATGGTTATTCGTCTTTGGCTGGATATTATTAATTTCATAGAGAGGATATCATCAAGGGTGTTTGGATGGAAGTCACTGGAAATTAAATGGTTAAGGTATCGGCATCGCAAGGATAGTATTATGGAGACTACTATTATACCAAGAACACAGATACGGACTGATTGGTACCATGTCGACCTTTCAAAGCATGTTCCGGATGCAATGGGTTTTTACTATACGATTTGGGCAAAATAAAATGTCAAAATGGCATACCAATCGTATTAAAGTGAGACAAATTCTAAAGAAGGAAAATAACAGATCATATATTCTTTTAGCGTGTAAGGCTTACTGCAAAAGAAAGCAACGTCAATCTACACTTCTACAAATGATTTGTCTTCAGCATAAGTAGCATAGTTCTGTTTATGTAATAATTTGTATTCCATTGCTTTGTAAATGATTCCATAACTCTATTTGTATTTCGATTTATCAATAAAGATCATATTAGACGTTAAAAGAATCTGTATTTGAATCAATATTTCCAATAAAGATTAGAGAAACAGGCTATAATATTAGTCATTAAAACCATAAACTAAATATAAGATAAACATAATTATAATATTACATGTAGATATTGTTAATATCAACTGTTAATATATATTTGATTAAATGATCTAAATATCATGCTAATTATATATTAGAATTTTTAAAAATGATAGTATATATATCGGTAGAATTGGTTAATGTTTATTAATTATCTTAAATATTATGATAATTTATATATTAAAATAAAAAATTTAGATAATTTTATAAATTAAACTAATGATTTATCTTAAAATCATGGAGAAGATGACAAGTAAGCAAATTCACTAAGATCATTGAGAAAATAACAAGTAAGTAAATTTAATTCTCAAATAATAATATAGGTCACATGATCATTATCCTTTACATATGCAATGACAACACACGTGGGAGATGCTAATCGTTAACACCATGCTTAAAGACTATATATTGTGGTCTGGTCATATGATCATATCATAATCCGAGACCTTTTATCTAGTATACGAACTCAATGACCCTTGTAAACCCTTACTCCCTATGGATGGTGTACTCTCTAACCATGGACCCTGAGACGTCCAAATAATTGTTTGTAGTCTACCATGCTAGTCTACAAGGAAAAGATGTGTAGATCTGCATGACAAAGTTTCAAAAGTAGCTCCCAGTCACTTGATACCATATGAAAACTGTAAATTAGCCTAGTGCGATCATTGGATAAAAAAAGAGCATTGAAGGGTAAAAGAAGAAGAAGTTGTACCAGAACGAAAGGGAGCTTAAACCAATAAGAACAAGAACATATGGAAGTTGAGACCTTCACAATTAGCACCAGAGCATGAAACGCAATTAATCCCATAATCCAAGGTTCCTGACAAAAACATTAATATACTACAATGTTAACCAAAAACCCTGATGAGGTAATGAATCCAAATCACAGAATGAAACGCAACCCTACAATACCGACAATGCAATTCTGCTGATTCTAAATGGATCACAATAGGAAAAGAGACTCATCACCTTCCAATCAATTGCTTGGAAATAATGCATGAAATTCTCGTAAGCAGGTATAACACCCCGACCTCCACTGAATTGAAACCTATCTATTGACCTTAATATTCGTCTAACTTGTACTACATGAATAGGCAGTCTACAAGTGTATGAATCCTTATGGCATTCTAAAGGAGATCAAAACTAAAAAAAAAAAAAAAAAAACTGAGCAAAAACTGAGAAGAGAACTGTTTAGACCATATGCAATGGTTGGCTCTATTTTTTTGTATAATGGAATAATACTAACAAACTAACGTCTTTAACAGAAATTGTATAACAAAAACAAAACAAAAATCAATATAACAAGTCTAATTAGAAAATTCATATGTTAATATTTGACTCAACATAAAAACTAAATTGGATATGCAATAACCCGAAATAAAAATTTGAAGAAAGCAACTTATAATAAAAAAAAATTAACCAAATTATATCATAAATATGTATAGATGTGATGGTTTTTATATACATTACCTATCTATAAGTATATGGATCGGCTCTAATATCGAGCTTTTTTAAAATAATATTTGTGATTTGCTTCATTTTTTATGGATAACATATTTTGTTATTTTCTTTGATTTGAATTTTTACGGATATCTAAATTTTATGGATCCAATGGACACAAATAATGGATCAAATTAAATTTAATGGAGAATCTAGTCACTCCTGGTTGTGACTTGAAAAGAATAGTCTTTTGGACTTTTCTTTTACAAGGAATATTATTCATATGACGAATGCGCAAAAAAAAGTTATATCATTAACCGAATACTTGTGCATGCAACTAAGGTCCCCACATTTGTTCCTTTATTTGCACATTTATTAACTTTCATTAAGCATTAAAGGCACTTGAAGCGGTGAGAAACCATGATGAATTTCTGAAAAGAAAGTTTAAATATTTTTAATTATTGAGTTATTGTTATAAATAAAGAAGAGAAGAGGGGAAGAGAAATTGGTGTGTCTTATTCCACGAATAATAAACTCCTTATATAGGGATATAATATAAGGGTTTAACTTGGAGACCAAGTACAAGTAAATTTTGGTGAACAAGACTTTCTATAATTGACATCACAATAAATATAACACTTCTCCTTGATGTCTATTATACGCGTATGATACTGCCTCGTTAAAAACCTTACCAGAAAAACCAAGTGGAAAAAATCATGGTTAAGGAAAAAAGAGTGCAGCGTGCAATTACTTCCCCTCATGTATACTAACGTCAAGATCCTTGAGACGACGTAATCCGATAAGATGAACCAACTTCTTGAAAGTAGAAGTGGGTAGCGCCTTGGTGAATAAGTCAGCTAAATTGTCACTTGAACGAATTTGAACGACACGAACATCGCCATTCTTCTGTAGATCATGGGTGAAAAAGAATTTCGGTAGAATGTGCTTTGTCCTGTCTCCTTTGATGTATCCAACTTTGAGTTGAGCGATACATGCAGCATTATCCTCATACATGACTGTTGGGGATTCTTTCCCTGTAGATAGACCACAATCTGCTCGTATATGTTGAATGACAGATCTTAACCATACACACTCGCGACTAGCTTCATGAATGGCTAAAATCTCTGCGTGGTTGGAAGAAGTAGCTGCAATTGTTTGCTTCATCGAACGCCAAGAGATAGCAGTTCCACCACAAGTAAACATATATCCTGTTTGTGATCTAGCATTGTGGGGATCAGACATGTATCCAGCATCTGCAAAACCAATCAAATCTTCTGTGGATGGGTTAGGAAAGAATATTCCCATGTCTTTTGTACCTTGGAGGTATCAGAGTATATGTTTTATCCCATTCTAATGCCTACGAGTTGGGCATGAACTAAACCTTGCCAGTAGATTCACTGCAAATGATATATCAGGTCTTGTATGACTGGCAAGGTACATTAATGCCCCTATAGCACTTAAGTATGGTACTTCAGGACCAAGAACTTCTTCATTCTTCTCTCTAGGGCGGAAGGGATCTTTATTCACATTGAGTGATCTTACCACCATTGGACAACTCAAAGGATGTGCTTGATCCATAGAAAATCGTTTAGCAACATTTTCTGTGTAGGTTTCTTGATGCACTAAGATTCCATTCTTAAGGTGCTCAATTTGTAGTCCCAAACAAAACCTTGTTTTTCCAAGATCTTTCATCTCAAATTCTTTCTTCAAGTAATCCATTGTAATTGAAATCTCTTCAGGAGTTCCAATAATGTTTAAATCATCAACATACACTGCAATTATAACATATCCTTTCTCAAATCTTTTTATAAAGATACATGGACTGATATGATCGTTTTTATAGCCTTCTTTAAACAAGTACTCACTTAGGCGAGTATACCACATACGTTCTGATTGTTTCGGTCCATAAAGAGATCGATTTAACTTTATGCTATAACTTTCTCGAGAATTAGAATTTGCTGCTTCTGGTAGTTTAAATCCTTCTGGGACTTTCATGTAAATGTCAGTATCTAGTGGGCCATATAAGTAAGCTGTGACTACGTCCATTAAGCGTAAATCAAGTCCTTCCTTTATCGCCAGACTGATAAGGAACCTGAATGTAGTACCATCCACCACAGGAGAGTATGTCTCTTCATAATCAATTCCTGGTATTTGTGAAAATCCTTGAGCAACTAAACGTGCTTTGTATCTCACAATCTCACCATTTTCATTCCTCTTCCGCACAAAAACTCATTTATATCCCACTGGTTTTACACCTTTAGGTGTACGGACTACAGGTCCAAACACTGCTCTTTTTGCAAGAGATTTTAATTCAACATCTATTGCTTCTTTCCATTTTGACCAATCACTTCTTCGTGTACACTCTATAATAGATTTTGGTTCATGATCCTCATCCATAAGATCAACTGCTACATTGTATACAAAAATATCATCGACGTCGATTTGCTTTCGGTTTCATTTCATTCCAGACATGACATAGTTAGTTGAGATCTTTTCATTATCAGGTACCTGAATTTTTTCTTGTGTCATGTTCTCTTCTGGAGATTTTTCATTTGTTGTTATTACCTCGATTTCATTATTACCAATTTCTGCTCCTTTTCTTTTTTGAGGATTTTTATCTTTAGAACCGATAGGTCTACAACGCTTCAGGCGTGCCTTAGACTCATTAGCAGGTTGATTTTGTCCTTCTTGGACATTCATTCTAACGAGAGCATTTACAGCTGGGATATGTGACATGGTCACTCTTTTTGGGTCAGTAAATGCATCTGGCAACTGGTTTGCTAAGCTTTGTAAATGAATTATCTTTTGGACTTCTAAATCACATTCTTTAGTTCGAGGATCAAAATAAGATAATGATAATTCATTCCAGTTGATATCTTTTCCCAACTGTTTCTTTTCTTCCCCTAATGTTGGAAAAACAGATTCATTAAAATGACAGTCTGCAAATCGGGCCTTAAATAAATCCCCTGTGGATGGCTCTAAGTATTAAATTATTGATGGAGAATCATATCCAACATATATTCCTAACCTTCTTTGAGGTCCCATTTTAGATCGCTGTGGTGGAGCAATCGGAACATATACAACACATCCAAATATCTTAAGATGGGAAATATTTGGCTCCTGACCCATAATTAATTGTGATGGGGAGAATTGATGATTACTCGTTGGCCTTATGTGAATCAACGCTGCTGCATGTAATATAGAATGCCCCCATGCAGAGACTGGAAGTTTTGATTTCATAAGCAATAGTCTAGCAATCAACTGAAGACGTTTAATTAACGATTCAACTAAACCATTTTGTGTGTGAACATGTGCTACAGGATGTTCAACACTTATCCCAATAGACATGCAATGATCATTAAAAGCTTGGGACATGAATTCACCAGCATTGTCTAGGTGAATTGCCTTAAGGGGAAAATCTGGAAAACGTGCTCGTAATTTGATCAATTGAGCAAGCAGTCTCGCAAACGCCAGGTTGCGAGTTGATAACAAAGAAACTGTGACCATCTTGTTGATGCGTCAACTAGAACCATAAAATATCTAAAGGTTCCACATGGTGGGTGAATCGGCCCACAAATGTCTCCTTGAATATGTTCCAGAAAGTTTATTGATTCATGAATTATCTTGGCTGGTGAAGGCCTTATAATCAATTTTCCTTGAGAACAAGCAGCACATGAATAATCATTAGGAAGAATCTTCTGGTTCTTCAGTGGATGCCCACATGAATTTGTGATTATCTTTTGCATCATTGTTGAACCGGGATGGCCTAGCCGGTCATGCCAAACAGTAATATTTTCAGTAAACTTCTGGTTTACTATGGCATTTGCCTCAATTGCACTAATCTTAGTGTAATATAATCCAATGGAGAATGTTGGTAGTATTTCTACTACTTTCTTAGAGCCATGAATAATGCTTGTAATGTGAAGAAATTCAATATTTCCTTCATTGATAGTCTCAATATGATATCCATTTATGCGAATATCTTTAAAACTTAGTAAGTTTCTTTGAGACTTAGGGGAATACAATGCATCAACAATTTCAAGTTGTGCTCCCATAGGAAGTATTATGTTTGCTCTTCCGGAGCCTTCAATTATCTTTGCACTACCTGTTATAGTGCTCACACTTGCTTCTCTATTTATTAAATGAGAAAAGTATTTCTTATTTTTCAGAATTGTGTGACTAGTTGTACTGTCTGCTAAGCATAAATCTCCACCATCCATTTCTCTTCAAATAAATAAATAAAATAAATTATAATCTCATATAAAATAATAAAATAGATTAAATTCATTAATGCAAAAGAAACAACATGTAAATAAAAAACAAAGCCAATAACTAAAAGCCAAATAATTAAAGCCAATAAATAAACTAAAACAAAGCATCTCTTAAATAGTTATTGCTCAATCACTTTTTCTCTTCGTCAATGAGAAAATCGGAAAGGTCAAGGTGAGTGGCATCACCAAAATCAAAGTCATCCTCTCCACCTTCGTACACCATGTTTGTTTCCACATTCTTTCTCTTTTGTTTTATTGACTGTTGATACAAGGCAATAAGATGTGTTGGTGTACGGCACGTACGAGCCCAATGGTCTTTACTTCCACATCGGTAGCATTCATTTTCTTGTTTGTCACCTTCTTTCTTTTCCCATTTCTGGTGAGAATTAGAGTTCTTAAAAGAAACTCCTTGGACTCGAATTTGACCATATCCACGTCCACGTGTATCTCTACGACCATGTCCACGACCATGACCACGATCATGACCACGACCGCGACCATGAGTGTAGCCATTTCCTCGGCCAGTGTTGTTCTGTTCAGTCACATTCGCTTCAGGGAATGGAGCAGAACCAGTTGGACGTAGTACATGATTTTTCATCAAAAGTTCATTGTTTTGCTCAGTCACAAGGAGACAAGATATAAGTTGAGAATACTTCTGGAATCCCTTTTTCACGGTATTGTGTCTGCAGGACAACATTATTTGCATAAAAAGTAGAGAATGTTTTCTCTAACTTATCAGCTTCCGTGATTTTCTCCCCACATAACTCCAACTTGGAAGTAATTTTGGACAAGGCTGAGTTGTAATCACTTACAGACTTAAAGTCTTGTAATCTCAGATGTGTCCATTCATAACGAGCTTTAGGTAAAATCACAGTTTTCTGGTGATCATACCTTTCCTTTAAGTCGTTCCAAAATACTTGTGGATCTTTCACAGTCAAATACTCATTTTTGAGATCCCCATGGAGGCGATGACGAAGGAATATCATAGCCTTTGCTTTATCTTGATTTCCGGCTTGATTTCCTTGTAGGATTGTACCTTCAAATCCCTTTGCACTAAGGGAAAATTCGGCATCTAGTGTCCAAGCCAAATAGTTGTTTCCAGTGATATCAAGAACTTCAAATTCAAGACTAGAAATTTTCGACATAGTTCACTGAAATAATAAAATAGTAATCAAATTTTTATAAATAAATAAGTAAAAATGAAATCATCCTTATTAAAAAGTAAATAAACTATATATATATATATATGCATATATTTGCGTACAAAAAGTAAAAGGTAATATCAATATTTTATAATCAATGCATTAACGTTTCTCACAAGTAAAAATATATATATTGATTCAAGATTCCATGCAGATAATATATCTCAAGTTATTCCAGTTTAGGTAAAAGAAAGAAATAATAATAATCATAGCTCCACAAAACAAAACGTGTTACCAAACTATCAATCTACACGGCAAAGCAATAATGAGTTAACAATCTACATGTATTAGTGTGCTAAAATAAACTCGTGTGATGTTGACCAATTCGAGCAAAGCATATCTATATGTTAAAGAACAATATTATGGGATGCAGCCATAAGAACAATATTAATAAAAATATGGTATGCAACCGTAAAGTTCTAAGATCAATGCAGCTGTTAATAGCTAGCATGTATAAGAATTAAAATGTGTACAAGCGATGTGATTAACTACTATGATTTAAAGGCATTGGTAGTTCACATGTTTAATAATAAACCATGAATCTATAGCCGTATTCAATTTAAAGATAGCGATTGGTTATGACTATAGACAGCTATATAAAATAACAATAAAAGAGTATTAAGCCATATAAAAGAAGTAATAGCGTATGATTATTCGTGATTCGGTTTATAACGTCGAAATGATCTCAACGAGATTCAATGATTTTCATTCATTGAAAACAAGGTCGAATCAATATGGTCGACTAAAAACTTATAAACTCAATCAATCAAGTATGTGTCTGAACTCTGAACTATGAATCCATTCTTATAAACCATGAATTGATAATAAGCATGATTTGAAATAGGATTGAACAGAAACTAAAAATATAACATAATAAGAATCTATACCTATTAGCTCAAGATCGTTAGAGCTTCGGATAACGTGTTATAAATAAAGAAGAGAAGAGAGGAAGAGGAATTGATGTGTCTTATTCCACGAGTAATGAACTCCTTATATAGGGATACAATATGAGGGTTTAGCTTTTAGACCAAGTACAAGTAAATCTTGGTGAACAAGACTTTCTATAATTGACATCACAATAAATATAACAGTTATTGAATAGTTGACAAATCGTATAGGGGTTTCTAAACCTTGAGAATGTTTGTTGTAGAATGGACGATTCTTTTCTTGGTCCTCCTTTTTCTATTTTTTTTTACTTTGTTAATCTTAAAAACTAGGTGTTTTCTTGCACAATGTGCAGTAATAAATTTATAAATTTAAATTATATTTAAAAATAAAATTTTATTATTATTTTAGATTCTATTATTTTCTTATTTTAATATAAATTTTAATTTAATTAAACTTAAAATAAATAAACCATTTAGTTTATTTTAAATTATATTAAAGAATAGATATGTATATATTTAAAATTATAATCTTAGATATATTTTTTATCTGTTTATTTTGGATAAAATACATTAAATCAACTTGCAAAAAATTATATAAAATTTTTATAATTATCAGAAAGTACAACTAAACAATAATTTTAAATTTTGTAGATATATAAAGAACGTAATAATATTACGATAAAAAAGGTTATATTTAAAAAAAATTGTAAAAGAATTTTGAAAATCATTTAGTATTAAATTGTAGAATAAAAAAGAAATAAATAATATTTTGAATTTTTAAAATATTATTATATTTTATCATTATATTATTTAATATCATGTTTGAATAGATTTACTTAAATGATGATGGATAATGGGGAATTTTCAGTTTTACCACTTTCTTGATACCATTATTTATATTTACCACCATTAAAGAGATACTTTCAAAAATATGTTATTCTATAAGAGGCGAAAGACTCTTATATCCTTGTTTTCGATAAATATAATAAATAATTATTTCAATAAATAAATAAAAATTATGTTTTCGAATGATACTTTTTCAAATTCAAATTTTTTTTATAAATTTTTTTTTGAATTTTTTTTTTCAAAATTTCTTAATGAAATCGAAAATTATTTTTGAAACTAATTTTTCAAAATTGTGTCTATATTTTTTAAGTATTTATTTATATACTTATTAGAATCCTAAATTTCACATTCCAAAAATCCTACTCCACCTCTCAACCCTTAACCTTAAGTCTATACCATGTAATGTCCTGTTATCGCATTCCAAAAACGGTTATGAAGAAACTAACGAGTGCGGTGGCACAATTTTGGTGGAGTCAAGGGAACAATACTAGAAGTATGCACTGGAAGCCATTTGATAAACTTTCTAGTCCTAAGGATGAATGGGGTCTAGGATTTAAAGACGTAACATATTTTAATATAGCTATGCTTGGGAAGCAACTTTGGTGATTGATAGAGAAACCGAACACTTTGTTCTCTCATGTTTTTAAAGGACGGTATTTTAGGAATGCATAACCCTTGGAACCAATTAGATCGTACTCATCGTCCTATGGCTGGCACATTATTGTTTTTGCAAGATCTCTGGTTAACAAATGACTAATCAAAAGGATGAGATCAGGATCTTCTATCTCAGTATGGAATAATCCTTGGTTTTATCCACTCCCCCGAAACCATCAAATAAAAAACAAACAAAACTTTTAACTGGACCTTACGGTGGACTCACTCATCAATGGAGCATCGAGAACATGAAATTTACAGGTCATTTGGACGTTGGTGGATCTCACGATGTGGAAATGATTGAAAGTATACCTTTAAGCCGAAATCAGATAGCAGATCGTGATGGATGGTATTTCACTAATAATGGGAGATACACGATTAAATCTTGTTATCAAGTAGAACGAGTGTATCCAGACAGAGAGAGAACACTTCCAGAGTATGGTCCCTCGGTCTCTCCACTGAAGGCTTTCTGTTGGAAAGTACGGCGCCCTCCAAAAATGAAACATTTCTTATGACAAGTGGTATCACGATGTAATGCAGTAAAGAAAAACATAAGAGCGAGAGGTCTTCAGGGGGATACAATTTGTGCACGTTGTGGGGGCACCTGAGGAATCCATAAATCATGTGTTCTTTGAATGTCCGCCGGCGGTTCAAGTTTGGGAATTCTCACGAATTCCATCGAATCCAGATATCTTCTCTACTCAATCATTGTTTACAAATATGGATCATTTATTTTGGAGATTCTCTCCGGAATTAGAAAACCATCAATCTGCATTGATTTTATGATACATATGGAAAAGACGAAACAACAAAGTCTTTAGTAATTTGGATATTAATCCTAAAGATACTCTTAAATTGGTAGGAACAGAGTCACTACTTTGGGCTGAGGCAAAAATTCTCCTTACATAGGGAAACAAACGACCAAACCCGGTTATCAGGAGAAGTAATAGTTTCGGCTATCCCTTGTAGATGGTGTTTTACGAATGGATCTTGAAAAATTAAGGATAACTATTAGGGACAAGAGTGGTATAGCACACTAGAAGATTTTGATGGTTTAATGGAAGCGAGGAATAAGATGTCAAATTACCCTAAGGAGTGATTTATACTCTCTCAAATAAGAGGTCGAGTTGTAATACTTAGGGATCGAATTCACAAGGAGCTAGGGAACCAATTAGATCTAAACAGTTTATGATTAAGCTAGGTTAATAGTTTTAAAGCAGTAAATAAATATAGCAAAACAGTAAACAAGTTGAACAAGACAATTGTTCAGCTTGGCAGGGATTTGTTTGATGGAATGATGGTTGCTAGAACTAGGGTTTCTATTCAGGTAATCAGAATTATAATGATATATAGGCTAATTGTTGCTTGCAAGATATTATAGAACTCAACTGGGAGTACAAATCTAACAATTTCCGTTGTATAGACAGTCTAATATCTAGATCTTGGATCTCAACTCTCGTTTTATTGATCACAAGAAAGTGTCGACCGATTATTCTATAGGAATATCAATCGATACACCTTTCACAATATCGATCGATTAATCTATTGGATCATCGATCGATATCGCTTCTAGCAAGCTTTACGAACGGGTTGAATATGTGTTCACTAGGGTTCCTAAATCAATTCTCGTATGTTTCTAGCAATCCTAGCTCAATAGAATTCAGTTCAGAGAAAAGACCAAGCGATGGCATTGTGCCTAATGATTCTAAGATCAGGGTTCTAGTTCATGACTCTAGAACACAAGCAGTAAGAACAATCCTATGATGAATATCACAACTTAGCAGTTTTATATTTTGGGCTTATCCCTCATAACCTATCTGAACCTTAAACCTAACAGGTGGATCTATTCAGACATGAAGTTTGTCACAGAAATCATGGATATAATAGATGAAATTGCAATAGATATAAAAACCAAAGACAATGGAGTTTCCGGAGGACTCTGAAGGAGTTCTTCCTTTCTCTTCTAACTAAGAACAATGAATTAAAAAAAGCTTAGATAGCGTAGCCGTCAACAATGGCTTATAAATAATATAAATAAGGTTTCTGGTCGTCCAATGGTATTCTGGTAATTTGGGAGTTCTTCTGGGATTCAACGGTAATAAAATATGCTCAGCCCATATTCTGGCATCACTGTCGACCGACACAAATGCTGTGATATCGAACGACAGTCCTTCATCTCCTCGACAGCTTCCTCTCGCGAGGCAGACTGACCACTCTTCAGTAAAACAGGAATAACTTCTGGTACATGATGCTGATTGACCTTAAACCGGTGGAATTAGAAAGCTAACTCAAAGCTATATCTTGTGTCAATATATGAGCTCAATCTAACGGTGGGAAGGGCTCCAGCCATAGCTAGACATCTGACGCGTCTGTGCAGTTCTGCACCTCAAAAGACTCCAAAATCACCATATTTCTCCAGAACGTACTTGAACCTGTAAATACTCTAAATAGACTCTATATAGTAGTAAATATATATTAAAACACTTATAGACCACGGCTAAAAGTAGGTAAAATCCATGGTCTATCAACTCCCCCAGACTTACCCTTTTGCTTGTCCTCAAGCAAAACAAACATGCAGTCTCTCTGAAAGAGGTTTGAAAACAGCAGGGACTCACATGATTTAAAACTTAGAATCATCACCTATACAATATTGCAATCCACATCTAAAAAGTCCTAATCACAAAAGCACATTATACCATATCCTAGCTTAGCAAACCAAATTCACCTAGCCAACAACTTAGCAAATCCTGTCTGACATTCCCCTCTACCAATCTCATTTCTTAACATAAATAAAAGTGCAGGCTTTACCTTGGGAGTATCGATCACAGGATGCAAGGATTTTCAAACAAGTATCTGGATCTACAGGTAAAAGTTAGTTCCTATCTTTTCTCTCTACTAATTTCTCTATTTAGTCAAAGTCTGCTTATATTGTAAGATCATTGACCAAGATTGGACATGCTTCCATGAATCAAGCCTTAATGGTGGTTGCCACCAAGTCCTGTTCACTTCTTTTTGACCTATATCCAAGAATTCATGTGAATCGAACCTTGATGATTGCCGCAACCAAGTCCCGTTCGAATTATTTTTGTTGGAATCCTTATGGAGAAAGCCTTAATGGTTGTAGCCACCTAGTCATGTTCGGATTCCACCTAACGAACACCTATTATATATATTTTTTTTTTCTTTTTCCTTTTCTTTTGTTTGAAAATAAATATCTCTACCTATAAATCTAGGGTCGAAATAGAGAGAGAAAATGTGATAAATCTACACAAGGCTTTACCTTCCAGACTTGTTTGAAGAATCTGATCCCATGTATACCAAGCCCCAAGACAAGCAGTATGTCAGGTTTAGTGTTGGAGGTCAGCTTTGGTTCCTTCTAACAATCTCAGCAAGTGTGAATAGTTGACAGGTTGATCCACTTTAGTATCTTTAGTACTATCTGCAATTAGTAAATCAAGAATGGTGCTAAAGAGTGGTTAGATAACAAGCATAAATCTAATAAGTTCATTATCCCCTTCTTGACTCAGTAAAACTCTTTTGAAAACATTTTGATAAGACTCATGAACACACTAATATCAGTATACATCCCCCCAGACTTAAACTACACTGTCCCTAGTGTATATGTAGTCGGAGTTATGGGTAATAACATAAACATAAGTACATAATTTAACCAGTAAGAACGATAACTTGCTCGCTGATGTCAGTGTCGATCGACACAATGAAGAGACAATCGATCATTGAATCTGAAGTGCTGTCGATTGATATCGAGCTGGTTTTATCGGTCGATGTGCTAAGGAATCGTCTACTCAGATCCTTTTTTTTTCTAAATAGCTAACTAAAACACAATATTAGTAGAACTTCCCCCAGACTTAAACAACACTATCTCCAGTGTTATACAGTCTAAGATAGGTGGGGAAATAAATCATAAGGACAATATTTAACAAGGTAAAACAGTATACATGCTCGCTGCGATCAACACAGTTAAGTCGTGATCAATACTATTGAAGCTCTTTCGATCGACACAGTTAAGTGGCGATTGATCGATGCTAATGATGCTCTGTCGATCGATGCTGCGTAACCATCGTCGATCCTCTTGCAAACTCGTCTTCCTCGGATCTTTTCCTTTTACCTCACATAAATAAAACACTAAAAATTAGTAATAGATAACCAATAAAACATAACAATTTTTTTTTCGATGAACAATGTTTTGCTACAGTAACACTGTTACAGTGTCGATCGATTTGTTTGCTACAGTGTCGATTGATTTCCTTGCTACAGTGTCGATCGATGCTACAGTGCCTCTGCTACAGTAGTGTCGTTACTGTTCATCAGTTTTTTTTTTTGACCTGCAATAAATAAAAACTTTAATCAGTAACAATCTAAACTATACTGAAAGAAATGGCCTAATAGTGGGTTGCCTCCCACTCAGCGCTTTGTTATAGTCATTTAGATTGACTTTGGAGATCTGATTTAGTCCAGATGAGGATGAGAACTCGCTCCAAAACAAGTCTCAGTTTCTACTCTCTGAAGCTTTATCATTCTTGTTTGAAAGCCTCCTCCATAGACTCTTCTCCTTTGTCTATCATCTCAGCAATAAGGAGTGCTCGAAGCTTTGCAAATGGCTGTAAGAAGCATCTGCTGTGCACTCTGGGTTTCCTGACACCATCTGAGAAGCAAGGAATAAATGATAACTGAGAATCACCCTTGATCCTTTTTCTCTTCTTCCAATTCCTCCTCTTCTTTCCCCCTGATTTGTCTGACCGCGTGGTGATATCTCCATCCCTAAGATTTCAAAACACATCGAAATCCTTCTGCTCTGATACACGTCCACTGCCGATCGATGATGCAGTGGTAGTGTCGATCAATGGTGAAGTGTTAGTGTCGATCGATGGTATCTGGTCGGTGTCGATCGATGTTGCTTCTGTTGGGCCCTTATCGACTTCATCTCTAAATCGCAACCCTCTCTGAGAAGCTTCTACGTGTTGATGATCATCCAATACCTCATTGTAAGAACTGAACTGCATACTTCTATCAGGTGGAATAGGATACTCAGCTTCAAATACAGCGCATGGAACCACAACTTTCACAGGATCATGTATCCTCTTCACCCTTTTGTGAAACCCAGCAGCTTCTTCTGTCCAGATAGGTGGTCTAAGATGTTTAGGGACAGCAAGGTGTGAGGCCTTAGACATGTACATCATTTCCCCAACTTGTTCCAGCTCAACTATGCAACCTGGCGGATCGTCCAGATATTAGGTGGGCGGTGTCGATCGATAATTGGTTGGCGGTGTCGATCGATGTCGGGTGGGGGTAGATTGGTGATGTGGGGTGGTTGTCGATCGATCTCATCAGGTTGGCGTCGACCGATGCTAGCCTTTGAAGTTTCCAAATCTCCTCTCGAAGTATGCTGATCATCATCAAGCTTCTTCTTCGAATTTTGATCCATATCTTCAAGTCATTCCTCCAACTCTAAGGAGTCTTCCATAGTGACTTCTCTGTCTACATCGCCAATAGATGATGAGTTTGTAACGTCGATCGACATTGAGGTCGTGATGTCGATCGACGTTGAGGTTGTGATGTCGGTTGACGTTGACGTCGTGCCGTTGGTCGACGTTGAGGTCCTGCCGTCGGTTGATGTTGAGGTCGTGTCTTTAGTACCAGCTTCCTCTACTCTGCTCAGCTCTCCAGACACATGTTGTTCATCCCTTTTTTCCATAATGTCATCGAGCAGCTGTATTGGAATCATATACTCCTCATCTAACGATGCCAAGAACCTGTCCCAATTATCATTCTTCTCCTTTTCTCGAGTTGCAGTAGTTTCATAGAGAAATTTGTTGAGGAAAGTGGTCTTAATGTCCTCCAAGCAGGTTAAAGATCTTGGCTGCAACTGACTGAGCCAGCTAAATGCATCTCCAAATAGAGAATAGGGGAAGATTTTGCAGATAATGTGGTCTACAGATACTTCATTCTGCTCGCTTGCAGAGGCTAACTCCTCAAGTACTTTGATAAGGTCTCTGGGATCTTTATGAGGAAGACCTCGGAAAGGGTCCACGCTTCCCCAATCATATCATTCGCGATTCAGATCAAAGTTGTTTGTCTCAGCAACATCAATCACAGCAGGGATTACTGCACCCTCTGCATTAATCAATTGTCATGTGCTGTTGCGAGTGCGACCTTCTTCGTCTCTTAACATCTCATTCTCGTCAACTGTAAGTATGAGCACTTCGCCCTTCTCTGCCTCCAAACAGGTGGTGTCAAACGGCAGATGAACAGTGTCGGTCAACGGTGGATGAACAGTGTCGATCGACGTCGGGTGATTAGTGTCGATCGACGTCAGGTGAGCTGTGTCGATCGACATTTGGATTTCTACGCTGCCAATCGCTGCTTGGAGGGTGTTGACTGCCCTCTTAGACTTATGGATCACGCGTTCCAAATCCAGTGGCTCTACTAGTAAGAGCCCTATCCCCTTGTTGCTTCTGGTACTCATATGGATGTACCTGAAACACGAGAAAAAAATTTATTATTTTTTTGAACACTAGTAAAACCTAGAGTAAATCTAACTAAATAAGATCTACTGGCGATCAAAGCTCCACGGCAACCAAATTTGATATCACTCAAATTACCCTAAGGAGTGATTTATACTCTGTCAAATAAGAGGTCGAGTTGTAGTACTTAGGGATCGAATTCACAGGGAGTTAGGGAACCAATTAGATCTAAACAGTTTATGATTAAGCTAGGTTAATAGTTTTAAAGCAATAAATAAATATAGCAAAGCAGTAAACAAGTTGAACAAGACAATTGTTCAGCTTGGCAGGGATTTGTTTGATGGAAGGATAGTTGCTAGATCGAGGGTTTCTATTTAGGTAATCAGGATTATAATGATGATAAGGCTAATTGTTGCTTGCAAGATATTATAGAACTCAACTGGGAGTACAAATCTAACAACTTTCATTGTATAGACAGTCTAATATCTAGATCTTGGATCTCAACTCTCGTTTTATTGATCACAAGAAAGTGTCGATCGATTATTCTATAGGAATATCGATCGATACATCTTTCACAATATCGATCGATTAATCTATTGGATCATCGATCGATATCGCTTCTAGCAAGCTTTACGATCGGGTTGAATATGTGTTCACTAGGGTTCCTAAATCAACTCTCGTATGTTTCTAGCAATCCTACCTCAATAGAATTCAGTTCAGAGAAAAGACCAAGCGATGGCATTGTGCCTAATGATTCTAAGATCAGGGTTCTAGTTCATGACTCTAGAACACAAACAGTAAGAACAATCCTATGATGAATATCACAACTTATCAGTTCTATATTTGGGGCTAATCCCTCATAACCTATATGAACCCTAAACCTAACAGGTGGATCTACTCAGACATGAAGTTTGTCACAGAAATCTAGGATAGAATAGATGAAATTGCAATAGATATAAAAACCAAAGACAATGGAGTTCCAGGAGGACTCTGAAGGAGTTCCTCATTTCTCTCCTAACTAAGAACAATGAATTAAAAGAAAGCTTAGATAGTGTAGCCGTCAACAATGACTTATAAATAACATAAATAGGATTGCTGGTCGTCCAAGGGTAATTTGGGATTTTTTCTGGGCTTCAACGGTTATAAAATATGCTCAGCCCATATTCTGGAATCACTGTAGACCGACACCAATTCTGTGATATCGATCGACAGTCCTTCATCTCCTCGACAGCCTTCTCTCGCGAGGCAGACTGACAACTCTTCAGTAAAACGGGCATAACTTCTGCTACATGATGGTGATTGACCTCAAATCGGTGGCATTGGAAATCTAACTAAAAGATATATCTTATGTCAAAAGACAGGCTCAATCTAACGGTGGGAAGGTCTTCATCCATAGCTAGACATTTGACGCCTCTGTGCAGTTCTGCACCTCAAAAGACTCCAAAATCACCATATTTCTCCAGAACGTGCCTGAACCTGTAAATACTCTAAATAGACTCTATATAGTAGTAGAATTTCTCTCTCTAGTTCTCATCTATTTTAATAAATAATAACAACTAGAACTTAGTCCGAAGTCAATCACATCCATTCGGTATTTTATGGTTAGAATGGAGAAACAATCTAAGGTTAATGTGATACACAAATATAGCATAATGGAAATTTAGATAAGAGTAATTAAGTTATTGGTTAATAAAGAAAAAATAAATACAGAAAATTTTATCACCAAATGTTTTTTCATGCTACACAATTCTTTAGAAATTAAATTAGGAAATTTAGTTAGAAGATTAAGAAAAAACTTTGGCAGCAAGGAATGAATTTCCTAATTGTTTTTCCGTTGTTTAGGAGAACGCTAATAATGGCCTTTAAACAAAAATATCCAAATGTATCTAGCCCCTCTTAAATTCTAAGTTTTGATCAACAATTCCAATTACAATTGTTTTCGGCCCAAAACAAATAGATGATTATATAAACAATCGAAAACTATATATATATATATATAACTTGGATCATATATAGATATTAAATTTTCAATACCATATATTTTATATTTCAATTACATAATTCATCATGCGTAAGTTGCTGGTCTTATATATTCTAGTAAGAAGAATTAAAAATGAGTTGAGATAAATATACCTCTAAATATTATTATGGAGGTAAATATATAGATGTGTTAGAAATTCCCTTAACATTAATGTTTGAATACCATTTAAGTTTACCTCTCACTGAATACAAGTTCACAAACCAGAAACAAAACAGCTATATGACTTTTTTTGCTCTCGCCATGGTTTTAAAATATACAACTAGATTATGATCCGCGCGCCCGCGCGGATGTATTTTTTTAAAAAATATACGATGCTATTTGTTTTTTATGTTACTAAATCCGAACCGAAATTGATTAAATATCTGAATTATTCAAAATTTTGGTATTTGAATAACTGAAACCTAATCCGAT
Organism: Brassica napus; assembly: GCF_020379485.1. NCBI lineage: Eukaryota > Viridiplantae > Streptophyta > Magnoliopsida > Brassicales > Brassicaceae > Brassica > Brassica napus. Next base: position 45,448,582 of record NC_063452.1, read on the forward strand.
CAGAACCATAGTATTTTTGGGTATCCAAAATAGATTTATATACTTATATATATTAATTATTTTTTTATTTAATATATATATAAACATCCATAATATATATGATACTTTTAATTTCATTTAAATACTTGAAAATATATACAAATAATCAATCATAAATATCTAAAATAGTTAAAATATACTAAAAACTCCAAAAATACTTAAATAATTATGAATTCTTTATCCAAATATTTAAACCAAACCAATTTATATGTTAAGTTAGGTACTCTCACATATGTTATTCAAATTTATATGTAATATATCTATTGTTTATAGATTTTTAAAAAATTAAAGCATAAAATAAATTTTAAATTTTTTAAAATAATTTAAATTGGTTATCCAAATCCGAACCGAATCCTCAAAGATCTGAACCAAACAGGAAATCCCAAATAGACCAGAAAACGAATCCGAACGCCCACCCTAATCACTACTATATATCATGTATGTGTCATCATAGGTTACAAACAGTACTATTTTTTTAACTGCTATCTATGTTGCCAAACAAAAGCTTAAAGAACTTCTACTTTAATAAGATAGATATTTTATACGTACAATCATATAAATAATCACATATATTATATTTTAAAATTTCAATGTGAAATATAAAAATCATAATTTAAGTTGGTGTTTGAAATTGAGCTTTATATTGTATTTTTCTTATATATATTGAAAACATTTTTGTAATGGTTATTGTAAAATATGTTAGTAAAAATAAATTTTGAATATATGTATATTTTTGAATGAATTTTTGATATAAATCAATTTTAAATTATTATTTTGATTTGAATATGTATATCAAGTAACATAAGTCCATTACTTTTTAATATAATGTAATGGACTTCCAATTTTTTTAATAGCATGAGCCCATTAATTTTTTTTTCTTAACTTACTGCTATCTATGTTTCCAAACAACACTATTTTTTTAATTGCTATCTATGTTGCCAAACAAAAGCTTAATGTTACTTTAATAAGATAGATTAGTTGATGTATGGAATATGGAATATTACTTTAGCTTATATATGATTGTGATCTTAGTGACTTTAATATCCATGCACAACAAATGATTGTGATCCCACGAAATTAGGGGATTTTATTAATTTTTCATGGTAACACAAAAAGATAATTAATTGTATATAATTAGAGTAATTAATTGTATGACCAAAAAAAAGTTAAGTCTTAATGAAAGGGTTCAACAACTTTTAATAAGTAGATTTTTTAAGACTTCTTCTCTTATAATAGTATAGATATGAGTTGTAGTGACAAATGCAAGCCAAAATACAAAGACCAAAAGAAAATTTTTAGGATGATACTAAAAAAGTTTTTATCGTAAATATAGTACACATGGATAAAAATGACTGAAATGTTTTAAGAGATAAATATACGTTTATATTCTTAGGGTTAACTAATTTAAACTTACAGTTTAGATTTAAAGTATAAGGGTCATAATGACCAACATGTTTCTTTTTTTTAATGCTGAGTTTCATATGAAATAGACCACAGTGGATCAAGGAGTACATAGTTTCAGAAAACATCAAAAATAAAGGAACTGAAAAAGAAATAAGGATACCAGTAGGCATCTCACCTATAAAGGTTTAAAACGTGAAAATAAAAAGAGCATAGAATGATTCCACTAGAGGAGAAACCAACCAAATCTAAGGTTAGGTAGAGTTTCTCATTTCCTGGTCGAGGATGAAGCGAAGCCAAGCCGGTCCTCCAATAGAGATGTAAGACTGAGAGCGAGAGCCTTGGATGACACCGTCTGCAATTGCCTGAGCGACTATGTTACGAGGAGCAGAGAGATGCTCTAAGGACCAAGAGCTGATAAGACTAAGAAGATGAAGAATGCCTTGTAGAAGGAGTCCACGGTCGGGAAAGAGATGTGGCTTGAGAAAGGCTTCACGAACTTCACGAGAAGAGGTTTCAAAAATGATATTGCTCTGACCCATATTACTCATACTCTCCACAGCCCCAATAAAGTGATTGTAAATCAGCTTCTTGTTTCGATGCACTAGAGGGGTAAGCACGTCGGCTGTGGTGGAGGGGAGAGCCTTGGAAATTTCTGGTGATCCAGCCAGCACCACTGAATGAACTCGAATTATCCCAAGCCATTCCAACATTACATTTGATGAGATCACCCTGAGGTTTTCTCCATTTCGGGTTAGAAGGTTGAACATTAGGCTGCCACGAAGAAGTAACAATCTGAGGGTCATTAACTGATAGCCATATCTCAGCATCTTCCAAAGCTTTCTTAGCACGGTCAACTGGAGAAGATTTAGAGTTCTCAAAAACCAATTCATTCCTTGATTTCCAGATATTCCAGAGGACCCACAGGAATGCGACACTTCGGTCCTCAATACCATTTTTCTTTTTAGTATTAGCAATCAGGAAGTGGAGGTTGAGAAAAACTGAGCTGGGTGAGAAGCCAGATGGTGGGGTTTTATCCAGGCTTCAGACGCAGCAGGACAGTGAAAGAGGACGTGGCAAATGTCTTCATTGGCATAACCACAAGATTTGCAAGAAGGGTTAACATTGATACCTCTTGACCGTAAGGCTCCAGAGAGGGCTCTCCAGAGAAATTGGCAAAGCTTGGATGAAGTTTTCAGTTTCCAGAGATGCTTCCACAATAGCTTTTCAATTGGTGGTAAGGAGCGATCAGAAGAGTTAGAGGTTTTGATTGAATTAAGCAACTTGTAAGCACTTTGAGTAGTATAGACGCCATGATGAGTGAAACCCCAAGTATCTGAGTCCTGAGACGTGATCTTAGGCCTTATTTGAATAATTATGTCCACATCCTCTGCAGTGAAGCAGTTTCTGAGTTTCACAATATCCCATTGACCGGTCTGAGGGATCATGAGGCCAGAGATCGTTAAAGTGAGATCAACAGTGCTATCTTGTCTATACATTGGAGGTCTGACGACCGTATCAATGATCCAGTTAGACATCCAGACATTGGAGCTAGCGCCATCACCCACTTTTCTCATCAGACCTTGCTTCAAAACCTCACGACCATGGAGAATAGATCTCCAAGTATAGGAAGGACGAACACCAATACTTGCATCTAAAAATGAGGAGATTTTGAAATACCGACTTTTCAGGATCCTTGCTACTAGGGATTCAGGCAGTGAAAATATTCTCCAAGCTTGTTTCCCAAGCAAAGCTTGGTTGAACAAGGCTAGATCATGAAAGCCTAAGCCGCCTTCCTCTTTACTTTTGCAGAGCTTATCCCAAGCTACCCAAGGTAGTTTTCTACGATTACCACCACTGCTCCACCAAAACTCTCTCATTGCTGAAGTGAGCTTGCCACATAGATCTTTAGGAAGCTTGAATACTGACATTTCATAGACAAGAAGGGCTAGACCAATAGATTTCAAAAGGATCTCTTTACCTCCTTGAGAAAGTGATTTTGCAAACCAACCATGAAGTCTATGTTGGAGCTTCTCTCGAATGAAGTTTAGTATATTTATATTGGAGCCTTTGAAAACTTCAGGGAGACCTAGATAAGTTCCTTCCCCACCTTCTTTATCTATTTCAAGTACACGCTTAACTTCTTCCTTGACATCGGGATCAACTCTATCACCGAAGATAATAGAAGACTTGAGTTTGTTGATTTGCTGTCCCGATGCATCTCCATATAAACTGAGACAGCGAGAGATTTCAGCACTTTCTAATATATCTGCCTTGCACATGAGCAAATTATCATCCACAAACAACAAGTGATGCACACTTGGGCCTTGAGCATCCAGCTGAATTCCATGGAGGCGTCCTGATAGTTCTGACTGATTAAGTACATTGACTAATGCTTCAGCACACAAAATGAAGAGGGATGGAGAGATAGGGTCCCCCTGCCTAATGCCACGTTCCAGACGAATGAAGCCATGAACACGACCGTTGAGAAGAACCGTGTCAGAAACAGAGTTTACACAGGTCATAACCCATCTCACCCAGACTCTGTCGAAACCAAATCTCTCCAATAATGTTTCCAAAAAGCTCCATTCGACGCGATCAAAGGCTTTGGACATATCGGTCTTGATGGCCATGAACTGAGAGCTTAGAGACGGGTTTGTCCTCAGACCATGCACAAGTTCATGAGCAACAATGATGTTATCAGTGATGAGCTTCCCTGAGACAAAGGCTCCTTGCGTATCAGAGATGAGGGAAGGCAAAATAACCTTGAGACGATCTGAAAGTAACTTGGAGATGATTTTATATTGCACAGAACAAAGAGCAATAGGCCGCATGTCTTTCACAGAATCAGGGTTCGGGATTTTGGGTATCAGACATAGTTGAGTATGATTCCATCCAGCAGGCATGGTAGACGTCTCAAAAAATCTGTGAACATCTTCAATTACTTTGTTACCAACAATGTGCCAGTAATTCTGATAAAAAAAACTCCAGACATACCATCCTCTCCACGGGTGCTTCCACCTTTAATTGAAAATGCAGCATTCTTGATTTCTTCTGCAGAGAACTCTTTAGTCAATCTTGAGTTCATATCAAGCGTGACCTTACTGGTAAAACCATGAAAAAGAGACTCCAGATCAAAGGGATTAGAGCTCATAAAGAGATCTCTAAAGAAGTCTACCGCAATCTGGCCTTTGGCTCCTTCAGAGAACTCTGTTTCTCACCTTCTTTCCTTTTACCACATTATGTAAGTAAGATGTGTTTTTATCTCCCTCCTTAAGCCACTGCTCACGACTTTTTTGCCACCAGTACCGTTCTTCTTCTTTGTGCGCAAGAGCCAATGCAGTTCTCAGTCTGCTCATAGAGCGTGCACTAGGATGCAGTCTAGCAATTTCCTTTTCCAACTCCTCTTGAAGCTTCTGTATACGGTTCTTGGAGTTAAAATTGTTAACTCTTTTCCAGTGTGAAAGTTCTCTTCTACACCCAGCCAAACGATCCAGCAAAGAGATATCATCTCCAGAACCAGACCATGCTTTGCTTACTGCCTCCCCAGTCCCCTCTTTTCCAATCATCCTCTTATCAAAGTAAAACCGTCCTTTGCCAGTAGATGCTTCTTCTAGCAAGAAAGATAACAGAATTGGTCTATGGTCTGAAGCCCACATATTGTGGGAACCGAAATTCGCACTGTCGATTTCCGTTTAAATAAGGAAACTAGGAAAACCCTAATTTCCCAGAGGACCCGGATATCGGCTAATTACCACACGTCAAGCAATCAGAACACGAGAATAACAACGATAAGAATAAGAAATCGAAAAAGAGAGCAAAGTAAATCTTATTCCGAATCTGCGTATGAGCGTTTACAACAAGGTATAAGCCTGGGCTCGAGAGCTATCGACGAGATTCCTAGTTCTAGCAACCCTAAGACGGCTAAACCTAATTGAGTCGCAGCTCGAAATAACAAAAACGGAAAATTGCCTAAATTGCTCTAAGTGCTAAGTTTGCTCTGAAAAATCCTCCCCCATGCTCCTCGCCTAGGACTCCTTATATACTAGCTCCTAGGTCGGTTTACGCTTTTACTCTTTTGCCCTTAAGCCGTCATAGCATAAAAATGGAGATATTCCATTTTTCCCGATCTTCCAATTATCTTCAAAACTTCTGTATTTATCCGCAGAAACTTGACATTTATCCTTCCTTGTGGACCAAGCGTAAACCGTGCTGCGGTTTACGGGCTTTTGGTTAAGAAATCGTAGGAGGGGCCTCGAGTCGTGTTTTAGATCCCTTTGGGCCGTCTTCCGACTCGACACGTTTACTACGAATTCTTTTCGATAAAGAACGAACTTTCCGCGGTTTCTAATCCGCGAAGTTTGATTGAAGGATTTGAATAGCGGAAAACATGGACTGAGCTTGCTACGGTCTTCGGGAGATAGCATTCGAAGGTTTGACGAGAATGCATGGATTGATGTCGTATCGATGTTCGGAAGGGTTCGATCGCTACACAGCGACTGAACATCGGCTCGAGCCCGGTTGCTACGTAGCGACCGAGCGGGACGAGCGCTCGGTCGCTACGTAGCGACCGAGCCATGGCTTGAGCTCGGTCGCTACGTAGCGACCGAGCGATCGTAGCGACCAAGCCTTGGCTTGAGCTCGGTCACTACGTAGCGACCGAGCGGGACGATCGCTCGGTCCCTACGTAGCGACCGAGCGGGACGATCGCTCGGTCCCTACGAAGCGACCGAGCAGGACGATCGCTCGGTCCCTACGTAGCGACCGAGCTTGGCCGAGCTCGGTCGCTACGTAGCGACCGAACGGGACGATCGCTCGGTCGTTACGTTACGACCAAGCTTTGGCTCGAGCTCGGTCGCTACGTAGCGACCGAGCGGGACGAGCGCTCGGTCGCTACGTAGCGACCGAGCCTTGGCTTGAGCTTGGTCGCTACGTAGCGACCGAGCGGGACGATCGCTCGGTCACTACGTAGAGACCGAACTTTGGCTCGAGCTCGGTCGCTACGTAGCGACCGAGCGGGACGAGCGCTCGGTCGCTAAGTAGCGACCGAGCCTTGGCTTTAGCTCGGTCGCTACGTAGCGACCGAGCCTTGGCTTGAGCTTGGTCGCTACGTAGCGACCGAGCGGGACGATCGCTCGGTCGCTACATAGCGACCGAGCTGGACGATCGCTCGGTCACTACGTAGAGACCGAACTTTGGCTCGAGCTTGGTCGCTACGTAGCGACCGACCGGGACGAGCGCTAGGTCGCTACGTAGCGACCGAGCTGGGGCTCGAGCTCGGTCGCTACGTAGCGACCGAGCGGGACGATCGCTTGGTCGCTACGTAGCGACTGAGCGGGACGATCGCTCTGTCGCTACGTAGCAACCGAGCGGGACGGACGTTCGGCCGCTGCGTAACGACCTGTTTCGAGCTTTCGTAGGACATCTCGATTCTTTCTTCCGTAAAGCTTTTTCGTAAGGAAGAATCTATTTCGAAAAGTACTCTTTGGAAAAATTCTTATTTTCTTCCTCGGACGTTTTGAATGTTAAATTTGTCGTAACCGTTTTTGACCCCAACAGTTAGCCCCCCAGCCCGTTAGAGTTGTGACTCTAGCGGGCGGATAGATGACTTTGGCAAGGTTAAGTGTATTGGACGAAATTCACATTTTAAACTCCGCGGAAAAAAGTTGTCGAGACGATATTCCGAATCCATACTTCTATAAGTAGTGAGCTCTTGTCATTTATTTTCTTCACACCTTCCCTTCTTCATTCCTTCAAACTCATTCAAAAATTAAAAAACTCTCTAGTTTCATAACTTTCCTTTCAACATGTCTTCCTCCCAAGGTGATAGGAAGGATTCCGACGTCGAGATGGGCGAGGCCACTTCTCCGGCTCCGGTTCTAACTTCTCCGGCGGAAGCGCCGGCTGCTGTTGCCGGTCATCTTTCTTTCTGAGAGGAACTAGTTCGTCGTCAAGCCGAGAAAGAACTAGCTCAAGCTGGCTCTGAGTTTCCGTCTTCTTCCGCGCAGGTCATTGCCTCGTGTCATGGGACCGAAGTCATGGCTCTTCTCCCGCAAGCCCTACCTGCAGGATCTTCCACGACTCCGATCCTCGTCGAGGACAAGGAGAAGGCCGCTGACTCTATGCCTCCTCCTCCAGCCAAAAAAGACGTCGTTCTGGCATTGCGTGCTCCTAGCGCTGTCCTGGCTACTCAGCCTAAGAGTCGGAAGAGGAAACTTGCCAAGAGTGGTGACGGGGAGAATTTGCAGCGAGGCGGATCGAGCCTAGCATCGGGACTTCGCAGAAAGGTTTATCTCTTGTTTGAATTCTCGATCGTCTTTTGTGCATTCTTTTCTCGGACTTAGTCTTAAGAATTTTCACCGTTCGCAGTTCATATCGTTGATCGATGGGATGATCGGCGAATGTGGTTCTGAGACCAGTCGCCTTTCCGGGGAGTTGGTGGAGCTTCAGGGCAGATGGTCCGAAACCGAGGCCATGTTGACGGCTGTCAAGGACTCTCACTCTGCGAAAGTGTCGAAGCTCGAGGTTGCGATAGGAGAGCTTGAGAGGGACCTTGGGAAAACGGCGAGTTCCTTACTTAAGGAAAAGAAGGCCAGGAAGGCCAAATCCTCGGAGGTGCGTCGACTCCAGCGTCATATCGAGAGTGACGCGGGACTAGCGCGCCGTGGGATCCAAGAGGCTACGGATGCCCTTCGCGCGGAGTTTCAAGCTCACTTGGAGAAGATTTCTGCTTCCCTGGGTTCCCTCGAGTGTATCCGGAGCAGGGATCTAGCTTTGGCGACGATTGAGGGTGGGATGGCCGTGGTTCGGTCGTTCCAAAGTGAGACTCCCCCGACCTTGGAGGCCAAAGAGGCCCGACTGTCCGGCTGCAAGGGAGATATGGCGGCCGAGAATGGAGATTTCGACGTGCTTCCTTCCGACGTGTTCAGAAACCCAGAGGGGAAAGACCCGATGGTCGGAGAAAACGGAGGTGGCGCGGCTCCAGGCTCGGACGAGGCAGCGGGTGAAGAGGGGGCGTAAGTTTTGAGGATGACTTGGGTTAGATCTCTTGCGAGAGATTTTTTTATGTTTTCATGTTTCGGCCTTGAATGGCCTTATTTGTATTTCGGGACTGGCCGTGTGTGGCTTTGAATCTCTGCCGCTCTGCGGCTTTCTTTTTATGGTAAGATAATCAGATAGCGCTTTTTATGAGTTTGCGAATAGTGAGGAGGAAGGTGATGAGTTGTCGTCTCACATCCTTCTTCGATTGTGAAATGTTTCATTCGAGACCTGTTTCGAGAGTTCTTCCGCGAGATGTGAACTCTGCGGGGGTGCTGAAGATGTCGAACATAAACATAGAGGCATGGTTTAAGAATCTCTTATCTTTCGATATCATGCCTTCGAGATGTTAGAGACCAGTGCGCTGGGTTTAGGGCAAGACCTAGGTTTACTCTCGGTTTAAGGATTGTGCGGTGACTAACCGGCTATCGTTTTTCCTGTCGCGATTTCTTCCTGATTCGTATCGATGTAAAGTCTGCGATAGGTTCTCGGCTTATACGACTTGTTTGATACGAATCGAGCATCTCTCCGGAGACTGGAAGTGCTAGACCAAAATTTCGGATTTCTTTTCTAGCGCTATTATCCTTGTGTCGGATGTAAGAGAGTCATCTTCGTGAGATGGCTATGTTTGTTTAGGACGTTTTGTGAGTTCGATGTGATCAGCATCGGACTTGGTGGCGTGTGCCGTTGTTTCAAATTTTTTGCGCAAAATAGGTGCTAGTGTGTGCATATATATGTTTCTTTTGTGACGGAATTTTCGTTCGTTCGAAAGAAATAAACTTTTGAGGCATCTTTTGCGACGTCTCGCGATGCCAAAGGTTGCTTCTCCTAAACGGTTGACTAATATCCGAAGACCTCGCACTGATTTTACAAGTGAGGAGGTTTTGATAAGTCGAAAACACCAAGAGCGTGGTAAGAAGTTTTTTCGATTTTGGGGAGTATACGAGTATACGTACCCACTCCCCCCTTTTTAATGAGGGGGGACAGCTGAATTTTCCTTTCGGCAAACTGCCTACGTACTCCTTGCGGAGATCAAGCCGCCTCGTAGTTCAGTGATTGCGGGTTGGTTCGTTTAGTGATAGTATTTTTTGAGATGCATCGCGTTCCAGGTTCTAGGAATTTTTATGCCCTGCATGTTGGCTATTTCGTAAGAACCTGGTCGGACGATTTTTTCGATTTTATAGGGACCTTCCCAGTTTGCTCCGATTTTCCCGCGTTTCGTTCAGCGATGTTTTGGAAAACTTTGCGAAGGACCAGATCCCCCTGATTGAACCTACGATTTCGTACGTTGGAATTATAGTATTTTGCAGCGGTGTGCTGGTAGTTTTGAATTCAGATAAGCGTTCGATCTCGGCGCTCGTTAATGAGGTCGAGATCATCCAAGAGCATAGCATCGTTGAGTTCCTCTCGTTCGGGTAATAACCTTCTTTGAACACCGGGAAATTCAACTTCCGCGGGAATCATGCATTCCATGCCGTATACCAGAGCGAAGGGAGTTTCTCCCGTTGCTCGCCTTGGGGTGGTACGGTGAGACCAGAGGACTCCCTCGAGTTCGTCGGCCCATCTGCCTTTTTTGGCCTCTAAGCGTTTCTTCAGTCCGTCGAGAATGGTCTTGTTGATTGTTTCAGCCTGTCCGTTGCACTGCGGATATCTGGGAGTTGACTTGTTGAGTCGTATCTTCCATTTTTCGCAGAATGCTTCGAATCGGGTGGAGATGAACTGAGACCCGTTATCGGTTACGATCTCGTAAGGAACTCCATGCCTACAGATGATGTTTTTCCATACGAAATTCTCGACTTGGACGTCCTTTATACTTGCGTACGAGTCCGCCTCTACCCATTTTGAGAAAAAATCGGTAAGGACTAGAAGGAAACGCTTTTGCTTTGAATTATGCAGAGGTCCGACAATATCCATGGCCCCGCGCATAAAGGGGTAGGGCGATGTGATGGAGGAAAGAACTTCGGCCGGTTGTCGGATGGTTGGTGCATGCCTTTGGCATTTTTCGCATTTTCGTGCGAATTTTTCGCAATCTCCGATCATTGTCGTCCAATAGTATCCATGGCGTTTGATTTTCACGGCTAGTGATCTCCCGCCGGAATGGTTGCCGCAGGAGCCGGAATGTATTTCCTCCATTACTTTTCTCGCCTTTTCTCCTTCCAGGCACGTCATGAGTGGTCCGGAGAATCTCCATTTGTAGATTTCGCCATTCACTGTTACGTAGCGTGCGGCCTGTGTTCGGATCTTGCGAGCTGCCCATTTTTCGGCGGGTAGTTGCCCGTCGACGATGTAGTCTCGAATCGTCTGAAGCCATGGGGTATCACAGCCGTAATCAGATTGCTCTGATGGTGGTGGTATGATAATTTCTTCTTCGTTGTCTTGGCCTTCTATGAGATTGACGACGATTGGTGGTCCGATGCTCGGATGTTCGATGAATTCGACCGGAATTACCCTTTTGAGTCCTGGATCGGAACTTGATGCTAGGGCCACGAGGGCGTCCGCCTGGAAATTCTCGGAACGGGGGATCCGCGTAAGGGCAAAAGAGTCGAAGTCTTGAGCTAGACCTTGGACCAATTTGAGGTACGCGTCCATCCTTTCCTCTCTGGCTTCATACTCTCCGCTGAATTGACTGGCCACTAACTGGGAGTCGCAGTAAGCGTGGAGATTACGTATTTTTAATCCGTGAGCCAAACGTAGCCCTGCGATTAATGCCTCGTATTCGGCCTCGTTGTTCGAGGCATGGAATTCCAGCGTGAACGATTGTTCCAAGATCTCGCCCGTCGGAGAGGTGAGACGGATTCCGATACCCGATCCTTGCTTGGATGAGGATCCGTCGACGTGGAGGAGCCAGGTGGAATTTGGTACCTCATTGGTTATTGTTCCCGTTGGAAGTTCGACCAGGAAGTCTGCGAGCACTTGTGATTTTGCGCTTGTCCTCGGTCGGTATTCGATGTCATACTCGCACAACTCGACCGCCCACTTAGCCAATCGGCCTGATTGACTTGGGCTATGCAAAATTGTCCGTAACGGAAAAGTCGTGAGGATGACAATCGTGTGGGATTGGAAATAAGGTCTTAGTTTTCGGGCCGATGTTATGACCGCGCATGCCAATTTTTCCATCAACGGATACCTAGATTCGGCATCCAGCAAGGTTTTGCTTATGTAGAAAATAGGTTTCTGCTCCCCGCGTTCTTCCCTGATCTGGACTCCGCTTACGGCCGTTGCCGACACAGCGATGTACAAGAATAAAAGTTCCCCTTCCACGGGTTTTGCGAGGACTGGAGGGGTAGCTAAATAGCGCTTCAACTGTTGGAAGGCGTTTTCGCACTCCTCCGACCATTCGAATTTTTTATTTCCTCGCAGGACGTCGTAGAAGGGCAGGCACTTATCTGTTGATCGTGAAATAAATCGGTTGAGCGCTGCGATTCTGCCGGTCAGTCTTTGGACTTCCCGCTTATTCTTTGGTGAAGCCATCTCGATTAGTGCGTTGATATGTTTTGGATTCGCTTCGATACCGCGGTATGTGACCAAGTAGCCGAGGAATTCCCCTGATGCCACGGCGAATCTACATTTTTTCGGGTTGAGCTTCATGTTATGGGAATTTAATTGCGCAAAACACTCTTCGAGATGTGACACGTGATCTTTTGCTTTGAGGAATTTGACGAGCATGTCGTCGATATAAACCTCCATCGTTTTTCCGAGTTGTTTGGAGAACATTCGGTTTACGAGTCGTTGGTAAGTTGCACCGGCGTTTTTGAGGCCGAAGGGCATTACCTTGTAGCAATAAGTTCCGCGATCGGTAATGAACGCAGTCTTCTCGCGATCGTCGGGATTCATCCTAATTTGATTATAACCTGAGAAGGCATCCATGAAGGATAAAAGTTCGTTGCCCGCTGTTGCCTCTACCAATCGCTCGATATGTGGTAGAGGGAAGCTATCCTTTGGACATGCTTTGTTTAGGTCGGTAAAATCCACGCAAACTCGCCACTTCCCGTTTTTCTTTTTGACTACCACAGGGTTGGCGAGCCAGTCTGGGTATCTTACTTCTGTTATCGACCCAACTTTAAGCAATTTTTCGATCTCATCGTTTACTGCGGCAGCACGTTCGGGTCCTAGGTTCCGCCTTTTCTGCTTGATGGGTTTGAATGTTGGGTCGATATTCAACTCGTGACATGTTATGTTAATGTCGATCCCCGGCATATCTTCCGCAGCCCATGCGAATGTATTGAGGTTCTTTTTAAGACAGGCTATGAGTTCTGTTCTTAAAGGCTTGCGGAGATTGGCTCCAATCTCGACGCAGAGTTCCGGGAAGGCTTCGTCGAGACAGATCGTCACCACGGGTTCGCATGTTGGCTCGCGTTTTTCGTCTAGGGCTGCGATGCTGCGAGATTGCCAGAAGAGTTCCGCTGAATCTTGACCTCGTGTATCTTTGCTAGAGGTCTTTTTCTCCACTTTTCTAGGAGTGATTTCGAGGATTGGTCTTTTTCGTTTCAGTTCCGCGGCGAAGCAAACCTGTGAGACTCTCGGGTTTCCCCATATTACCTCGACTCCGTTAGGGGTCGGGAACTTGAGGCAAAGATGGTACGTTGATGGGATTGCACGCATGGCGTTTAGCCATGGCGTCCCCATGATAACGTTGTAAGATGCGGGATGGTCAACGACTAGAAACTCTGTGAAGTTCGTCACGGTTCCGGCTTTGACAGCGATATTAATCGATCCGTAGGCCATGGTTATTTCCCCCGAAAGTCCCAGCAGTGGGCTTGGGTATTTTGTGACTTCGGATTGATTGATCCCCATTTTTTCGAGCGTTTCTTTGAAGATGATATCGGCCGAACTACCGGTGTCGATAAGCACCCTAGCGACGTCGATATCTCGAATCGTCAACTCGATGACAAGGAGGTCGTTTCGAGGTTTGGCCCGATCGACCGTTGCTCCCCCCCCCCCCCCTTGAATGAGATGACGTTCGCGCACGTCGAGTCTTGCATATCGTTTCTGATCGTTGAGTGGCTTTTGCGGGTTAGATTGATCCGTACTGCCCCCTCCTTCTAGCGCCAAACTGTGGGAACCAAAATTCGCACTGTCGATTTCCGTTTAAATAAGGAAACAAGGAAAACCCTAATTTCCCAGAGGACCCGGATATCTGCTAATTACCACACGTCAAGCAATCAGAACACGGGAATAACAACGATAAGAATAAGAAATCGAAAAAGAGAGCAAAGTAGATCTTATTCCGAATCTGCGTATGAGCGTTTACAACAAGGTATAAGCCTAGGCTCGAGAGCTGTCGGCGAGATTCCTAGTTCTTGCAACCTTAAGACGGCTAAACCTAATTGAGTCGCAGCTCGAAATAACAAAAACGGAAAATTGCCTAAATTGCTCTAAGTGCTAAGTTTGCTCTGAAAAATCCTCCCCCATGCTCTCGCCTAGGACTCCTTATATACTAGCTCCAAGGTCGGTTCACGCTTTTACTCTTCTGCCCTTAAGCCCTCATAGCATAAAAATGGAGATATTCCATTTTTCCCGATCTTCCAATTATCTTCAAAACTTCCGTATTTATCCGCGGAAACTTGACATTTATCCTTCCTTGTGGACCAAGCGTAAACCGTGCTGCGGTTTACGGGCTTTTGGTTAAGAAATCGTAGGATGGGCCTCGAGTCGTGTTTTAGATCCCTTTGGGCCATCTTCCGACTCGACACGTTTACTACGAATTCTTTTCGATAAAGAACGAACTTTCCGCGGTTTCTAATCCGCGAAGTTTGATTGAAGGATTTGAATAGCGGAAAACATGGACTGAGCTTGCTACGGTCTTCGGGAGATAGCATTCGAAGGTTTAACGAGAATGCATGGATTGATGTCGTATCGATGTTCGGAAGGGTTTGATCGCTACACAGCGACTGAACTTCGGCTCGAGCCCGGTTGCTACGTAGCGGCCGAGCGGGACGAGCGCTTGGTCGCTACGTAGCGACCGAGCCTTGGCTTCAGCTCAGTCACAACGTAGCGACCAAGCTTTGGCTCGAGCTCGGTCGCTACGTAGTGACCGAGCGGGACGAGCGCTCGGTCGCTATGTAGCGACCGAGCGGGACAATCACTCGGTCGTTACGTAGCGACCGAGCTTGGCCGAGCTCGGTCGCTACGTAGCGATCGAGCTTGGCCGAGCTCGGTCGCTACGTAGCGACCGAGCGGGACGATCGCTTAGCGACCGAGCGGGACGATCGCTTAGCGACCGAGAGGGACGATCGCTCGGTCGCTACGTAGCGAACGAGCGGGACGAGCGATCGGTCGCTACGTAGAGACCGAGCCTTGGCTTGAGCTTGGTTGCTACGTAGCGACCGAGCGGGACGATCGCTCGGTCGCTACGTAGCGACCGAGCCTTGGCTTGAGTTCGGTCGCTATGTAGCGACCGAGCGGGACGATCTCTTGGTCGCTACGTAGCAACCGAGCTTGGTCGAGCTCGGTCGCTACGTAGCGACCGAGTGGGACGATCGCTCCATCGCTACGTAGCGACCGAGCTTTGGCTTGAGCTCGGTCGCTATGTAGCGACCGAGCTTTGGCTCGAGCTCGGTCGCTACGTAGCGACCGAGCGGGACGAGCGCTCGGTCGCTAAGTAGCGACCGAGCCTTGGCTTGAGCTTGGTCGCTACGTAGCGACCGAGCGGGACGATCGCTCGGTCGCTATGTAGCGACCGAGCTTTGGCTCGAGCTTGGTTGCTACGTAGCGACCGAGCGGGATGAGCGCTCGGTCGCTAAGTAGCGACCGAGCTGGGGCTCGAGCTCGGTCGTTACGCAGCGACCGAGCGGGACGATCGCTCGGTCGCTACGTAGTGACCGAGCTTGGCCGAGCTCGGTCGCTACGTAGCGACCGAGCGGGACGGATGTCCGGTCGCTGCGTAACGACCTGTTTCGAGCTTTCGTCGGACATCTCGATTTTTTCTTCCGTAAAGCTTTTTCGTAAGTAAGAATCTATTTCGAAAAGTACTCTTCGGAGAAATTTTTATTTTTTTCTTCGGACGTTTTGAATGTTAAATTTGTCGCAACCGTTTTTGACCCCAACACATATCCATATATTTCAAGCTAGAACGCAAAAAATGCTGAAGCTTCTGTCAAGACGGCATAGGACCCAGACCCGATCTCGCCAACCAGTCCAAGACAACTGATTTCCAGAGGATCGCACCTCTTTTGTTTTGCAGTTCTCTGCCATGTTTCTGAAATCCCAGAAGGTAGAGTCATTGCGCAAAGCCCCACCAAGCTTCTTATTATTATTCATCAATTCATTAAAGTCACCTATCAATAACCATGGACTGTCTCGCGTGAGTCCAATACTAATGAGCTTGTCCCAAACCAACTGTCTCATTTCCCGTACAGGGTCACCATAAACACAGGAGAGATAAAACAAGAGGGAACCGAGCTCAATACGAAGATCAATGATTCTCTTATCAGAAAATAGTACCTCAACTTTGTAACAACCTTTCCAAAAAACTGCCCAGCCTCCACTTAATCCAAGAGGCTCAACCGTAAAAACCTTATCGTATCCCAGCGTATCCTTCAAACCGAACATGTAACCATTCTTTTGCTTAGTTTCAGACAAAAATTAAAAATCCGGAAAATACATTTTACGCATTTTCGTTAGTCTCTGAACTGTTTCGGGGCTTCCTGCTCCTCGACAGTTCCAGCTCAAAACTTTCATTGGGATGGCAGCGGCTTCAAATCGAAAGCCACCGTATTATCTTTGGTTTTTGTTGCTTTGTTTCCTTGAGTCTCCATAGTGCTCTCTGCCTTTCGCATGTGGCCATTCCAGCTCAGTTTTTCAACATGTTTCATTAAAGAGGTAATTTAGGAATTCAAAATAGAGTTTTGAAAAAAAAAAATGAAAAAGAAATAGAATTTATTAAAAAATGTTCTAACTCAAAAAAGTATTATTCAAAAATAATAAAAATATCATTTTTTTTATTATTTATTTAAATAATTATTTGTATTTATATATTTATAAAGTAATTAAGGATATAAAGTTTTTTATCTCTTTAGTGGAACTTGTTGGTCACTTTTCTCTTTATGTGCTCTTTTGATTTTTTTTCTTTAACAATTAGTTTCTTTTGGAAAAATATTGTCCAATACCAACAAAACCCACCGAGACTCGTAAAGGAGAAATTTCTACCGGAGACTTAGACATGAAACTAAGGTCACCCACATTGGTCCGTTTGCTTACAAATTTTCGACGCAAAAGACCCGTGACATGGCTCTACGGTTGCTATATAAGAAGCTCATTAGATTTAAGGGTTTCACGACAGAGTTGAGAACTTGAGAGAGAGAAAGAGGGTAAAAATAAACAAAAGAAAAGACAGAAATGGGTAAGAACAACACCAAAATCCTCATCACAGCTCTTGCGATGATTGTAACCGCTTCAATGATGATTGAAGAAGCTAAGAGCGTTCGCATATGTAACGTCGGCACAAAGGACTTGAAGAAATGCCGTCCAGCTGTCACTGGAAACAACCCACCACCTCCCACTCCCCAATGCTGCCAGGTGGCCAAAGCCGCTAATCTTGAATGTCTCTGCCCGTTCCTCTCCAGGTCCGGGATTGACCCATCAAAAATCAAGGCTCTAGGAGCCAATTGTGGCATTACCAAAAATCCCTCCTGTTTGCCATGGTTATACTCAAAAGTACCATTAAAGTTATTGGAATCTGGTTGAGTAAAGAGAAAAAGTCTTACGCTGATTTTGTTTGTTCTTTCTTTAAAACGCAGATTGAAGAACTGAGCTGGAATACATGCGTACCCGTCGCAAGATTAAGTCTTTAAGTTATAATATGTCTCTTGTTGTTCTATTTGAATAAACCACCAGATTTTGCTATTATTTTCAGTCACCTTTTCTAAAAAAAAAAGAACCGTATTCTATGTATTAATGAAAAACAATAAAGTACTGCTTTTGGCTTACTCCATTGTGTTATACTTTCTTGAATATCCAAAAACTAACTCTGCATGCCTCTTCCCTGCAGAGAACCCAAAATCATAATTTAAACTGCAAATAAAAATATAGAAACTATAGTTGCATAAACGTTTGGAATTTACAATATACAAATATGCATGCATGCATCTCAAATAAATTTACAATATCACAGATTCACAAATGCCTGCAGAATATACGAAGTCAGATAAAAAAACGTTTCTTGCGAAAGAAGCTTGACGAAATATAATGAACAGAAAGTGTGTCTTGTATTAATGTACAACGTACGGTATATATACAACAGAGGAAGTCCTAATACGCAGGAACTTAGGTAGATAACTCTAACATATGAGTATATCCATATACTTGTCATTATCTTTAACTTAACATCCTTATCTCTATACCCCTCCTCAAGCTGGAGGAGAGATGTCTTGTATCCCCAGCTTGAACAGAAGATAAGTGAAGGTAGTAGAAGGTAAAGCTTTGGTGAGAATATCAGCTGGCTGCTCTTTGGTGGAGATGTGTTCCGTAGTGATTAGTTTGTCTTGAACTGCATCCCGAACTTGATGGCAGTCATTCTCTATATGCTTTGTACGCTCATGAAAGACAGGATTCTTTGCAATGTGGATAGCTGTCTGACTATCGCAGAACATACGCATTGGACCTTTGGTAGAAATTCCAAATGCGTGTAACATTCGTTTCAACCATTTTAGTTCGTGCAGTGTGTACGCCATGGAGCGATACTCTGCCTCTGCAGAAGACGCCGAGACAGTGTTTTGTTTCTTTGTCTTCCATGACACTGGTGACGTTCCGAGAAGGACGATATAAGAGCTCAGTGACCGACGAGTGATAGGGCACGCACTCCAGTCTGAATCGCAGTACGCAGTCACCCGTAATTCTGAGTCAGAACGTAACATAATACCCTGAGAAGGGCAACCCTTCAAGTAACAGACTACACGGAGAGCCGCCTCCCAATGTTCTTTAAGAGGCTTCTTCATGAACTGAGATAGGATATGGACAGCATAACATAGTTCAGGGCGAGTAAAGGTAAGAAAGATCAGGCGGCCAACCAGTCTACGGTAGGGAGCTGGATCAGTTAACGGTGTACCGTTTGCCAATGCCAGCTTATGGTTTAGTTCGATAGGAGTAGCACGCCGGTTTGCAACCAAGTAAGCCTGAGTCAGTGATGATGTCGAGTGCGTACTTGCGTTGAGACATGAAGATGCCTTCGCTGTTTCGCGCGATCTCGATGCCTAGGAAGTATTTAAGTTTGCCAAGATCTTTCATATGGAAGCATTCGCAGAGGTAGTTTTTGAACTTTTGTAGAGTAGATAAGTCATTGCTGGTGATGATGAAGTCGTCAACGTACACTAGGATGTGTAGGTTGATTTTATCGCGTATGTAGGAGAAGTGAGAGTAGTCTGGTTTACTCTGGGTGAAGCCATAAGAAAGTAGAGCTTTGCTGAGTTTGGAGAACCAGCAGCGGGGAGATTGCTTGAGTCCATAGATAGATTTTCGTAGACGAGCGACTTTGGTGGGGTCTGAGCCTTGAAAACCTTGTGGAAGTTTCATGTAAACTTCTTCTTCCAAGTCTCCATGAAGAAAGGCATTATGCACATCCATTTGGTGAACCTCCCACTGTTTAGCTGCTGCAATTTCCAGAAGTATGCGAACTGTTGTTGGTTTTGCGACAGGAGCAAAGGTATCTGTGTAGTCGAGGCCCTCTCTTTGTCTATTCCCAAGTGCAACCAGTCTGGATTTGTTTCGCATTCTTTTACCATTGGCATGGGATTTTATTTTGTAGAGCCATCTGCTGCCGATCAGCTTCTTTCCTGGAGGGAGTGTTGTCACCTCCCATGTTCCATTGAGAATGTGAGCATCGTGCTCCTCCACCATGGAGTCTCGCCAAATCTCATCTTCTACAGCTTCAGCGTACGTTTTTGGTTCAACCGAGGAGGAGACTGCTGCAACAAAACCTTATGGCTAGACGAGAATTTGGCGTCAGACAGATAGTTTTCAATTGGGTATAAGGAATTACCTGAGACCGTCGTGGAGGAACCATGAGTAGAGTCAGGAAGAGCTGGAGTGTGTGTATTATTACGAGCATAATTGATAATGTAGTTCTTGAGGAGAACTGATTGTTGACGTTGACGATGTCCACGTCCGAGTAGTTCAGGTAGACCAGGGGATGTTGGTTCAGTAAGTAGTTCAGTAGTTGTGGTGGTTGCTCCAGGAGATAATGGTGATGTAGGGGGTGAAGATGGTGGTAGCGTAGCATAGGAATTGGCAGTAGTATCTTTCTGGACCTCAGGTGTAACTGGGTAACACAGAGGTTTCAGGTTCTGGAGATGATGTAGTAGGCACAGATGGCACGGGTGGAGGAGTGGTGATAGTGGGTAGTGTGTGTGGTAGGATCGAATCATCAGGCGTGAGTGCAGGTTGAGGCATGGTAGGTGAGTTGTGCTGCTGTAGGGGTAAGCCAGGGAATTGATCTTCGAAGAACACCACATCACGGCTTGTGAAAAGAACGTTTTCCTCGAGATCATATACATTCCAGGCCTTCTTACCATATGGATAGCCAAGGAACACGCATTTTCTACTCCGGGCTGCGAACTTATCTGAGCTGCGAGGCCGTTTTTGAGCATAGCACAGACATCCAAACACTCGGAGAGTGTCATATTTCAGAGGATTGCCGTGGAGTAATTCGTAAGGTGTTCGTCCGTTTAACAATCGTGTAGGGGTAAGGTTTATTAAGTGAGCAGCTGTGAGAATGCTTTGGCCCCAAAACGTCACAGGTAGTTGAGCTTGAAAGAGACAGGCCCGAGCTACGTTGAGTATATGGCGATGTTTTCTCTCCACACGGCCATTTTGCTGTGGTGTGTCAACAGATGAGGTTTGATGATGGATCCCTCCTGTCGAAAGTATGATTTAAGTACCATAAACTCTGTTCCATTATCTGTTCGAAACGTTTTGACATGTCGACCAAATTGTCTTACACTCATGGCACAAAAGTTTTTGAGTAGAGTTGCGGTTTCTGATTTCTCGAGCATTAGATGAACCCATACTGCCCTCGAGTAATCATCGACTATAGTAAGAAAATAAACAGCCCCACAAGAGGATGGTGTGCGATAGGGGCCCTAAACATCGCAATGAATCAATTCAAATTGTGCAGTAGCTTTATTAGAACTTTCTTGAAAAACAACACGAGTTTGTTTGGCAGTAAAACAAATATCACACGAACATCGACTATAGTAAGAAAATAAACAGCCCCACAAGAGGATGGTGTGCGATAGGGGCCCCAAACATCGCAATGAATCAATTCAAATTGTGCAGTAGCTTTATTAGAACTTTCTTGAAAAACAACACGAGTTTGTTTGGCAGTAAAACAAATATCACACGAATCCGTGTGATTAACAACATTGTTATCTAAAACTGGGAGAGAAGATAAAACACCGTAGGAAGGATGTCCAAGACGCAAGTGCCAAAGTACTGAAGAAGATAATGTTTCCTTTCCAGTCCTATTCGACCGTGCAACTGTGACACCCGTAAAGTAATACACACCCTCTCGCTCTTCACCGGCTCCAATCAGGGTCCTCGTGAAACGGTCCTATAAAACACATAAGGTATCAGTGAATATGGCAATACAACCCGTTTGTTTGAGTAGTTTAGACACTGAGATCAAGGTACAATCAAAATCTGGGACATATAGCACATCGAGTAGAGAACGCTGAGAATTCAGTGATAAAGTGCCAGATTTTGTCGATTGCGAAGCTCGCCCGTTTGGAAATTTCACCATTGATGGAGGAGTGTCACGCAGATCACGAAGTAGTGAAATATATCCAGTCATATGGTGCGACGCACCTGTATCTATGATAACATCAGTTAAAGATGGTTTACCAGACATTCGATCAGTTGAGAGGTGTGACTGTTGATTTTGGAGAAGACTGATTAACGCAGAAATTTGATCAGATGATGCCACTGTGTTTCAAGAGAAGCTGTTTGTTGCAGGACGTGATGTGTTGAAGCGGCCACGCCCGCGTCCACTGGGAGAGTTACTATGTCCACCTTGACCTCGCTGAGATTGAGATGAATTACGACTCTGTTCTTGGAACCAGTCGGGATAGCCATGAAGTAAGAAACATTCAGATGCCTCATGTCCTTTGTGGTTGCAGTGAGTACAAAACCTATTAGGATCGCGGCTTCGGTTTGTTATGACTGCAGTAGTAGAAGTATTGCAGTTTGATGTTGGGAGTCAGATTTGACAGAGAACCCAATGACATCTTGTTTCAGCTCTGTAGAGCGCATGGTAAGAAGAAGTTGTTCAGCCCTGATGACACGTGAGTAGACGATATTGAGATCTAGGAGTGGTTTTTCATCAATAATCTGAGAACGGATGGTGCTGAAGCGAGATTCGTCAAGTCCAAATAAAAACCTGTGAACCTTAGCATCTTCACGTTCTTTTTCAATGTGTGAGGACGCCGAGCAGGTACAAGTGTGAGAGGATTTAAAACTCTGTAGTTCTTCCCACAATTTGGATTAACGACCGTAGTAGTTGAGAACGGATTCACCGTTTTGTTTGCAGTTGGTGATCTCATCCTCGAGTAGATGTTTTCGTACGCCGTTCTTGACAGAAAATCGCCGTTTAAGAGAATCCCAGAGCATGGATGCCTCCGGAACATGACCGACCGTAGAGCGAGCAGTTGGATGGATGGAAGTCCGTATCCAACCGACGATCATGGAGTTAGCAGATGTCCAACGAGTAAGATCAGGATTCGATGATGGTTTAGGTGTTGTACCATCGATGAACCCAATTTTCTGCTTTGCTTGAAGAGAATTCCAGAATTCTGTTGTCCATTCAGAGTAGTTGTCTCCTTTTAGAATCACCGGTGTAATCAGTGTTCCAGGATTGTCGGAGGGATGTAGATAATAAGGCGAATTTGACATTGAAGTTGATGGAGAAGTAATTTCGGCCATTGTAGATGGAAAAGTATAAGAAGTAGATGAGGACATGGTAGTTGCAGAGGTAGGAGAAGTAGGAAAAGTAGTAGTAGCCATGATTATTAATCAATGACGGTTTTTAAGAGAATTATGATGCGGAAGCGAAAAATAGGTCAGAGAACGTTAAGCTCTGATACCATATAATGAACAGAAAATGTGTCTTGTATTAATGTACAACGTACGGTATATATACAACAGAGGAAGTCCTAATACGCAGGAACTTAGGTAGATAACTCTAACATATGAGTATATCCATATACTTGTCATTATCTTTAACTTAACATCCTTATCTCTATACGAAAATAAAGAAAACGTCTCGAACAAGTCATCCTTGAACTCTTTGTTATGTTATATATGAATATGATGGTATAATGCGAACATTATAATGCAACAGAAGAAAACAGTGACAATAGTGCTTAATGAAAAGAGCATATATTATGACATTTATTTATCCTTCGAGTTTTAATGTTTTTTCACAACTGATGGAGATTTTACCATTGATAATATAATCTTTCTTATATAGCAATTGAGAAGTAAAAAAGCTCATTATATAAATCACAAACTTCTGTAATAATTTTTTGTATAACTTGTGTACATAGAGGAACCATGTTGTACACATTTAATGAAAACGGCATACTACTAGTTTGTGAATCGTTATGGCTTTCCCAAGGAGAACAAAACTAAAAATCTGAGGAAAAACAGAGAAAAGAACTGATCACTGTGTCATGATTATGAATCATAGGTTTGTGTTTGAGATCATAAAAGTTGTGAAACTTCTCCAGTGAGTATATCTCTGTTTTCACTGTTGTGACTTGCAACATAGGAACCAGATGGTTCAGAAAACCAAAGACATGTTGTGACATTATAAGAAGAAATATTTACGCAGTGGGTCACTTTAGCAGTTTCTAATTACAGAATAAGTCACTTATAACCCATGTTCGGAACTACGCTAGGCGCTAGTCGGGCGGTAATCCCGGACCTAGCGAGTTACCGAAAAATCGGGAATTAAGCGGAGCATACGCGGATTCTAGTTTTTAGACATATATATATATATATTATATATAACGTTCATAGATAAACATAGTAATCCATTACATCCAATTCATGGAATAAACAAAAATAGATTGTCTTGATCTTGAGAACATACAAAAAAGGTTTTCATCCTTTGTTGTCGAAGATCAAGTAATCACCATGAATGGGAAGATATGTTAGATATTGTAACGTACCCCTGCAATGACAAACTAAAAAACATCAATTTTTTACATATGAATATACAATCATGCGTGAAACTAAGGTTCAAAAACATTAAAAATCCGTGACCTAGGAAGAGAAAGACATCAAATTGGTTAAAAAAGTTTCAGAACTTAACAAGTGTTTAAGAACTAAGTTAAAAAGCTTCACTAACAACCTAAAGTGAGTTATCCATACAAACCAAACTTGTAAAACAACCTAAGCTGATTCTTCCTCCATCTTGTAGAACTCCTAAAACAAGAGATAACACAGGTAAGAATCAGTAATATTCATAAAATTTTCAGAACTCAACAACAGTTTTACAAAACTCATAAAATATAAAAACTCAACAATCTAAATGGGTCTTCCTTCATCTTTAAGAACTCCTACAACATGACTGAACGATTGTGACATTGGTTATTACGAAGAAGATAAACGAAATTACCTCCAGTTCGTGAAACAGAGGAAGGTTGGCTGTTAATGAAGTTGATTCAGCATCAGTTCGTCTCTAACTCTCAATCCACGTTTGATTTCATCTCCACGCTTCAGTTCAACGCTTGATTTTGTCTCCACTTTTTCGATTAGGGTTTCAGGTATCGAAGATCAATCTCAATTAAAGCAACGACGTGTTAAGTGTGTGTATGGTCTTCTTGGACTTTGATTTTAATTGGGTTTGGGCTGACATTTATCAACCGATTTTACTATTCTCCGCCGCGTTTTAGTATTACGCGGGCGAGTAATGAAAAAATCGCAACCCCGCATAGAGTCACCGAGTTGGTCCTCTTCACCACGTTTAGTCTGCGACTACCGTCTAGGCGGACGATTAAGCGGCTAGGCGGCCGCGTTTTTGAACAGAGCTTATAACTACTCACATAATTTTTCCTAACTAAATCATAGTTTCACTCATAGACTAACTAAATATCATTGACACCGAATATCCATTAAAATAAAGTGAGAGGCTCTAACTTTCTTCTTCTTCTCCCCTTTTTAAGTTGTCTATCATTTCTGAAAATGAAATCTGATTCTTCCAAATTTATTTTTCCAGAAAAATTATCTATAATCATTGTCTATATTTTTTAAGCCATCGTTTAAGATATGTGAAGCTACATGGTGGATGGTAGAATAGTGATGGCATATTCAACAGTGATGTCAATGGCGGAGACGTCGGCGGCTCTATCTTTGGACTGCCTCGTCACTCCGACTCATCATTCCCAACATCGTCACCTCACCTATAGCCATCGAAGGAAAC
Organism: Brassica napus; assembly: GCF_020379485.1. Taxonomy (NCBI): domain Eukaryota; kingdom Viridiplantae; phylum Streptophyta; class Magnoliopsida; order Brassicales; family Brassicaceae; genus Brassica; species Brassica napus. The sequence goes on from NC_063452.1 coordinate 45,473,474, forward strand.
CCGAGAACAGCGTGTGGCTCTGTCGCAAAAGGCAGAGAGCATCAATGGCCAACTTTTCTTTTGGCACTTTTAGTCTCTTAAGTTTTATTTAATTTTGTTTTCAACCCCAAACTATTTAATTGTGAAATTTTCTCCTCTAGTTAACCCCTAGCCTTCCCTTTTTTTTTTTTTTTTTTTTGATAATCCAGGGGTTCTCCGCTTCGTGGGTCATTCTCCTGGGCCCGGTCAGGCAGCGGTCCACTTCACCCGGGAGAGTTTTACCTGGGCTGGATCGAACCCAGTACCGTTTTAGTGTCCAGAAGAGGCAGAATAGTTTTCGCATGGAGGGAATCGAACTCTGATGGTGGTTGCCACCACAGATCCGTCCTGCCACTTGGACTGCCTCGTCCGGACAGCCTTACTTTTTTTCATTCCATAATATCGAAATAAGCAAATTTCTCTTTGATTCCGCCCCAAACTTACCAATTATGCACTCTAACATTTGTTAATATAATTAAACAATTTATGAACTAATCGTAATTATTACGGCTACGTAATTAAAAAATATTATGATTTGGGATATGTCTTATATATTTATGTACACACGTAAAAACGTGCACATGTACAAATGTAAACTTATACACACGTAAACATGCATGTGCATACATACACATGTATGATCATTAGTAAATCTTGACAAATATTGAAATTTGGAGATATATGTTTGAGACGGTGGTTTCAATGATTTAAAACCATTTAAATTCTTGATGAAATTATTTTTAGATATCACTTTGTAAGTTTTGTGGATGTGTCTTTCAAGTGTGTACAAGTGTCTATACATTCACACTATTCATATGTACATCACTCCATAAAAAAATGTTTTAACACTATCATTTGCCTCCAAAATTCTAAAATAAATCATCTTGTCTTTGATTTCTTTTTAAATTTATCAATTGCGTTAATTCAAATTTAATATGCATATATGATCAACTAAAGACTTTTAAATCCGCATCCGCAAGTCATGTCAATCTATCGTATTCCTGAACTTTAAGTTTTACCCCTGTTCGGAACCTAGTTAGGTGCAATGCGTGCGGTTTACCTAGGCCTAGCGAGTTAATATAAAAGCGGGATAAACTCGAATATTACACAGGACAGAATTTTTGATATATTTAACTATTAAATCCATGAAATATTTACTTTAGCAAAGAAGACAACAAAATCAATGTAGCCTACCAGTTTGGTAAGTTATAATGACTGTCTCTTCTTGAGTTCGAACTCCCACATCACTATTTTTTAATTTTTTTTTGCTGTTTTTATTTAATGAAGGCCGGTATCGTAATTTCGTGTTTATCTTCTTCTTTCATGTCCAGATCTAGTTTCACACAGCTTTTTCATTCCTCAACGATTTTCATCAAATTTTGGTATGATTTGTTTCGTTTCAATTTTGTTTTCTTGTTATAAGTATCGATTTATGATAGATAGATCTATGATATAGACATCGTTTCAAGTTTGAAAAGGTCGAAACAGATTTTTTTTCTTCTTACTCCGATTTTTCTGACCGCGTAGAGTGTATTCGCCACGAAACTCTTCCGATCAGCGTTGTAGCGGCGCGTAATCGTCCACTACGGACGCGTTTTAGAACATGGAGTTTTACTAATCAATTGTGCATGCAGATATTTGTGAAACGATGTACATGATTATTGTTGTACATAGTGGCGGATCCAAACTTTAATTAAAAATGTCAAAAATAAAATAAAAATAATCAATGGGGTCATAGTAAGGATCGAACCTAAGTTTAGGGGGTTCATTATAGAGCTTCTACCAAAATTGCTACCAAGTTCTCACTGTTCTTAAGCATAATCAAAGAATTTTAACTATTTATGGTGTGTCACTTGACATCCTATTTTTTTAATAGGTCCGCCTATTTTTTTTAATAGGTCTGCCACTGGTTGTACATATGAATAAGTAGATGTAGGTGTACATGTCTCATGTTGTACATATGGATAAGTAGATGTACATGTACTCCACAAAATATTCATGTACACATACATCAAGGATGCGCACAACGTTACAACATGTATCGACGGAGATAACACTTACATATGTGCACAACTTTGTTTTATGGACATATAAGATTATGATAGAGATAAGTAGATGTACGTATACACGTGTTCGCTACGAATCTTGATGGATTCGTCACTTCAGACAAACAACTACTATTGTTTTGTTCACCCATTGATGTACACGTGTTCATGTCAAATGGTGTACGTAACCAAATTTAAACATTTTAACGTGTACACGTCTACCTAGAAGGTGAATTACAAAATAGATCAAGTCAGTGATAAGTGTATATTGGTGCAAATTTGCATACTTGCATACTACATGGATTGTATTACATAAATAAAAAAATTTGGTGGAAATTTGGAAGGTTAATTTTGCAATTTTGGAAACTGTGGGGTCATAATCCAATTTTTTTCAAATATCAGAGACCAAATGTGCAAATAAAAAGAAATTTTCCATTAGGTTTGAAGATCCTCGATATTGGGATCTCGGCGGAGGAAAGGCTCTGTCGGCTAACGAAGAGGAGGAAGAAGCTTGGTTGAGGTGATTTCACGGTGGCGGCGAACAGAAATGTGCTAAGACAAAGACATGACGGCGGCTAACGATAGGGCTGTTGCGATGGAGGAGAAGCTTTGTTTAGATTAGAAGATTTAAGTTAATGGTAAAGGAGATGGAATCAGTGAGTTGGGATCTCTACGCCACCGTTTTCGCCGTGAAACCAATCCACCATTTCTGAGTTGAACTATCATTGTTTTAGTCAGAAAAAAAAATGTCGAAGAAAATGAAATAAATGAGTGGATCCTGCTGATATATTTTAGTTATGCTTTGGTTAGAAATGAATGGAAAAGGTTAAAAAAGTTTCTAAGGAGTAACATGTGACCCTTAGTGTAACATAAACTCAAAATGTGACTTGGGATGTAAATCACTCTTATAAGAATAGTCTTATTTAAGAGTCGGTTTTTAGCTTTTTTAGTTAAAAGTTAAAAAAAAAAAATTATATTCCGTTAAAAATTTCACCTTAAGAACTCTCCAATAACCATGCTCTAATGTGCAACAAAGTCCTATCATTCACCAACCGGAGACTTGTGCATGCAACTAATTAAGTTCCCCACATTTGTCCTTTTTTTACACATTTTGGACGATGACTTGACTTAAGAGAGCCACGAGTCTATGCATTCGTTAGAGCAACTCCATTGGTGAACCCCTAAATGTGGTTCTTAGCATTTTGTTTTAATTATTTTAATTAATTTTGAAAAGTTAAGTACTTTCAATTTTTTGGGTGTCCATTGGTGAATTCCAAGGTGGGGTTCTTAGGAATAAAATAATATTATTAAATTAATGGAAAATAAAATTATATTTATTGAAAAACAAATATTAAACATACAATAATTATGATTGTTGATGACCAAGTTTTGCAAATATATTCTCAATTAAATCGGTCTTCAATCGTTCATGTATCCTTTGATCGCGAAGTTCACTCCAAATGACAAGCATATTACCGAGATTTGTAGGCATGTTTATAGAGAACGAGAAATCCACCTCTGAACTTCTGCTTGTTTCTCCTTCTACAAATATAGATGTATCGTATTGAGTGTATCCATCTCGTTCATCTTCCACTATCATATTGTGTAGTATGATACATGCTCTGATAATGTTGCTGATTTTTTCCTTGTCCCAAAGAAGAGTTGGGTTTCTAACAATTGCAAAACGAGCTTGCAAGACTCCAAAAGCACGCTTGACATCTTTTCTGACAGCTTCTTGACGTTCTGCAAATAACTCCGCCTTAGGACATTGAGGAATAGAGATGGATTGGATAAATGTAGGCCACTTTGGATATATACCGTCGGTGAGGTAGTACGCCATATGGTATTTGTCACCGTTGACGATGAACTCAACTCTTGGAGCTCGACCTTGTAAAATGTCATCAAAAACCGGAGACCGATCAAGGACATTAATATCGTACAAGGTACCTGGTGGTCCAAAAAACGTGTGTCATATCCACAGATCTTGCGATGCTACAGCCTCTAGGACAATTGTCGGCTTGCCAGAACCACGACAGTACTGGCCTTTCCAAGAGTGTGGACAATTTTTCCACTCCGAATGCATATAGTCAATGCTTCCTATCATCCCAGGAAAACCACGTACCTCTCCGATATCAAGTAGTCGTTGAAGATCCTCTGGTGTGGGTCTTCGTAGATACTCCTCTCCATATAAATGTATGATTCCTTGAGTAAATTTTTCCAAACACAATAAGGCAGTGGTCTCACCCATGCGGAGATATTCGTCAACCATGTCACCCGCACAGCCATAAGCCAACATACGAATTGCTGCAGTACATTTTTGTAGTGGAGATATCCCGTACCGTCCTACTGCATCTCTTCTATGTTGAAAATAAGGAACTTCATTGGAGAGGCGATTAACAATCCCCGTGAATAATGTCTGGCTCATTCGGAAGCGGCGCCTAAAATAGTGAGGTGGATATGTCGGCTCCGCACTGAAATAGTCTTTCCATAAACGGTTGTGCCCTTCCTCGCGGTTTCTTTCTATGTATACTCGTCTCCTCGGCAATGTAGGTTGATACTCCACTATGTTGTTGTACATTACTTCGATTTGTTGTTCAAAATAATCTTCAATTAAATTTTCTAAATTTTCTTCTTGGTTGTTGGATGAGGATGTCATGTTTGGCAAATGAAATGGAATGGATGATTATTTTGGAAGAGTAGGTTTTCGAAATACTTTGGAATTCTTTTTTTTTGGAATACTTTGTTTAAAGAAAGGGAAGAACAAATGGATGATCAAATATCAGAAAGATGATAAACAAAGACAAGTTAAATAGAGATAGCCAAATGACATAGGTTTATATAGAGATGGACAAGTTCACATGACAACAGAAAGAAAAAAAGATAGGTTCACATGACAACAGAGACAAGTTCAGATAGGTTCACATGACATAAAACAGAGAGAAAACAAGATAGGTTCACATGACAACAGAAACAAGTTCAGATAGGTTCACATAACATAAAACAACAAAAGATAGCAGTCTCCCCTCTGCTCCCATGCTCTTCTATTCCACCTGTGACAGAAAAAAACCAAAAGAGTTAGGCAATGCGCTAAACAATTCAACAAAGGACAACTAACTCAAACCTAATACCTCACTGGAAAGACAACTAACTCAAACTTATCCTAATTACAACATTTCTGACATCAGTTTAAGTTTTAGTGTCATTTCCATCTCAGAAAGAGGCTCAGGCTTCTCAAGCAACTTCTCCAGCAACTTCTGCTTGTTTAGTTTGTCTTTCACCTCCAACACAGTTTTTAACTCTATGAAAGACTCCTCTTGACCACCTTTCTTTTTCTTAGCCGCTTTAGCAGCCTTGATACCCGGAGGCCTAGCACCAGTAACCTCCTCTTGGCCTTCAACAGCACCACCAACAGTCTTCCGCTTCTCTTTAGCACCATCCTTAGCTTGATACACAGAGCACCATTTCTGGTCATTCCTAAGCTCTCTCCAAGCATGCTCTAGAGTGAACTTACAACCATAGTCATTGAAGAACATGTCTAGTGCTTTCTTCATCACATCATTGTCATTCTCACCGCTTGATTGGCCCCTCAAAGCCGCATCTTAGCAACCACATAATTTGCAGACTAGGTCATTAAGTCTTCCCCACCTTTGCTTGCACTGACCTAGCTCCCTAGGGTCCAACCCAGCATGCTAAACACTTGAGTTGTAGTAATCTCGGATCCTTTTCCAAAAAGTTCCACACTTTTGCTCATTCCCTACTATTAGATCCTTGCTGGTGTTGAGCCAAGAACTTATGAGAATAACATCCTCCTTCGGAGACCATTTCCTCCTCTCATTGACAGTAGATGATTCTGAACAGTGGCTGCTAAAAGCTGGAAGATCAGGTGAGTCCAGGTCTATGGATTGAGAACCTGAAAGGTTCACAAACTCTGGAGTGCTAGATTCTCCGGTTTGGCTTGTTAATAGGCTAACTAACCCTGGACAATATGATGCCATTTTCTAAGTTTGTGGGTTTTGGTTAGTTTTTGTGTTTGGTAACTCTGTGTGTTTAGGTCAATTTAAGTAGTGTTCTTGCTTAAATGATGTATTTACTATCTAACCTAATCCTAACCACCACCCTTGAAAAGTTCACATAGAGCTTTAAAGACCAATCAACTCAATGCAGTTAGGAAGATTTTCATTAAACCAGTGAAGTTTTAGCTACCAAATCAGAAACAATTAAAACCAGTTAAATCTGCATTAATAAGACTCAGATAACTTTGGATTTAAAAATAGTTCAAATCAGATAACTTTGGATTTAAAACTAGTTCAAACTAGAAAGTTTGAAACGAAATAGAAAGTTAATCTTTAAAAACTTGAAAGTTTGAAATGAAGTCGAAATAGAGAGAGTTCTGAAACTATGAAGTTACTGATTCAAAAACTTTAGAAATATAGAGCGTTCAAAAACTTTAAAAAGTTTTATGAACTCACCTTATGCGGCATACTCAAGCTCAGACACTCGGGCTATGAGCTTCTCCACCTCTGCCTGAAATTTTTTAAAACATTTGTCAACATTTTGAAGAATACCAGACACATAACCTAAATCATAAACTAAAGATATAAGGCAACTCACCTTCAGCTCCTGATTCTCGGCTTCCAGCTTTACCACCAGGGATTTATGCTCTTCACATTTTTCCAGCCGTGTTTTCATGATCTGTAGCTCTTCCTCCACTGCACAGACCCAGGGCTGCCTGTAATGCATGACATCATCCTACAGAAATATAACAAGTATGATTAAATTTTGTAACAAACCTAAACAGACAGAAATAGAATAGGTAGTTCACTTACTTTGTACTCCTTGCAGGTGAAGAACCTCTTCCCTGGTAGGTAGTCATAGACTTCTGTTGGAGCTCTCTCGTGCAGTAAGCGTTTCCCACATACACACCGTTCTTGAATTCCTTGCATCGAGTCTCTTACAAAATGTAGGCTATCGTAGTGGGCCTTATGCGCCTTCATAAATCTCCTCTCTTCATTAGGATCCATGAGCTAACCTGCAATAGTGTCAAAAACAGATAGTGGCATCAGTAACAAAATCAGTCTCATAAGCGAACAAGTAGGAGGAAACTCATTTCTAGTTGCTTGAATGAATAACATAAGCAAACAAGTTGACATAGGCAAACAAGAACAAAACGACAATCAGAAACAACAAATTTAGAAGTTTGGAACCCTAACTTGATTTGAAACCCTAAATCGATTTCAAAAACCCCCAAATCGGAAACAAAAATCGTATCCCAAATCGTCTTCGAACCCTAACGAAAACCGTAATTTCAAATCGATCTCCAAATTGATTTTAAATCCAAAATCGACCACAAAATTGAGAGGAAAACGACATGGAACAAGTAGAAATCCATAAATCGAACCCTAAAAAACTCGGATAAAGCATGCAGATATCGATTTACCTAAAAACAATGACGATCGCCGAATCGCAGAAAATCGCCCTCGTAAGTTTTTTTTTTTCTCTCGCGTAAAATGATATGATTTTTTTGGCCAAACGAGAGTAGGAAAAATGCAGAACAAATTACAGCTTGCCATGTCGTTTAGGACTAACCTCTAAAAATCTTTAATTAAGAGATGCCTTTACCGAAAACACAAGATTGTATTAATATTCTAATCAAAACCGCGTAAGAGGCCGGCTATAAACCTCTTAAAAGCCAGGATGGAGTTGGTCTTAACTTTCACTAAGCATTAACATTGCCATATTCACTAAAGCATGATGTGACGTCATCTCAACGCCACAGAAGAAAATAGTCGCATAAGTTTACATATATGTCACTGTAATCGTGATCTGAGACGACAATTATCCAATCTGATTTGATCCGACTTATGGATATATAACCAAAATTCTTTTTATACTTTTAAAAGGATATCCAATCCGTAAAATAAATAAATATTGAAAATATTAAAAATCTAAAAATAATATAAATAATAATATTTTATTGCAAAATAAAAATTTATTTACCTTTCTAAAATTTAATGACTAAAATAATTAATTTAATAAATAATATATTGTAAAACTTACATAAAATATAATAACTATATAAAATGTAAATAAGATATTATATATACGTTCTTAAAAATATTAGTATTTTTGATTTGTTTTGGTTTTTTACAGATTTTTATATTAGTATTTATTTTGATTCGTATAATTATATATATTTATAATTTTTTAGTTCAAATCAAAATGGATAACAAATTGAATCAAAATTTACAGATATTTTACCTAGCCCTAAATTGACCTTCTAAACATAGAACAATATTGAGAAGCTCTTTTGGTCAAGTGGTTTGACTAAGGATTTATTAATGCTTCTACATTACTAGGTCTGAGTTCCGATCACCAAAGAATGCAGAATTATACGAATTAGTGGAGAAAAAATCTTACAAGAGATCTGCAACATGGTACAAGAAGTACCGTCAAGCGTGGATCCCATAACAGGTGATGCAGTCATGCATGAATCCTCATAAGGTAGGTAGAATTGTCGACTGTAGGTTTGTAATATTTTCCATAGTTCGTAATAGTATAATTATCCAGCGTTAAAAAAAAAAAGATAGAAAAATATTTAGGAAAAGATCATTAAAAAATTCATTAAACAAAAAGAAAATCAATATATAAAAGGCATTTGTAGTTGACATTATTTGAAAAGTAACTTCTACATAATATCACAAACAGAAAATCATAAATAATCAATCCTATCAAATTTTCATTCAATTTTCAATGTATGAAACGAAAAAAGAAACCAGTAACTACCACAAGTCTCCCTTTGCAATTTGCAGACGTTAACTCAAGACCACTTGACTAGGACCAGAGAGTCAACGGCCCACATCACACGCTCTTTCTAGGTTTCTCTTAGAATCCAACTTATTACATTAAGCTCTTCAAATTTAAGGGTTCCAAGGTAGAGTACTAGAGTCAAGAGAGAATGGATGAGAACAATACCAGAACCATTGTAACAGCTCAGGTGATTGTTTTCGTCGCCCTGGTTTTAATGGAAGAACCTACAAGCATTCCCTTATGTAACAACATCAACGCAAACACATTGGAGAAATGCCGTCCAGCAGTCACCGGAAACAAGCTGCTGATCTCGAATGTGTCTGCAAGTTCAAATCTCATATCCCCATTTTAGCGACCAAATCATCTAAAGTCCAGGATCTTCCGAGGAAATGTGGCATTAAAACAATTCCTCCTGCATGCGAAGGTAAAACCAAAGTATCACCTTACATTTATTTTGGTAATGTTCAGCTTTGAAGAACTGAGGTGGAGACAGACCACTCTACCACGGACTCTGCTTGATCTTAAGTCATATATTTTAATGTTCTGATCCAAATAAATCATAAACTTGTAACGATCTTTGAACACCTTGTGTATATAGAAGAACCATTTAATACACATTTTAAAGAAAAACGATACAATACTGGTTTCTCACTACATACTCTCTCGAAAATCCAAAAAAAAAAAACACCAACTCATCATGCCTTCCCAGCAGACAACTCAAATCATAAACTGCAAAAATAAAAAAAAACAAAGAATTAGTCGCTTATCATGTTGAATAGATCATCTGAGTAGTTACTTGTGGTAACAATGGAGGTATATACCTAGCATTCTGGTTGATTAACTGGACGAGGTCCACCGAAGACAGGCCTCATATAAGTATCATCAAACTTTCTCCAGTAGCGGTGGATGGTGTAAACAGGCTGTTCAATCAGAAGGGTGAGACTATCTTTAGCTCTGCTTAAGTTGGTGGAAGTAGACTCGTCAAAGGAGAGTAGAGGAAGCGTCGCATCTTCCTTCGGGGAACCTGGCGCACTCTGTTTACATCTACTATTACCGGTGTTTTGACTACTTTCGTCGTGAGGAAGAAGATAGTTCACAAGTGGCTTTGTGAGGAAACCAAACACCTGTTTGTCGTTACATGACAAAGAAGACAGTCTTATCATTTTTTTTTAATATAGAAGCAGAGGGTCATATACTAATGAAGTGGGTGTTTGTTATACCAGTGTAGTAAAGAGGACAACGACGATGGTGTTGGTGACCATGGCAGCATTCAGAGGATCCGTTGTAACACCCGAGTATGTGAACTTGGCACAGTTATGAGATTATAATGAAAACATCACTAATCTAATGTAAAAGCACAACTGTAGAGACTGTATGAATGTGTAAAGAGCTAAAACCTGCTTGAAAGCCAGCGCAATTGAGACAGCACCTCGCATAAGCCCCGCCCAGCAAATAATCACCTATAAAGTATACAGAAGGCAAAACTTCAAGACAGCATCTTTACTCCTCTAAGACATTGCAAGACTTTTTAGTGTGTTCTGATAATAATAATAATGTAACTGAAGATAAAAGAAAAACAAGGGCTAAACCTGGTGCTTGAATGTGAGAGACTCGCTTCTTTGAGTGTTTCGATTCATGAGATTAGTTAAGACCGAGAGTGGAAACACAAACGCTGCTCGTCCAAGCAATACTAATGTGGTTATGACACCGGAGACCTCCAAAGTACCCCCAACACTGCAAGAAGAAAATTAATAAAGTTCATTAATTAGAATGATAGATGATATTCCAGTGACTTCATGTCACCACCACCACAGCTTAACTTGCAGCCCTACCTTATATTAGGATAAGACAGACATTTATATACCTTAAGCTGCTAGTCTTCCACTTGGTAAAATCAAGAGCATCTGTTCCAACATACAGAAATATGAATGTCTCCGAAATAAAGGAAAGCATCGCAAATACGTGCCTGCACTAACAGAGATGGAACAGTCACACAAAAGCATTTTCCTGCCACTGAGACTAGAGAGAGGAATAAAATAAAAACAATGCCTGGAAGTGATTCTTGAACTCTCTGTCACGTTATACGATGCATAATGCGACATCAAAACACCACAAAAGAAAACAGTGAGAATCCCACTTAATGAGAAGAGCTGCAAGAAAGTTTAAAATTCATTTATAAAGCTGCATTTGACTTCTGCCTTAACTGTTGGAGTAATGGAGATATTACCTCAGCCAACATATATGAAAGGTAAGCCATTAGGACCATGATCGCGAGTTCACGTGTGGTTGAGTGCCTGCCAGCAACCATGTATAAGGCACATATTAAGATATAATCTTAAGGATGAGATGAAAAAGTTTGCAAGTTTGGTGTAGGTTTTTATTATTACCTTCCAAAATAGAGGGTCTTAAGGACAAAAGACGTTACTAGCCCTACCTGTAAAGACATCCACACTGAGTATATGACATGCTTCAAAGAGAGAGAAAAATATATGCCAAATCAGTTATAGCTTACACCAATTCCGAGGAGTGTGCTTGTGGAGAAGAGGTACAAAAAGTTTCCAAATACTCGTAGAGCGGTCAAACCGTTGATGCTTTCGAAGTGAATCTTTTGAACGGCGTTGAAGAGCACAACTGAGGTTGCATCATTCACCACTCCTTCTCCAAATACTAAGCTGTATAGCAATGGTGTCTCATCTTGATGGAGAATCTATAATATTAGCATGGTATGTAACTGATTTATTATAAAAACAAGCTTGAGAAGAAGGAATCTCAGGACAATAAAATCTTTAAAAAAAAAATCAAGAACCTGTAGAGTGCAAACAGTATCAGTTGAGGAGAAAATCGTTCCAATGGCTGAATCAAGAAAAGAAAAACATTCACTCTCAACCCGTGAAGTGATAACCTTCTCAAACAATAGATGAAAAGACAATAAAATGTCTCACCAAGATAGTCTCGAGCAGTTAATCCCTTGAATCCCAACTTGGGAAACAGCCACCAAGTGCCTGGTTCAGATCATGATTAAAATTTTGAATCATGGTCGTCACAAGTCATATACAAGATTTAATGAAATATAAAAAAAAAAAAAGTTTTACCAAACGAAATAATGGTAGTGGAGATGAAAACTCCAATGACACCGAACGACATGATGGTTAAAAAGTTGTGAAAAAATTTCTTTTTCTTCACTTGGAATCTGCCCACAAACCATAAAACAATACCTTCACTCAATCTCCAACATGATAGTGCATAATCTCATCAGAACAGTAACCAATCAAGAGAAAGCTTACCCGGCATTGAAAATTATTGGAGGAAGAAGGTAAATGAAGAAGAGCTCTTCATCAAACACCAGAATGTGAGAACTCTTCCCTTTACTAATAAGTAATATAACCGTTCCTGATACAGCTCCCTGTTTGCAACATAATAATAAAAATAGTGACAAAAATATATATAAACAGTATTTGAAGCAACTTACGACTGCAATGGCGGTAATGGATTCATTGACCCATCGATTCTCTTCAAGTAAGTGGCCAATAACCAAACAGAGGCAGAGGATGACGATGAACACAGAGATAGGTATCACCTGAGGATGCTCAGTGGCTAGTTCTATCGATAGAAACTCCGTTAGCCCAATACCCATTTTTCTCAAAAGAAATAAACTTGCAATGATTATCCTTTTCTTTTTTTATGCTTTCGTCTATTATACATACACCAATCGCAAACCAAAGCAGGCACAGAGAACTAGAGAGAGACAGAGTCAGAGTGTGAGAGATTTAAACTGCGTTAAACAGGGCGGTTGTTACATGTGGCGCTAAATATACACGTGGCTATTTCCTGACGTCATCAGGCTGAGTCAAACGCGGGACCTTTTTCTTTTTGGGCTACATTGCATGGTGGGCTTTTAGGCCCACGCCTTTTGTTAACGTAATAATAAAATAAAAAATTGTTTTAATTTCAACAACCACCATTATGGGTCAATTAATCATGTTACTAAAAAAAAACTCCGAGAGTCACTAATTATTACAGGAGCTGTTTCGTAAGAAACTCGAACCAGTTGTAATAAGGAGGAGAAGAAAAACGATTCATTACAAAAGTGTTTGGTATGGATTACTAGTAGCAATTGCTACAGTCAGGTATGTTCACGGGTCACAACTTAGTGACCAATATTGCCATCATGCCATGTGTGCTCAAGACGGAACATGTTGTGGGACCCGCGTTATTCTAATCAATCATCCACCGCCATCTCAACCGAGAAAATCACTTTTAAAAGGTTTATAAACAAAGGCTGTGTGAGTGAATTATCCGTTGTACATTTCAATTGTATGCATATTATAGTAGTGCACGCGTATATCAATATATACAATATTAAAAGACAAATATAAGCGATAGAAAAGGTGTCGACATAGGATAGGCAAAACCAACCGATCAGAGTGTCCGAAGTTGCAACGTCATCTTATTTATTATTTTTTCGTAAAAAATGAAAAAACAATGCGACAGAAAGGATCGAACCCGGGTTAGTATGACATACATATAGAACAGTTACCACTAAGTCATTGAAACTTTCTTGGACACATGTACAAGAATCACTAACTATGTAATCACAAACTATTATGTACAGTTACAATAATATAAATTCAACTTTCAAGACTCTGATACTTTGTTTTGTAAAAAAAAATAAGTAAGTGACTAAGCTAATATATTCTTTGAAAGTGTGAAAACATTGACCAATATGAAAAAGCATAGATTTTTGTACAATTTTGACAAAACAACTCAAAACATAGTTCTCTAATGTCTTAATAAAATATTATTTAAGGATGCAATAATTAAATATATCAATTCAATAAATTTTGTAATTTATAGAAAAAACAATAACACAACTAATTTTGAAACATTTGTTTACCCTATCGATTTATTTTCATGAGAATCCAACTAAACAAGATAAAAAAACAATTAGATTTACAAATATTTAATTACCATTTTATTCAATTTTTATTAATTTCAAATTGTAATAATGTATCTTTTTGAAGTTACAAAAAAAATAATGTTCTATCTTTATTACACTAGCATTATATATAGATTCTATATACACAAATAAATATAATATAACAACCTACGCTAGCTTTCCCCGATTCATATGAAAACTTTTTAAGTTATCCACCAAAGCAAATTAATTAAATCAATCAAATTGTTAGAATACAGCAAATTAATATATAATTTTATTTTAAATTAAATTATTTAAAAAGTGTAGTTTCATTAAAAACAGAATCATAAATAAGTAAAACTGATTTGAAGGTAATTTTTATGACACATATATATATATATATATCAATTCTGTGAAAGAAATAGAAGTTTAATATGTAAAAAATCTTAAATACAAAATCTCTAAAAATTAACAAAAAAAAAACTAATAAAAATTAAACTATGATATCACTTAAAAGCTTCATAGAAAATATTAACAAAATATTTAAGCGATAATTAGACAAATTTGATTTTTTTTTTGCCAGCCAAAAGTTTATTATTAATTAGCATCATTTATTTCAAGATGTTTAAGAAAGGATGGACAAAAAAATAAGATTGACATAAACGATATATGAACTATGAATAGTACTTTGTAAAGCTGACTTAGATAACACATCTGCACATCTATTTCCAGATTTTTTTTATGTCTAAATTCAATTTCTTCAGAGCAGTTATTCCACAAAGAGATCGTATGAGATATTGTTTTGATATTCAGATTTGTTTCTTGACTGCTCAAAATATTGATAACTGTAAAAATGTCTCCTTCGAATATGATATGTCTCTAACCGAGTCCCCAACATGAGACACGTTTGTTTAAAAAGTAAATAATTTCATTTTTCTTATATTATATAACAAATATATATTATTTACTGATAATAAAAATATAGTTATTCATCTATCACAAATATCTATGCAAATATGTGAATCAAGTACAACAATCAAACAACATAATGATTTCCACAAAGAAAATTTAAAAAATATATTTATGTTATGTAGTTTTATTTTATATTCTTTAAATAAAATAATACAATATTATATTTTATTTTTCTAGAATTGAAAAATACATATAATATTTTATCCACGCGTAGCGCGGTTAACAAAAATAGTAGTAATAATAGATGGTAGGTCGTAAAATACACAACACAAATCTTAATTAAAATAAAATGAAATTTATTGACAAAAAAACTAGAAATAGAATCAAAATCTATTACTACATTTTGTTGTTACTGATGTCCTGCTTTCTTGTGTTCCAATGTAATAAATGATATTTCAAATTAATAAAAATTAGACAATGAAAAAAAATTTTACGTTTCACAAAAGATATTTTTTAAATTATTTTGTTATTTTTTGAAGTATCTTTTTATTTTCTAATTTTGTAAATGACAATTCTCTTAGATAACCATTTTTAAGTTTTTGTCACAAAAATAGTTTTCAAAAAAGAAAATGACCAAAATAGTTAATTTTTATTTTGAAATTTTTAATATTTATTTTTTATGTTTTAAAATTTGAAACCTAATCCCAAACCCACTTAAACTCTAAACCTAAGTCTATATTAGTTAACCATAGGCTAAAAATACATCTTTAATAAAATTTATTTTGGTCATTTTCTTTATTGATCACTATTTTTATGACAAAAACTTTAAAAAAACTATTATAGGAAATTTCTCTTTTTAAGTGAATCATTTTTATTAAATAATTTAATTAATTAATTATATATTAAATAAAATATATTTTATAATTCTCTTAATCTACATGAAATATGTAAAAATGACATTTTTTACAAAAAAGAGAAAATATATAATAATTCATGAACTTAAATATATATTTTTGAATAAAACAGATTCCTTTTTACAAAATAATAACATAAAATTCAATCTTTTGAGATAAATTTTTGGGCAATTCTTTCAAATATTCTTTTTTAAATTTTTGTCACAAAAATAACCTTCAAAAATAAAATGACCAAAATAGATTTTTTTTATTTTAAAAATTTTAATTTTAATTTTTTATTTTTAAAATTTTGAATCTATCCCAAAATCCAAACTCTTAACTGTAAACTCTAAGTCTTAGATTAGGTAACTCTAAAGGGTAACCCTAAAAGTATAAATACATATTTACTCTTTAATAAGAATCACTAACTATGTAATCACAAACTCTTCTGTACAGTTACAATAATATAAATTCAACTTTCAAGACTCCAATACTTTGTGTTGTAAAAAAAATAAGTAAGTGACTAAGCTAATATATTCTTTGAAAGTGTGAAAACATTGACAAATATGAAAAAGCATTGATTTTTGTTTTCGTGACAAAGTTAAGAATTTTGTAAAAGTAAGTTTAACATATAAATTTTCGTGACAAATATGAAAAAACATAGATTTTTGTACAATTTTGACAAAACAACTCAAAAGATAGTTCTCTAATGTCTTAATAAAATATTATTTAAGGACGCAATAATTGAATATATCAATTCAATAAATTTTGTAATTTATAGACAAAACAATAACACAACAAATTTTGAAACATTTGTTTAACCTATCGATTTATTTTCATGAGAATCCAACTAAACAAGATAAAAAAAACAATTAGATTTACAAATATTTAATTACCCTTTTATTCAATTTTTATTAATTTCAAATTGTAATAATATATCTTTTTGAAGTTACAAAAAATAATGTTCTTTCTTTATTACACTAGCATTATATATAGATTCTATATACACAAATAAATATAATATAACAACATACGCTTGCTTTCCCCGATTCATTTGAAAACTTTTTAAGTTATCCACCAAAGTAAATTAATTAAATCAATCAAATTGTTAGAATACAACAAATTAATATATAATTTTATTTTAGATTAAATTATTTAAAAAATGTATTTTCATTAAAAACAAAATAATAAATAAGTAAAACTGATTTGATGGTAATTTTTATGACATATATATATATATCAATTCTGTGAAAGAAATAGAAGCTTAATATGGAAAAAAATCTTAAATACAAAAAAACTCTAAAAATTAACAAAAAAAAAACTAATAAAAATTAAACTATGATATCACTTAAAAGCTTCTTAGACAATATTAATAAAATATTTAAGCGATAATTAGACAAATTTGATTTTTTTTTTTTGCCAGCCAAAAGTTTATTATTAATTAACATCAGTTATTTCAAGATGTTTAAGAAAGGATGGACAAAAAAATAAGATTGACATAAATGATATATGAACTATGAATAGTACTTTGTAAAGCTGATTTAGATAACACATCTGCACATCCATTTTCAGATGTTTTTGATGTCTAAATTCAACTTTTTTAGAGCAGTTATTCCATAAATAGATCGTATGAGATATTGTTTTGATAATCAGATTTGTTTCTTGACTGTTAAGAAGATTGATAACAGTAAAAATGTCTCCTTCGAATATGATATGTCTATAACCGAGTCTCCAACATGAGACAAGTTTGTTTTAAAAGTAAATAATTTCATTTTTCTTATATTATACAATAAATATATATTATTTACTGATAATAAAAATATAGCTATTCATCAATCACAAATATCTATGCAAATATGTGAATCAAGTACACCAATCAAACAACATAATGATTTTCACGAAAAAAATTTAAAAAATATATCTATGTTATGTAGTTTTATTTTATATTCTTTAAATAAAGTAATACAATATTATATATTATTTTTTTAGAATTGAGAAATACATATAATATCTTATCCGCGCGTAGCGCGGTTAAAAAATCTAGTAATAATAATAGATGGTAGGTCGTAAAATACACAACACAAATCTCTACTAAAATAAAATGAAAATCATTGACAAAAAAACTAGAAATAGGATCAAAATCTATTACTACGGGGGTGATTGGTAGTTGCTGTAGGTGATGTCCACAGCCCTATTTATTTCTAAAGCACTAAATTGAGAGCAATCAAGCTTTAATTTTTTTTTTTGAAACCACAGCTCTTGAAATAACCTACAGCTGTACAAGTGCTCTGCAGGGCCAAATATCCAAAGCAATTTTTTAGTGCTTTCCATAAAATTCTACAGCAATAAAATCTAAAGCCACAACAAAAAGTTTACAGATTTTTTTCTACAGCAAAATTTTTAAAGCTACAAACATTACCAATCAGACCCTACATTTTGTTGTTATTGTTGTCCTTCTTTCTTGCGTTCCAATGTAATAAATGATATTTCAAATTAATAAAAATTCGACAATGAAAAAAAAATTTACGTTTCACAAAAGATATTTTTAAAATTATTTTGTTATTTTTTGAAGTATCTTTTTATTTTCTAATTTTTTAAAGGACAATTCTCTCAGATAATCATTTATAAGTTTTTGTCACAAAAATAGTTTTCAAGTAAGAAAATGACCAAAATAGATCTTTTTTACTTTGAAATTTTTAATATTTATTTTTTGTGTTTTAAAATTTGAAACCTTATCCCAAACCAACTTAAACTCTAAACCCTAAGTCTATATTACTTAACCATAGGGTAAAAATACATTTTTATCTTTTAATAAAATTTATTTTGGTCATTTTCTTCATTGATGACTATTTTTATGACAAAAACTTAAAAAAAAACTATTATAGGAAATTTCTCTTTTTAAGTGATTAATCATTTTTATTAAATAATTTAATTAATTAATTATATATTAAAAAAATATATTTTATAATTCTCTTAATCTACATGAAATATGTCAAAATGGCATTTTTACAAAACATAGAAAATATATAATAATTCATGAACTTAAATATATATTTTTGAATAAAAAAAAGATTTCTTTTTACAAAATAATAACATAAAATTCAATCTTTTGAAATAAATTTTTAAGTTTTTGTCACAAAAATAGCGTTCAAAAAATAAAATGACCAAAATAGATTTTTTTATTTTGAAAATTTTAATTTTAATTTTTTATTTTTAAAATTTTGAATCTATCCCAAAATCCAACCTCTTAGCTGTAAACTTTAAGTTTTAGATTAGGTAACTCTAAAAGGTAACCCTAAAAGTATATATACGTATTTACCCTTTAATAAAAAAAATTTGGTCATTTTTTTATCTATTTTTTTGTGAAAATAAACTAAAGAGGATATAATTTCTTTAAATTTTTTAACAGCTTTTAATATTTTGATTGTCAGTGGGTATTGATCGTTTTACGCCCAACATTGATTATTCTGTTTGAAATATATTAATTTATGCAATATAAACAGAGATTTTTTGTTGTAATAATAATAGAGGCCAATGGTCATGATAATAAGATACATTTTTCGTGTTTAATAAAACTAAAATTTGGTTGCCAGCTAAATAGACATTTTAAACTTATTTTTAGTTTTGAAAAAAAAAACTTATTTTTAGTTGATGTTTTATTTTTTTCCTTTTGAAGTGGAAAGTGTCAAAAACATATAAGAAAACGAAAAGTTGGAAAGTCTTTTTGTTTACCCATTTTTAATAAATAACTATCGTATAAATTAGTAGAAGAATCCCACAAACCCCAAAAAGCTCTTTTACTTCTCTCTCTCTCTCTCTCTCTCTCTCTCTTCTTCCTCACAGCAAAGCAAATCTCGTTCCATTCTCCGAGAAGAACGAAGTTGGTGAAGTCGCCGCCTGGATAACTCAGGTTCACAGATGACAACATACATGCGAGACAAACCATCAATGTTTGGGTCACGAGCTTCCAAGTTTCTACTCTCTGCTCTCATCTTGATCCAGTTGCTACCTACTCAACTCCTTGCTCAAAGATCTAAATCTCCATGGCAGACACTCACTGGTGAACTCCTCTATCTCTTCATCTCCACTGTAAATTTGAGAAAAAAAGAAACAGAAGCAAACTAAGTGAAACTAGTTACTCCTACTCTCGATCCAGTTTGACAGACTTTTCTTTCTAAGTTTGATCCATTTCTTGATTACCTCTTTTTGGTGTGTCTGTAGGATCTGCTCCTCTTATCATAGCACGTGGCGGGTTTTCTGGGTTATTGCCAGATTCAAGCGTTGATGCTTACAGTATCGTATCTCAGACAAGTGTCTCCGATGCTGTTCTCTGGTGTGATGTGCAGCTTACCAAAGATGGAGTTGGGATTTGCTTTCCCGATGTAAAAATGATGAATGCTTCTAGTATCCAAGATGCTTACTCTAAACGGAAAAACTCTTACCTGGTTAATGGTGTCCCTACTCAAGATTGGTTCACCATTGATTTCACTTTGAAGGATCTCAAACCTGTTTTCTGTAAGTTCAATGTCACTTTCAGACATCTTTGTTTTTTTTTTTGTTTTTTGTTTTTGTCTTTTTGCTGCTATATATCTCTGTCACTAGGAGGAAAAGTTAGGGTGTCCATTCTAATACATTGGAGACCGGACTCTTGTTGGATTCTAGTTCTAGATATGTCTATGTTGATTGTTAGTTTATATATGTTTGATGGTTAAGTTTTTTCTGATACCAATTGTATGTATATTTTGATTTTGGAAAATTGATTGTCAGCTATTCCAAATATAGGCCATGGTCACACATCTAGACAATATTAATGATTCTAATTTTGGCAATGTCTTATGTTGATTGTTGGTTTATATATGTTTCATGGTTAAAAAAATTTCTGACACCAATTCTATGTATGTTTTGATTTTGGAAAATTGAGTGTCAGCTATACCAAATATAGGCTATGATCACACATCTAGACAATATTAATGATTCTAGTTTTAGCAATGTCTTATGTTAATTGTTGGTTTATATATGTTTCATGGTTAATTTTTTTTTTCTGATCCCAATATGTATATTTTGATTTTTGGAAAATTGATTGTCAGATATACCAAATATAGGCTGTACACATCTTGACAGTATTAATGATTCTAGTTTTAGCAATGTCTTATGTTGATTGTTGGTTTATACTATGCTTCATGGTTAAATTTGTTTTGATCCCAATATGTATATTTTGAATTTTGGAAAAATGATTGTCAGCTATACCAAATATAGGCTATGGTCACACATCTAAACAATACTAATGTATCATTAATTACACAAAGGGTATGGTGGTTGATATAACACATATGTATCAACTAACAATGTTATGTAGTTAACACCATAATCATACTTCTTATTGCATTGCTTGGACGTCACGTAAGAATTGGGATAAAGCTTTGTGTTAAGGATTGGAATAAAGTGGCTTTGATGTTGTTGTTATATCCTATTTGGTTGTATTTTTATTTACAAATATTCTTCCAAACTGTGCAGTGATCCGAGGAATATTATCACGATCTGATGCATTCGATAACAACCAATACGCTATTTCAACAGTACAAGATATCGCTATGGAGTTGAAACCCAAGAGCTTTTGGTTAAATGTTCAGGTAAATTCTTATGTCTAGTAAGTTTGTTTCCTTTTGTTTTGTAGTGATAGATCTCAGCTCACTCTTAACACAGCTGCTCTTTTTATCCAGCACGACGCGTTCTATGGGCAGCATAACCTGAGCATAAGCAAGTTTCTGCTATCACTCCCCAAAACTGTGACTATTAACTATCTCTCTTCCCCTGAGGTTACTTTCCTACAGAGCATCGGTGGCCGTTTCGGTAAAGCCGGGCCAAAGTTTGTGTTCCGGTTCCTAGAGAAAGACGATGTTGAGGTGTCAACTAATCAAACCTATGGAACTCTCTTGGGAAACCTAACTTTCATCAAGACGTTTGCCTCAGGCGTTCTTGTTCCAAAGTCTTACATATGGCCGCTCGAAGACCAGTACTTGAGTCCCCACACATCGTTTGTTCAAGATGCTCACAAAGCAGGATTAGAAGTATACGCGTCAGGGTTTGCAAATGATTTGGACATGGCGTACAACTACAGTTTTGATCCATTGGCTGAGTACTTATCCTTCATGGACAATGGAGACTTCTCTGTGGATGGCTTCTTATCTGATTTTCCACTAACCGCATCTTCAGCTGTTGGTAAGTAAATGACATTCTTCTATATCATTCACAAAGTGAAATCATTTTTTTTTCATTTGAATTTTTCTTATTCTTCAGACTGCTTCTCCCATCTTGGAAGTAATGCTTCAACACAAGGTATGTTCTAGTGGCTACATGTCAAAGTAACTAATGGTAATAAAAGTTTAATCTTCTATATGGTTGTTCATGTCACAGTGGATTTTCTTGTAATATCCAAAAATGGAGCAAGTGGAGACTACCCTGGGTGCACCGACTTGGCCTATTCAAAGGCTATCAAAGATGGTGCTGACATCATCGATTGTTCTGTTCAAATGTCGTTGGACGGGATCCCGTTTTGCTTAAACTCAGCTGATCTTGGGGAGAGCACGAACATTGTCCAAAGCCCTTTCAGAAACCGTTCATCAACTGTTCCTGAGATCGCTCCTCTTGGTGGATTATACAGCTTTAGTCTGACATGGTCTGAGATTCAGACCTTGAGACGTAAGTTTTTCTAAGTCTTCTCTTCCTTTTTTCAGCATTTTAATTACACTAGGTGTTGTTGTGCTTGAGATAAAGAAGCTCTCTTATTTGTTCCTTCATATGTTTTGCAGCTGCGATTACAAATCCATACAACAGGGACTTCAACTTGTTTAGGAACCCCAAGGAGAGAAGTTCCGGGAAGCTTGTTTCACTTTCTGATTTCTTGAACTTGGCGAAAAACTCCACCTCTCTTGCTGGTGTTTTGATCAGCGTTGAAGTAAGTTTCTACTATCACTTAAAAGTCTTAAACAAAGGCTCCTAATCTTTATAAACCGCACCAGTTAATAGTAGCAAAAATTTCTACATATATCTATTACAATTGTTCAGCAGTTGTCCCGCGTGTTATCTTTGGGACCCTAACTGATGTTGCCATAACCACTATGTTTTGGTTTCATTCAGAATGCAGCATACCTGAGAGAGAAGCAAGGTCTCGACGTTGTTAAAGCCATTCTCGATACGCTCACCAAAGCTGGTTACAGCAACGCGACAACAACAACCAAAAAGGTTATGATTCAGTCAACAAACAGCTCGGTTTTGGTAGACTTCAAGAAACAGAGCCGGTACGAGACGGTATACCAAGTGGAAGAAACAATCCGAGACATCCTCGACTCTGCAATCGAAGACATAAAGAAGTTCGCTGACGCCGTCGTGGTCAGAAAAAACTCTGTCTTCCCAGTCAGCCAAAGCTTCACCACTGGACAAACCAATCTGGTGGAGAGGCTACAGAGGTTCCAGCTTCCTGTTTACGTTGAACTGTTCCGCAACGAGTTTGTGTCTCAGCCGTGGGATTTCTTGTCAGATGCAACGGTGGAGATAAACTCGCATGTTACTGGAGCTGGTATCAATGGAACCATCACCGAGTTCCCTTTAACAGCCGCAAGATACAAAAGTAAAGTGAAAAAAAAAAAAAAAAGAGTGTCTGAAAAGTTTTATGTTTTGTTTTTTGAATCTTGATTGTGTTTGTCATGTTCTGTCTCAGGGAACAGGTGCTTGACACGGAAAGACCTGCCTCCTTACATGAGCCCGGTTCAGCCAGCTGGTCTCTTATCTATTATGAGTCCTACTTCGTTACCTCCAGCGGAAGCACCAAACCCGGTTTTCACGGATGCTGATGTCACTGAACCACCTCTACCTCCGGTCATAGCCAAAGCCCCTACGAGCAGCCCTGGACCATTATCAACCGATGAAAAAGCTCCTAATGGGCAACCCCGAGTCGCTCTATCTCTTCTTCTGTCTGCATTCGCCATGGTTCTAGCCTCTCTTCTACTTCTGTGATCACATTGGCCTGGTCAATTGACTTGTGTCCTAATAGTTAATTAGGATTCTCTGCATTGGTGAGTTTCTGTTTGGGGTTTTTTGTTTGTTCATACTAAACATTCATTTGTATCATTGTAATTTGCTGTTGTAACATTATTCACTTTAATGTTCTTTAAAACTCTTGTGTGCTTTGTAGTATTAATGAGATTCTATCTTCTTTAATACATTAAAACTCTTGTGTGCAATGGAGCAATGATAGGTACTACTGCTTCTTGGTACCCTTGACTCTCTCCCGGTTGCTGTCTACTTTCATTGGCTAACCATGAAGCTCTTCAAACACGCCTGATACATCAATCACTATTGGCTACTGCAACTGCATCCTCCGATCAAAATTATGTTTTCAAGTCCAATTCATTTGATGATAAATATGTACTTACTAGATTAAATGCCAAAAAAAAAAGTGTATTAAATGATTCTATTGCATCCAAACATCATCATGTAGAAGCTATTGGAGCAAGACTACTCGTATTGTGTCTCAGCGTTTGTTACAAAAAGATTATTTAATAGCAGTCCATTACAGTCTTGATCCAGTAGCTACGAGTATTTGTCTTTTTTTGGACAAGGTGAAGTCTCCGTAGACATTACATTGTCTGATTTAGCGTGGACGGAGATTGTATAATCTTTTTGTCATTGATGAAGTGAATCCCACATTGTCCTTGAACTGTTCTGGGATTCTGTAATCAGGATCCCCAAGACTGTCATCATCATCATCAGTTATATCTGTATCAATCCAAGAATTCCAGTCAACCTCGCTATCCGTATCTTCATCCCACAATAGATCTCTTTTGCTCTGCATGCTGCTAACCTTATCAACTAATCTCAAGAGAATGTTGTGGTTTAGTACTTCATAGTCCCTGTATTTTCCAGTCAAAAGAGTATAAAACTTTGTTTTTTGGTTTGTTTCAAAAAATGAGCATGTTTGATCATTTTACCTGTAAGTAAAAGCAGCATGAAGAAGCTGAGCTGAAGCAAGAACCGCGAATAAAGATCTGAGAACGTTTATAACCCATGCTCTGCGTTCTTCATCATTCACGTAACGCAAACTTGCCACTTCTAATCCTAAGGTAACGCACAAACCTGCATCATCAAGATGAGAAAATATTATATTCATAACTATGGTAATGAGAAAGAGAGATGGAGCATTATGATGCTTACCAATGTAAAGCCTCGGCCTTATGGTATAAGTTTGTTTTGTACTCGTAAACATGTAGATGACAAAGATAGACAAGAAGTAGATAAAGAAAGCTTTGATCACCCTTGACTCCAAAAGCATCGCATTGTGCAAAGCAAACAGCTTATCCAAAGCAACAAACATGCTCGCCTGTTTAGCCTCAAACGCTTCCTGTGCTGCCAACATTGATTTAGAATTCTCAAACAGGTGATCATGAACCTGTTGAAGCTGTTCTTGCCTCTTCGCAAGATCTTCCTGTTGCTCCTGGCTAAACTCCGCAAAACGTTGCAGTGTACTCCTACTCTCTTGCAATGCTTCACTTTGAAACTGGTTGAGAGACTGTATACTATCAATAGCCACAGATTGTCCTTCCAAAAGCTTCTGCTGATTATCTAAAGTACTGTTAGTCATAGTTCCGATGATACTAGTTTGATTCTCCAACGCAGTCATCTTCTCCGTCATCTTTTCTCCGAGTACATTTATCTTCCCACCGATCTGCTTTGTGTCGTTCTTCAACCTATCCACACCGTCCTTGACGTCAGTGACAGAGTCGTTAAACGTCTCCATTCCAGCTTTCATCGCTTCTCCCATCTTCTCTTGGCCTTCCTTTAACGCTAACTGTGACTCAGTAATGCTCTTCTGTTCTTGATAGATATCTTTGGTTTGTTGTGACAAACCACTCATTTGAGTTCCTATCGTGTTTGTCTTGTGCGCCACGTTATTAACCACAACATCTATTGACCCAACAGATTCATGAATCTTGCTAGTGCTCTGCAGTATGTCATCTGATTTGCTCTCTAGGATATCAAGTTTCTCTTCTGTGTTTTGAGCTGATCTCTTCAAATCATTCACAAGCCTCTCTATCTCATTCTTGAGTGCATGGCTCCTGCCACACAAAAAAAAAAAAGAAATTCAGAATCCATTACACAATTCAGAAAAAAAAGACAAACCTAAAACACTTACTGCAGTTGTTGGCAGATGGTGTTGGTCTCAAGCATGAACTCGAGATAGATCTTATGCTCATGATCATCCAGCTTCTTGAGACAACTCATCATTGTTTGTTTATCATTACAAGTGGGAAAATCAGGTCTTCCTGATTCTTTTTGGAAGCAATCGCTTAGATGCCAAGCAAACCTCTTCCTCTGTTCTTCAGTGGCAACCATGCCCTTGCAACCACTCAGGAGGTAACCATATGCGTTTTGCCAGCAGCTGTTTGGACCTGCAAGCTTGTTTTTAGCGTCTTCAAGGACTTGAACCGCCTTCTTGTCACTGAAAACTTCTAGGGAGAATTCGGCGTTGGATTTGATAGACCGCGAGGAAGAAGGGTTTGTGTTTTCTCCAGAAGAAGAGGAAGAAGAGAACCATCCCCAGCTGTGGCATGTTATTGGAGAATCTAAAAGAAGGATCAATAGAAACAGAAGATATCTTCTGTTGAAGCGATCCATTTTTTCTTTTTGTATGTTAAGTCTTCTTCTTCTCGAGGAGATGTGTTATTGATATACCTACATCGAGAAGCGAGAAAAGAGTCAAAACTGTTACGTTCTGAGAATCTGGAAACTTAGAGCGCAAGCGAAACAAAATTCCTTGAGTTTTCGTCAATAAAGTTAACAAAAAAAAAAAAAAAAAAAAAGATTATCACCAAATAATCTACAGATTAAAAAGGATAAAAATAAAACACATTAAATTTCTCGTTCAGGGTTCAGAAAAATAAAAGGAAGGATCTGTATCTACTTTCCTTTTCGTTTTTTTTCTTTCTGAGATTAATACAGTACACGCATTTTAAGTCGTATCAATAAAGTTAAACAACAAAAACACATAGAAACAAGAAATTAAGGATTGAAGGACGGTCTATAAACACAAACACAGGAAAACTACAATCAATTCTTTTCTCAATCGAACAAGAAAATTACACTTCAAACAAATAAAAATACATTTCATGAAAAGATTAGATTCAGAGGATCGATATTTGGAAGAAGAACAAAATAATTTTTTTTTTTTAAATCTAAAAATAGTCATATTACTTTGAATCAGAGAAGAATTTCTACGTTAATAATTATGTCACTTAATTCCATTACAGAGTGGAAAAACCAACAAATTATGTACAAAAATAAACACGGTAAACAAGTAAAGCAATTTTATTTGTCAACAATACTTTCTTTTCTCTTTGAACATGTATAGTTTTTTTTTTTTTTGAACTTTAAACATGTATAGTTTGTATACAACTTTAAATAAATTCAAAAAAAAAAATTCTTACTTGATAACAATTTTTCAGAAAATAATTAACGAATAGAGAGGAAGTAATACAAGATTAAGCAAGGCTTACCGAGACAATAGAGAACCTGCAGATTTTTTTGAGTCGGCGATTTGTAGGAAATGCGTTATTTCGACAAAGAGACAGGAATTAAAAAAAGTAACTGAACGCGTTTAACAAAAAGACAAGGAAACGTTTCGCGAACGTTTGGTTTACTTCCGGTTTAACTTGATTTCGGTTCGGTTCAATAAAATAGATCAGTCACTCATCAGAGGAAAAGAGAGAAGGAGAACCTTTGCAAAAAATTCCGATTCGTCTTCACGTCTTCTTCCTCCACCTTGAAGATCTTTCCGGTGAAACATCCGGCAAAGATCTCTACTGAATCTTCTACCGGCGTATGTTTTTTTTTCCTTTCAGGATCGAGTGAGAGAAAGCAATGTAAATCTAAAAATAGAAAGTCCAGTTCTATCTCCTGAAGAGAATTTAAAAAACTCAATCGGCAAATCAAGCGAAGCCAAGGAGAGAGAGAGAGATGAGTAAGAGGATTCCACTTAATCTGAAGATAATCCTCTACATGCTCTACTTCTCAACTCTCTCTTCCTCTTCCTCTGCATCTACTTCGCTTTCCACTCCTCATCGTCGTCTCCGGAGCCAAATCCAAATCTCCCATTGCGATTTCACGTCTCCGTCAACAACCACTCAGCGACTCCGAAGCCGTGGCCGATCTTACCTTCTTACCTCCCCTGGACGCCGCCGCAGAAGAATCTCCCCGCTCGCTCCTGCGAAGGCTACTTCGGGAACGGATTCACCCGGAGAGTTGACTTCCTCAAACCGAGAATTTCTAAAGAAGGAAGCTGGTTTCGATGCTCCTACAGCGAGACGCTACAGAGCTCGATATGCGAGGGGAGGAATCTGAGGATGGTCGCAGGGGCGGACACAGTTGCATGGGTATGGGGTCATGTGCCCCCTACTCTTTTTTATTTTTTCTTTAATAGTTAAAGTTTATTTGGTTACTATTCTTAATTTAGAGAAGATTATGCAAAAGTTTTTAGTATCTGTGCCCCCGACTACAAATGTGCCTAGATCCACCACTGGATGGTCTCCGATCGGATCGCGATGTCGAGAGGAGGTGAGAAGCTAGAGGAAGTCATGGGGAGGAACGAGGAGGCGGAGTTTCAAGAAGGCGCGTTTGAGGTGGCGGAAGATGTTTCATTCAAGAAGAGAAACCGCCGCGTTGGCGGCGGCTGGTGAATGAGAGGAGATGCTGAATGAGTATGTTCAAGAAGGTGGTATCGATACACATACAATGAGGGATTTGGTAGCTTCGATTCGCATTGTTGGCACTGAAGATTTCGTTTGTGAGGAGGTTCGTGCTTTTGATCTTGAAACATATATGTAATGATCTTGTTGATTAATGTTTGGTTTGCTTGGCTCCAGTGGGTGGAGGAACCAACTCTGCTCGTCACGAGATTCGAGTATGCCAATATGTTCCATACCGTGACAGATTGGTACAACGCTTAAGCGTTTCCTCTAGAGTCACCGGTTTACCTAACCGGCCACACGTTGTTTTCATTGATGGACATTGCACGGTATGCTCTTCGTCTTGTTCATATTCAGTTTCATTTACGCAAAACCATCGTTGAACTTGTAGCTTACCCTTTAATGCAGACGCTAAGAAGAAACATGGACAGCTTTGTTCTCCGGGATCAGATACGCTAAGAACTTCAGTAAACCGGTTTGTTTCCGTCACGCGGTTCTTTCACCATTGGGATACGAAACCGCTCTTGTCAAAGGCTTGTCCGAAGAGATTTACTGCAAAGGAGAATCATCAGCTCAGTCTTTGGCAAAACCCCAACGTTAAAAAAACCGCAAGACTCTCAGAGTTTGGAGAAATGATCAGATCAGCTTTCGGATTTACTGTCAACAGACACCGCTCATCGGAAACTTCATCATCATCCTCTCCTCTTCACAATGTTCTCTTTGTCCGCCGTGAAGATTACTTAGCACACCCTCGTCACGACGGTAAAGTCCAGCCTCTGCTTATAAACGAGGAAGAGGTGTTCGAGTCGTTGCACCATTGGGTCGCGTCTGGCTCCACTGGTCTGACGAAATAAGGGATTAACCTTGTGAATGGATTGTTTGCGCACATGTCGATGAAAGATCAAGTCCGAGCCATCCAAGACGCGTCAGTGATCATAGGAGCTCACGGGGCGGGACTGACACACATTGTGTCTGCAACTCCAAACACAACGATATTTGAGATTGTGAGCGTGGAGTTTCAGAGTCCTCATTTCGAGCTTACAGCTAAGTGGAAAGATTTGGAGTTTGACAGACCTCATTTCGAGCTTATTGAAGATTTGATATCAAATTGACTCGTCTATTAATTTTTGCCATACAAACGTATATATACAAAACCCTTAGGTCGGCTAAACCTAAGATACGATGAACATTTCCTTTATACATTAGGAAATATAACATAATATATATGGCCAATACTCCCCCTCAAGTTGGAGTGTGAAGATCCTGAACACCTAACTTGGACAGTAGTTTCTGAAATCGAACTCGGCCTAGCGATTTGGTTAAGATATCTTCAATCTGATCATTAGTGTGAATATGCTCAGTAACAATAGTGCGATCCTTGACTGCATCACGAACCGAATGACAGTCATTTTCGAATGCTTCGTACGTTCATGAAAAACATGATTCGCAGCAATGTGTATTGCAGCTTTGCTATCACAGAAGAACCTAGTCGGAGCACTTTGATCGATGCCTAGTTCTTTTAGTAACCTTCGAAACCACTTTGTCTCACGCAACGCAGCAGCTATAGCACGATATTCTGCTTCAGCAGACGAATGAGATACTGTTTTCTGCTTTTTCGTTTTCCACGAAACCGGAGACCCTCCAAGCATGACAACAAACGAACTCAATGACCGGCGTGTGAGAGGACAAGACGACCAATCAGCGTCACAATATATTGTGAGAGTAAGATCAGTATCCGACTTAAGTAAAACACCCTGACCTGGGGAACCTTTTAGATACCTAACCAGACGCAGCGCCGCATCCCAATGAGCTATTTTGGGAGTTTTCATGTACTGAGATAAGATGTGTACTGAATAACAGAGTTCTGGTCGCATGTTGAGAAGGTAGATTAAGCGACCAAGTAACCTGCGGTATCTCTTTGGATCCTCAAGAAGTGGACTAACAACTGTGGACAGACCATGATTCTGCTCAATAGGTGTTGCAGCAGGTCGACATCCAAGATTTCCAGTCTCTGCGAGAATATCTAAAGTGTATTTTCTTTGTAATAAAAAATACCTTCTGATCCTCGACAAACTTCAATACCGAGAAAGTACTTTAACTTTCCTAGATCTTTCATGGAGAAACAACGACTTAAATAATCTTTGAACTTCTGCAGCATGTAAGCGTCACTCCCACAGATGAGAAGATCATCTACGTAAATAAGCACACGCAACTCTATGTTTCCACGAGTGTAGGAGAACAAGGAGTAATCCTCATATGACTGAACTAAACCGAACCTTAAGAGAGCATCAGACAGCTTCTTAAACCAATAGTGAGGCGCTTGTTTGAGTCCATATAGCGACTTGCGCAATCGACACACCTTTCCTGGAAACTTATGACGAAACCCAGGCGGTAGCTTCATGTACACTTCTTCTTCGAGATCTCCATGTAAAAATGCATTGTTGACATCTATTTGATAGACTTCCCACTGTTTTGCAGCTACAAGACGAAGCAGTGTACGAACCGTGTTCATTTTAACCACAGGAGCAAACGTCTCCGAGTAGTCTTCACCCTCCACTTGCTTATTACCTTGCACGACCACACGTGACTTGTATCTGAGGATAGTACCATCTGCATTATATTTTATTTTGTAGACCCATTGACTACCAAGAGCGGTTTTATCAGGTGGAAGATCAGTGATGTCCCAAGTATGCTGATCTTCAAGAGCCTCAACCTCAGTGATCATCGAATCCCGAAACACTTTTTGCACGACTGCCTCTTTGTAGTTTTTAGGTTCAGAAGCAGTAGTAAGTGCAGTCAAGTATGCTTTATGACCTGGAGAGAACTGATCATCAGACACAAAGTCACTTAGCGGATAAAGTGATGTACCTGGGAGGGCTGGCATCGAGGACTGATGAGAGCAGACATAGAGCGTGTGATGGGTGTCGGGGTCTACTGGAGCTGCATTGTACGCAACAAAATCTTTGAGACGAACTGACTGCTTCTTTTCTCTACAACCTCTTCCAAGATTCTCTTGAGGCAACACCTCAGGCGTGGCACTGGGTTCTTGAGGTGCCAAAACTTCTGCAGCGGAAACTTCTTCTAAGACAGGAGGGGCATGTTCATCGATATCACCTGTAGCCTGATTACTCCCCCTGTCGACTGGTGTTATTAACCAATCTTCATCAAACTCTTCTAACTGTGAGACTGATTCTTGAGACCCAATTGTCTTTGCCGCAAAAGGGAAGGTATCCTCTCTGAAGACAACATCTCGAGAAACCAAAAACTCATTCTTCTCTATATCGTAGACCTTCCAACCTTTCTTCCCAAACGGAAAGCCGACAAACACACACGCGCGACTACGGGCACCAAACTTATCCTTATCGCGTGATGCTCTATGAACATGACATTCTGAGCCGAAAACCCGCAGTTGCTTGTAGTCTGGTGTCACGCCATGGAGTATCTCATACGGTGACTTTCCCTTGTGAATGGAGGATGGAGTTTGATTTATTAAGTAAGCAGCAGTTAACACGGCTTCACCCCAGAACTTGATAGGCATGCTTGCTTGAAACATAATTGTGCGTGCCACGTTAAGAATATGTCTACGCTTTCTTTCAACTCTCCCATTTTGTTGTGGTGTAGCTACACAACTGGTCTGATGGACTATGCCATTTTCTCGGAAATACGACGACATGACCATGAACTCCGTACCATTGTCGCTACGCACCATCTTAACAGACTTGTTGAATTGTTTTTCTGTGTATGCGAAGAACTGTAACAAGACTTGTTTCACCTCATATTTCGCTAGCAAGAGGAACGTCCAGACTGCTCTAGAAAAATCATCTACAATGGTCAAAAAATAGATTGCGCCACAAGAGGAAGGAACCCGATAGGGACCCCAAACATCAACACGAATAAGAGAAAAAAACAATCCTTTGTTTTATTCATACTATCATAGAACACTTCACGTGTTTGCTTGTCTCTATAACAAACGTCACAAGGACGAGAACCATCTACTTTAGAAGCAGAAAAAGACAAATCTGAAAGCACTGAAAACGACGGGTGTCCTAAGCGTTGATGCCACAAAGCTTGATCTGAACCTCCAACTGCTTTATGACTCTTGGCTGAGACGACATCCGTAAAATAGTAGACCCCATCACGCTCTTCACCGGCTCCAATCAAAGTCCTCGAAAAACGGTCCAGTAAAACACAAATCGTATCTGTAAATGTTGCAAGACAATTTGTCTGTTTTAGTAACTTAGATACGGATATCAATGTGCAGTTTAATGCAGGGACATATAACACATTATCCAACAAGACTGTGTCGGACAGTGGAAACACTCCAACACTCGTAGCCAAGGTTTTGCTACCATCCGCGAACCCGACAGAGCAAGGAGGAACGTTCTTGACGTTTGTTAACAGCGACAGGTTCCCTGTCATATGGTGCGAGGCACCTGTATCAAGAATAACATCACCAAGTGCTTTTTTACCAGACAACTTATCTGAACTGTTGCTACCAGACTTTTCTTGAATCATTTGGTGAGGATCTCCCACTGATCGGACGTTAACCCTGGGATTGATGATGTATTAGAGCTTGTAGCATGTGCAGTTGTAGCGTGTGCAGCAGTTGCTTGTGCACGTCCATGACCTGAACCACCCAAGCCAGCATTGCGACCACCTCTACCACGACCACAGCCTCCACTGTTGTTACGATCAGGCCACCACTCCAGGAACCCAATAATCTGCCAACAATCTCGTTTTTCATGACCAGACCTGCCGCAGTGAGAACAGAGCATGTTTCTTGGCTTTAATAGTGAGCTCTCTTGTCTCGCTTCCAAATTGTTCGGCTGTGAAACATCATGACGAGCCAAGAACCCAACTGCTTCTTGTTGTTGTTCGTGACCAAGCTGCCACGATCCTCTGTTCCTCTCGTACAATTTTGTTATAAATTTCTCCTAACAAAGGCAGTGGATCCATAGCAATGATGGTTGTACAGATGGCTCCGAATCTTCCATCATCCAATCCCATCACAAACTGATGTATCTTCTCTTGCTCCCTTTTTTTTGCGATCGCTGTCGCAGCTCCACAAGAGCAAACGTGAATGGGTTGATACGACTGCAGCTCTTCCCACAGGGTTGAGAGCTTATCAAAGTAATCCAACACGAATTGACTTTCTTGTCTACACGAGGCTAACTGAGCTTTTATCTGATGAATCCTCACTGTGTTCCCCACCGAGAAACGCTCCTTAAGATTAGACCAGAATTGGTGCGCGTCCGAGATATACGTCACCGTTGACCGCACCTTTGGTTGAATGGAAGTACGAATCCAACCTACCAGCATAGAGTTCACTGCAAGCCAGTTCTCTAGGTCCGGACTCCCTTCATCTGATTTCTTCAATGTTCCATTGATGAACCCTAGCTTACGCTTTGCTTGCAAGGCATTCAGCATCTCCGACGACCATTCATTGTAGTTGTCTCCATTCAACTGAACAGAGGTTATGACTGCTCCAGGGTTGTCTGAAGCAAACAACGAGTATGGCGAAATTGATCGAGGTTCATCAGTTTTTGCACCAGTTTCCACCATTACTAACGACACAAGATTTCCCAAGAACTAGAGATGATAAACTTGTGTTTATTGCTCTGACACTATGAAGATTTGATATCAAATTGACTTGTCTATTAACTTTTGCCATACAAACATATATATACAAAATCCTTAGGTCGGCTAAACCTAAGATACGATGAATATTTCCTTTACACATTAGGAAATATAACATAACAATATATATGGCCAATACTTATAGCAAAGTGGAAAGGTTTGGAGTATCATGTCATGCATCTGGCGAACTCACGGGCTGATCCGACGGCTGTGATTGAGAAGCTAAAGGAGATAATGAAGAGTCTTGGCTGCTGAAAAAGGGGAAAAAAAAATAATGGAAACCGGAATAGTGAGTGAGTTCGAGTCCCCGGTGAGTCGGCGAGTTCGAACCTTAGCAGCGACGGAATGTTTTGATATTATTATTTTTCTTCATTTCTAGGTGGGTTAGGATGTGTAAGTGGTGTAAATTAGCTTTTGCTTTGTGTACCAACCATGCTTTTTGACCTGTGAATTGGAAGCCTTAGCGGGCACGGTTTGATTTTTGGTTTATGTAAAGCTCTAATACTGATTTTAAGCTGATCAGAAGAAGAAGCCTGTGTAACTCGACAAAAGGTTTCGAGTATAATTTGTTACAAAGTTCTGAATTATTGTAAGTTGTAGCTAGCATATTATGCTATTTTTGTTTAACACCTACGTTGTTTAAAATGGTAGTCTTCTTAATCCCAAGATATTTCTGTTCTAATATGTGCATTTTATAGTTTTATGACCCTATGTACTAGATATTTCTGTTCTAATATGTGTGCATTTGATAGTTTTGACCCTATATACTAGATATTTCTAACAGAAACAAATTTAGTATCACGTAATAGTAAACACGCTAAGTAACAACTACCAAAATAATAACTAAAACAGTACATGATTTGGGAAAAAAATGAAAAATGGTAAAAGAGATTAGGCATGGGCAGTATTACTTGATATCCGGCTTATACTTGCTACTTGACTCGGCTCGGTTTAAAAAAACAAGTACTTGCTACAATCAAGTCGAGTAACAAGTAAATGGATTCTATTACTCATAAGTACAAGTCAAGTAACAAGTATATTTTTATTTTTAGTTACTTGGCTTGTTACTTGACTTGTTACTTTGTATCTTCTAGTTGTTCCTTTACTTGTTATATATTATTTAGTTTATTAAATATTTGGTATCTAGTTTATTAGTTAATTAAAATTTGATGTATCATATGTCTATCAAAACTAAAAGAATTGTGCGTTTAAATATCAATACCCAACATTACTAACCTATTGGGCTAGTACTAACTGATTTAGTCCAACGGAAATCTAACGTTTATATACAGAGCCGTAAAAGTAAAACTCTGTGTTTTAACTTCAAGTAATCAAGTAAAATAGGTTAAGTAAATGAAAAGATCAAGTATCAAATCAAATCAAATCAAGTGAAGTAAAAAACCAAATCAAGTAATAAACCAAATCAAGTAATTTA
Source organism: Brassica napus (assembly GCF_020379485.1). Lineage (NCBI taxonomy): Eukaryota > Viridiplantae > Streptophyta > Magnoliopsida > Brassicales > Brassicaceae > Brassica > Brassica napus. The sequence continues at coordinate 45,508,873 of NC_063452.1, forward strand.
CAAGTATTAAAAAAAATTGCGAGTACTTGATACAGTGAGTACTTGTTCAGAACAAGTCAAATACAGGTGACAAATATAACTACTTAAACAAACCAAGTCTGGTAACAAGTACCTAAAAAATGCCGGGTACTTGACCCGTGGCCAGGTCTAAAAGAGATCCCTGTACCTCTCCCATGGAAAATGGTAAAATCTGGAGATGCGGGGTATCAATCTCTGTACCTCTCGCATGCTAAGCGAGCGCTCTACCATCTGAGCTACATCCCCATCAATATCTCTTCGAGCATGGTTACTTTAATCCAATATATTAGAACAGGAAAATGGGGAGGTAAAGCTGGTGCAGCGATTCAAAGGGGAAGAGGATGGAGGAACAAAGACGTGATAAGGTCTTTGAGGTTTCCATGATGGTTGATGAATCCATCACAATCCTGATCATCGTAATAGTGTTAGGCATCGTACCAGAATCGGTGGTACAGCTTGTTAACTCCTCTATCACCCATTGGGTGGTGTTGTTGCATTTGGTGAATGATTTCAGATATATTAATCAAATTGAGATGGGAACGTGAAAGGTGATCCAGAAGTTCATTTGTTAGGTAACTGAAAAAGGCAACTTTTAAGATATTGGAGCACATAGAATGGAAATGTTTTGAAACATGATTCTTGTTTACATCTGTTCTTTTAACATCTACAAAAGGAAGTAGTAGGATAAAAAAAACTTCGATCAACGTGAGCTAGGGAACGCGAGCTTCTTGGGTTTTGTTAAAGATTTGCAGAAGGATGAGAAAGCTCCTTTGATCTCTTCATGGATTGGGAGAGCCAAGGAGAGTGGTAAATCATTTTTGAGACTTCTGGTTGGATCATGTCTCAAGGAGACAGAGTGAGCCAAAGCTGTTTGCCTTTTGTTGAGTCCTTCGAGGATGAAAGAAAAGGCACCAAAAGTGACACAGCTTTGTAGCATTGCTTGTGGTGCACCTGCAACACACACGATCATCAAACGCATTGTTAGTTCAATATCTTTGCTCTTTAGTTCAATATGAAGTTACCTCTTTCTTCTACTTTTCAAGTCATAGCCTGATGAAACAAGTTACGTAACTTGTACAATGGTATATGGTCAAAACAAAAGTGAATAGCTCAAATAGGTTCATCGTTAAGTACTTACCGGGGTAACTAAGAGCAAGGCCAGTGCAGCATCCAGCAATTCCAACGTTAATGGCTGCAAAAAATAGAGATCAAGTTAACACATAAGCAAAGACACGCTTAAGAGTTCAATTAGACTATGCATGTTATATCGCATATGTGAGGAAAGATAAGAAAGAGAGAAACATTAAAGAGTCTAACCATCATCTTTCCCTCGCAGTTTCTTCAGAAGGCAAACAACCAAACTGTGCACTCCAGATAAAATCGCAAAATTCTAGCAAGGAAACTACAATTATTCAGCTAGCTTTCTGAATGATTAGCACACAGGTATATATAACAACAGCTCGTACTCAACAAATTTTAAAGAATTAAAATTTTACACACACCTTTGCAGACTGACCGGCATCCGCAAATGATCCCTTAAATCCTTTCTTCTTAAACAATCCAGAACCTAATCCAAAACTTATGTCAGTGAGCTTATAATGGTTACACCAGACAAAACAATCAGATAAACTGATTCTCTAGTCACTAAATCAAGTCGTTAACAAAGTCAACACACAAAGCTAACAAAACTTGAAGAATGCTTTTTCGTGTAAAAAAGCTACACCATTGACATCTCCACAAACCACTGTTGTTCCTTAAAAATTAGGCAGCATTGTTATTGTCCCTAACTAAAGTAATCTTGTTGTTCCTAAGTCGCTAGAGCCAACTAATGAAGCATACGCAGAAACCTAAACTAAGAATAATAAAATTGAGTAACGTTCTTGTATAGAAACGCTATGCTAGAGAAGTCTACACAGACCAATATTTATACTCTATCAAGAACCGAATCATTCACAACGAGCATACACACAAAAACATAGTATGAAGAACGAAGAGAGATATTCACCATAGCCGAATATAGACCCCATGACGGCGCCGCCTGCTGCATCTCCGGCGAAACGGCCGAGACAAACGGCGGTGGAAGGGATTGTCAACGCCATGGAAGAGTCATGATTGGTCAAAACATTGGCTTTGGGGTTATCGTTTGAATGGGAAGCGAGACTCGTGTCGACGTCTACACCGTTTGAAGGATTCTCGGCCGCCATAGCTGAAGCATCCGAAGCTACAGATACTTTCGCTTTCTACCTAATCTTCAAAGTTTTATTCTGGTATATTTTTCAGCCTGTTGCCAAACAGTAATCGTGGGCCTTTGTTGGGCCTTAAATAAAGCTAAGGAATCCTTATATCTATGTAAAAGCCCCTATATTTTAATATTTCAGAATTCGGACCCTTAACTTTTCCTTTCAGTCCGGTTCTTATCTTTGAGCATAATACATTAATCACTAGATGATCCTATACTTTCTATAGGAGTTTATGTTTAAATTAACTGTGATTAAAGTATACTACTGTTAGGTCCGTGCTATAATTCATAAAGAAAATATTTAAACTAATTATCCTTATAAGGATAATCTAAACATTGTTTTATAAGGCATTCACATGATTGTTGCTAGTAGATAATGATTCATTTTGACGAATGAAAAATATTCTGATTACAAAGAAACATGATTCAATACAACAATAGAAGATGTGAAGACAACCAAATACAAGACATAGTAAGAATTTTTAGGAAACATAAAAAGATGAGATGACCCAAGATGGGTCTTGTCTATAACAAGATGGACTGAGTAAAGGTCTTTCTTCTTGAACTGAATGAAATCATCATCAGTATTGATGGTCTTGATACATGGCTCCAAACTCAGCTCTCCATGCCTGATCGTCTGCATAATCGTCATAGCTCACCACGTAGGTTCTGTGTTCCTCATCCTCCTTGACCAAACCAGTTCTGCGTTCTGATAAATGATCATCATTTCTCTTTGAACCATGGCTCTAAAGCAGACCCTGGTAATTTGTTTTCTGCAAAGGCTTCACTGTGCTCATTTTTTGTTTTTTTGCCTACTTTTTAACTTCTCCACTTGCATCTTCAGCTTCCCATTCTCTTCTTCAATTGATCTGAAACGTTCCTGAGAATGCAAAACAAGACTAACATTAGAATATACAAGGGATCCAACCACATGGAAAAGTTCAAGCTATTCTTAAATGGTGAAAGTATAAGTTACCTCAGAGGATTGTACATATTTCTCAGCTTCTCTTAGTCTGATAAGTAATTCTCCAGCAGCTTGGACAACTTCAGCGGTATCTCTCAGCTGAATTTTAAGGCCCTTGTTCTCCTTTTTCAGGAACTCTCTTTCTTTCTCCTTCTCAGCTCTAATGGCAGTAAGCTCAGCTGAAAAGGCTTTTGCAAAATGCTTCCCATGACGGCTTTTAACTGCAGCTTTAGCCGTTGCTTTCTTCACATCAGCTATTTCTGCCATCGTCACATGATGCCTCTCAGCTAATTCATCATGCTTCTCCTACAGTTATGTGTATTTCTCGATGAATTTATTGTGTGACCAAGCATGGCTCTGGTAAGGGCATCATTTAGCTCCTCAGTAGAGATCTTCTCCTTTTTGAGCTCTATCTCCAGATCCTCTGCGTGTCTATGGTGACTATCAATATCCATCCTCAGATCATCTGTTAAATTTATCCATTCACTCTCCATTTCCGTCCACCTTTCATGCTCTTCCTCTAGGACATCGTTGTTGTTCTCAGCGTTTTTGGTTAGATCAGTGCTTTTCCTTATTTGAAAATGTCGTAGTAGCAAAGATGATCTCAGAGTATCTGTTAATTTAGTAGGCTGTAGCTTGCTCTTAAGCTCTGCAATCTCCTTTAAAAGAGCTTCCATTTCACTGAGTTGATTTGTCTCATGTGTTTCCTTCACGACCTCAGTTTCATCTCCTCCACCATCGGATTTCATTAGCTGCACAAACAGATAACTATAGTTAAAGTTGCGAATACCGAGGGCTTGAACAAAAGTTCACTTAGTTTGCTTGTGTGTTTGAAGTGTAACATATTGGCTTACCTTACTAGGCTCTTGAGCATTGTTATTTTTGTATTGGTCTAACTGAAAAATTCAAATACAGCCTTTAACACTTAGGTAGTCTCATCACAAATTTATAAAAAGTTTACCAGACAAGTTAGCTGCTCAGTTTTGGTAGCCTGCTCCGCACACATGTTCTTGAGATGCTTCTCCTCCGTGCAAGCTTCTTCTATTGCCTTATATCCTCCCTGTTAATATAGAAGTTATCAATACGAATGCTCACTAAAAATGAGGTAAATGCATCTCAGTCTCAGGCGTTTTAGACAAGACATACTTCAGATTCATGGTCAAGTTTTTGTCTGCAAGAAAGGCAGAGGAGATTCGATGATCCAATTTCTTTTTGTCTATCTTCATGTAATGATTTAACCGATGCATTAAGATTCTCGGCTTCATCGCAAGGCTTCAGAGAGAGATGCCCAAACGAGAATGAAACAAAAGATCTGTTTGATAAACAAAAGAGCTCCGTTGGTGACAGTCTATAACCTGCATTCCTCTATGTAGACTTGCAGCTAGAGAATCTGTAGGACTCAAAGGCTTCTTGGACAGAGAAGGGCCAACTTGCTCAACATTCCTAGCACTTGCTTGAAACTTTGTAGACGCAGCCACGCTTTTCCGAAAACTCCTGATCTTTGGAGATTGTGACAAAGCTGGCTCTTCAAAAACACGAGTTTTATGTGGTAATCTTTATGAACCAGAACATCTTTTGAGCAGATCTCATCTCCACTCACTGACTCTGCTTCACAGCACGAAGCACTTGCAAAGGTGGACAGCATGGAATCCCTCAAGTCATCATCATAATACGTGTAAAACTTGTCAACATGTTTATTCAACTCCATCACATCATCACCATACGTCGTTTCCTTTTCTGAATCTTCGTTGTTATCCCAGGACAAGACTAAAGACTTGTTGATGCTCATTCTCAATTGACTCAAGCTTTCCCTCGCAAAGTAACCACTCTTGGTTCTGATTAGTTCCTCCTGTAAACTCACAAAAACCAACATTATACACGCCATTGTACAAACACACACAATAAGCAAAACTATATGTAAAATAGCAAAAAAAGAGAGACCTCTAGTTCACGAATCTTGTCACCCAAATGGTTGTCTTCCTCTGTAATCTCATTAGATCTTGTGGCTAGCACATTCTCTTTCTCTTCAAGCTGTTGCAACTCAAATGAAATTAAGAGACTGAAATAATAAGTTCCAGAACCTGACCAAGTTTCACATAGTTTCATGCCTTTTGAAACATTTTAAGTAGTAACTCAGTAAAAAATAATTAACTATTGCTGATACAAAACTTTAAACATCATGTACCAGACTGGCAGATTGTATGTCTTTGTAATTTGTATAGGTAGAATAAAATAAATCGAAAATACGTTGAAAAAGAATTTTCAAATTTATTTTCTGATTTCATATTTGAAACACAATCTTCTAATTTTATTTAAATAAATAACAGTCTAACTGAATTTACCAACCAATAAGATGCATAAACAGTAAACAACACACAGAAATATGCCCCGTCCATGGTGACCCAAAAATTACACTTTCGTGCACAAATCAAATTTCATTAGCCCCCCCTCCCTGTTAGACCAACAAAAACTTTGAGGAGGGAGAATAATTAAACAATAATTTGTAATTAGGAGAAAAAGTCGATTTGTACGTTAAAGAAATAGGAATTTAAGATCTTAAGCAACTAAAAGGAAAAGAGCAGGCACCGAGATGATAGTGACATTTTTATGTTATAATATATCACCAATTATAGTTTGAAAATTTTGGCATCAAAACATATAATAATTGTCAAAAGGAAAATGCTAATAATAAACAATGATATTTATTTAAGCAACAAAAAAACAGTGATATTTAAATTATACATGAATATTGAATAATGACAATATACAAAAATTAGAAAAACACCACTTTTGGATCTTTTATCATTTTTAACTTTCCTGTGGGTTCTAGACATCTTCAAGAAATTTCAGAGTTTTAAATATCATATCTAACTTTAACATGTGTAGTCATGCATTCATATCCACTCATTTTTCAAAAAGAAAAGTAATATTTGTGTGAATACATAGTTGGAAAAATTATAAATACACGTTTTCAGAATTTCTATAATTATTTATAAATAATCATGTTAATACCACTACAGTTTGCAAATGGAATTTAGAGAAACAAAAAGAAAAAAAAAAAAAAAAGTGATTAGAGAACATGTGAGAATATATGCTTTGCTAGAAACTGATAAGTGGGCCCCAAAGCCCATTAGCTACGAATAGGAAAAAAGAAGTTAAAACGCTCTCCTCTATCCTTTCTACCAGGTCCAGGAGGAAGACTCCAGTAAAGCTTTTGCCAGCAAAAAGCTCAGACCTTTCCTTCTTCCTAACAGCTCTGTAAGTGATATCATCCTTGTGAAGTATTATTGTAAAGCTTTACAATCTTCTTTTTTTTTTTGTCTTTAATGGTCTCATGGAAAAGCTTATAGCTTTCAATTATACTTTTTTTTTGTTCACAGCGGAAACAGTTGAATTTTGTGTATATAAGGCTATGTCCCACTTTCTTAGTGGTCCGCCATTGAAGTGACTGCCAAACCCTAATCTTATCTCTCTCTCTCTCTCTTTCTTTCCGCCGACCCTAAAAAATTTCAACTTAATAACAGTTTTTGCATTTAAGTCTCTGTTTGAAAATTCTCAATGTTGTTTTGTAACTTTCTCATGTAAACTCACATGCTTGTTGCTATTTCAATCATATTCTTACACGACTACAACTACGAGTTTGTCCTTTTACTCTCTTTTTCATTTGTTTTAATAAGTTTGCCTTTTTGGGTTGCTCTGTTAGAGAAAATCAGCTGCCGTCTCTTCTCTCTCTAGTTGCAGATCAGAGCTTTGTTTTGGGTTTAAGGCAAGTTTTGTTTGAAGTGATTAAAACCTTTTATATTTTGTGTTGAGTGCGAACTGCAGCATGCTTTTTTGAGTTAGGATCCAGCAAGAAAATCTTTAAACTTTCAGTTAGGATCACTAAGAGAAAAGTCCATTGCTTTGTTATATGAATCTGCTCACGAGTTGTTTGATTTGGTTAGAGTTTTGAAAGACTTGTACCTGTAGAGTGAGCGACTCTAGTTTTCTAAATTTCTTTCTTGTTATCTGAACTTGTTCTTTGAATTTTGGCTGTGTTGATTCTTGATGGGCCCATCTCAGAAAAGAGAGTTTGTTTCATTGTTCTTGAATTTGTGAAATGGCCTTTTTTTGCATGCTTAAAGAAATATTAAAAAAATTTACTCAGCTTGGTGTTATACTGATCACGAACACATAGGTCACTTTTGAGAGTCAGTCATGTCTCTTCTGGATGCGCAAGTTGCCAAGAAAGATAGGCTGTTTACTATATATATATATATATATATATATACTGAGATACTAATTGGCCTTTATGTTTGCAGGACTGTTTCTTAGGTTCTGCAATGGACTCTCCACAATCTGTTGTTTCACCATTCAAGATTGGTGAGTCTGAGAATGAGAAGTCAACTTCTGTGCAGAGCTCTGGAAACCGATCAAACGGCGTCAAATCCAGTGGAAAAGATGCCATCACTTGTGGCCAGCAAGACCTTGTTGGTACTCTTGAGGTTCATGTGCACCAGGCAAGGGACATCCATAACATTTGTATATACCACAAGCAAGACGTTTATGCCAAGCTTTGCCTTACGAGTGATCCTGAAAACTCTGTCTCCACCAAAATCATCAACGGCGGTGGGAGGGATCCAGTTTTTGATGACAAAGTTAAGCTTGATGTCAGGGTTTTGGAGGTGACTTCCCTCAAGTGTGAGATTTACATGATGAGCAGGGTGAGGAACTATCTCGAAGACCAGCTGCTTGGTTTCACTCTGGTTCCTATGTCGGAACTGCTCTTCAAGAATGGGCAACTCGAAAAAGAGTTCGCTCTTTCTTCCTCTGATCTGTACCATTCCCCAGCTGGTTTTGTTCAGTTGTCTCTCTCCTACAATGGATCCTACCCTGAAGTGATGGCGTTTCCCACTATGCCTTCATCTGTTTCTGTTGATGAAGCTACCAAGAATCCACAAGGGTCTGAATCACTTCCTGGTGAATTGGATAAGATAGAGTTTCCAGATCCTAATGTCGCTAATGAAAACGAGAAGATGGTTTCCGAGTATTTTGGGATCTCCTGTTCTACCATCGACTCAGAAACTTCTGACAGCTTGGTTACTTCTGATACTGAGATTCATGTAACCAACTCTGTCACTTCTGTACTGAAGCAAGATTCACCTAAGATCAGTAATGCAGCAAATGAAGCTGCTTCTCCTCACGCTTCAGCTCACTCTGCAACAGAAACACCAAACCATGATCATCTCAACTCCAAAGCGGATTCCCAGGAGTCGGAGAGCGAGGCTTCAGGGGAGAAGAATGTGAAACCCATCCTCAGTGTGAGGGTTGAGCCAGAGTCAAAGGTGGTGCAGCAGGATATAGTCGACATGTACATGAAAAGCATGCAACAGTTTACTGATTCACTGGCTAAGATGAAGCTTCCTCTGGACATTGACAGCCCAACAAAATCAGAGAATTCAAGCTCTGATTCTCAGAAGCTGCCAACACCAAAGAGCAACAACAACGGATCTCGTGTGTACTATGGGAGCAGGGCTTTCTTCTGAGCACTTCCTGTTTTACCAAGTTCCGAGGAAAGAACTCTCAGGTCACTCACTCCTAGACTTTTACTAATGAAGAAAGACTAATCTCCTAATAATGTACTGTTTGATGTTGTATCTCCCATCTGGTCATCTTGATGTTTTAGTTGATGTGAAATTATTATTATTATGTACTACTAGCCTCTCCTTTGTACCATATGAACCATGTCCTCATCATATGAACCTACCTATGCTGCCTAATCAATGTTTGTTTAACATCCACAATAATCTATAAAGCATAGTGATCAATGCCAAAGATTTGCTTAATTATTCGTACAATCACTGTCACTCTAGGGACCCCATTTATCTTTTGTGACCATCAAGAGGAGGTCCGGTCCCATATGTGGGGGAGAGGGGCAAGGAATCCAATGATTCAGCTTTCAGAAAAAAATCTTAACAAATGTTCTCTGGTTAGTTGAAGTGTCTTTTTCATAGGAGGATCTTGAGAGGATACTTTTAGGTCTGTGTACCGTTGGGGTAATAAGGATAAGGGAATGCAAACAGTGATATTGGTAAAGATTTAAATATCATCATTCGTCATACGGTAACAACAGACGATGAAAATGGTTTTTGGCTAATTAAATTACTTTCTTTTACATTTTTGTAGGTAGCTAGCAAGCAAGCAAGCATTAGAGCGGAACTTGGATCACTTCATTAGCTCTAGTGATCATATGCCGTTTGCAGATCCAGGCAATGGACCCATCGTCTCTGTATCTAACTCTCCACAGGCCAAACTTCTCTGCAATGTCCTTCCCGGTTGAGCAATTCTGTTCCCTCAAGTAATCGATGAGCCACTGCTGAGCTGCTCTTTGCTCTTGCTCCTGGATATCTCTATCTCTACCTCGGTTCCTACCCAATGCAGCAGCGACCCCTACCGCTCCTGCAGCTCCGGCGGCTCCAGCCATGACAGATGGAGTGGCTAGGTGAGCGATTGCGTGGCCCAAGTCAGGTATCATGTGTCCCATCCCAGCTGCCCAGTTTGCTCCAATCCTCAGGGCAAAAGTCACAAGTGTCATGAAGCCTGTCATGTATGGAGCCAAGCACTTCACAGCATGGTTGTCTATCTGCATCACATCACATCCAAGCTGATCTTCCACAACGTGCATTTCCCGTCTGAACTCGCATAACATGTGTATCCTTAGAGAAACCATGCCAGGAACTATTGACGTGATGAGTCTTCTCCCGTAGTTCTCTGGTGTGATGAAGTAAAACATGTTTGGAACTTTTCTTTCATCCATCTGGACATTGTAATTGACAAGGTAATCCACTTTGTGATGAAGCTGGATCAGAAGCCTGTGCTCGTAGTATCTCAGTCCTTGGATCTCTTGCTTCAGGTCTCGTATCTCTTGCTCGATAATCTTGAGCCTCCGAAGTACTGCTTCCACACCCTTAGCTATTCCACCGAAGCTAGGATCGACGTTCTCCAGCTCATTGGTCACAGGCACTGCTTCAGGATCATCCTCGGTGGGAACTTGTAGTTCTTGGGCTAAGATGTGCAGATCATGGTACCTTCTTTGCAATACTTGTCTGAAATCATCATCGGAGAGGAGGTCCCGGGCTAAATCAAATCCAGCTCTTAGAACAGTCTTACCTGAATCTACAACAGAGTCCCATGTGTGTTGATAGTCATACATAACCTCCGCAGGAACTGATGATAATGCTTCTTTTAGCCTCTGGAGGGAAACGAACTGACTTTGTCGGAACCGCGGTGGAGTGAAGTCCTGAACGCACTGTGGTCTTATGATGTGCTCAAGGAGGATTACACCGGGGCAGCTGCTCTGGATAGCAGGAATGATTAGCTGGTGAATGAGCCTCAGAGTTTCTGTCAAGCTCTTTGTTGAACAAGCAAGAACATCAATGTAATCTCCCAACTGTCCTCCAAGCTCCACTCTAATATTAATGCCTTGGATCGTTATATCGATGAGGTACTTCTCAAGGCTATAAGTCGCCCCGTGTTGGTTCTTCAGTTCCATGATTCTGTTGTGAAGATGCACCTGTATGAACAATCAGTAAGTTTTGCGTTCTAAAGAGATGAAAGAAACAGAGACTATTACTGAGCCCTTACCTGTAAACGAGGGAAGAGTCCAGCTGTGAGGAACATGTGACTTGAATCATCACACAGGAGATGCCTTCCTGAATAAACACAGTCTTGTGTGTTGTTTATCTGCCATTTCTGAGTCTTCCCTCTGCCATCTTCTAGAATCGATGGGACTAACAATGAAGAGTCTGGACTAGAAGGATCTTCTTCATAGCAAAGTTCTAATTTCTTCATTAGCCTCACAAGATCACACACATCCAAGTGCTCAAGTACCTTTGAGGTCATCCCTGGAATGGGACTCTGCAAACTACTTTTCAAAATCTTCTCCATCTCTTTCTTGCTGACAAAACCGTTCCTTTGCTTTCTTGAATCAAGCTTTATCAACTGAGCAAGAACCTCCCCACAAAACCATTCGTAGTCTAGTATCAAAACCCCACACTCATCAAAGTAAATCACCTCTCCTGTTTGGTGAAGGCAAGTGGCTATGGCTCGCCGTCTCGTCTCCACAGTCTCAGTGTTCTCGTTGCGAGACTGTACTCTCAGGGAAGGAACTTTGTATTGGCAAAGGTCTCCAAAGGCCTTCCATCTCATAACAGGTCTGTTTGAATTCTCCGATCTCCAGTCTGATAAGAGCTGTACCATATCATTGCAAAGCTGATAAACCCGGGGAACTCTTTGAAGGATGGCTTTACTTGTCATCCGAATATGATTTGTGAGTGAACTAACCGAAGGAGATGATCTTGCATCAACTGTGAACACTGTCGGAAAGAAATCCACCGAATCTTGAAACTTACCTCTCACTCTCTCGATAGAACCCACAGTTGCCTGAAAGCTTTCTGATTGCTGGTTGGTTTTCTCCGAGTGCGTGAGCACAACTGTGACGTTTGGTTTCATGCATTGTTGAACCGCTTTTCTCGAGTTGGTGACGATGAACCTAAGCCAGTACTGAAGCTCTCCTTCTACTTCCGCTGGTGTTTTCGGCTCTTTGTTGCTCGGTTTCTTGAACAAGCTCAATACGATCAAGAAGAGACATGGGCTGGGGAACATAAGATCATGAAGAGCGTAGAACTCGTGCTGCCCCGCAAGATTCCACATCGAGATCTTCGTTTCCTCGTCCATGAACGTCTTTATTTTCATCCCACCAGCTGTCTTAACAGCTTGCTCCACAGGGTTCATCAAAGTTCTCACATTCTCCACGTATGAGAAGCCAGAAGCAGAGAAACTCTGCATTATAGAGTTGCATAGCGTAGTCTTGCCTGCATAGTCTTGTCCGCAAAGGAAAGCTCTAACGCTCTTCGGCTCAGTGAGTGGCATATCCCTGAACGAATCTGTCTCTGCTTCGTCTACATTCCTACCATTGTGTCCCAGCTTCTGATATATATCATCTGCGTTCCCTGAAACTTGAAGCGGAGTCCTATCTAGATCAATCTCCTCAATTAATGGATTAACCTGTAACGTCTCGGTGATTGCCTCCAAGACTCTATCACCTCTTACACCTTTGCAGCCTTGTACCGAAAACCGTCTTAAAGAAGCGTTCTTCTGCAAGCTCTTGAAGATGTGGACGAAGTCATCAGGCCCCAGGCTAGCGTCGTCGTGGATCCCAAGGTGAACCACGGTCTCGTTTGTTGTTACCATCTTCAAAATCGCGGTGAGTCCATCTCTTCCAATCTTGGTCTTGGTACCTCCAAAGACGAGTGTCTTAAGCGTGATGTTGGCTTGTAACTGCAGAGCAGAGAATCTACTGAATGGACAAAGCAGATCCGCGACGCCAATGCTCCCGAACCGGTTCCCATCAACGCACAAACTCTGCAAGCTCCTGTTTTTGAAAAGTCCAGCTGCAACATAGACAATGGCCTTGTCTTTAAGACCGGTCTTGGAGAGTTTCACTTCTCTAAGAGTCCTGTTCTGCTCAAGAACCCATCGAAACTCCTTCGCCCACCGCGAGTTCAGCGTGGCACCCGTCATGTCTAGCGACCTAACCGTTGTGTTCATCCCCAACGCTGCAGCGACTCTGCAAGAGCCAGAGGTGTCGATCTGGTAAATCCTGAGAGCGTTGCTCTCAGGCAAGAACTCAACGACCTTTGAGGTTCTGTCTCTTTTGTGGTCTCCACTCCACACGTGAACCTCCGTCTCTCTGTTCATAGCCAACACGGAAGATATCAACGGCGTCGCGGCGAGGGGACTTGAGTCGAATATGGAGAAAAGTTTCAAGCTTGAGTTCGTTTCGATCATCTTCGAGAGCTCTTCAGCTCCTTTAGACCCAATCGAGTCTTCCCAAATCTGCAACTCCTCTAACGAGTCGTTAACTTGGAGAGCCGAAGCTAGAAGCGTAGCTCCTCTGCTTCCAATCCTCGACTCTGAGAACATAACCTCTCTCAGCGAACTGTTTCTTCTCAGAATCTCCGAGAGCTCGTTCAGACATTGTTCGTTGAACCTGTTCTTTCTGAAAGCCACCTGCTTTATCGTGGAGGCGTTGTCGAGGAGCAAGCCAAGGCTCTGTAATAACTCGATGTCCCACGAGATTCCTTCGAACTCCAAGTTCCTGAGAGAGGTCTGGGTCTCTAGAGACGTTGCTAGCTCGATGAAGATCTGGGAAAGCGAAGCGAGGTTGTCTCTGGTGACGTTGATGTTCATGGACGTGTCTGTGAGTAGCTGACAATGCGTGGTTTTGCCGGAGGAGGAGGAGAAAGATAGGGTTTGAAGAAGGTTGGAGCGGTTTCGTTGTGGGTCTTTGATTGCTTGAATGAACCATGAAAGATCTTTGAAGGTTTGGTCTGTCTCGGACGCCATCTTTGGACAGGAGACAGAGAAAATGAGGAAAGGTAAAGTGGGAAACGGAAATCTGGTACTGATGTTCTTTATTGTTTCTTTTCAGAACTTTATTACACAACAATTCTTGATACTCCCTCTTTTTCGAATTAGATGTGGTTTTATAGCAAAATTTTCGTTTTAAAATTTGTGTCGTTTTATGATTTCAATGCAAAATTTATTGACTTTTTATTCTATTCTATTTTTATATTGGTTGAAATCTGTTTAGGTGTATTGGTAATGATGTTTTTTTTTCTGGTAAATAGATAAACTTAAATGTTTTATTAATCTGTATGTCGAAGTATAGAACCACGAGTCAAATGAAACGGATGGAGTACTCTAATGATGAGTTTGGACATGCTGGGTCGCTTTTATTTTTACTAACTTGGGTGATTTTAAAATGTAATAGTATTGACCATATCCTGAAATTGTTAAGTGGTTGTCTTGTAGTGTGTTTTTTTTTTTGCTACATATCTCTCGTAATTTTTGATAATTATTAGTTGCATATCAATTAATTGTGAAAAGTGTAAGCCTATATTCTAATTCTATCATAATCATAAAAGAAAAGTGTTATGACTAACACTTATTTATTAATTAATTATTAGATTAGCTCTATTTTATCAATGCATGTTAATAGCATACCTATGTTCAATATTAGATGAAGATTTAGATTAATGCATATTTATTAAAAATCTATTTTTCTGAAAAGTAATATGAAAATATGATTTTAGTATTTATTTTTTAATTATAAATGTAAATATTAAAAATGTAATTGGTTACATAGTTTTTGATAAAAATAAAATTTCCTAGATATGTGAAAAAATCAACTATTATGAATCAATAAAAATCACCTAAAATATCATGTATATTGAAATGGAGAAAGTAGTTATTACATAGTAATAATTACTAGATAATTTTCATAATAGTTATTGCAATACTACCATATATATAACTAGTTTTAGTAAATAGTTCAGGCTGGAAAGAGAAAGCTAACCAATCAAGGTTTAAAGACATTTTACTACATTTCATCTTGTGATCATGTGCCTATGAGGTCATTGTATTGAATATTCCAATAGAAGATTCTTCTATAAGTTGCACCTTCTCTTTGAGATTATTTTGAGCTTTTAATAAATTTAAAATACTTGGACCTGAGGAATTTCCTCTCTCCTCGGTTTATAAAGTCGCTCACGTCCGCTCCGGCGTCCGACAACGCGTGCGCGCGCGTTCCGGCGCTGGAGGCTCAATTTTAACATTCTGCTTACGTTTCCTTCCCTGTTGCCTCTTTCTCTCCAAGTCTTCGTCGATATACTCGCGTATCTGGGTTTCGGATCTCGCTCTGGGAAGTTCTCCACTCGAGAGGAGAAACGGTTCTGGTGGCGACTCGGTCTCTACTGGATTCGTGGTGAGACGCTGGATCGGTGGCTCGAGGTAATGGTCGGCTCGAGATAATGGTCGGCTTTTGGGTGCAGGAGTAGACCCGTTTTTCACTAGGGTCTCTCTGGTTTTCGTTGCCCGGGTGGTGGTTGATTCGCTTGTTCTCTCGTCGATTTGGTCGGAAGGTTTCTCCGGTTTCGATTAGGGGATAGGTGACTCATGTGGGTGGAGTCTCGGCTCCTGGCGGTGTCGTCGCGAGTCAGACCCCTCTTCGTCGGGCGTCTGGTGAGCTCCGGTGGATTCTTCTACCACGGTGGCGAGTCTTGAGTCAAGTATGCAGGCGGTAAATGATACTTGGCTCAGCTCTGACTCGTGTAAGTTTCGGTGTGCAGCGGTGAAAGGTGTCGTCTATGGCTCCTCGATAGCTGCTCACGGTGCTTCCTCATTTCGAATCTCCACTGTTCGGCCCTTGTCTTTGCTCTCTGTGTGAAGGTCTCGGCTTTCTCTATGGAGTATCGCCTTGTGGTTTATGTTTTATTTGTCTCTGTTTGGCACTGGAGATGGACTCTTACAGCTAAGAGTGTTGCTTTCGGTTCTCGAAGACTTCAAGTGTGGGGTGATTCTCGGTTGCAGTCGTTGATCGCTTCAGTGGCTCGCTTGGTTCTGCTCACATTCCAGCTCTGCAGAGGATCAATTGTTCTTGTGCAGTGGTGCAGCATTTCCTCTCTTTGCAGGTTTCAAGGCTTCAGGTCGAGGGTTTGGTGGCGGTTACAACCCGTCTTCTGCTTGGATCGCATTACTTCCGAAGTCGATCTTATAAAGTGATTCCAGTGATCTGGTGGTGACTATCCAGAGGGGGCGGATTAGCTTTCGGGTGCGGGATGAGGCTCGTAGTTTCTGGATTATGTACTAATACCACCGGTGGTGGTTGGTGACACAAATCTCAGTTGACTCGTGGATTTGCAAAGCTGCGTGTAGACGGTATCAATCAATTGGAGCAGCGTTTTCGGGGAGCCCAAAATTACCGAGCGTGGTCTCATGTTATATCAAAGATACTCTCTCCATTTGGCAATGCTCTTCTCATGGTCCTGCTCTTACCTCTTATCTAGTATGTTAGCTAGTGTTATTTGTTTCATGTCTTCTAGGTCATTGGGTTGCTTTCCCTTTCTGCGTTGTTTAGTTTTGTTTTTTATTTTTCTGCTACTAGTTCATCATTGTAACCTCTGTCAAAAATCAAACTTTGGTATAAAATTTAACATTTAAACCAAAAAAAAAATTAAAATACTTATAGATTAATCAGAATAAATGACAAAATAAATAAATATTTTTTAATATCAATAAAAGCCCTAAAACATCATATTAAATACAGATTATTATTTAACACTAGCTGCGTAAGTAAATAATTTAATCAGTTTTCAACAGTCAATACACCTAAACTTATTAGCTTAGAATCTTAAAATTCAGTACACCTAATTTTGTCAAAGAACATTCATACACCTAATCTTTTTATGAACTGGTTAAGAGCATCTCCAACCCTACTCCAAAACCCACTTCAAACTCCATTTTGCAATAAAATCATCTCCAACCCCACTCCAAAACCCACTCCAAAATGGAGTAATAGACATGATTACTCCAAATATGGAGTAAACCAACTCATTACTCCAAAATGGAGTTGAACTTTTTTATTTATAAAATGGTCCTCCACCTTTAAATATTTTCATTTTCAGTAAAATTGTTATAAATAAGTATATTAATATTATTTTACTATATATATTATAAAATTTACTGTTAACATTTCTTAATTATATATATAGGCATCTAATGAACTATTTTATGCAACAAAATATATATAATATAAAACATAACAGATCATACATATAAAAAATAAAAGATAAGCACCATACAAAAGAAATAACATAAAATAAATCTTACAACAAAGATAATTGCTTAATAATCCGGTAAATCACCTCTGGATCCATTAAAGTTATTAAAATATTGTCCAAACAATGTAGATGGAGGAGGAGCTTGCTGAGCTTGTTGTTGAAGACTTCGATTTTGTAAAATTTGTGCTTGTTGAGCTTGAATATATGCTCGGATATTTGGATCTTGTACGGAATTCAAATCCAAAAATAACATTTTGTTTTCCTCCTTCAGTTCTTTCAATGCATAATTTTTTTTTTGAATCTCAAAATGATGTTCTCTTTGTGCATTTGTTTGGTTTAGTTGCTCCAAAAGTTGTTTATTTCCTTTTTCTAAACTGTTGATAACCGCCGATGTTTGATCATCAAGTTTTCTTTTTAGTTTGGATTTTTTCATCCCCCTTGGTCTTTGAGATGGGGATTCACCAATAACGTCTTCATCATGATTTGAATTCAAAGAAAATGAAGACAGACCTGGAGTTGCTTGCGTAGGAGAATCCATAGTAGGATTTTCGGTTTCCATGTCGGAACCACATGTAGTTGACACCTTTTTTTTAGACACCACCATTGAATTTTTCGAAATTTTTAAGAATATTCCAAACATGATCAAATTTCCAACCAGTTTTGAATAGTGGATCTTCCCTTACCATTAAAAAAACTTACAATATCATCATTTGAAACACCACTTTGATGTCTATTTTCACATTGTTTGATGCATGCATGGAGCTTCTTTGTTGCCTTTTCAATAGTTTGAACTCGAGACTGCATAGATCTTTTTGTACGTTCAGCCCAGCTTGTATCTTTTCCATTTTCATAAGCTTGCATCACACGAGACCAAAACTGATCGGATGATTGATAAACGCCTTTTATTGGATCTTGAGAAATATCCATATAAACTTGACATAGCAGTTTATCTTCTTCTTGAGAATAACTTTGAGAACGAATAGACATTTTCTAAAGTTTTAGAGTGTAAAATGATGAAATAGTTTATTTCTTGAATGAAAGTAATACATTGGAGTAAAACTTAACTCTATTTTGGAGTGGGAAATGAAGTAATACATTGGAGTAAAACTTAACTCTATTTTGGAGTTACTCCATTTTAGAGTAGAAAATGGAGTAATACATTGGAGATGCTCTAATACTGGCACCAACATTCAATTCAGCTGATCTTTGGTACCAACATTCAATACACCACACTTATTAGCTTTTAAATACACCTAATTTTTTAAAAAAACTGTTAAATTTTTGATGTAAGAAAGTAACTATTCATATATTTAGGACAAAATTACTTTAAAATTGAAAACGTCACGTACAAATATTTTGGAGAAGGAGGTCAAAAAGTCGCAAAAGGTCCGGACAGACTCTTGTTAGTGGGACATGCATGTTTTGTATCTAGTGTCTACTGCATTGCATACATCTTAGAATATATTGTACTCCTAACCGAGGATTGGAAACTTAATGTTTATTTATCTGAAAATTTCACGATTTGTGTGAACACTCACAAGAAAAAAAAAACAATATACTATCTGATTAAGAGATGTATGCAACAAAATAGTCATATCCCTCACTCCCACACTTTGAGAGAGTGATTGGAGGTAAAAATGGAAACTAGAGTAAATAAAAGTAAAATAAACATATATACAATATTTTATGTAGGAAGTATATATGGAAAGGTCTTATGTGTAAATTATATTGTCATGTAACCCTAGCTAGTCTTGTATATATATTGTAACAGCATGCTCTAATAAGATTACGCTTCCCATTACATATGGTATCAGAGCTTCCGATTCAAAAACCCTAAATAAACTAGCCGCTTCTTCTTCTTCTTCCCTCCCCTTCCATCAGTCGCCATGACTAACCCAACTAACCATGAAACTGTCATCACCATTGATTCAGTCAAGCTCTTAAACGTCAACATGACCAACGTTACGAAGCTCACGGCATCCAACTTTCTTATGTGGAGCCGTCAAGTCCAGGCCCTACTCAATGGCTATGGCCTCGCTGGATACATCACCGGCGACACCCCGATCCCAACCCCGACGATCATGACGGCTGAAGTCGTCACGGTCAACCCTGAGTACACGTCTCACCAACATCAAGATCAGCTGATATACAGTGCCCTCTTGGGTGCGATCTCAGCTAACATCCAACCTATCCTCGCTACTACAGCCACGTCTGCGGAGATCTGGGCGAAACTCTCCGCCACCTACGCTAAGCCAACTCGCGGACACATCCAACAACTCCGTCAACAGGCCAAGCAATGGAAGAAAGGCACGAAATCCATTGACGAGTACCTGCAAGGCTTCACCACTCGCTTTGACCAGCTCGCTCTCTTGGGGAAGCCGTTTGATTTGGAAGATCAGATTGAGTTCATCGTGGACGGACTGCCTGAGGAGTATAAACAAGTCGTGGATCAAATCCAAGGGCGTGATGTTACTCCTTCGATAACTGAGGTTCATGAAAAGCTGTTGAACCAGGAAGTTAAACTTCACGATGCTACGTCTGATGCAGTACTCCCGATCTCGGCGAATGTGGCTCAGTCCCGCTCTCAGAACAACAACTACCGCAACAGCAACTACCGTGGTCGCTCGAACAATCGCAACAGTGGTAACACATGGTCTCCACAGCAGCCGTATGCACCACGCCAAGAGCAACAATCACGTGGGTATCAAGGCAAGTGTCAGCTCTGCGGGGTCTATGGTCATAGCGCGAGGCGTTGCTCTCAGCTGTCTCAACAAGGAGGCTACACTACCCCTACCTCGGCACCATGGCAACCTCGTGCTAATCTGGCAGCTGCTGCGTACAACCCCAACAACTGGATTCTTGACTCCGGAGCCACACACCATCTCACTACCGATCTGAGTAATCTGGCGCTCCATCAGCCGTACAATGGTGGTGAAGAAGTGACCATTGCTGACGGCTCGGGTCTCTCCATCTCTCATACGGGTTCCTCAATTCTTCCCACTCCATCTCGTCCTTTAAACTTAAACAATATCCTATATGTTCCT
Source organism: Brassica napus (assembly GCF_020379485.1). Classification (NCBI taxonomy): domain Eukaryota; kingdom Viridiplantae; phylum Streptophyta; class Magnoliopsida; order Brassicales; family Brassicaceae; genus Brassica; species Brassica napus. The sequence continues at coordinate 45,528,799 of NC_063452.1, forward strand.
AACCTTCATAAAAATCTTGTATCCGTTTACCGCTTGTGTAATGCTAATAAGGTGTCTGTTGAATTCTTTCCTGCCCACTTTCAGGTGAAGGATCTCAGCACGGGGGTCCGATTACTCCAAAGCAGAACTAAAGATGAGCTATACGAGTGGCCAGTCCCATACTCCAAACCCACGTCTCTCCTTGCGTCACCAACCTCCAAAACCTCCCTCACCTCATGGCATTTGCGACTTGGCCACCCAGCTCAACCTATCCTAAACACTCTTGTTTCTCAATTTTCTTTACCTACTTTGTTGTCATCTCAAAAATAAACTCCTTGTTCTCATTGCTTAATCAATAAAACCCATAAACTGCCTTTTTATTCAAATATCATTGTCTCAACCAAACCACTTGAGTATGTGTATAGCGACGTCTGGATGTCCCCAATAACCTCAGTAGACAACTTCAAATACTATGTTCTCTTTGTCGATCACTTCACGAGGTTTACTTGGCTATATCCGCTTAAGCTCAAGTCGCAAGTCCAGGCTACCTTCGTAGCATTCAAAGCACTGGTAGAAAACCGGTTTAATGAGAAGATCAAGACTCTATACTCGGACAACGGTGGGGAATATCTTGCGCTGCGACAATTTCTTCAAACTCACGGTATCTCTCATCTGACCTCCCCACCGCACACACCTGAACACAATGGAATTTCCGAAAGGAAACACCGTCATATTGTGGAAACTGGTCTTACTCTTCTCAGCCAAGCGTCCATGCCTACTTCATACTGGTCCTATGCCTTCACCACTGCCGTCTACCTTATCAATCGCATGCCCACTCCAGTCCTCAACAACACATCACCCTACGCCAAGCTCTTTCAACACGTCCCAAACTACCATAAACTTCGAGTCTTTGGCAGCGCGTGTTATCCCTGGCTCCGTCCGTATGCAAATAACAAAATGGCGATGCGATCGACTGAATGTGTCTTCTTTGGATACTCACTTACACAGAGTGCGTATCTGTGTCTTGATCGCAGCAGCGGCAGAACCTTTGTGTCTCGCCATGTCCAGTTCATCGAGGACAAGTTCCCATTTGCTACTCCACCCAAACCCACACCTCAGCCTGAGATGTCGCAAACCTCTCCTCCTTTCTCTGTGGTCCCACTTACCCTCTCACCACACCCGGCGCCACTCGTGTCTGCTCCATCTATGCCTTCCCCTGGCGGGGATCCTCACCGGCAGGCCACGCCTGACATTCCATCCTCTTCGTCTTCACTGATGAATGATGTTGTGCTATCTTCTGATAACACACAGGTGGACCCAGGTATTGAATCAACAACACCCTCTGGCAATGCACAGGTATGTACTCAAACTCCAACTCCTCCAATAATCACCACTCAACCAGCCCAACCCCCGCCACCTGCGAACCCAGCAACCAATATACCTCCCATGCGGACTCGCGCAAAGAACCAGATACACAAACGAAACACTAAACACTCTCTCCTCACCATCAAACACCAAAGCACCCCAATGATCCCCACCACCGTAACCCAAGCCTTGAGGGATGAGAAATGGCGTAATGCCATGGGCGAAGAGATGGATTCCCAGATACGGAATCGAACCTATGATTTGGTTCCCTCACATCCTAGTCAGCATGTTATTTCTACTAAATGGCTCTTTTCCCATAAATATTTTCCAGATGGAACACTCAAGACACATAAAGCAAGATGGGTGGCGCGGGGACACAGACAACAGCAAGGCATCGATTACTCGTAAACGTTCAGTCCCGTGGTTAAGTAGCTGACTATACGACTTGTTCTCCAGCTGGCTGTCTCCCACGCGTGGCAAATCAAACAGCTCGACGTCAACAACGCCTTCCTACAAGGAACCTTAACTGATGAAGTCTATGTCAGCCAGCCACCAGGCTATGTAGATAAAGATCGTCCTCATCATGTTTGCCGTCTCCGCAAGGCATTCTACGGCCTGAAACAGGCGCCGCGTGCATGGTATCAGGAACTCAAGACGTTCCTCTGCTCCCTTGGGTTCCGCAACTCTCTAGCCGATACCTCTGTGTTTGTTTACAATGATGCAGGCCGAGTTGTGTATTGCCTCGTCTACGTTGATGACATCATTGTCACTGGTAGCAGTCCGGCTCTTGTCACGAGCTTCATCACTGCCCTTTCCAATAAATTCTCCCTTAAGGATCCAACAGACTTGGACTACTTTCTAGGCATTGAGGCGACAAGAACATGTCATGGTCTTCATCTCATGCAAAGCAAATATATCAATGACCTCCTCCGTCGCACCAACATGGTTGATGCAAAGCCAGTCACCTCCCCAATGGCAACAACGCCGAAGCTGTCTCTCAAGTCTGGCACTGCCCTCTCGGATCCGACTGAGTACCAAACTGTCATTGGTAGTCTACAATACCATGCGTTCACGCGGCCTGATATAGCTTATGCGGTGAATAAGCTCTCTCAATTTATGCATTGTCCGACGGATCTACATTGGCAGGCTACCAAGAGGATCCTTCGCTATCTCGCCGATACATCTTCACATGGCATCTATCTCCGTATGGACTCCCCTCTGTCTTTACATGCATTTTTGGACGCCGACTGGGCAGGAGATGTTGATGATTTCGTCTCGACGAATGCGCACATTCTGTATCTCGGAACCACACCCATCGCATGGTCCTCCAAGAAGCAACAAGGTGTGGCGCGTTCCTCGACGGAAGCTGAGTATAGAGTTGTGGCTAACACAGCCTCTGAAGTGCGATGGGTCTGTTCTCTCCTCTCGGAACTTGGTGTCACGTTACCCTCCACGCCGGTGATATATTGTGATAACGTCGGCGCCACGTACCTCTGTGCTAACCCAGTTTTTCACTCTCGTATGAAGCACTTAGCCTTGGACTACCACTTCATACGCGACAATGTCAGCTTCGGGGCTCTGCGCGTGTCACATGTCTCCACTCATGATCAGCTCGCGGACGCACTTACAAAACCGCTTGCTCGAGCACGCTTCATCTACTTATCTAACAAGATTGGAGTTCGACAACTACCTCCATCTTGAGGGGGCATGTAGGAAGTATATATGGAAAGGTCTTATGTGTAAATTATATTGTCATGTAACCCTAGCTAGTCTTGTATATATATTGTAACAGCATGCTCTAATAAGATTACGCTTCCCATTACATATTTTACTTATTTATTATTTAGAGACAATGAAAGCATCATTAGTGATAGTCCCTCGATAGGTTTCTGATGATAAAGATAATAAAAAATATTGAAAATGAAGAAAAGAGAATAACAAATCACAAGAATCGATTGGTTATGGAGAGACTTCCACAAGAAAAAAAAAAGATTTTTTTACAGCTGTAACTTTGTTAGTGGCTAGAGCTGATGATAAAGATAATAAAAAATATTGAAAAGGAAGAAGAGAAAATAACAAATCACAAGAATTGATTGGTTATGGAGAGACTTCCACAAGAAAAAAAAAAGTTTTTTTTACAGCTGTACCTTTGTTAGTGGCAAAACTATTTAAAAATAATTAAAATATAATTATAAATATAAATGTTATTATTTTATTTTTATTGAGAAACGTAATTGGTTTCTTATTGCTGCTCATGCCCTGAGCTACATATTCCAAGTGCAAGCTCAAGTTGGAGAACTGCCTATGACGTGAAATAATTGAGCTTCGCCATGCCCTTTTGGTGTTGGATTGCCTAAAATGTCCTCTGTGACTGACACATCAATCGACCTGAGGACTCACACAGCAGTTCGAAAAGATTTTCTGCAGGTTTGGTAGGGTACTATGCGAAACCGTAGCTTAGACCGTAGGTGAGTTCTCCTCCACACGTTTACTCTGGGTACTGAGTCGTCGTGAGTTCTCGTCCCTGTTAAAAAAAATCATTTTTTTGGGTTTTGAAATCAAAATTACATAAGAGATCTACAGATTTAATGAAAAAGCAAGAAGAAAAACGTAGATTTTCAAGTGAATAATGATAATTTATGATGTTGGCAATAATGAAAATCACAGAAACCAGAAATGATGGGTAAAAGAAGAAGAAGACTTAATTACCATTGTGCCACTCATTAAAAAACACTAAAAAAATGGAAATAAGTTTCTAAGTTCAAACCCAAGATCTACAAAGGATATATGATGACATAAAACCATTAGAGCATCATTAACCCTAAAACTCCATTTGGTGTTCTTATTTTATTATTATTATTTTTGTCTTATTTAAAAAAAAAAAAAAACTAATCAATCGCAGGCCGCCACATGTCAGTAGGATCCGTAAACAGTATAAGAACTCCACCAAACTCGCCTCTTACAGAAGAGGAGGAAGAGGTGGGTTTTAACAAAATTGTGGAACCTACCTCTTAAGAATCCACTTAAGAGGTGGGGATAAAGATGCTCTTAGACCACATTATGCATATGCCAACTTTACACATTTAATAATATATTTAAGTTAATACGTACCCGTTAAATAAAATTTACCAGTTAAACAGAATTGTATCCCAACGAGCAAACTCGTTTGAGTAAACACTAAACACTATAAGCGTAAGCGATACTTCGATGAATTGAATATTATTTAAAAAAATAACAGTTTTTTTTTGTCAATCGAAAACATAAATAGTTCGTCTCTTCTACGCGTATGGATCACTTTTCTATAGGGTGGGCGTAGATCGAATACTACCATAATTTTCAGTGATTTACTTTGTACTTAACGGTTTTCTAATTTTTCTATTTGCTTTCATTCGAAAAAGAAGAATATCCAATTTTTCAAATATCGTGAAAATTGACAGATATTTGTGAATATATACATATATTTCATCCACTTTATTCTATACAAACAAAATCTAGAAAAAAAATATTCGAGACTGTTTAAAAATATACTTTACATAATATAAAATAAAAAAGTAAATATTAGTGAAAAAAATATCTTCCATAAATTTGAAATTTTTTTACATTTTTTATAAAACATAAAATTTTAGATATTTTTTTTAATTCAATAATTGAATAAGTAATTTTATAAATAAAACTAATAAAATAATAATTATATAAAATTATACGTTTATAATTTTATATTTAATTGTAGATTTATATCTATTTGTATAAAAGTCGGAGCGGAGCGAATATCCAAGTCTAATTTTTTTACTATTTGTGATTTACTTCGTTTTTAACGGATACTGATTTTTAATACTTGCTTTGATTCGAAGAATTACGGATATCCAGATTTTTTGGATCGAATCATAATAAATAACGAATCGAAACAAAATTAACGGATAAAATACCCCACCCATCTTCTATACATTCTTCAAAAAAAAAGTATTGTTTTCAACAACAACAAAAAAAAGAAACAAAAGTACTATGTCAACTTTACGGACCCGGGTTCGAATCCCGTTGGCCACCGTCGATTAAAATGAGGTGAAAAAGGCGGCCCTCCAGGATGCCTTCTACGGAGGTGTACTTAGGCGCTAGTCGGATTTCCTCCGGAGTGTCCGGATTACCTGGATTATCAAAAAAAAAAAAAACTATGTCAACTATTCATATCAGATCACCAATCCACATAAATCGGTTGGCAACAAAAAAAACTTTCCTTGCTTCAAAAGTTAACAATGTATTGACTTGTCATACATACATATAACTCGTTGACTCTCTCCCAATATATACATTGTTAATGGGGCATGCCAATGTCAAAAAACATTCTCAGAATACGAAACAGCTGCAAATAAACACATGGCGTGTGTTAGTACACAACTGCCCAAAAACTTGATTAAATATATTGACGTGTGTAAGAGTACAAACATAAAATCATACAAGCAAAGTGGTATATGATGTAAAAAGATTTTCATTTTGTAAATGTAAATAAAATCAATACTATCATAATGTCAAACTCGATTCCAAGAAATAATGATGTACGTAGAGATTAATGAGCATAATTACAAAAGTTTTGTTCAAAGATCTAAATAAAATTACAGAGTCCGCGCGCGCGCTCTCATGTTTGAAACCAGTTATGAAGTAAAGGGAAGAAAGCTGTGTAATATGGCAATACTCATCTCGAATTAGAAGATTATGCACAAACTAATAAGAAAAAGAACGAAACAATGCATCTCAAAATGTAAAAAATAGACTCAGCCCAATAGAGGACAAAATAACTGGTCACTGTATGTATCCATCCATACATCATTAAGAAACAATACGACCAGTTCCACAATTTTCATTGTTTTCTACTTGTTCATCATCATCATCATCATCATCGACTATCCCGTCAAAGAACGGGTCACGAAGAAGCTCAGCAGCAGAAGGTCTCGCCTTGGGTTTCCCAAGGCACTTCTCAATAAAGGCCTTAGCTTCTACATCCTTTACCTTGTTCAGAGCCTCTGGTCTGACTCCACTGCTCACCCTTCTGTATATCTTTGCGACGTTATCGCATTCACTATACGGAATCTCGAGCGACACAAGCTCCAAAACGCACATCCCGTAGGAGTAAATGTCAACAATCTCCGTGTACCTCTCCTCGTATAGCTCAGGGGCCATAAACTCCGGCGTCCCGAGGATCGAATGAGCAACATGGTTCTCCCCCACGGTCGCAGCTAAACCAAGATCACCAATCTTGACCTGGCCGATGTTCCCATTGACGAAAACGTTGCTGCAGTTAAGATCTCTGTGGATGATACACGGCTTATGCGTGTGGAGATAATCCAGTCCCTTGAGAATCTGCTTGGACCACTTCTTCAAAGCTCTCATGGACACGTGCCTATGCTTCTTACGGTACTCTCTCAGGTTCCCGGAGGTACAAATCTCGGTGATGAAGTTCAAGGTGTTGCTCCCCTCGTCTCTCCAGACCTTGTACAAGGCGATGATGTTGCTGTTCTCGAGGCTCTTAAGCAGCTTGACCTCCGAGTAAAGCCTCTCGAGCATGGCAGTGTCGTCGGAGAAACATCTGAGCTTGACTTGGTTCCACGCGACCTCAATGCCTTCTTCTTGGTCAAAGGCTCTGTAGACTTTTTTGACGGCGCCTGAGCCTAATAGCTCGTCGTAACGGCCGTATCTACCGGTGGGATCTGATTCCACGAAAGGCTCCGAGTCATCGCTATCTAACGGTTCGGAACTCATCTGTGGAAAAACAGAGTGAGATTCTGATTAAACGACTAATCAGAATTCACAAAACGGCAATAGAGATTTTCAGTGTGCATTAAAACTTGAAATCATTTCGAAACTCATTATCGTAGGATCAGAGAACTCAGAGCTCAGATTCAGTCATGGCAGTCGTATAGTATCGTATCGAAGAATGAGAAACAGAGGAAAACCCTAGGCGGCGCCATAAATCGAAACAGGGATCATAAGAACCCTAAAATACGGAGAAAACTCAATCAAAACCGACATAGAAACCTTCGATCTCTTCCATCGTGTGAGTGACGAAAGTTTCAGAAGCAGAAAGAGTTGAAACTACATGGAGAGATTGAAGAACATACCATCGGAACCGAGTGAATCGGAGAGAAGGTACGATCGAAATCACTTGTTGCTTTTCTTTTTGGCTTTGTTAGATAGGAAGCAAACGTAGCGGAGGAGCGTAGTACGTATGGAGTAGAGAATGCGTTTTGAAGAAGATGTAAGAGGCGGAAGAGGCTGTGGCCGACTTTTTTTTTTTTATATAGTGAAGATTTTAAATATATATAAATATCTGGAATTGTTGATTACACACAAAGTTGAATTTAGGGTTTAAAAATAGATCGTTGGCAATTAATTTATCACGGTAAATAAAACAAAATAAATACTTTCTGAGAAAAACATAATAAATATTGATACGAGATTGAAATTTTATTTGTATATTTTTGACTAATTTTATTTTATACCATTTATCTTAAGTTATTAGAGGACAGTACTAACAGAAAAAACTATTACAAATTATACTCCTGAATGGAATAAGATTTTCATAAAGATATAAATTTGTGTCAAAACTTAAAAACGCATAAACTTGTATCTCTATTCCATTAATATAGCAAATGGTTGACAAAAAAAAACATTTTGTAGATTAGAGGGTTAAAGTCAAACTTGTCGCTTGTGAAGAGCGTAGAGCTAAACAATGTAGACCGTCATTGTTTTTAGTTCTATCACTTGGACGATCGAGAAAAAGTTTGATCATTGTGGAGGTTTCTGAAATTTTCGAAGCAGGAAAGGGCGTTTACAGAGTCAAAGTAGATTAGGCTAGAATCCACATATGTATAACGTTAAAATTATGAAAAAATGTTTTTAAAATCCCATTTTTAACTATTTTTTTTTAAATCCTTATTAGTCGTAAGAGAAAAGTTTTTAGATAAACATTCAATCAGGTAACATTTTTTCCCGATCAAATTTCAGATATTTCCACATAAATCCTAGTATTTAATTTCCATCATATCTATCTATACTATTATTTGAGAAGTGAATTTGTTTACTTGTCATCTTCTATTTTAGAAAATTTTGTCTATTTATCATGTTTTTAGGAATTTTTAGTTGAATTATTAATTCATTAATTTAGATAATATTATTATTTTAAATAAATTATGGATAAGAGTTAGGGTGTAATCTATACTATAAATCAAGATTTATCTATATTGTTTTTGAGTAACAATTTTTTATATTAAAGTTAAATAATTGTATAAATATAATATGTAAGTGATATTTATTGTAAAATTATCTTATATTATAATACTATGTGAATGCTAATACATAAAATATATATTTAACTGATATTATATATATATAAGTGATATTTATTGTAATCTATTTTATCTACATTATTATTTAGAAAGTGATTTTTTGCATGAGCTATCACGTTAAAAGTAAAAACGCTTAAAATCATTGATAATCTTAATGAATAATTAGCTTAATCATTTGTTAATCATAAAATAATTACAATAAAAAGAAAAATTAACAAAAAAACAGAAACATGTTATAAAAATATATATTGTTAGTGTATATCCCAATGCTCCCGTTGATGTTATAATGTCATGCATATTTTAATGGTTTATTTTACGAACTTATATTCTCGCGATAAAGATGTTTTTACTGTTTTTATTTTCAGTATGTTCTCACAAACCTCATTTTTGATTCCTTCTTTTTATTAAGAACAATGGCATTATTATTTTAGAAAAAAAACTCAAACATATATATATATATATATACAATATTTCTAATAAACACCGATTTATATTTTGAATCATTTTCTCCTAAAATTTTTAATTTCTATAAGTAACCTGCTAGATGGAATTTATGGAAATGTCGTTTGTAGTTTATACAGTTTGTATCTTTTTCATAACAAATATACGTACGTTTAATTCCGAATGAATTTGGCTGAAAAACGTGGTATCTGCCTTATGAGCTTATAGCCCAAGTGATATGTATGTGACCTAGTTTATAAAAAGAGCAAAGCTGCATGTGAACTTTGAAGCTGTTTTTCTTCCGCGGTTCACGTTAACTCTTATATTAAAGGTTTTGTCCAACTTGTTATCTTGCTTCTATTTATTTCAAATGCATGCATATTTATTTGTTGCATGTGAACAAACCAAAATATTTCATATTTTTCTTACCAAATATTTTCCTTAAAAAGTATACAATTTGTTTTTAGTATATATATTTTCCTTGGTTTGTTTTATATCATGGGTAGTGAGAAATTATCATCGGGTAAGCATTTATTTAATTGCAATTAATACACCATGGAAGCCTCTTATTGTAGTGGTTTGATTAATGATTCATTAATGCTTCAACATCAAAAAGTCTGGGGTTCAAACCCCAGAAATTATGCGGATTATGGAGAAAATGAGTTACAAGAAGTCTTCAGCATAGTGCATGACGTATCATCGAAAATAAATCTCATAGGACGGTTTGGAGTGATGCAGTCAGACGTGCATTCTCGTATGGTAGTAGAATTGTCGGCTGTAAAATCGTCTATTTAATATTTCTCAATGTTATAATAGCATAATTAATCAGATGTTTAAAAAAAAACTAATACAGCAAGTCGAAAAAAAGTATACACAAATCAAGTAATACTACATCTTTTCAGGATACTATTTCTAATGAATTTCAACAGACTTAATAGGCATCATGAATTAATAATAGCCCGATTAATATAAAGTTAAGTAATGACCATCGATTCATGTTTTTACTACGATTACATATTTTTATATCTTTTCAATTAAAACAGAAGTCACGGCATTCTATGTGTGAATTTTTTAAATTGGTTCATCTTTCAAACTTTTTTATTAAATGTATTTTGTATTAACTAATAGTATCTTAACAATAAATTTAGACAGTCTTTAAAATATGTTAACCAACTCGCTCGCTTAGTCACCGAATCTTATGTTCATAGGTTTAATTAAATTATTACTTCAATTTTGTAACGAAAATTGGGTTTAAGCATTGCAATAATTGTCTGTTTTATAATATGGTTCGAATTTGACTGTACATTTGGTTGCTCGAACCTGGTCTTTAGATGTGTATGACTACTGTGGCATTTTAATATAGTTTTCAGAATACTTTACATATGCGCAGTGCTATATATTTTTTAATATATGTTGTGTTATGGTTAATATGTTGGGTAACAAGAAAATCAGTTTACCTTAGTAAAATTTAGCACTGCGCATATATAATTAGTGGGCTCATTTCTAATTAACTTTCTATAACTATGTTTCTGCATAAAATTGGGTTTTCAACTTATAATATATCAAAATGCTAAAATTACTAACAAATTAAATTTATTTAATATACAATAACCGTGTAGTCAATTAGAAAACTTTTACTAATTTTAATAAAATATATATTCTATTAAAATATAAGTCACAACTTTTTTCATGTGTGATTTTTTTAAGTTAGACCACCCTAAATTGTTTTTATTAAATGTATTTTAATAAGCCTAATAATATAGATAATCTTTGAAATACTTTAATCATAATATTTTTGATATCTTTCCATTTAAAATATAAACATATATATATATATATATGTTAATTTTTTTGAAAAATATGTTTAAAAATATTTTAACAAGATCTTAATTTTCAAAAAATTGTATGTAAATATTTTCACTAATTTCGTAATTAGTTTTTAAATATTATTATACATTAATATTCAGCTATCGTTTATAAAATTAAAAATAAATATTCTATTATATTTTTATCTGTTATATAATCACAATCAATCATATTAAAAGAAAATTATTATGTTGATCTAAATATTTTAACAATATCTTAATTTTCAAAAAATTTATGCAAATATTTTCACTAATTTTGTAATTAGCAATGAACCATTATTATGCATTAATATATATTCAGTTATTGTTTATAAAATTAAAAATAAGAATTATATCTTACTTTTATCTATTTTATAATCATAATAAATCATGTTAAATTTTTTATAATTAACTAAATATGATAAATTGCATTAAACTGATAAATTTATAAATTTTATTTTCATAAAATATTAAAATTTTATGTTAACAAATCTAATATGATGTCATAACGGCTTAAAATTAGCAGAATATATAATACATGTATAAAAATTAACATATCTTATACTTTTGTATATATAATAATATATTATGTAAAAATGAATAAACATAAAAAAATATTGCTAAAAGGAAATCCAGTTTTGAAAGACGGATAAAAATTTAACATAAATTAAATATAAAATATTTTTTAAATATGGTTTTTTCATGCACATATTTTTTTAATAACTAAATGCAAATACAATAAGACACATATATAACAAGAAACAACAAATACATGTGACGGTTTTAAACAATTGGTTATTTACAACATGTAAACTATAAATTATTGTATTTGAAATAGCCAAATAGGTACATAACATTTAAATATATGATTAAAATTAAATATGTATATTACTAATGATCTAAAATAAATATATATATGCATATAAAACTGAAAATAACATCCATGCGGTTGCGTGGATCGAGATCTAGTAAGAGATCAGAGGAATAATAAGTTGAAGAAAACAAAAGGGTTATTATAAAAAAAAAGGTTTTGTTAAAAAAGGAAAAAGAAAACAAAAGGGTTCTATTCTGTAGTTAAATGAGAAGTGGAGTGCAATACACGAATTGATGATCGATGTGCACTTTTCTTCCCTTTTCTTTAATTTCTTCGAATTTGTGACAGCTAAAAAGTGGCAAGAAAGCTGATTCCGCCAACGCCTTGCAGATTAATTGAATTAAATTCTAAGAAATATTAATGTACCAAAGAAAGTAAACGTGATGGTTAATTATGATTTGGAAGGGAAAGCAAATTGTTTCATTTAGTTTATTGATCAACCCAGCATAATCATATTAATGTACTCATAATCATACATGATGTATATGACATTGGTTGACACATCATGAACCGCAATGTTCGAATTGCCAGTATAAAATCGTAGAAAGACGTTTGTGTATCGTTAGAAAAAAAAAAAAAAGACGTTTGTGGACAAGAAAACTAACCAATACAACACTCATTATTGTTGTAAAAGAACGATAATTTAATAAGACATTCCTTATATAAGGTTTACAAGATAGAGATAAAAGGAAAGAGTATAAATCCTAATCCAACTAGATTTAGGATAACTACTAAATACATAAATGGAAACATTACATATACCAGGAAAATGAAATAGGGTTTCCTTTTCTCTAAAACTCGTGGCCGCCTCTCTCTCTCCTTTAAGGCATGCGGCCGCCTCTCTCTCCTCTCTCTAGGGTTTCGGCTATGTCTCGTCTCTTTCTTCTAGGGTTTGGGCCGGTTATGGACCGGGCCGGTTATGGACCGGGCCGGTTATGGACATTCATCACTTGATTTATAACACTCCCCCTTGGATGCCATAACCATACAAGATTGTAATACGCTTCACGTTGCCTCATTAAAACCTTATCAGGAAAAACCCAGTGGGACAAAAACCATGATGAAGGAAAAAAAGTACAACACGTACTACTCCCCCTGATGTGAACCTCAGTGGAAGTTCTTTAGTCTACGCATCTGATGCGTGATCTTCCTGAACGTGCAGGTGGGAAGTAAACAAATCGGTCAAGTTATTACTGAACCGTAATTGGACCACTTCGACCTCTTCGGCCTTTTCTCATGTCCTTTGACATCTTGTGTCTTAGTAAAGTAAATGTGCTGAGCAATGTGGATTGCATTGTACTCGAAGATCACTGTCGGTTCTTTGCAAACTCATGTGTGCATGAGTCTTTGCAAATCGTGTGTATATGGACAATATACCGAGCATGGTTCCATAAAATTAATAATCTCAGGTTGTAAACCTATGATCCGGTGTATCTTCTACACGGATGTGTACCAATATCTTGTCCATTGATCTTTCTCTATTATCATGTTGAGTCATAGATCTCATCCACATAAGCTCTCGAATACCTTGGCTATTATGATTGGTTATGATGATAAAGTGCGGACTACCATCGACCATACTATATTCTGATCGATTCATGTTTTGAATTATATATGGACATTGTCTATATATGTCCGCAACTCGTTCCATGAGCGTCCAAGATCATTGCTGCAAGGATTTTACAGTCTTATCAAACTATGGCTCTGTAGCCAAATACATTCGTGGACCTCGGTTATCAATCTCTCTTGCATTCGGTAATGCCATATATATCATACATTGCAGTCCTTTATCCATATCTTGATGGCGTCCCATGACCTCTCTGCCGTGGATCATATCACACACTGAATATACATTAGGTCATGGACTTCGATCACACATTCTTATGGACTGCAACCTATTGGTATCCGATCGAGAAGGATAGATTAAATGTCTCCTCTCAGCCTCACAGGAGCAACAGACTGTTCTGCTATGCCGGATCCTTATCTAAGGGATCTGATGTTGGATTGGTCTATCCGGAGAACATGCTATCCGAGGTAGCAAGCTGAGGCAATCTGAATTACCTTTTTTTGGGCTGATCTTCCTTTTCCACTAGCCCGTACTATAATCTAGTCGGTCCATGCTAGTGTCACAGATCTGTATAAACCTTTTAACCTCTCTTTAGGTTGGTTTAGTATAAACACAAGGAATTCGAATTTCTTTATTAGTTTATATATGGACTGAATTTGATCGTTCTTATAGAACTCCTTTACTAGTATTACATACTATATGCAGCTGCTTTGTTTCAGTCCATGAACAGCTTAGGAACAATGATGTCTTTTATCCAGTGATCCATATGCTGCTTACTACATCATTATATGTCAATCTAATTTCTTTCTTATGACCAGACCTTTGTCAATTTCGAAATTGTGTAGCAGCATCCACCACATAGGAGTTTATCTCCTTATAATCTGTTCCATGGTCTCTGTGAGTATCCTTGTGTAACAAGCTATGATCGTATGCTGTTAGTAGGAAACATGAACACCTTTAGACCTCGTGATCATGTACCATATCTCACGGTTTCTTTTCCCTCACAAGACCCATATATTTCACTGGTTTATCTCAGATGGCATTTCTGTATATGTATGTATGGCCAATACGCCTATCTATTCTTTATAGATACTTTAAACCCCACGTTTATCTTTTCAATCTAATCTTTAATCTTTATGAGTACTCTTTCGTGGGTTCTGATCCTTGTTTATATCTTTATGTTCAAGTGCTACTCTCTTATGTACAAATATATCTTTATGTGTCGACACTTATATATGGTTCCATTGTGTTCCAGACATGATCTAATCGATTTGAGATTTCATTATCCAGGACCTTTGTTACCTAGCAGCTTGGCGTCCCAAGCTACATGGTTTGGTACCTTAGATGTTCAGCTGGCCAGCCTTATCTCTATGTCTGGTCTGGTTTCCCTAATGACCTTGGATTTGTCTTTATCTTTCTATGCACCTTTCTGCTTTCTTTCCGAGGATTCTTATCTTATGGAACTTATTGGTCTATCTTGTATAGACTCTGTAGCAACTTGACTATGTCTCTTTCTAGGATATCAAATTCGTTTGGTGCTAAGCTGGTATGACTTAGTCATTCTTTTCTTTTCTTTTCGGGCCAGTGTCTGGCATCTCGATTAGCTAGCTATGTATAATATTTCTTTCTTTGGACGTCTATAAGTCTAATCCGAGGATTTTTGCCAAGACAATGATGGTTGATATCATTATGTTTCTTATCATTCTTTACTCTTTACCAGCTTATAGCTTTCTCCTTTTAATGTTGGATAGTCGGATTCATTGATCATGCAATCCGTGTACCTAGCCACTTTCTGATCACCCATATTTGGCTCAAGGTCTCTTAGAAGTCGTGGGAGAAAGTCATACTCTTATCCAACATATATTCTCAATCCTCTTCTGAGGTTCCATCTTAGACGGCACATATGTCTGTGGTGGTTTATTCAAAGTCTCTTAAGATGATATATGTCTGGTTTATGACCCGTATTCAATCTGAGATGGGAATATCTATGCTCACTTATATGGCCTGATATATTTTCACTTTATATACATGTAAATCCATGATGTCCCTAAGCTTTAGGATGGATGTCCGATCCTTATAGGTAATGGACTGCACGGCCAAGCCGTTTATATCATGGTCATAGACCATGATTCACGTATTTGTTCACGAATTTGTAGTATTGATCATGTATCACGGGTTTATCTTCTCTCCCCTTCATGAACATACTATAATTTCGTGATGTAGGACAATAAAGCCTAATGAGTTTCCTTTTGTGTATATGTTTCACAACGTGAGATCTTATGGGATAACTCTTTGTGCCTTCTCAATATCAATCTTTGCATCACGTTTAGACTAGGATGGCTAATCCGGTCTTGCCATAAAGTGTATAATTTTCGTGGGATATATCAGTATGATCACCACGGCTCTTGCCTCTTATCATACTGATCTGTAGCATAGTTTTGATCAGTAGATTACATAGGTATAGTCTTGACCACTTTCTTAAAAGGGTCTTAGGCGTTTTCTTTCTTTCTTAAATCTGAAGGAACTTGTTTCCTTTTGCCAATTGTTTCTATTTGGAAACCATTTTATTATAACTCAATGGGTCATACATTCTTGGGTGTATATAATGCCCTTTAGGCAATGCTTTGGCCATATATTTATTACTAGGCTACTATACCCGTACTATAATGCCCTTTAGGTAATTTCTTTATCAATAAAATCATTCACATTATCAAGCAAAATCAGGCAAGATATAATATCAATGAACTCAAAGCATTTCATAAAACAATAAGACAAGATGTCGATTTTAGTCTTTGAGACATTCAGAAGTCTCAAAATCCAAGAGGTCGTCCTTTTCAAGGTCGGAATCATCATCAGCATCATACCCGGTATCATGAACCATATGGGCTTCTGGGTTCTTGTTCTTAAGGCTCTCTTGATAGAGCTCACATAGATGTTTAGGGTTCTACAATTCTTGGCCCAATGGTTACTCATCCCGCATCTGTGACAAGCTGATTTGGTCGAGTTAGACGGTTTGGATATGCCGCCTCGACCACGGCCATAACTGCCTCGGCCACGGCCATAGCTGGAACCACGACCACGGTTATTGTGGTTTCCTTGCCGGCCATATGAGTAGTTGTCACGGCCATGTCCTTTGTATCTACTACGGCCTTTGCCGTGTGATCTCTTATCATCATGGACGTGGTTGCACTCTTTGGGATCTTTCTTTTCAGCCTCATTGGCTTCTGGTAATGCTGCTGTTCCGATGGGTCTCATCTCACTGTTTTTCATCAGGAGTTCATTATTAGACTCGGCCAGGAGTAGGCACGAGATCAGATCAGTGTATGAGGCGAAGCCTCTCTCTCTATATTGTTGTTGCAGCAACACGTTCGTCGAATGGAACGTGGAGAACGTTTTATCAATCAACTCTTTCTCGGTTACTTCCTCACCACAAAGTCTCATCATTGGGACTATCTTAAACAATACTGAATTGTATTCATCCACAGACTTATAGTCCATGAATCTGAAATTCTTCCACTCATGTTTAGCCTTTGGTAATAGCACCGTTTTCTGGTGATCATATCGTCGCTGTAAAGCGGCCCAAAGGTCTAGTGGATTCTCCATGGTGAGTAGGGCTGGGACTTCGGATATTCGGTTCGGGTTCGGATAAGATCCGATCGGGTCCGGGTTTTTCGGATAAATGAATTCTATACCCAATGGGTACTTAGTAAATTTCGGTTCGGGTTTCGGATCGGGTACTACCGGTTTCGGGTCGGTTCCGGGTACCCGTTTCTTATGTGAATTATATAAATATTTACAAAATAAAATAATTATATACCAGTTTTTTATTTATTTATTTTATTTTTAAAAAAAAAGTTAATAGAAATCGTATATATATTAGTAATATGTATTAAATACAACGAAGTTGAACTAGTCTAGTGGTATTGCAGTTGTTGCTTTGCCTATCCAACCCGGGTTCAACCCTCGAAAGATACAAATCTATGTTTTTAAGCATAGAATTCGGGTTAAACGGGTACCCGTTCGGTTTCGGGTAAAAACCGGAACCGAACCGATACCCATGGATAATTAACACTAATACCCATCGGATAAATTGCCTAGAACCGAAACCGAACCGAACCGGTCCATTTCGGGTCGGTTCCGGTTCGGGTATTCGGTTATGGATAAAAATCCCAGGCCTAATGGTGAGGTACTGATCTTTTAGACACTTAATGAGATGGTGGCGTATAATACTTATAGCCATGTACCGATTCTTATCAGTCTCATTGTTGCCCTCGATGATAGCATCACCGAGTTCCTTTGACCTCAAGTTAATCTTTGTGTCAAGTGTCCATTGCAAATAGTTGTCTCCGGAGAGATTAAGGGCAGCATAGTCTAGGTTTGAGATTTTCGACATCTGAATCACATTATCATTCGAAATTTAGGGTTTCACAATGTGATTATGTGGCCGCAAGACAATCAATAATCTCGGCCACAAGCAAGTCTTATACAATCATGTTTTCAAACAATCTAAAACCACCATGGTGCGATCAATCATAGATTTTATATTAGGCCGCACGGCTATACAATTCTATGTTGTAAACTATTCAAGTTTATACGATCTATATGTCATGCTGGTCGATATTTTAAAACAAGACGAATGCAATTCATATTCAGTTTTATATGTTTATGCAAACAACCCTAATCAATCGGTTTCTTATTATGAAAATTAGAGTTTTGATTTAAGCAATACTAGAATTCGATTTTAGCAATATGAGATCAAGGTTTCAAGGTCTTAAGATTTTAGTTTCGAGATTCAATCAATCTATTAATCTTAAAACTCAGATCATCAATCATTCAATCAAGCAAGAACAATTTAAAATCGATTTCAAGCTTTAGGGTTTTAGGGTTTTCGATTCCAAGATTTAGGGTTTTCATAATTCAGATCAGAACAATCAATCAACATGTTCTAATGGAATCGATTTCAATCTAGTGATTATAAGATGATCAGTTTTAGGTTATACCAATTTTTAGGGTTTATCAAGAACATTGGATTTCCATAATAATGGATTAGGGTTTTAGGGTTTGATCATTATGTTCTTAGATTAATCATTATACCTTTGTTTGTACGGTTGAAACCGGACCACCAAGGAGAACGGATGAACCTCGAGCTGCACACGGACGGACGCGAGTTGGCTGTCGTCGGATGCGAGCTGAACGGGACGGGACGTGTCTCCTTCCTATCGGGTTTGCAAGCGGCTGATCGGGATTGCGAGCTGGTTGATCGGGAACACGAGCTGGTTGTGATGCGAACGGAAGCTGAGGTCGTCTAGGATCAGGAACACCTTAGGGATGGAGCAGATCGGTTGCTGACGAGCTGGAACGCGAGGTAAGACGAATTAGGGTTCGTTGGGATTAGGTTAAAGTCGCCGGATAGGTTAGGTTTAAGGGATTGGTGATTGTAGCTTAGATTGCAGAGAACAATCGTGCTAATAACGTGTTGTAAAAGAATGAGAATTCTATCTATTTCATTAATGAATAAGACATCCCTTATATAAGGTTTACAAGATAGAGATAAAAGGAAATGGTACAAATCCTAATCCAACTAGATTTAGGATAACTACTAAATACATAAATGGAAAGATTACATATACAAGGAAAAGGAAATAAGGTTTCCTTTTCTCTAAAGCTTGTGGCCGCCTCTCTCTCTCCTCTAAGGCATGCGGCCGCCTCTCTCTCCTCTTTCTAGGGTTTCGGCTATGTCTCTTTCTTCTAGGATTTGAGCCGGTTATGGACCGGGCCGGTTATGGACCGGGCCAGTTATGGACATTCATCACTTGATTTATAACAATTATTTCAAATTTGTTGTTTTTTCTATGCCTACCCAATTGTTTCAATCGAGCTTCGAGAAAATTAGTGATGAATTTTAAGCAAGGTAGAAAAAATAAGGTTATTAATGTGTGTATCTATCTATCTATATATATATAATAGTGTTTGCTTCACTCCTATGCCGCCGAGTCATCTCCATGCCACAAAGTCGAGTTATGTGCTGTTGACATGTGTCCGACTAATTAAAACGATGCGTTTTGTTAACTAAGTTGTACGATAGATGTGGGTTTCATTGTGTGATATTGGGCTTCATAATGTCCTCAAGGAACCCAGCCCGCTAAACACTTAAACTCTTGAAACTCAGTGTTTTCGAAATTTGAGCTCCTCACAATCTTTGATTAACGCCATTGGAGAAACTGAGATGCGGAAGTCGGCGTGACGATTCCGTTGGTTGGGGTTTCGATCACGTCCTTTCACCTTCTTTCCTTCCATCGAAACGAGATAGCTTCCAGATCCATTGTATTAAACATTCCACGATCTACACTTCAATGTATGTTAATCTTCTTAGAGGCGGTGTTTCTACGGTATAAAAAGGTATGCTTTGCTCCTCTCCAAACCATCTTCTATATCTTTCTTAAGAAATGGATGCGATGATGCTGTAGCATTAATGGTGAATTGAAATCTATACAATCTGTTTTATACTTAGATTTTGTAAATGTAAGTCTGTTATTACAATCTATATAATCGTTTGATTTAATATTTACGGTGAATTGCTCTCTGTTTCTCGATTCTGAGATGTATCGAACTCCATTTCAGGGGAAACAAAGGTATCAACTTTAAGAAATGGAGGCGATGATGCCGTAGCAGAAGCTCCGCCTTGGAATCTGAGGACGAGGCGAGCTGCTTGTAACGAACCTGGAGATGAGCCCACGAGGATCACTGGCGTCAAGAGAGGTAGTAACGAAGGAGGTGGGGATGGAGATTCGCAGAAACTGAAATTCTCTGTTTCTTTTGTTTCTTTGTTGAGGGAATTAGTCGAAAAAGATTTCACGGCCTTTGATGGGAAAAAACCTCCTACAAGACCAAAGAAGAGACAAGAGATATTCAGAGTCAAATGAATGTAAGTTCCTAGCTTTCTTTGTTGCTTAACGTTTTCATTCTTGGTTGGTAACTCTTTTCACCGGATTGTGTCTAGCAGAGGAAGTAACAGCAGGCTCTTATGATTTATGACGTCTCTGATGCTGCGGAAACATGATCAAAGGTGTGATTCCTTGGTTTCTTCAGTTTAGAGTCCACAAAAATCATGTTCTATCAACTTTGTTTTAAACTTTTTCAGTTGTAAAAAGGAAGAACAAATATAGCAATGTACCATTTTATAGTTAATGAAGCTATTTTACTATGTTTCTTAATATCTTCTCTTTATTTTTCTAAAAGAGGTGAGTGGAGTTTTTAAAAGAGACGAGTGGAGTTTTTATTACCAGAGCTAATAGCAATGCATCTTCTCATGTTTGATTTTTCAACAAAGAAATCTCATCTTTTACTGTTAAAAGAAGCTTTCAGTGTTATTACATCAGTATAGTACTTCAAAAATTGAGATAAGGGTGACAAATAAGAATGAGGAGACCAATGCAGTGTCGTGGAGCAAAGTCACAGCATTGAATTTGAGCTATGTTCTTCAAATTTTGCATCTTCCAAGACCCGGATAAGGGAGAAGAAAGTTGTAGTATGTTAGGAGAGATGGAATGACTTAGACTGTTAGTTTGTATATGGTCAATTTTTCAATTTTTGGTTGTTAGTGTGCATAGTTATTAGTCTATCACCTTAGTGACTTGAAACTTGGTCGCCCGAGAACAGAGACAGTCTTCTTCCAATTTGTCTAATATTTTTTATACCATTGCGCATTTATATTTGTTTCCAAACTGATGCTGTGTAGATTCAATCGTCCGTCTTCTTTACCTGCATTTCTAGGGAATGTGGAAATCTGAAATTAGAGGGTAAATATTCAATTTCGGGGTTGTATGTCATGTATTTCGAATATGTGTGTTTTCTAAAATCTGATAAAATTTGAATTCATTTGTCAAACATAAGAATGATAGCTGATGGTCCTCATGTTAAATTGTAGAAAGTGCAGAGTATAAGACCATAAAAAATGGATCGTATGGAAGCAAAAGTAATGACGTGATCCTCAACGACTAATTCTCCTGGTAACTATATTGTCCATCATCATTGTCTGAATACAAATTCTCCCTCCTTCCTATGTAAAAAGAACCCAAACAGATTCTCTGATCAGATAATGAAAAAACCAATGATCAAAGGAAAAGAGAGTATGATTTAGAAAACAAATTTTAAGTTCTAATTATTTACAATCCTACGATTTAGAATTATTATTTTTAATATAATTATATTATATAATGCATCATGTATACCACACACAAATAAAACAATATTCTAAGCTTACTTAAAATTTCATGAACTTTTAATATAATTTAAACATTAACTCAAAAAAATATATATATATATATATATTTTTTTTTGACAGCAACTCAAAAATATATAAGGTTAATGAAAAAATAACCTTGAATTACCATATGAGACTTCTAATTTATTTTTTAGAAAAAAACGTATAATAGTTATTACTTGGTTCAACAAAAAAAAACAATTTCATATATATTATTAGAAGATCATGAAAAAAAATTAGCGACTTAAACTACTGATACGAATTTGAAACAAGTCAAAGAAGAAAAATGAGTAGTCAACATGACAAAAAATAACAACATTGTATTTGAATAACATATAACCGTACAAATAGAACATAATCCTTACAATAAAATAGATCGAAAAATCAACAATGCCAAAATAAAATATAACATAGCTTTATGAAAACAACTTTAACAATTGAATTATGAATTTTTTTTAATCGCAACGACATTGTATTTCCATATCATAAGATAAAACATGTTTAATCAAAAAATGATCAACATAAACATTTACGTATAATATATAACCAAACATTTTCAAACTCACTCACACCAGCATAATTACACACCAGCATATATACAAACCATAAAATCATACAAAAAATAATAATCTAGATCACAAGTAAAGTATATATCCCGCCCGTACCCTAGTATATATATACATATATGTTTTTCGCTCTGAAAATTTCGTTATACACTAGTATTCAAAACCAAGTGGTTAAAAAACTCCTGTCGATACACATCCGATGAGGTACCAAACTATTGTTCACTATATGGGACAAAACTGACCAAAAGTTTGGTTAAATATAACTAGGATGCATCTTATTCACCGCAAAAGGTTCATAGAAGTTGAATTATTGGAGACTCGTCTTCCATTTTGAAATGTTAGGGACACATTATCACGGTTAAAAACAAAAGACTTAGATGTATGCACTCAGTGTGACGAAAATGAAAGGAAGTGAAGGTTATCGATATAGGTACAATTTGAAGGAGACTGCCACTCACTCGTCTAGTATGTAGTCCAAGATAAAGTTAGTGATTTCACAATGGACAACATGATCAACACATATATATTGATGGTATAATACAGGCTCAAATAATTGGGCCCAAAGGGGAAAGCCCAACCAAACTCGTCTTTTTATCGCCATATACAATTGAGTCAGCTCTTATCTAATCATCAACTCGGACCCCGAAATCCAGTACGCATCTACGTATTAATTACTAAAAAGGTTATAAACTAACATTACGTTGTTTAGAGAATACAATAAGAAAACATCGTCTCCCAACGGCATTTTATTAACTTAATCACATGTTAATGCTTAGGGATAAGCAATTGCCGGAAGACAAGACCCTAGTAAAGTTTCAGATGATCAAAAAGATCCGACACGACAGGAAGATTCAAAACATGGCAAAAAAAGACAGATGAATGGTGAAATCAGCAAGTAATCAAGGAATCACACGGCTATACTTTCTACATTCCGTAAGCGATCTCTGTTCTTGACCCTGGCAAAAGAAAAAAGTCGCCGGACACCAGGAGAAGCAGTTCCCGGCGAGCTGCACGTTCGCAGAACCAGGCTTGAGCGCCATCAAAGGACCCGGTACGACTCCGAATAAAAAGTTCCCGCCTAGTAAAAGCCTCTGAAACGCGGCGAAATCAGATCCGGGAGATACGGTTTTCCAGACGTACTGAGTCGGAATCATACCGGAGAAGCTATTGTTCTCTAACGACAAAGCTGAGAGCTTCGGTAAGAGACCCATGAACAGAGGTAACGAGCCTCGGATCTGGTTGTTGCTGAGATCAACGGATATTAACTCGCTGGGGAGACCCGAGGGTGAGTAGTAAGGTGAATCTAAAGAGGTGAAGCCATTGAAGGAGAGAGTAAGCTGTTGCAGAGTTTGATGAGTGAAGATGAACGACGGGACCGAGCCACTGAGTTTGTTGTGGCTAAGATCCACCACTTCAAGAGATGTTAAGTTTCTGAAGCTCTCTGGGATCGTTCCTTCCATGAGGTTGTTCCGCATTGAGATTTGAACTACTGAACCGGGTAAGGATAACGGGACCCGACCGGAGATCCGGTTATCGCTCGCGTCTAGGTAATTCAAGTTCTTCAGCGAGCTCAGATCGGGGAACTCGCCGGAGATGTTGTTGAGCTGGATTTCTAGCCGTTTAAGGCTGGAAAGATTGTTAAAACTCGCCGGAACGGACCCGGAGAGGCGGCTGTTGTCGAGGAGGAGCTCCTCGAGAGCTGGCATGGACCCGAGAGAATCGGGTACGGATCCTGAGAAGGAGTTACCGGAAAGGTATAGGCTGGTGAGGCGGGTGAGGTTGGAGAGGCAGTCCGGAAGAGGACCGAAGAAGTAGTTGCCGGAGAGATCGAGGGACTGGAGATAAGGAAAGTTGAAGGAGACGGAGGAGAGGGACCCGGAGTAACCGGCGTGGTCGAGGCTGAGGTCTGTGACCCGACCCGATCCGGAAACGACGGTGTCGCAGCGGAAGCCACAAGTGAATGTCTCGCCGGATAAACCGTCGCAGGGATCGACGGAGAAGTCCCAGGAGCTGAGGCAAGAGCCGGGGGTTATCGATTTCGCATCCACAGAGTTCTTGAACTCTTTAAGAGCTGCCACGTCAGCCCAGAAAGTCTTGGACTCTACTGAAGACAAAGTGAGCAAAACAAGAAGAAGAAGAAGAGACAGAAGAGAAGTCATGTTTGGATTCTGAGACAGACTGAAGAAAGAATAAGTGAAAATAGAACCGTTGGATGAGAAGAGAAAGGTGTTGTGACTTGTGATAGATCTTAGTGAGCGTTCTTGTTCTGACACTTGAATGACTGAAGAATTTATAGAATTGATGATTTAGATATTAATATATGGTACAGGTAACATAATCATGTGTGTGATGGTCCATCCGACATATTCGTGGAGACAAGTATTGTACAGTGAGGTATGGTTGGCCCTATCAACATCCACCGTAAACTCAGATGTAAGATGATGCTTCTTTCTAGATTCCAAAGCTGAACAACTCGTGACTTCGGATTATTACTAGACATATTATTAACAAATACAGTTTAGAAAGTTATACTTTTAGTTGTCATCGAAACATGTCATAACAAATTGAACACACATTGTCAATTCCTAAAATTAAAGTATTGGTTGTTGACCAAAAAAAAAACACTTTCAAGAAAAAGTCTTTTAGAAGTAATCATAGCCTTATAGGGAATCAAGTTGGTGCGATAATATGCAGCTGTTGCAAGCAAAGGCTCCAAATCATTGGCTCTAACTAACTTATCAATCGATGGAAGAAGAAGACAATGTTCGAATATGATTGAATGGATCCCACTCATTGGCGTTAGGTGTCTAAAAGTCCTAAACCTTTGCCAGGAGGGACTTTTAAAACATGCTGATGGGGTGGTAACCAAGGCTATGCAGAGAGAAGTAAAGCAAAAGGTACTAACAAAATATTTAGAACCATCTGAATTTGGTATCGTCATCATTGTTTCTCCGTGTGTTGTTCTTCAAGAATTGTCTCACCTTTGTTAATCTTGAACACAAATATATTTCCTATAATCTGCATGCACAGCTTAAGTGTATTAGTTGATAGAAAAGATGCATCAACGTGCATAAACAAAGCAGAATCAAGTGCTTACATCGAGCTGAACTACATGATGTGGATCCTTGCATGGAGTATTCGTTTCTTCTGCTCGAGTGTAATGCATCAGTTCATGAATAGATACCAGAGATAGACAACACATCAGTTCATGAATTAACCATATCACATTATTTGCATTTGTCACTATGAAGAGATGAGTACTTGGACATCAGCACTAAAATATATGTAGGAGAAACAAAACCCTACATCAGTTGCGTCTTCTTATCAGAGAACTGAAGAATGGAATGGGAAATCTGTGTAATGGAGACACAAAGCTGATGGAAACTTTGGACAGAGTTATGCCAACCAAAAATATTACACTTATCACTACTACCATCAACAGCAACTTATTCTGATTCCCAGGAGAAATCTCAGGCTAAAACTCGGTACTTACAATCCAAGCAGCTAGCTAGCTAGAACAGCTCAATCTGCATCTGGAGATGCCAAGAAAAAGAATAAAACAACAGCAGCGGTATCTTCTTCACTACATCCAGCAACAGTAGTTGCAAAGAGAAGGAAGATGTCATTGACAGAGGCTATTTGTGGGATTTAAGGAGCAGTGATATTCAGTATATGCTGTTATCTTAAAGGCCTGAAAAAGAGAGTAAACATTTCCACTAGTAAAAACCAAAAATCAATTCGGAGAAACAGAGGACAAGCTCAAAAGAAAATTAATAAGAAGAGATACAAAAAATAACAAGATTTTGAGTAGTTTTGGAAAAATTAAAGTGGCAAAAGTTCAGAGAGTGACAGAAACAGAATGCAAAACCTTCTTGTGGGGCTTTAAAAGGTTCAACAGGCATGAGAATATTAGACCGTTCAATGTTGCCCCAGATCTCGCCTCCTTGGAGTCTCTCCAATGAAATCTCCGCCGACCAAATATGATGAAGATATCCCTCCAATGAAATCTTGTCCCAGAAAAGCACAATCTTCCCGCCGGAGCTGCACATTCTGGCACCTGGACGTAAACGTTCGAACCTGAACTTTTTCCAACATTTGGGCATCTTGAACGGGGGTCGACCATCCATGATCCACTTTTCTTCCCAACGATCAATAATCTGATCACCATAGTGGACAAGTCCTGGAAAGAAAGAGATCCTGGTAGAGAGATCTAAAAGTAAAACCCCTGACCGCCTCTACATTCATCACCCTCTCTGTTTCACGCAGATCCAACCCACCCGGCTCGCACCAAAATATAACTCCGTTTTTGCTAAGACAAAAGAGCAAGTTATCAACCATAACCTTGTTCCCCATTTACCTTCCCTCGGCGAGTAGTAAAACGTTCTCTCCTTTTCGTCCAACGCATAAACCTTTTGATCCCTCACCATACTGCTGTGGATATGCTTCTTCCGTTTCGGCATAGGCGGCAAAGGATTCCAAGTCTGAGTCTCCCGGTCGAATACCTCTCCATAGTTACCATGGACATCACAGCCTCCAAACACGTATATCTTCCCGTCTACAACACCAGCAGCTCCGTAAGCTCGAGCCGCTCCCATGGAAGGGACAGGGTGCCACACGTGAGTCCCACAATCCAAGCGCCAGACATCTGAAGTGCGCTGCTCTCCCTTTATTAACCCACCGATTACATATATGCTACAATCCAGCACCACCACGGAGGATGCTTCCAGAGGCTGGGAGGGGAGCGAAGGGATCTGAATCAGATCAGAGGCGTCTAGGGTTTTTCTACGGCGGAGGATATACCATCGCACGCTTGGAACAGGAGTAGGGATTCGTAAGCATACGTAGACGTATGTTTCGGTGCGACCAATCAGCGATCGGATCTTGTAGAGATCAGTCGACGCCACTAGAGAGTGATAGCGTTGGGAGACCATAGATAAGGCCGCGAGGTCTCGTCTCGAGACTCTAGCAAGGCAGTTCAGAACCAAATCATCTGGCAAACACGATAACGGAAACGCTTCTCTCTTGGTCTTCTTCGCACGGGGCTGCTCTTCGGAATTGGACATCGAACTCCAACAGGTTTTTTTTTTCTTTTTCTATTTCAAAGATGTTTGTTTATATAGGAGGCATTACAATTTTAGAAAAGTAACCGACACCAAAAACAAAACACAAGTGGGATTAGAAGAACTCTTGATAACATGTATTTATCTTTTGTAACAGATTTCTATTTATCTCTCTCATGTTTTAAAACCATGCTTAAAATTTAACCATATTATCCTAAAATGTCATTCAAACAAGGTTAATAAACAAAAAATAGAAATCTATATTTTAAAGCGAAGAAAAAAATAAAACAACAATTTCTACCAATAATTCTATTTATCTCTTTCATCTTTTAACCTATGGTAAAAGGGATAATTTGCAAAATACCCTATTTAGGATTTGAAATTTGAAAAATATACTGCATTTTTTTGAAAAGTACACGTATTCATATGTAATAAAACCTTTTTCCCCATGATTTAATAAATAAATAAAATTTTGAAATCACAAATAACTTTATTTATTTATTAGAGATGAAGCAATTAATCCTCAAATATTCAAAACATTTAATTATTAAATATTTAAAATATGTACATGACTTTTAATTATGGAAAGTATTTAATAATGTACTTATTCTATTCGTTTGTTTGGACTTTGGAGCTTCTAATTTATCAGAGCAGATCCACAAAAAGTAGATATATATCGGTGACATTTGTTTCTCTGTCAGCTAAAATGATTTCGGACTATGACACACAACTAATAATCTCGTTACATAATATTCATGGAAACAAAAGGTTAAGATTGAGTCATCAAAGACTGAAAATCAGGTAAAACAGAGGGTTGAAAAGAGGCCTTCTAACTCAAATGTTAATGACATAGCAGGAGACAAATGGTTAAGTCCAGGCTGCCCCAAGTGTAGAAGCCACTAACTCATATTTTTTCATGTCCGGAATAGGAATATTGCTTATACATAAGTGTATTTTTCAAAAATAATAATAAATGTAGTATTTTTCAAAATATAATCTCATTTGAATGTATTTTCCAAAATTTCCCTAAAATTTCCTAAAATGTTATTTAGGGGGTGTTAGTAAGATTTAAAGAATTTCTTATTATTGGTTTATATATTTCACGTTTTATTGGGATGATTATTTTATAATTCTATACAAAATCTTTCGACGTTATTCCAAAAGTTTGGATTTTAACAATTCTATAAATCTATTAAAATTAGTTCCGGGAGTTGTATTTTTAACTATTTAACTCATAGAACAAGATTTTGAGAATACTACATATATATTTTAGATTCTTAAAATCGTTATAGTAATTTATTTTCCTAAATTTTCACAATAAACAACATTCTCTCCAACTCTTTCCAAATTCAACAGATTTTTCAACTTTTAAAATCAACAAACTATATATAAATCTTACTCCCACTAACACCCCTTAAACATGTTTAATAAACAAAAATAAAATTCTATATTTTAAAGCCAAAAATTATAATCACAACATCTACCAATCAAACCCTATAAGCATTTGTACATAAGACTGCAAATTCTATTTGCGCCAAGTGAACATTCACATATTTGATTAAG
The DNA here is from genome assembly GCF_020379485.1 of Brassica napus. Classification (NCBI taxonomy): domain Eukaryota; kingdom Viridiplantae; phylum Streptophyta; class Magnoliopsida; order Brassicales; family Brassicaceae; genus Brassica; species Brassica napus. Next base: position 45,557,658 of record NC_063452.1, read on the forward strand.
CAATGCATTATTTCTTGTCAAATATATAATAAATTTTTGGAATAATTAATGAGAAAATCTTATATATTAAAACAGAAGTCATAACTTTGATTTATGTGTGATTTTTTAAAAAATGGACTTAATGGACATATTCCTAGAAAATCCTGTTACATTTAATATATAATCTTATCATTTAATTTTTGGACCTACTAGAAATTTTTATTGGGCTATCAATAATTGAATTTAAATAATGAATGATCCATTGGTTTTATAAATAGTATAAATTAAATAGATATAATTTAATATTGTAATACTATACCTCTATATGCTAAATATTTAAATATTTGTCAATGTTAAATTTTAAAATTATAAAGATTTTTTTTAAATAACAAAAATCAGATTATCTAACAATGATTAATCTTTACTACCTTAAACCAATGAAAACAAATTTTAAACTATATAGGTTATTTTAAAAATTAAACAAAAACTAAATGTTTATTATTTACTCGATTATATAAATCAACGAAGCGAAAATTTTAATTTTTTAAAAACTTTATAAATTTGTGAAATGTTACAATATATTTGAATATGACAATAAAACAATATTTCACTAATCTTTATATGTGAGTTACGATTTTAATAATGAAATAATAATCCAAAAATATATATACAGAAGAAGATACAAATATATATAAAGTTTGAAACAATCTATTCAATGAAAAAAAATATACAGTAAACTTATTTTGTTTTAAAAATTGATAGACACATATATATTATAATATATACCAATTTAGAATTAAAAACAAAATATTTATATAAAAAAAAATGAAAACAAAAACTCGCGCGGTTGCGCGGATCGAGATCTAGTTGTTATTTAAATCTTTAACTTTCAAATTTGGTTAAAAAAAGCTATGCCAGGGCGTGTGGTCGACGCGATGGGAGTACCTATTGATGGAAGAGAGGCTCTAAGCGATCACGAGCAAAGACGTGTCGAAGTGAAAGCTCCTGGGATTCTTGAACGTAAATCAGTGCACGAGAAAAAGCATGAACTTTCTCTCGGACCATTTAAACCTCAATTAAATTTGATTAAACCAAATTAAAGACAACTTTAACTCGGATAACAGATTGATTTAACCACCGTTTCTAATTTTTGTTAAATCCAAAAAATGTTGTTTAAAATTGTATCCCGAAAGAAATCGAACCTATGACCAAAGCTACACTCGTTAAATGATAGAGACAATAAAGGAGAATGTAACAGGTGAATCTTTCAGAGAGATCGTTATAAACCCAAACCACTAGACCACTTACAATTTTATGAAAGTTTTACGTGTATATATGATTTATATACGTAATATTTTGTGTCATCTTCTCCAAGGGCTGTCGCTTATTTTATATTCATCAAAACTCTGTTTAACTCTCGTTTTTCGTGGTTTGTGCATTTATATGATAGATTTGAACTGTATTCTTCCATTAATAAGCTTAACACACTAAAATCCATATTAATTTCGCTATCTCCGATTTTAACACCGATTTGGACCAAATCACCTCGGCCATGGACCACCGAACGCTTAACCACCGTGTAATCGATGAAGCAGAGGCTCATGGAGAACATCGTGGAGAAGGGACTTGGACGAAGAGAGGATTCCGATGCACTTTTTAAAATTTTAAAACGATGTTATTTAGTTTAAGAGAAATTAGGGATCAACTATTCATGAAAGATGATTTTTCTATTTCAAAGTAGAAAATGATCCAACTATTCATGATTAAGGACAACCTATAAAAAGAAGATCCAAATCCTAGAATAAGAGATCAACTATACATTGTATTCCTTACTCTCTTGATCAATTATAAATTACTTTTGGTCCTTGATCCTACTCTTTATTGCTTATTGTTTTCATAGTATCTACCCTACGATTACATGACAATGATAGAAAGGGAACATAACGAGCAAACCTTCTGCCACCTCGGTCTAACTCGAATTATGAACCCAACTCGCAACCATGCGGAACTTTAAGTCTAAAGAAACGATTCAAGAATAAAACATAGCACAAGTTTTAAACGACAACATAAAACAAGACGCTCCCAAGGTTTTGCCTTACATAAAGGATGTTAGAAACCTTAAAACCACACAAGATGGCATTTAGGATAATTAAAATGCAAAAGATCTAAATAGAGATTATTATGCTTCATCAAACGGTAACAGACGCACATTTCACCATGTCAAACAGCCCATCCTCAAAGACAACATCACATGACTCCATAATACCCCAAACCTCTACTCCTTGGCGCCTCTCGAAAGCGATATCTGCACAGCAAATGACCTCATTGCCGTCATGCTTTTTAGGAAATAAGAGAGCCATCTTCTTCTCACCGCACTCCGCCGCTTTGGACCACTTTGATTGGGCAGTCTCCACAGCCAAACACTCATCCAAACCGTTGACAACACTCCAACAGCTCCGCTTTGGATCAAACGCACTCAAGACCTTCCATGCCACTCCTCAGAGTTCAACATCTCGTTCACCTCCACTTGCTTTCCTTTGGTGCATAAACAAGCGAATGTTGATTCCTAAAACCCTTCATGCAAACACCATCACAGCCTTCCTCCACGCTTCCCACGACCCACTTTCATCCGCAGAACGACAAAAGGAATCACCAATCAGGTAAACCTTCCCGTCGATGACATTAGCAACTTTACTAGCACTACAAGAAAACAGCAAGGATTCTGAGGGAAAAAATCGTCGGAATTTCGTCAGAATATCGTTATTCCGACGACATACCGACGAAACAAGTCGTCGGAAATAATTCCTCGGAATTTATTATTTCCTCGGAAATCCCTCGGAATTTTCCGACGGAATTCCGAGGAAACAAACTTCCGAGGAAATTCCGAGGATCACTAGTTTGTCGGAAAGGTCCTCGGAATATACCGAGGGAGAACTTCGTCGGGATACTTCCTCGGACGTTCATCGATCGATGCGTTTTTAGGAATATATACAACGATCGATAGGAATATACCGAGGGACCGTTCCCTCGGTAAATTCCGAGGAAAGTTTTCCCTCGGTATATTCCGAACGTTTTTTTATAAACAGATCGATCGATGGATTTATGTCCAAAAACGCATCGATCGATCGAGTAAAAAATATAATTAATTTCCTCGGAATGTAAAAAATATTAATTTAAAAAAAAAAAAAAATTTCTGAAATTTAAATTCGAAAATATGAAATTAAAATTAAAATTGAAATCATATTAATTAATATTCAAAGTTTCACAAATAAAAATAAAACATTCCGAGTTTTTGGAAAAAAAAAAAACTACGGGTCTGGCACGTCCGGGAACACCTCGTTTGGGTATATCCTCTGCATCATCTAAATCATTTCCTGGTTCAGCCTCCTCTGTGCCTCATAGCCCGCCTGTTGAGCCGTCATCTGGGTCTCCAACAAAGATATACGATCATCTTTGTCCTTCAACTGAGCCGTAAGCACTTCTGGATCAACAAAGGGCGGTGGTGCAGAAGAAGGAGGAACCAACCGGGTGCGACGACCCAAACCGACCAAACGTCCCTTCTTCTTTGGAACCGACTGAATAGAAAATAGCCAAATTTACAAATTTAAACCAAGAAATAAATGAATTGAACTTTTAAAAAAAAAGAACTTACGGATTCAACGATTTCGTTGATTCAAAACCGGGACAAGTTGGTCGAAGCCGTCGAAGCGTCATCCTCGGTTTGAAGCTGAGACACTTCGTCTACCACCTGAGTTTGGACCAGGCCGGCCACGTCCCTCACAAGACCGTCATCAATCTGGCCGGTCTTCTTGTTGGTATACGCCCTCCTCATTAGGGCGAGATCATCAACCGGCTCGCCATCATTTTCTTCCGCCTTGAAAAAAACATAAATTAAAGAAACATTAGAAATTAGAAGAAATGCACAATAAATTAAAATTATGAAACTCAAATAATTGAAGAAAAAACGGTTGAACTTACCATGCGATCTCCCAGAGTGGCAATAGATTGAGCACCCAAGTTATGCTTGTAGATGCCCTTCCCTTTACGGTCGCTCCTGCGGTTGGTAGAAGAAGTTTCTTTCGTCTCTTCTTTATCCCAATGCGTACACAACTCTTTCCAGACCGTATCGTTCATCGACTTTGGGACCTTTTAATAAAAAAAAAAGAAAATAGTTTAATAAATTACAAATAGTTTAATAAATTAAAAAATTGTTTAATAAATTAAATCGAACCTTATTGATTTCTCACTTCTTCTTCCACTCGTGGATCTGCTTCCCATAGTTGTCCATTACTTTATGGACGAAGTGCTGATAGATAAAGAGTGTCTCATCGGAATTCCAGTTGAACTCTTGCTGAAAAAAAAACACAATTAGTAGAAAAATTATATTAAAGATTAAAAATATAAGTAAGAAATTAGAATACTTACCGCAAACTGGCGAAACCACAGAACCTGCTTCTCGGTAGGGAAGTGAGTGAAAGTCGGATGTCCACTGTCGAGGGCCGAGTACATCATACGGTTGATCCATGCGCTGATCCCGTTCCCGGATCGGTTGAACCTAATAAAAAGAATAAACGGTTAATAATGAATCCAAATTTAAAGAAAAAAATGTTTAATTACCATGTTTGACCCCGTCCATGTGGATACGGAGTGAGATACGGAAGATGGTCACGACCGGGCTGTTGAACCAACTCCGCAACACGCATCACTCCCGGAGGAACAGGAGCGGATGCAGCAGCGGGAGCGAGAGGAGCAGGAGCGGGTGCAGCAGAGGGAGATGTATGGTTGGAGCTGTGGGGTGAAGGAGAATCCTGAAAATGGCTGGAATCCCGAGACTGGCTCCCCGTACCACCACGACTACGACGCTGTCGAGGCCGGGTCTGATCATCATGAGACCTGTAAATTAAAAAAATATATTTAATAAATAGAGAAATATATAAATTAATTTTGTTTTTTAAAAAAATCCCAAATAATATAGTCACAAAAAAGATTTATATATATATTAAAAATATTTAATAAATATATAAAAATAGTTCAAATAAACAAAAAATAGTTTTAATAAATAAAAATAGTTTAATAATTAAAAAAAAATAGTTTTAATAATATATATATATTAAAAATATTTTTAAATCCCAAATAATAGTTTTTAATCACAAAAAAAGTTTTATAGATATTTAAAATGTTTTGTAAAATCCAAAAAATCGAATTTGTATACCAAAAGAATTTTGTAAAATTCAAAAAATCAAATTTATATAGAAAAATCGATTTGTAAAATACAAAAATCGATTTTATATACAAAAATCGATTTTATAAATACAAAAAAATAAAAAAATTATAAAAAAATTCTACATCAATTCAACAAAACAAATTATTCAACCAAATCATAATTCTAAACCTATTATACAACCAAATCACAATCCTAACCAATCACCCTAACAAAAATCTATCAAAACTACACAAAAACCTAAGAAATAGAACCTAAGAGAGTGGGATAGGGTCCTTACATGATTTGTGTAAGAGAAGGGGGAGGTCGCCGGAGATATCGTCGGATTTCAGGGGGAAATCGCCGGAGAGAAGAGAGGAGTCGCGCAGAGGAAGAAGAGAGAAATGGGGAAGAAGAAGGGGCTCGTGGTTATAAAACCTAGGGTCCGACGGACATTTTCTGTCAGAATTCCGTCGGAATTCTAATTTCAATTTTCGCGAAATATTTGCCCGGTAAAATGAAAATATTCCGAGGAAATACCGAGGAACTAGTGTTTGGGGTTTCAAAACATCAATTTTTTTTGCCGTATTTAATTTCTTATACAATTGTAATGCATACCATTAAGAATTCTTTGTATATATGAGCATAAACCATGAAATAACAAATTTCAAAACTAATTGAAAGTATTCCCTTTGCCGTTCATTAAAAGGTATAAGTGTTTCTCTTATGTTGTGGGATTTCGTTCATACAATCGGAAAAGTGTTAATTATACGGTAAGGAACAAATATTTGACTTCATAATGAACGTAAGACACTTAATAAGGGTTATATAGGTGTTATTCAAAACCCAAAACGTTGTTTTCGGTTTAAAAACCCTATTTCCTCGGGATTTCCTCGGATTATTCCGAGGGAACTCCGAGGAAACCCTCTCCTTCCTCGGAATTTCCTCGGAATATTCCGAGGAAATTCCGAGGAACTAGTGTTTGGGGTTTCAAAACGTCAATTTTTTTTTATAAACGCATCGATCGATGGATATATGTTCAAAAACGTATCGATCGATCACTAAGATGCACCGGGCCGTAAGAATGTGATCGATCGATGAGATTATCCCATCGATCGATCTAGAATCTCAAATGTTCCTCGGAATGTCCTCGGAAAATCTTGTAAGTTTTTGTATAAACGGATCGATCGATGGCTATATGTCCAAAAACACATCGATCGATCACTAAGATGTATCAGACCGTAAGAATGTGATCGATCGATGAGATAATACAATCGATCGATCGAGAATCTCAATTGTTCCTTGGAATTTCCTCGGAAAATCTTGTAATTTTTTTTATAAACGGATCGATCGATGGATATATATATCCAGAAACGCATCGATCGATCACTAAGATGCACCGGGCCGTAAGAATGTGATCGATCGATGAGATTATCCCATCGATCGATCGAGAATCTCAAATGTTCCTCGGAATGTCCTCGGAAAATCTTGTAAGTTTTTGTATAAACGGATCGATCGATGGCTATATGTCCAAAAACGCATCGATCGATCACTAAGATGTATCGGACCGTAAAAATGTGATCGATCGATGAGTGATACAATCGATCGATCGAGAATCTCAATTGTTCCTCGGAATTTCCTCGGAAAATCTTGTAATTTTTTTTATAAACGGATCGATCGATGGATATATATCCAGAAACGCATCGATCGATCGAGAATCTCAAGTGTTCCTCGGAATGTCCTCGGAAAATATAGTGAGTTTTTGTATAAATGAATCGATCGATCGCTATATGTATAAAAACGAATCGATCGATGCGTGTGCCGGAAACAGAATTATAAGGCAAAACCCGACCTTTTTTGGATCTAAACCTCAGAACTCTCATCCCCTCCGATTTCCCCTATAATTCGCCCCCCCCCCTTTCTCTCCCCATAATCATCCGATTGGAACAATTTTGGGCTCTATTCCCCTTGATTTTTCGAGCTCTACCTGATCCCTACACTCGTTTTCACCCTAAGACAGGTATACTCCGCGAATCTCCACATTCTGAAATCGTGTTCTTGAGCAATATTCGGGTTTTGTGAATTTCTTATTTCCTTGTTGATTCCTTGATCAAATATGCATGAAACAGATGTTTAAACATGGAATAGAACACAATTGTCTGTGATCAACGAGTTTGGAACACAATTGAGGTGATTTAGGGATTGAGAATTTTTTTCAATTTCGTTTTTTTTATCACAACTCGATTTCGCCTTTCATTTTCATGTTGCTTTGAGTTCTTAATTGATTATAACCATGTTGAGAGCAATGATTCTATTTTGTAGAGAATGAAGCGCACGAAAACATCAGCAAAGAAGAACACACAAGAAGAGGGTTCGTCTCAGCGAGAGACGCAAAGGCCAAAGAAGTGGGATAAGTCTGATACGACCCACTACAACAACATGAAGAAGGTAGCCGTTCCGGCTACACAACTAGCATGTCCTGAGAAGATGGCAATATTGGGAATCAAAGCAGACATTGAAGGGCTATTCCAGAACATGGGTCTAGGCCAACTATGCAACCTCAAAGCAGACATTGAAGGACATATGCCGCTCATACAGATACATCCATCTATACTGCACAGGACCACCAAGTTCCAATTCTCTTGTCAGGTGAATAACAAGATGCTCCATAACATCAAAAAATGAGGGAGGAAATATCTTCTCAAGGTTGCACTGAATCACGGCTATGTTAGTCTTCAAATTTTCAATACCTTCAAGAGTCACTGATCTCGTGCATAAATCGCGGAAGAAACCACTTATCCCTGCAATTGCTTCATGAACATTTCGTGGTAATAGGAGGCGCTGCATCATTACATGGCAATCGTAGCTTTTCAAGCCAGTAAACTTTCCTTCCTTTCTGTCGATACAGTTACGCAAATTTGATGCGTAACCGTCTGGAAATTCCACATCGTTTGAAATCCAATCAAAGAACGCATCTTTTCCCTCTGCATCAAGTCGGTATATGGGAAAAGGAGCCCTACCATTCTCATCAACATGAAGTTCTGAACGAGCACATATATCGACTAAATCCAGTCTTGACTTCAAATTATCCTTTGTTTTACCTTGAACATTAAGGATCGTGTTCATGAGATTGTCAAAAAAGTTCTTCTCAATATGCATGACATCTAAATTATGCCTTAGCAGATGATCCTCCCAGTATGGCAGATCCCAGAAAATACTTTTTTTGTGCCAGTTATGTAGTTCTCCAACAGCATCTACTGGAAAACGCTCATGTCCACCGACGTCTGGCGTCCTTTCTGCACCAAAATCTCTTAGTTGTATCTTCAAATCTTTCCCACAAATTTCCGGAGGTGGACTGTCAAATACCCTCTTGTTATTCGTAAACAAATTCCTACTCCTACGATATGGATGATCAGGTGGTAGGAATCTCCTGTGACAGTCAAACCAACACGTTTTCCTTCCGTGTTTTAGTTGGAAAGCATCAGTGTTATCTTGACAATATGGACATGATAGCCTTCCATGCGTTGTCCATCCAGACAACATACCATATGCTGGAAAATCACTTATTGTCCACATTAGTACTGCCCGCATTTGAAAGTTTTCTTTACACGAAACATCGTATGTTTCAGCACCTTGAGCCCATAGTTGTTGCAACTCATATATTAGTGGCTGAAGAAACACATCAAGTGATCTCTTAGGATGCTCTGGTCCGGGAACGAGAATCGAGAGAAACAAAAACTCTCGTCGCAAGCACAAGTTTGGGGGTAGGTTGTATGGTGTAAGAATGACGGGCCATAGAGAATACTGTCTTCCACTCTTGCCAAACGGACTGAAACCATCAGTACATAATCCAAGGTAGACATTTATTCTCTCATACGCAAAGTCGGGATACTTTGATTGGAAATGCTTCCACGCTTTTGCATCTGAAGGATGTCTGATCTCACCATCTGTTGAGTGCTCCGCATGCCATCTCATTGGTTGCGCTGTGCGTTCAGACAGATACAACCTCTGCAACCTTTCCGTCATAGGTAAATACCACATCCTTTTATATGGCACTGGAACTCTTCCACTCGTATCTTTATAACGAGGCTTTCCACAAAATTTGCATGTAACCCGCTGTTCATCCGCCCTCCAATAAATCATGCAGTTGTCGCTGCATACATCTATTACCTGATACGATAAACCAAGACCAGCTACGAGTTTCTGAACCTCGTAGTATGAACCAGGAGCTACATTATCCTCGGGTAGAATACCTTTTACAAAATCAGCAATCGCATCCACACAGTCTTCAGCCAAATTATAATCTGTTTTAATGCCCATCAATCTTATAGCAGATGATAAAGCTGAATGACCATCTCTGCAACCTTCGTACAATGGTTGCTTTCCAGCATCCAACATATCATAAAATCTCCTAGCTTCTGCATTGGGTAAATCTTCCCCTCTAAAATGATCATTTACCATCTGCTCAATACCTACACCATAATCTACATCCGTTCTAATTGTTTCTTCTAATCTAACCGCTGGCTGAGGTTCGCTAGTACTACCATGTTCATAATCAGTTTCCCCATGATGATACCAAATTTTGTAACTTCGTGTAAACCCACTCAAATATAGATGAGTCCAAACATTCCACTCTTTAATAACCTTTCTATTTTTACAATTAGAGCAAGAACATCTTAACATACCTGTTTTTTCTTCCGGTTGTCGGTGAACTAACCCCATAAATTCGGTTATACCTCGTTGGTATTCTTCCGTAAGCAATCTCGTCGGATCCAAATGAGGTCGATCGATCCAAGAACGAAAATAATTTGAAGAAGACATATTTTTTATGAATCAAATTCGTGTGTAAATAGAGTAAGAGGGATGATGAAGATATGGAGTGAATGAAGAGGAAGAGGAGTGCTTGTATTTATAGTTTAAATCCTGCCGACAGACCGAGGAAATTCCGACGGAATTCTGACGGAAAAGGCTAGTTCGTCGGAATTTCCTCGGAATTTTGTAAAATCCCCCAACGGCTATAATATTTCCTCGGAATTCATCGGTTTTTTTCGAGGAACCCATTTTTCCTCGGAATATTCCGACGGATTGATATTTCCTCGGAATTCCGTCGGTATATTCCGAGGAAATTCCGAGGAAACCCAATTTTGTGCTTCCTCGGAATTTCCTCGGAAATTCCTCGGGATATTCCGAGGATTTCATTTTCCGTCAGAATGTCCGTCAGAATACCGCTGTTTTCTTGTAGTGTAGGCATGCGCTGAGGCATGTCGGAGATTGCCTGCACCGTGTGAGAGGTACAGCCAATGCTGAGGGCTTAGAGATCGTTAAACACATATGTTTTGGAACCCACCGGGACAAAGCTTCCACTGTAAGATATGGGAGGAAGCGATCGGACGATGACCAAGCGGTTACTGCAGTTGACTTTCTGGTGGAGGATGTAGAAACGGCAGTCACCCGTGTTGCGGTTGCAGAGGAGAGCATAGACACGGTATTCGGTGATGCCCAGCTGAGATCGCCTCTTGTAGAGCTTAGTCGAGGTAATGAGTTTCCTGAACAGAACCCAACCGACAGCACATACACGTTGTTCACACATTTCCAAGTTCAAACATCTCCAAGTTCAGATATTCCACTTTCAGACATTCTAAGTTCAGACATATCATTTCAAGCAATAATCACAAAGAGTGAATCTCTAGGAAGCTGATTCAAAGTCCAGACAGAAGTAGTAAGCAGAACAAAAGAGTAAAAAGCTAAGAAGCTGATTCCAAGACCACACACGACACAAGTAATGGGTAAAGATTAGGGTTTACTCATAAACTAAGCAGACAGACAAAGTTTCAATTTTTATCCATTTATTGGCCATGAGATGTATGCAGAACTTACTCCGAACCATTTGTCATGCAAATTTCAACCATAACCACCAAAAAGTTACACTCAGATTTCAACAACAAGATAACACATCATAAATAAACTAATCGAACACGATATATAAGGACAAGGGAGAAAGATATAAAAGGGTTTGAAAATTTTCGGATAACCTGCAAGTAGCGTGAAGGAACTTGGGGTTTCTCTCGCACACTCTCAAGAGCTAAAAAATTAAGAAAAAAAAAAGACAGGCGAGAAGATACAGTGGAGTTTATCAGTTTGTTTAAAAAGTAAAAGTAAACGATATCGTTTTATGGTGTCCCAAAAAAACGATGATTTCATTAGTACAAAGGCGGCCACAGTAGCTTGGGCTTCCTGTCTACGTTATGTTCTCCAAAATTCTCCGGCATAGTCTTTTTTTAGCTTTTTCTCCATGATTAACTAATCTAGACTTAGGATCTAGAGTTAAAAGATCGAGTTTTGGGATAAAATTTCAAAATTTAAAAAATAAAAAATAAATATTAAGAATTTCAAAATAAAAAAGCTATTTTGATCATTTTCTTTTTTAAAAGCTATTTTGTGACAAAAACTTAGAAAATGTTATTTGAGAGAATTGTCCTATCTATTATCGCGGTCTTAAAATTACAATATTCACCGGTCTACTAAGATAGGTGAACAGTTCGATCCCACCAACCATTTCATTTTATATTTTATTGTTTAAGAGCATGTTTACTGGGGTAGTTTAGGAGAGTTGCTTAGGTAAATTAAGATTAAAAATAAATGAAAAACATGAATTAAGCAAAGGGGCGTTGCCTAATTAACACCGTGAAGCGTCCGTCCCCCGGCGCCACGCGTCGGAGCTTCATTGGAGAGAGGAGAGAGAGAGGACACGGGTTGCATCTCTTTTCTTTCTTTTCCTTCTTCTCCTTTTTTTCCTTCTTTCTTTCTTCCTTCTCTCTTCTCCGACGCGATCAAAAGGCGATTTCACTTCTTCATGGTGGATCTACTCAACGAAACGGTGTCTCTCTCGGTGGATCTTGTCGGCTAATGAAAACGGCGTTCCTCTATCGGTTCCTCTCCTCGACCAAGGAAAACAGCGAGATCTCCCTGGTGGTGGCTCTTGGAGAGGAAGCAAATCGGTGACTGTTGATGCTCAGACAAATCGAAAGGTAAAGATTAGTTTTAATGTTTGAAAATTTCAATTATGCATGTCTTAAATAATTTCAATTAGATTGTTCTCTTTCATAGTGAATCATAACGATTTCAATCCTCTGATTTTTTTTTCTGTCTTTGTGTCTTGAGGTGGGTTGATCAAGAGACATGATCGAGGCTGGACCTTTCTCTTTGTCAGACAAAACACCCATGATAGTTCATGAAGGTAAAACCTCTGTCTTTGATCTTTTGAATTGGATAAATACTTGATCTTTGCTCTGTTGAATTGGTTAAACCGTTGTTTATATTGGTTGGTGTTTTGTGAGTTCAGTTGCGATTGTATTAGAAATTTATTGTTGTCTGAAATGAATTTTATTGCTGTCTTGAATTGGAAAAGCATGTTTGGTTAACTTTCTGTTTGAGTTCTTGTTCTTGAACCGTAATAAATTGCATTATGTTTGAACGATATAGGAGGTGTAGTGTAATGAATGCGTTAGGTTAGGGTTGTATGAAGATAATAAATTAAAAGTACGGTTGTGTTAAGATAATAAATTGACGTTTTGGTTTGATAGATATGGATGGTGTAGTGTGATAATTGTGTTAGATATATGTCCACTCGGGTTTGGTTGTGATCAATGTTTCTCTTCCTTCTATTAAACTGTGTCCTTCTCCTCTTTCTTGAATAACCCGAACCTCACTTCCTCCCCTTTGTTCTTTAATTTATCTCTTCTTTGCCATCCTAGGATATGGATTCCAATCCATATAGACATAATCCAAATTTTGTTGATCTACTAAATAGTCAACAAGATATTGCCTTTGGTTCCTATGAAGATAGTGTCGAGCTATCTTCAAGACAAGTTCCTTTTCTTCCCACTCAAGGTAAAGCTGATTCGGACTTCGTTGGAAACACTCCTCCTGACTGTAAAGAACGAAGGAAGTGGACGCCTTCTGATGATATGTTGCTCATTAGCTCATGGTTAAACATGAGCAAAGATGCAGTGGTTAACAATGAGCAAAAATTAGGCGCTTTCTGGTCAAGAGTAGCAGCGTATTTTTCAGCGAGTCAGGTCTCTGGAGGTGAACATAGAGAGGCAAATAATTGTAAGCATCGATGGCACAAGATAAATGAACAAGTTTGCAAGTTCTGTGGAGCCTATGAAGCTGCAACAAGGGAGAGAAGTAGTGGCCAGAACGAGAATGATGTGGTGAAACGTGCTCATGAAATTTTTTTCAACAACTATAAGAAGAGATTTCTCCTTGAACATGCTTGGAAGGAGCTGAAGAACAACCAGAAGTGGTGTGAGCTTTCATCTTCCAAAAACGCAAGAAGCTCAATAAAAAGAAAGGTTGATGAGGACGGGGCAGATTGTTCAAGCTCTCAACCAACTGAAACAATGCGTCCAGAGGGTGTTAAAGCCGCTAAGGCCCGTGGTAAGAAGACAGTGGTTGAGGAGAATGCGCGGAAGGAGAATGCGGTCAAGGAGTTTCAGTCTATGGTGTCATTAAAACAACAAGACTTGGTCTTGAAAGATCGCTTGTCTAAGAACATGCTTCTAGACAGTTTAATTAGCAAAAAAGAACCTCTAGATGATGAAGAACAAGCCCTCAAGAAGAAGCTCATCAGTGACTTGCTAGAAGCCCAATGGCCAAGACCGTGGCCCATGGAGAGAGAGAGTATCCGCGGCCCAAGAGGAGAGAGAGTCGGCCGCCCCTTTGTCTTTAGAGTTTCCATTTATCTTTCCATGTTTATCTTTAGGAGATTTTCCTTTTTCCTTTAGGATAATGATTTGTATACTTTCCTTTTATCTACCCCTTGTAATCCCTATATAAGGGAACACATTGATTCAGAAATAATACACACATAGAACACGATTTCATCTCTTGTTCACAACACGTTATCAGCACGATAGCCTCTGAACCCTGAGACCAAAACCGAAACCCTAAAAGTCTAATCCGGCGATCCATAACCAAAACCCTAAACACTAACCTGTTCTTAACTCATCAAGAACTCAAGAGATCAATCTCAGCCTCTCAGATCACGTTCCAGACCGAGCAGAATTTCTGTCCAGCTCGCGATCGAACCCGAACCCCGCGACCAGTCCGAGACGATCCGATACCCGTCCAGCTCGCAGCCGAGACACCTCCAGCCGCGATAGACCTCATCCGCGACCCGATAGGAGGCAGCGACCATCCGATCATCTCAGCTCGAAGTCTCTTCCAATCTTTGGTGGTCCGGTTCTAAATCCCCTACGAAACTAAGGTATAAACACAATCTGAGAACTTAGAGAGAAAAGAACCCTAATTCCATCATTATGGAAGCCATGAAACCCTAAAAGAAACATAAGACTAAAATCGACAATCTCTAAGAACTAGAAACATGAATCGATTCCTATTAGAACCTGTCTTGTATGTTGATTGATTGAATCTGAGATTGGCAAACCCTAATAAATAGAATCGAAAACCCTAACCCCTAAAGGAAGCATGTAGCCGATTTAAGACTGATTTGTGATTGATTGATTTCTGATTTGAATTGAGGTTTAGGAATGTTTAGATTGCTTGAATCAATCTGCCTTAACATGAAAACACTTAAGGCCTTGAAACCTTAAACATAAGTTGATAGATTGGAACCCTAGAAATCATAAGAATGTTTTTAAAAACGTTTCTGCATGAATCCGAACTTGGTATTGCATCCGCAACTGATTAGGATAGGATCGGCCAGCATATAGAAACCGATTGATTCTGATTGCATTAGAACTCACATGGCCGTGTGGCATTAACACCTTATTGTACATGTAGAATTGAATTCTAGGATTGATCGCACCATGGTAAATTTAAATTTACACAACCGAACTTGTTGATTGTTCATATAGCCGTGCGTCTTGCTTGATAGCACCATGGTCAATTAGGATTGTTTGATATCATAAATGCATAAGACGTGTTGTGGCCGAGCTTGTATATATCCTGCGGCCACGTGATCCCATTGAGAAACTAATGTCTTATATGATAATGTGGATCAGATGTCGAAAATAGCAAACAGAGACTATGCAGCCCTTAATCTCTCCGGAGACAATTACTTGCAGTGGGCGCTAGACACAAGGATTAGTCTAAAGTCCAAAGGACTTGGTGATACCATCACTGAGGGTAATGATGAGAATGAAAAGAATAGATACAGGGCCATATGTTATATGCGCCATCATCTCATCGAAGGTCTTAAGGATCAGTACATGACAATTGAGAGTCCACTCGATCTTTGGAATGCTTTAAAGCACAGATATGATCACCAAAAGATGGTGTTACTTCCAAAGGCAAGACACGACTGGATGCATCTCAGGTTCATGGACTTCAAGTCCGTGGACGAGTATAACTCAGCCTTGTTCAAAATCGTCTCTATACTAAGGCTGTGTGGTGAAGAAGTGTCCGATGTGATGATGCTTGAAAAGACCTATACGACTTTTAATCTGTCGAATTCTGTGTTGCAGCAGCAGTACAGGACAAAAGGTTTTGCCACATATACTGATCTGATCTCATGTCTTCTCCTGGCCGAGGCAAACAATGAACTCCTTATGAAAAATAGTGGAGCAAGGCCGGTCGGGACAGCACCATTACCCGAAGCCCATGATGTTGAAAAGAAAGATCCCAAAGAGACCTACTACACCCATGACAATAGGAGACCACATGGCAATGGCCGTGGTGGGTACAGGGGTTGTAGGCGTGACAATCATAACGGTAGAGGTAGCTACTCAACCGGCCGAAGTGGAAACCACAATAATCGTGGTCGTGGTTCCAATTACGGTCGGGGTCGAGGGAGTTATGGCCGTGGACGAGGTGGCATATCCAAACCATCTTACACGTCCAAGTCCTTATGTCACAGATGCGGGATGGACAATCATTGGGCCAAGAACTGTAGAACTCCAAAGCACTTGTGCGAACTCTATCAAGAGAGTATCAAGAACAAGAACCCGGAGGCAAATATGATCCAAGAGAACGGTCAAGATGACAAGGGATATGATGCTGACAATGAATCCGACAGGGATAGCAAAGATGACCAGATGGATTTTGAGACGTCCGACTGTCTAAAGGACTAGTTTTCGAATCACATTGTCTTATTGCTTTATGTGTTTGATTTGGTGTTTTTACTTTATGAAATGACATTTACATTAATGAAAGGTTTAAAGATTTTACAAAGTTTCTAAAGTCTAGAAATTTTTATTTATAGAAATGAATGATGAGATGAGTGTACTTGTGGTGGATAGTGGCACAAGTCACACGATCCTAAGAGACAAAAGGTACTTCATGAATCTCACATTACAAAGTGCAAAGGTACAAACCATTGCGGGTGAGGCCAGCCTGATTGAAGGTCACGGCCAGGCCTATGTGATGATGCCAAAGGGCACTCACCTAGAGATCAAAACCGCCTTGTATTCCCCAAGCTCTAGAAGAAGCTTATTGAGTTTCAAGGACATAAGGTTGAACGGTTTCCACCTTGAAACATGGGAAGAAGGAAACAAAGAATTCCTTAACATAACTTTGATCACCAAAGGCAATAAAAAGATCCTAGAGACCATGCCTGCAATGACTACTGGTCTTTACTATGCACGGATCAGTATGGTCGAGGCAAATGCCTCAGAGCTATTCACTTTATGGCATAACCGGCTTGGCCATCCCGGAACAGGAATGATGCGAAAATTGATGATGAATTCTCAAGGGCACATGTTCAAAGGAGTGATCCCACGAAATCTCACATGTGCAGCATGTGCACAAGGGAAACTCATAACCAGGCCATCACCAGCCAAGGTTAATAAAGAAACCTTGAACTTTCTGGAAAGGATCCAAGGGGACATATGCGGACCAATACACCCACCATGTGGGACGTTTAGATATTTCATGGTCCTTATTGATGCATCGACCAAATGGTCGCATGTATGCCTGTTGTCCACTCGGAACCTAGCCTTTGCACGGCTGCTTGCTCAGATGATAAGACTGAGAGCACATTTTCCAGACTTTCCACTTAAGACTATACGTCTAGACAATGCTGGTGAATTCACGTCCCAGGCGTTTAATGAATACTGTATGGCCATGGGGGTAAAAGTAGAATACTCCGTGGCACATGTCCATACACAAAACGGCTTGGCCGAATCATTCATTAAACGTATCCAGCTGATAGCCCGTCCATTACTTATGAAGTCTAAACTTCCGGTATCAGCATGGGGACATGCAGTTTTACATGCAACAGAACTGATTCGCATCAGGCCATCTAGTGAGCATAGATATTCGCCATCCCAATTACTTAAGGGTCATGAGCCAGACGTGTCCCACATCAAAACGTTTGGATGTGCCGTCTACGTTCCAATTGCTCCACCACAGAGAACTAAGATGGGACCGCAGAGGAGGATGGGAATATACGTAGGATATGAATCCCCAAGCATTATAAAGTATCTTGAGCCAACAACCGGTGATTTGTTTAAGGCCAGATACGAAGACTCACAGTTTGATGAGTCCACATATCCGTCCTTAGGGGGAGATAACAGCCGGTTGATAACAAAAGAATTAGAATGGTTTAGACCATCAACATCTTGGCAAGATCCTCGGACTAAAGATTGTGATTTAGAAGTCCAAAAGATAATACATCTACAAGAGCTAGCTAATAGATTGCCAGATACATTTGCTGACCCAAATAGAGTGACAATATCACATATCCCGGCCAGTAATGCACCTGTAAGATTAGACGTCCAAGATGGACAATGTCAAGTAGCTACAGAGTCTAAGCAACGTCTAAAACGTGGCAGACCAATTGGTTCCAAAGATAAACAGCCTCGGAAATCCAAGAAAGGTGCTGGAACCGAGAGCATAAAGGAAACCATCCATGACATAGATGGACCGGTCGAGCCGATAAGAATGATCGAGCCGAGTGTACCGGCCACACCCGATGATCCGGTCGTTCCTGAAAGTGGGGTCCGGGACGCTGGACTTCACGGGACACCAGAGCCGGACAATCAAGAGATCTCTATAAACCATGTAATGTCTGGAAAACAATGGAACAGAAAAGATATCAACGTTGATGATTTATTTGCATACAAAGTAGCACTTGAAATCATGGATAAAGATGAGGATCTAGAACCCACGTCCATACAAGAATTCATGCTAAGATCAGATTGGATCAAATGGAAACAAGCTATAAACGTGGAGTTAGAATCATTGAGAAAGAGAGGCGTTTTTGGCCCTATAATCTTGACACCCAGAGATGTCAAACCAGTGGGATACAAATGGGTCTTTGTAAGGAAAAGAAATGAGAAAGGAGAAGTAGTGAGATACAAAGCACGGCTTGTGGCACAAGGATTCTCACAGAGACCTGGAATAGACTATGAGGAAACTTATTCCCCTGTGGTGGATGCGACTACATTGAGATACTTAATCAGTCTGGCCGTGAAAGAAAACATGGATTTGCGCCTAATGGATGTAGTCACCGCATACCTGTACGGACCACTGGACAATGAGATACATATGAGAGTTCCAGAAGGTATTGAGCTCAAAGATAAGAAAGGTTCTCGAGAACAACATTGCATTAAGCTGAACAAAGCTTTATATGGCTTAAAACAGTCAGGTCGGATGTGGTATAACCGGCTATCCGAGTACCTAACCAAAGAAGGTTATAAGAACGATCCAATAAGTCCATGTATATTCATAAAGAAATTCGACAGCAAGGGCTATGTTATAATGTCTGTCTATGTGGACAACCTGAACATAATTGGAACCTCAGGAGAGATTTCCCAAACCATCGAGTGTCTTAAGAAAGAATTCGAAATGAAAGACTTAGGAAAAACTAAGTTCTGTTTGGGATTACAGTTTGAGTATAAAGCCAATGGCATCCTTGTGCATCAGGAAACTTATACAGAGAAAATACTCAAGCAATTCAGTATGGACCAGGCACACCCCTTACCGTGTCCTATGGTCGTGAGGTCCTTAGATCTTGAAAAGGATCCATTCGGTCCAAAGAAACCCGACGAGGAACCGCTCGGATCGGAAGTGCCTTACTTAAGTGCCATTGGGGCCTTAATGTACTTAGCTAGTCATACTAGACCGGACATAAGCTTTGCCGTGAGTTTACTATCCAGATTTGGGTCATGTCCGACTTTAAGGCATTGGAACAGAGTGAAACATCTGTTCAGATATCTGCAAGGAACAAAAGATCTTGGTTTGTTCTATACCAACTGACCAAAGGAGAACATGGTCGGATATGCAGACACTGGGTACTTATCTGACCCACACCAGGCTAGATCTCAAACAGGATATGTGTTTACACATAGTGGAGCCGCAATATGCTGACGTTCAACAAAGCAATCTCTAGTTGCTACATCATCCAATCACGCCGAGATCATAGCCATGTATGAGGCAAGCCGTGAACTTGTTTGGTTGAGGAACATGACCGGCCATGTCTTGAAAGAGAGTGGTTTGTCCGTGGGACAAGAAAAGGAGGAACCAATGATCATCTATGAGGACAATGCGGCGTGCATTGCTCAGCTCAAGGAAGGATACATCAAAGGAGACAGGACCAAACACATCCTGCCCAAGTTCTTTTTCACCCACGACCTGCAGAAGGCAAAGGAGGTCCAAGTAGTTCAAGTCTGATCCAGCGACAACTCAGCCGACCTTTTCACCAAGTCTCTGCCAACCTCAACGTTCAAGAAACTGGTTCATCAGATAGGGATGCGCCGCCTGAAGGATCTGCAGTGATACCTTCATCAGGGGGAGTGTCATGCGTTGTACTCTTTTTCCTGTCTACGGTTTCCATTTTTTCCCACCTTGGGTTTTTGGTTTTCCTAGAGAGGTTTTAACGAGGCAACATCGTGCATGATACAAGCCCATACGCTTCTAGCATCCAAGGGGGAGTGTTATGAACAATGTGGATTGCTAGAAGCCCAATGGCCAAGACCGTGGCCCATGGAGAGAGAGAGTATCCGCGGCCCAAGAGGAGAGAGAGTCGGCCGACCTTTGTCTTTAGAGTTTCCATTTATCTTTCCATGTTTATCTTTAGGAGATTTTCCTTTGTCCTTTAGGATAATGATTTGTATACTTTCCTTTTATCTACCCCTTGTAATCCCTATATAAGGGAACACATTGATTCAGAAATAATACACACATAGAACACGATTTCATCTCTTGTTCACAACATGAAACTAATATTCGCATGCACTGTTGTTGAGTATTATTTTAAATATTTAAAAACAAAGGAAATTAGGAAACTAATAAAGTTTCTTATAAGTTTTAAGACAATTCTGTTGTAAATAGAGGGTTTAGAGACTGAATATTTCTCTGTATTATTATTAATGATCAAGGGGATTCCTTTATATAAGGATTACAAGATGAAGATAAATGAAAAGTATCCAAAACCTAAACTCATTCGGATTAGGAAAACTACTAATACATAATAATGGAAAGATTACATCTATTAGGAAAAGGAAAGGGTTTTCTTTTCTCCAAGATTTGTGGCCGCTTCTCTCTTTCCTGAAGTCAGCTCTCTCTCTCCTCTCTCTAGGGCTTCGGCCATCTCTCCATCTTCTAGGCATTGGGCTGGTCTTGGGCCGGTCTTGGGCCGGGCCTGGTTAATGGCAATCCACTCCATGATTTATAACACTCCCCCTTGGATGCCATAACCATACAGGATTTGTAGTACACTTCATGTTGCCTCATTAAAACCTTATCAGGAAAACCCAATGGGACAAACCCATGATGAAGGAAAAAGAGTACAACACGCACTACTCCCCCTGATGTGAACCTAAGTGTAGGTTTCTACATTCTACGCATCTGGTACGTGATCTTTCCTGTATATGTAGGAAGAGAGTAATCGATCAAGTTCATTACTAAGCCGTATCTGGACCACTTCGACCTCCTAGGTCGTTTCTCATGTCTCTTGACATCGAGTGTCCCGGTAAAGCATGTGTGCTAAATAATGTGAACCATATTGTTCTCGGGGATCACTATTGGGTCTTTGCAAATCGTGTTTGCATGTGTCCATAGTCTAGACGTGATCGTCTACTATTAACTCTTTACTTTGGTCGGATAAACCAAGTACTCATGGACAATGTACTAAGCATGGTTATCATGAACCTATGTCTCGGTGTATCTTCTATACACAGATGTATTTCAATGGCTTTATAATTTTACCATATTATGGCTTATTGGCCAGAACATATTCATGATCCATACATATGGTCATCGATCTTTCTTGCTTTTGGCAATACCATATGTATTTATCTCGGACATTGCAGTCCTTTATCCATCTCTTGATGGTGTCTCATGACCTCTGTTGTTGTGGATTATATCACACACTGAAATATATATTATTAGGTCATAGATCTTGGCTCTCACAAGCTTATAGACTACAATACATTTGTATCCGGTTGATCTTTTGTCTCTACTAGCCCGTGATCAAGAAGAAGGACCAGACGCCTTTTAGTCTTA
Organism: Brassica napus; assembly: GCF_020379485.1. Classification (NCBI taxonomy): domain Eukaryota; kingdom Viridiplantae; phylum Streptophyta; class Magnoliopsida; order Brassicales; family Brassicaceae; genus Brassica; species Brassica napus. The sequence continues at coordinate 45,579,307 of NC_063452.1, forward strand.
AAAGCCGGACCCGTCTAGCAGAAGAGAGCCAGACGTTCTTTCCTGAAGAGCCGGACACCCTTAGATGGACAGAGTCTGACATCTTTAGCTTGAAGGGTCGGGGCCGGACGCTTTTGGTCGGACACCCACATAGATTTATTCTATGCATACTAACCTCTTTTAGGTTTAGTATAATCACAAGGAATTTCAAATATATGGACTGTATTGGATTGTCTTTTATACAACTCCAAGATCAATGCTCATGCGTGATCAATTTCTTTTACATACTATATGCAGCTGCTTTTGTTTCATTCCATGAATCAGCTTAGGAACGAAGCTGTTTTTTCATCTTATCCAGTGATCCATATGCGGCTTACTACATCATTGGATCTAATTTCTTTCTTATCACCAGACCATTGTCAATTTCGAAAATATGTAGCAGCAACCACCACATAGGAGTTTATCTCCTTATAATCTGTTCCTTTGATCTCTGTGAGTACTTTGTGTAACAAGCTATAATCGAATGCTGTTAGTTAGGAAAACATGAATACTCTTACATCATGTACATCTCTCACGGTTTCTTTACTTCTCACAAAATCCATCTATTTCACTGGTTTTATCAGATGGCGTTTCTGTATATGTATATGGCCAATACGCCCATCTCTCTTTTAGATACTTTGAACCTCCACGTTTTATCTTTTCTAATCTTTATTCTTTATGATTGTATGAATACTCATTCGTGGGTTCATGATCCTCGCTTATTCTTTATGTTCAAGTGCTATAACTTTATGTATCTTTATACAAATGTGTGTGTGTGTGTCGACACTTTCATGTGGTTCCATTATGTTCCAGACATGATCTATAAATTTGAGATCTTATTATCCAAGACTATATGGTTTGGTACCTTAGATGTGTAGCTGCGCAACCTTTTCTCAATGTTTGGTATGGTTTCTCTTATAATCTCGGATCTGTATTCTATGCACCATTCTTTTCTATCCGAGATTCCTTTATCTTATGGAACACTTGGTCTATCTTGTATAGACTCTATAGCAACTTGATTATGTCTCTTCTAGGACATTCATTTGGTGCTAAGCTGGTTAGTCATTTCTCGGATCAGTGTCTGGCATTTCGATTAGCTTCTCAATTAGCTAGCTTTATATAATCTTTCTTTGGACGTCTTAAATTATAATCTCTAGTCCGAGTATCTTTTGTCAAGACAATGATGGTTAAAACCATTCTTATTATTCGTTTACTCTTTAATCTTTCTTTGTCCAACTTATAATCTTTCTCCTTTAATATTGAATATCCAGATTCATTTGTTTCATGCAATCCGTACCTGGCCACTATTTTAATCACCCATGTTTTGGCTCACAGTCCTTTGAATTCGTGGAGAAGATCTTATTCTTATATATTCCCAATCCTCTTCTGAGGTTCCATCTTAGACGGCACATATATGTTTGTGGTGGTTTATTCAAAATCTCTTAAGATGGTGTATGTCTGGTTTTATGACCCATATATAATCTGAGATGGGAATATCTATGCTCACTTATATGGCCTGATGCATATTATCATTCTATACATGTAAAACATAATGTCTCCAAGCTTATAGACTTTAGAATCTTAGTCTTACAGATAATGGCTTATATGGCCGAATCTTTATAGGTAATGGCCCCTCTGGCCGGTTATGGCCCTTGCGGCCGACCTGTTCATAACATGGTCTCTTTGGCCGAGTAATGGCCTTATGGTTTGGCCGTTTTAAAACATGGCCTCTACGGCCGAGGAATGGCCTTTTATGGCTGAGCCATTTATAACATGGTCTTTAGACCATAGTGGTACACGAACTTGTAGTATTGATCATGGGCTTATCCTCTCTCCCCCTCATGACCATACTATAAGGTCGTGGTGCTCGGGAAAATTAAGCCTAATGAGTTTCCCTTTGTGTACATGTTTCACAACGTGAGATCTTTTACGGGATAACTCTGTGCCTTTCCAATCTTTGCATCAAGTTTAAACTTTAGGATGGCTAATCCTATCATGCCATATAGTGTAAAATTTCGTGGTGTTATTTCAATATGGTTACCACATCTCTTGCCTCTTTATCATACTGATCTGTAGCATAGTTTTGATCAGTAGAGATCATAGGTATAGTCTCGACCACTTTCTTTCAAGGTCTTAGGCGTTTTTCTTATTAAAATCTAAAGGAACTTGTTTCCTTCCTTACCCATTGTTTCTACTTGGAAACCATACATTATAACTTCAATGGATCACATGTTCTTTTTGGTGTGTATAATGCCTTTTAAGGCAATGCCTTAGCCATAGTTTCTTTACTATGCTTACTATACCCATTCATGATTTCTTACTTGGCTTTATGCCCTTTAGGCAACTCTTTATCAAATAAAACATTCATATGTTCAAGTAAGATCAGGCAAGATAATGAAATCAAAACCAATTCCATTGTATATATAAAATCGTGAATGACAATTAGGTTAAAGCAAATCACAAATCAAGTACTTTAAAATAAAATGTCGAGATCCCTCTTAGTCAATAGACATGCCGGCCACTCCTTGAGTTATATTGGACACGGCTCCCTTGGATTCATCCTGATCTATATTAGTTTTATTTGTATCAGGATATCTCATCTTACTGCTCCTCTTTAGTACCTTGTCATTCTCAATCACCGTTAGGCAAGAGATTAGGTCATTGTAAGTGGTAGAACCTCTTTCTAGGTAGATATGTTTTAATAACAAATCTTCTGGATGGAATGTGGAGTATGTCTTGAATAGACAATCATTATCTGTTACCTCTTCTCCACATAATCTCAGTTGGTACACGACCCTGGACAAGGCAAAGTGAAACTCGACCACTGTCTCAAAGTCTTGGAATCTGAGACTCATCCATTCATGTTTGACCTTTGGTAATAATACCATAGTGTATCTGGACTTTAATTATGTCCAAAGGTCACGAGGATTCTCAATATGTAGATACTGATTTCTCAGTTCCTTAGTGAGATGATGGCACATTATTGTAATGGCTCTTAACTTTTCACTTTCAATTTCATCATTTCTTTCAATGATACATTTCCCGAGTCCTCTAGACTTCAGGGCAATTGAAGTGTTCATTTCCATTCTGGATAATATCTTCCAGAGAGATTTAGAATGGTATAATCCATGGGTTCAAATCTCGGCATCTATTATCATATTATAAATTTATGATTTAGAATTCTTGCAACCAATTAAATAATCAGTGCATATGATTTCATAAGTCTCTCTATGATACTTGGACCACACGGTCATGTTTTGTGATGCTTAGACTTCACGGCCATTATTTGATACAACGATCTTAAGGATCGGATCATGATGCAATCCGGTTTATAACCATCCGGATACTAGGCCACACGGCCATATGGATATGCATTTAGCCAAACGGCTTTTAATCAATCAAGGGCACAAGGCCGCAAGTGTGTACAATGTATTTTGGCCTCACGGCCATATACAAAACGGGATCTAGATGCATTCGATCCTATTTCTTAGTTGCATATCTATTAGGTTTTAGAATTAAATAATCTAGCAACTTAACTCTCATTCAATATGTAAATTCTTTAAATCAATCTTTCAAGCTTTAAGTAATGAGAGATTTAAGGTTTCAAGACCTTTAGGAATTTTAAAATTCAAGATTAGGGTTTTAGTTTAAACAAGATTCATATTCAAGTTTTAAAACAATCCTAATCATAGCTCTAGGCGATCAATCAAACACTCAAGTTTCAAATCAAAATTAAAACCGATTTTCCAAAATTAGGGTTTTAGGGGATTTCGAAAACTTTGATCTTTGATCAAGGGGATTTGATTTGAGATTCAAAAACCTTTAATGTTCTGATTTTAATTGATCAATGGATCAATCTCGTTTTTAGGTTTTAGATCGAACTTATAGAGCTTCGATTTACTCATAGGGGATTGATCTATTTAACCTATGACCTTTAGTTTTAGAGATTATATTTTATGGTTTCAATCTTTACAAAACAACCAGATTCGATTCTTGTTTTCAGATTTCAAATTACCTTTATTTTGTAGGGTTGAACCGGACCACCAAAGTCAGATGAACCTCTAGTTGCACACGGACGCGAGCTGGCTCCTTATCGGGTCGCAAGCTGCTGCCTTTGCGGCTGACCTGAATTGCGAGCTGGCTGTGACGCGAACGTGAGCTGGCTCTGTTGTGTACACCAAGCTGCGAATGTCTAGGATCAGGAACGCTTAAGAGCTTTAGCTGATCAGGTGTTTGCAAGCCGGAATGGAAGCAAGAACAAGTTAGGGTTCTTCGGGATTAGATCTTTGTACCAACTCCTCTTAGCTCATGAAATAAAAACAGGGAGTATTAGATTACATGAACACCATAATCTGATCAAGGTATCATCAAACAACTAAGGTATGATAAACTTATCTTTCACAGGTTGAATTTGGCTAGAAAATCTTGTTGGTTCGGATTAGGGTTCCAAAAGATCAAGACGGCGCCGCGTATTGTTTCTGCGAGTGTGGGCGCGTCTGAGATCGGATTGACGAACGATTTGCACTGATGGATTTGTCTCGTCAAGGGCTTCAATTTGATATGTGGCTCGTCGTCTGGTTCTTCAGAGTTTGATAGATAGATCGATTTTAAGTTGCGCCTGATTTAGGGTTTATGTGTGACGGATTTTAGGTTAGGTTTTGTCTCAGGGTTTTGAAGTCTATCGTGCTGATAACGTGTTGTAAATAGAGGGTTGAGAGACTGAATATTTCTCTGTATTATTATTAATGATCAAGGGGGTTCCTTTATATAAGGATTACAAGATGAAGATAAATGGAAAGTAGCCAAAACCTAAACTCACTAGGATTAGGAAAACTACTAGTACATAATAATGGAAAAATTACATCTACTAGGAAAAGGAAAGAGTTTCCTTTTCTCCAAGCTTTGTGGCCGCTTCTCTCTCTCCTGAAGTCAGCTCTCTCTCTCCTCTCTCTAAGGCTTCGGCCATCTCTCCATCTTCTAGGTATTGGGCCGGTCTTGGGCCGGACCTGGTTAATGGCAATCCACTCCATGATTTATAACAAATCCCCTATATATTAAAGGAGAAGCATTAAATCCTTAATTCTCTATTGGTTATTTTGACATGGATGCATAAGAAAGCTTTATTCTCAATTTTGCATACGTGTCGCGCTGTGAGGGCTTCTCACAAAAGCGTTGACTTTAATGAAATAATTTATTTCCTTTTTTGATTCTTTTTCAGTTTATATTAAATGGCTTTTTCATATCTATAGACTCATGGCTTTTTCATGTCTACGGACTCATGGCTTTTTCACCTTCACCATGCTAAATATAATATAGAGACGAGAAATGTTGCTGCTCGAAGAGTACTTGAGCTTCCATCTTCCTCGATCAGTTTCGTGTCGAGACACAACTCAGTTCTGTTGCGAGTTATCACCTTCACCTTCATCTTATAGTACTGTTGCGAGTCATCACAACTCGGTTCTGTTGTGAGTTATCACAATTCGGTTCTCTTGCGAGTTATTACAACTCAGTTCTGTTGTGAGTTATCACGTTTTGAAGTTGGTTAACAGAACGAGTTTTGCGTAATGAACATTATCCTTGGATGATTCATCTATTGTGTTAGCTTCTTAGATCTATTGATTTGTTTTCTCTTTAACAGGTTCTCTTTAACATGGAGACTAGCTACTCATGCGATGCTCGAGAAGATCTAGATGAGTCAATAGAATCAATAGAAGACATTATCCCTCATAGAGAAAATAGTTGTTCAGAAACTCCCTGAGAAAGACGAGGAACTCGAGATGATATAAAAAAAAGAGAAGCTTTACTTGAGGTGCGTATCGAACAAATAGCAATGGAAGCTGAGCTAGGGCAACAACGTGCAAAGTGCAGCGAGTACATGATCGCTGCTCTCAACTAAAATCCGGAGGGAACTCACGCTCGACTAAGAGATAGCATCGAACGAAGTGGAGCCAGGAAAGTGGATGACACGCTTGGTTCAATGGGGGAAACAGTACAACGACGACGATGATGTGCAGTTTTATGGAGTGAGAGAGGAATGTATTTTGTTGTTGTCATGTAAGCATATGTGTTTGTGTAAGGAGTGTGAGAGGAAGCTTAGCTATTGTCTTTTGTGTCAATCTTCAAAGTTTCTAGGGATGGATCGTGATTTATACACGACGTGTGCATGCATTGGCAGGGACAGTGGAGACAGGGAAGTGGATGACACGGCTTCTTGGATATCTTAATAATCAACTCTATATAGTATAAGTTAGTTATAAGATTGTGCTAAAATTAGTTATATCATATAATTTTAGGCCGTTACGTTATTTTATATTGTATATGTTTTATATGTTACGTTTTACTTTTTTCAATGCATATAACAGGAACATAATTCTAACTATTATATATAATAATGTACGTATAATAAAGATAAGACTAGACCCTGAGCCGCGCGCGAAGATGAATTTTTGGTTTTTGATTATTTATTTGATTAAATGATATATTTTTAATATTTGATCATATTATATTCATTAAGTAAATATTTTTTTTGCATCTTAAACTATCTATTTTTTGACGAGTGTGAGGTATCATATAAGCAAATTGAGTATATAGAGTTAATTAGAAAATTGTAAGAACATAATTTTTCTTACGTGTGCGATATCATATAAACAATGACCCGTCCAGTTAACAGAAGTCATGATTTTTTTATGTGTGATTTTTTAATCTGAATCATTTCGTAAAAAACTATATTAAATTTAACATATTTTAATTAAAATATCTTTAAATATATTTACCTTTTTATTTGAAATGCAACTCAATATTTTTTTAAAAGCAATTATAACAAAACCTTTGAAAAATCTCTTTAGAAGTTTTTTTGAAAAATCTGAAAATTAAAATTTTAAATTATATTTATCCTAAAATATGATTAGTTTTGATGTAAACGAAAACTAAAATGATGTAAAAAATAATAATATTCAATGATAATAACAATTTAAATTGATTATTTAAAAAACCAAAATATTTACAAAAAATATTGTTAGAAAAAATATTTATTTACCTTTCAAATATAAAATGAAAATATTATAATTATAAATAATAAAAATTATAAATAATAAAAATTATAAATAAAAACCATAAATTTAACAAATGACAAATAAGTTATATTATGCTAATTTTTTTCTTAATGTTATATTATCGATAGGAGCAATAATACCATATAAATTGTTTTACAAACATAGCCATTCTTAAATATTTTTTGAATAAATAATTATTTTTAAATTTAATCAACTCAAAAATAATGCCCGTACGATTATGTGGGTCGAAATTTAGTTTTATTGATGCATGCTATATATTAGTGGTGCATGTTTTAGATAACATTTTAATGATGCACGTTTTGAAAAATCTCCATTATGAAAATTATGCACGTAAGAATAACTTATGAGTTTTATTATTAAAACTCATAAGTTATTTAATAATATTTCATTAATGTGACTAAAAAGGACAAGCAATAAAAATAGGTAGTTTAAATTCATTTAAGGATATTTCATTAATGTAACTAAAAAGACAAGAAATAAAATATATATTTTAAATTTATTTAAGGATATTTCCTTAATGGAACTGAAAAAGACAAGCAAAAAATAGGAAGTATAATTAATGAAGTAGGAAATTTTTTTAAAAAAATATGAAGTTTATATTCATTTAAGGATATTTCATGAATGGAATTGAAAAATGACAAGCAAACAAATAGGAAATTTAATTAATGAAGTATGAGCATTTTCAAATAGGTACTTCTCTTTTAATAATAAAGATGAGTTTTACATTTATTAACAAGAAATCTTTCAAAAATTTTACCTTAGGCAAATTGGTGTATATGAACGTTATAATATTGTTTTATATCGTATGTGTTAAAGATGATCTACGAGCAATAAATATTAGAGTAGTTACCAAGCAATTTTTTACATATAAAGAAATATCGTCGATCATTATTGATCCTCTTTGCTTAAATCAAATAAAAATGATCACGATTTTATAAATTTACCTTAAAATATGTAAAATACTATTATAAACATATAATAAGGAAAAGTTAATATTACCTTGACCTACAATTCGAGAATAAGAATTAACGCATATATCACAGTACATCTTTTTAATAAATATCGTATATTATCAAGTTTATGTATATAAGAATCACTTGAGTAAACTTTTATTCACAGCTCTAAAACATCAGAACCCCGAACTTTTATTCCATAAGTCATGTGTCAAATTTGAAACCATTCAAGCCAATGTGAAAGATTCGGGTGAGGATCATTAGTTTGTAGAAGCATTATTCTGCTGCTGGTGGCATAATGATTGAGATGGTTCTAATTGACTCCAACGTGAGTGTTCCATAACCTTCATCTTACTAAAATTGAAATTACTTTTGTTTCATCATTTAGTTTTGACTATCTTTTTATTTATGTGTAGGATGTTAAGATTAACGCATCTGTCAGAAAAGATCTGGTGAATCAGTTTGATTCATTCTTTTCACAAGGAAGTTAGAAGATTCTTATCATTTTCTCACTCAACCACTCATGCGATTCATACCGAATAATCATACATCCATACAAAACCAACTGATGTTATGTATTCAAAAACTATATTTTTGGTATGAATGAATAGTAAAACAAAGCAATATGAAGAAATTTTAATTCTTTTACTCCACACTTAAGAGAATAAACTGAAACCAGACCGGATTACAAATTCAACATTCCTACACTAATCCCTTAGTATAATATAAAACATTAAATTTAACCATCTATCTCACTCCGCGCAAAGCGCGGGTTACTACCTAGTTCATTACATATTCTCCGATTCATAATGACATGATTGACAATCACAATGTGTTTTAGGAAACAATAACATTCTTTAAGTGTGATATTAAAACATAATCGACATGTATTTGTTTTATATCTAAAAAAAATATTTGTGTTTAGATGTTGATTCACCGTCTTTACTTCTGTCAGTCTCTTTGAATTTCATAACAACGTTTAGTCATATAGACGATGAGATGGAGTGGAAAAATGTAATATGAAATTTTTCGGTACTCTTCTTTTATTAACTATAGACTGATATACACATTTTTATATCTAAAAATATATTCCAAAAACAGTTTCCTTTCATAATTATAAAAAAAAAGCATAATCAAACAAATTAGTCACAGTGCTGCATGAATATATCTTCCTCGGCCAAAAGAACATCCCTGGTTTTATTAAACTATGTTTTCTCGGTTGAAATTCATTAGTTTAGCTACAGTTCTCATGTTCAAACTTTTATTTTTGCACGTACTTCAATCAAGTATCCCGAACGTGGGTGATATAACTATCATATAAATATCACGTGAACAAAACATTATGTTAAGCTACAATTAATGAATAATGGTAAAGAATGTAATAAGTCTGGTAAAGAGAGGGAAATTAATTAGAGAAAGTGAGAATGAATATGGTGTTGTCACCTAAGAAATGACATTCTTGTTAATAATACATGAGCATAAGGTTAGTCTCCAATAATGCTCCTATTTTAATACTAAAGGGGATATGTTTTCTCAGTTGAAATTCATTAGTTTAGCTACAGTTCTCGTGTTCCAACTTTTATTTGTGCATGTACTTCAATCAAGTATCACGAACGTGGGTGATATAACTATCATATAACTTTTGCCAACTATACTTAGTTTGAAAAGAGTCATCAAAATACAAACCGGTAATAACTCAGAGTAAAACACGTTATATATTCAAGTAAACAAAACATTATGTTAAGCTACAATTAATGAAACATGGTAAAGAATGTAATAAGTCTAGTAAAGAGAGGGCAATTAATTAGAGAAGGTGAGAATGAATATGGTGTTGCCACTTAGAAAACAGCATTCTTGTTAATAATACATGAACATAAGGTTAGTCTCCAATAATGTTCCTATTTTAATACTAAAGGGGATATGTTTTGTCGGTTGAAAATCATTAGTTTTAGCTACAGTTCTCATGTGCACGTACTTCAATCAAGTATCATGAAAGTGGGTGATATAACTATCATATAGCTTTCGCCAGCAACACTTAGTTTGAAAAGAGTACAAAGCAAAATACAAACCGGTAATAACTCTGAGTAAAACACGTTAACAAACACGTTATATATTCATGTGAACAAAACATTATGTTAAGCTACAATTAATGAATAATGGTAAAAAATGTAATAAGTCTAGTAAAGAAAAGACAATTAATTAGAGAAGATGAGAATAAATATGGTGTTGCCACCTAGGAAACGACATTCTTGTTAATAATACATGAACATAAGGTTATAAGGTTATTCTTCAATAAGACCATCTTTATCCCACAAACCCACTAAAGGGTTTCTTAAAAAAAAAAAAAAATTCTACATTTTGTCTCAAGAAAAAAAAATTAATTAAAAAACGCACCAATCGCGGATCGCCACGTGTCGGTAGGGCCCGTAAACAGTGCAAAAACTCATAACAAACGTCTCTTATTTTGCACACATAAGACACGGTTTTTATGTAAACCGTGGACCCCCCCTAAGATACGCTCTACACACGAGCGATAATGATGCTCTAATGCTCCTATTTTAATACTAAAGGGAATAGGCATTTTATACGGACTCACTTTTTCTATCTTTAGAAACAAAATTTAGTTATATACAATAATCTGATTAGAGGTACATACAACATTTAAGCAATAAAGAATCAGTCATAAATAAAAGATTAACATGTCTAAGGGTGAAAGTGTTGTTTGTTTCAGCATCCTTTTAGCGATATATTTGGTAATTTCAACAGGTAACTTTAACATAGTTTTTAAATTTCCAAAAAGCATGTGTTTGATTTTAAGCATGATGTGTATTACATCTGGACATTCAGATTTCTTATCGAAATTAAGTCGATTTCTATCGGATCTGAATCTTTTAGGTTTATAAATATTTGGAACTAAATTGGAATTTATAATTTTCGGTTTGGGTTCAGTTTCTACATTGATAAAAAAAAAGATTTTGATATTTACAAAATTAATGTCTTCATATACAACTCATGTATGTATTGTATTATGTATAGAATCTTACTCACTCGACTCGCACGAGGCCCAAAAAGAGGCCGACACAAGACGTCGGGATTTCCATCCCAAAACGAGCCCGTTTTGGCCTAATTCTTCCACTCCATAGCCATCGTTAAACAAGCTTAAAAGGAGCTTCGCTTGACAACGGTTGGCAAAGCTGACTTCCACAGGTTTAAACCCATTAGTAGCTAACCACAGCGGCCATGAAGCAAAACTCTCCACCTCAGCAGTAATAGCTATACGTGTCAACCAACCCGAAACCCAAGGTCCAAAAATAACACGCTCAACAAATCCACGAGCTGGGCCTGCCTCTAGGGAGTCGAATATGGCTGAAAACTGATGTAGCAAGTCCATAAACCGATAAAGGAAGCCTTGGTTTCCCACTAGACCAACTTCTTCGTGAACAAGCGTTACAAGTTTCGGATTTAGTGTTTTAGCTTCCGATAAAAAGGAAATAATGGAATTGGGTGGTTGGTGACTAAACCGAGGGAGATGCAACACACAATTGATCACCACTGCTTCTCCTCTAACAAGCTTTAAGGACGATGGGTTGAATGTGTCGCTTTCCATTCTACAATGGTGGTAAGAGAAAGGCTGCCCTATGGATTCCGCGAACGCGGTTAGACGACGCCCAGCCTCTTGGACGGCAGCAACTGATTTTTTACCGTTTGTGGCGCGTGACAAAGCCGTGATCCTAAGATGTTGGGCCGAAGGACCTGTATTTCTAGACACCAAGGCCTGCATCAAGGAGGGCCATTGAACACCATCTGTGATATCGTAGTCCACAATATGGATTCGCCGCTCATACTGTACAGCTTCAAGAATAGCCTGTGTGGCGGTTAGGTAACCAAAGTTGATGTAAGGAGACATATTCTGCAGCATTTGGAACGCCAACATCACGTCCACCCGGTCATGAACATCAGGGTGTTGGTGGGGACCATACTGCCGTTGAACATTGGCTTCTTTGTGCAACTTTGAGAGGCCATTGGTGAAGTGAGCAGCTAATCTCTCCATGTTGGTTCGGTCATTGGTTGAAGTCATATCCTTTAGCTTTGCAAGTAAGACCCGAGTTAGCTCTCGGGTTTTGTCGGCGCCAATTGATGCATCTGCAGCAGCCACCAGTAAGTGAACCAACCTCAATCCCTTTGATTCATCTGCCTCTACATCATGATCAAGCTCATCAGCCATGGACAAACCTGTGGATGAAGAGTTTGAAATTCCCTCTTGGCCATGGTAACAAGGCAGCACTGGAGAAGATTCTGTTGTGGCTCCTTTATCACTCATCATAGATTCAATGAGATCGTGGAAGTCACAGTCCCAATCCATATCAAGAGAGATGATGCCATCATGTTGCTCCACACAGGAGGAGGTGCTTGTGGCTGTGGCTGTGTTGTTAGAGAATAAGAGATTAGGGAAATCATCGTAGGGATGATTCATGGTCATGGAGATAATAAAGTAAAATGGGCAGTGCATAATTATATAGGGAGTGTACGGACATATAGTGAAAACCCATAGAACATATGTTATATATTTTGAGGAAAATCTTTAAAGTCAAATCTAAATAGATGGTCCCCTTTCGGTGAACAACTTGTGGTCCATCGAAAATGCAGCAGGACCACAATGATCAAATGGCTAACAAATAAAATAAGTGAGAATTGTTAGCCTAATAACACTAAATAGGATCTGTGCAGTTTTTCTTTTTACAAGTTTTTTTTTAATTTTCTTTTGCTTTCAAACTCTTTTCAGTTTTAGTTATAAACATTTAATTATATATGGATGATTGTGTTATTGCCGACATAGATATATTCCTAAGCGTAAAATTAATTTACGGTATACAAAAATCCGATAATTATGTCAAAGATTGTACTTTTGTAGCTAGTTTGTGTTCGTCTTTTTTGTCAACACTAGTCTGTGTTCGTATACAAATCACAAATGTTAATTTGTCTTAGTTTACAAATTATAAGTCCTTAGGAAGTCATATAGTTGTCAAACTTCAATACTAATCAATGTTTATATATACTTTAAACAAAATCATCAACCTCCAATGAAACCTAATTGGTGACTAATTAAAATATTATGAAAATACATATCGCCACAATTGCTGAGAAGAGAACTTGGTGAACCAAACAGAACAAAACAAAAAATTGTTGAGACTTGGTTTAGCTTCAATAATTTTAAATTAACTACTCAAATAATTCAAGAGACATCAACATCATTAAAATAATTAATATTTCTTCTGTTTCAATATTACGCATATTTTAAATTTTTCACACATATTAATAAAACATCTAATAATACATAATTTTTATACGATTATTTTTTTCCCATAATTATAAACCAGTAGGAATCAAAAACTGAAAGTTTTATGAAATTTTTAATTAATTATTGATATTTAATAGAACATGCGTTGAAAATACAAAAAAATGTATTTTTTAAACAAATATATTTTTTAAAAAATATGTAATTTTATGAAATGGATGGAGTAATTTTTAGGAACTTCTTTCACAATTTCAAAAACACTTTGACTAATCTTATTGTACACTAAAACACGCAACATAATTTACCTCGCAAGACAAGTTTTTTTTTTTTTCCCAACAAGTGACAGAAGCAGTGATGCAATCCAATCAGGTGGTCACACTCAAACTTTCTCCCTTAATCAAACTTATATAATATATAACAGTACTTATTATATTGTTATAACCAAATCCTACAATTATAACCAGATCCTACAATAATCCAATTGAAAATATCTTTGCAGCTTTTCTATATAATGTAAAAAAAGATTTTTCTATTCATATCCATAATCATTCAGGATACATCTAGACACATATATTAAAAAAGTAAAAGATCATTTTCTCAAAATATTTAATAAAACCAAAATGGTTGGTTTCAACCAGATTGCCAACATGAACAAGCCGATTTAGCTCTTTCAAAATCGGTAAAGCTACGGCGTTCAAAGATCAGTTGCATGAGATATATAGGAATCTTAGACCAGCAACGAGGGTTTCTTCGGGTCACTAAGACGGCCGGAGATTTCGGAGAAGTAGGAGGAGATCGGGCTAAGGCTAACGGTGGTGAAGCCGTCAGACAAAATCTTAACGGCTAGGCCTTCGGCTCTGGGAGATGATCAAATATTCATTCATTTTTAACGAAACAAAAAATGTGTTATTTGGCAATAATCATTAGAATTTTTGCAAAAATAACTCAAAACTTAAAGTTAAACACAAAATTATTCCATGATTTTTTTTTTGGATTTTTCATTTTTGTCACAAAATTATTCACCAGAAAAGTTCTGATTATTCACGAAAATGTCATTACATTTTTTATTTTTTTCGAAAATAGTTGTTTCACTCAATCATCCTCATCTTCCTCTTCCTCTTTTATTTACAAAGTTGTCATTATCATCAATACATGAACCATAAACAAACAATTTGAAGCTCTAAATGCATCTAAACAAAATCTAGATCTTAATATTCGTATTTCTTACACACACAAACCATTTTCCTTTCACTTCCTCTTTTACTTCATCCCAAAATCCCAAATTTTTATTTCAAAATTTATATGCTTACTAGAGTTACTCAAGTTCCTGACTCTTGGTCAAGAACGAGTGAGTAACTTTTATTAAAAAATGATGTCTGCTTGGAGAAGCTAAACATGAACTTCATTGGATATAAAAATGATTTTGAATATTTTTCTATATCTGTTCGATAGAAGACTTTCGTGTAAGTCTTCTACAACGAGAAGACTTATATGGAAGTCTTCTGGTCAATGCAGATGTTAGTTTTGCAATTGACTAAATTTCTGTTTTTTAGAGACGACTTCTCTGGAAGTCTTCCAACTTTTTTTTGTTAACAAAAAAATATCGAAAATCCCAAAAAGACTTATCAGTAAGTCTTCTAAGATAAACTAGTTAGTTTTGCAATTGACTGAATTGTATAAAAAATTTGACTTTTCTAGAAGACTTACATAGAAGACTTCCAATAACATAAGACTTACATGGCAATTGGCGGTGGAAATCTTCTCACTGTCGGTGAAAGTCGCCTCAGATTACTTTTACAATTGAAAAATAAAACTTAAATATTTAACTTTATTTAGACGAGTTCCATGTAAGTCTTTCGAGAGAGGACTTACACGGAAGTTTTCCAGAGTTTTATTCTGAGATTACGGTCAAACCTTTGATTATCACAGAAGAGTTCCATGTACATGGAAGTCGTCTAGTTAAAATTAAATATTTAAATTTTATTTTTCAATTGCGAAAGTAACCTCAGACGACTTACATGGAAGTAGTGTAGTTAAGATTAAATATTTAAGTTTTATTTTTTCTGGTAGAAGGCTTCCATGTAAGTCTTCTAAAAAGTTAAAATTTTGACACAATTCGGTCAATTGAAAACCTAACACGTTTATCCTAGAAAACTTACCGGGAAATCTTCTCTGATATTTTTGATATTTTTAGAGATTTTTTTCAAAAACAAAAGTAAGTCAATATTTACAAATGAAGACTTCCAAAGAAGTTTGTTCTAGAGTAGACTTCTATAGAAGTCTTCTTTTGTAAATTTTCAATTGAAAAAACGACCTAAATGAAAGATTTCTTAAAATCCGTGGAAATCTTCGACGTCAATGTTTAATAAACTTTCATTCTCTATAAGAATATAATTTTTTTTTGCATTTTTTTTGCTAATTCATGTATATTAGTCGAAATTGAGGCTACTGAATGAAATTGATAATTTAGTTGGTGATAATTATGAGGTTACCAACATTCATGTTTATTAAAGTTTTTAGCTAATTCGAGAAAATCTTCTACGTTTGTTTTTGTAAATTTGTTAAGTAATTTTAAAATATGTTTTTTTACTTTCAAAAGTGTTAAGTAACTTCAAGAATATCAAGTTATATGGTTTAGCGTGTCTTAAGTTTTTTTTTTATGTTTTATGAATTTGACTAAGTTTTCTTGAGAAATTATTTTCTCTTAATTTTAGTAAAATTGTATAGATTCTTGATCAGAAAGCATTGTTTTGGTATGAGTGGGTATGAGTATATATTCTTGGTGTGTTGTATCAAAACAAATAATACTTTCTGATCAGTTAACTAACGTTATCAAACACATTAAGAAATAGAAACGAAAACACTTCAGCCATCGATTTATTTTTTTAATCAGACCACAATTTTATAGAAAGACTAACTTCAAACTCCAACCAGGGACGAAGCATTATACATGGATAGGCTGGACTTAGCCAGAAAGTCTGCCACATAAATGGCTAAAAAAAGTATGAAATGAAATTATAATATAGAAAGACATGAAAGATCTAATGTCTGATAACAGACTTTGAACTTCATTTTTCAGTTACGGGTCTAGAAATTATTTTGAGTGGGAACACAAAAATAAATAATTAATTAAAATATATTTTTATTTATTAATATTACATAATTATGTTTTATTTTTTAATAAAGATAAAAGTTAGAAGAAAACATAGAGAGATAATATACTAATACAACTAAAATATTTTTATAACTAAATGAAGAAAACAAAATGAACCCATTACCCAAATGAAATGAAAAAGTATTAGAACAATTTGTTTAAAACAAAATAGTAGTAACTATGAAAAGAACGGGGAACAAAGAAAATTAATGGTACAAAGAAAAATAACAAGAAAGTAAATGAACATAGCCCCTGTTCAAAACTACGCTGGCGTAACGCGTGCGGTCGGGTAGGGCCCATCGCTGAATCAATTAATCGGAGATTAAACGTGGATTAATCGGCGATTTGTTTTTGTTATATATGACATATTCTATTACATACCGTAAAAACAGCGTGGTGTAGTGGTCACTTTTGTTCTTAAATAATCTCCCAACCCGGCTTCTAAGGTCGCACATTACGCGTTTTAGCAGCAAGTTTATTACGCGACGGCTGTCTGATTTTCATGACTTCTAAAGCATTTTTCTTCGTTTTTCTTGTTGTTTTTGCTTAAACTTCATAGATCTTTGGTAGATGATTCGATTTACAAGTCCAAATGAGTGAGATTTTTAGTTTTTTTTCTAAATCCGATTTTTTGAACGCATAACTTCAGTTTGCCACGGTTACTCACCGTTGAACGATTTCTCGGCCGCTAAATCGACTACGCGGCCGAGTTTTAGAACAGGAAATATAACACGTGGACAAAATATCAGAAAAGTAAAAAAAAAGAAGGAAAATTGGCAATATAGAACAAAACAACTATAGATTTGTCCCCTTAGTATTAAATCATAAATCTTTGTCCCTATAGAATAAACAATAGTGAATACTCTATTTTGTCATTTTCTTTAACATGTAGTTACCATAAAAAAAATTAATTTTACTTTAGTGAAATAGAAAGTAGAAGGAGTAAAAGTTTTATAAAAAAACACAATTGTATCGTCCTTCCTTCCTCGTCTCTGACTCCTTCTCAATTGAAGAAGATGCGATTTCGTTCGCCGTCGCCACCGTCTTGAGCTGGCCGTCTAAGTCTGTCGGAGAGGTTGAAATCGTCGTCCTCCTTCTTTCATCGTCACATCTCTCCGTCTAAGCTCTGTTATCTCCGCCGTCGTCACATCTCTTCGTCTTTCCTTTGAAATCGTCGTCACGATTAGATTCACATTGTTCTTCTTTTGCTCTTGCTTCATCTCGGTTCCCAAAAATTGAAGGTTAGGGTTTGGAAATCCCCTTTATTATTTTTCTTTATTTTGTTCGTTTTATGGTTTTGCATATAGTAGATAGAGATTGCTTTGATTGAAAACACAATTCGATTCACATTTACGGTTTTGATTTTTAGTTTGTGTTTGAGTTGATTGTAGTTTGTTGTTGAGTTCGATTCATGTTTTAAAACACAATTCGATTCGATTCACGTTTATAGTTCTCAATTCCTAATAGACTTGAAAAGGCTAATTAGTTTGACATGTAAATAGATCGATTTTACATGTTGTTAATGTGATCAGTTGATTTGGCTCTGTTTCTTTGCCGTGTTTGGACCATGCGTGTAGAGAAAAACACATATGCTAGTTGATTGTGATTGTTAGGTGCTATTTTTGAATGTCTAATAGTTTGATTGTGAGATTGAGTTATATTTACTTTGGAATTGTGTTTGTATGTCCTTAAAGGAATGGCTAGCGAGTTGAAGTTTATGATTTCATGTTTTATAGGAATGGCTTATCAGTTTCCAAAACACATTCTTGAAGAAGGAGCTGAGACTCAGATTGATAAGATTAACAAAACCTGTAGACGTACGATTCTTGAAACGGTGAAGGGTGTTCTCAAGGATGAGTATGAAGAAGTATTGAAAGACCCGGTCTTCGGTCCGATTCTGGCAATCGTAGAAAATAAGCTCATTTACTCCGGGAAGATTATTCACAGCTTCATATGCAAGCAGCTCAAGGTTTCCAAGCTCCACGAGTTGTGGTTTCTGTTCGCAAAGCGGCCTCTCAGGTTTTCTATGCAAGAATTTCATGCCGTGACTGGTTTGAAGTTCAAAGATGAACCGGAGATAGACTTCATTAACTGGAAGGATGATAAGGGGTTCTGGAGCCTCGTGCGAAGCAAAATAGAAAGATTAACTTATTCAGTGTAAGGGATGAGCTTCTGAAAGAGTGTAAGGAGTGGACTTATGTGGACAGGGTGAGGCTAGTATATCTGTGTATTATACATGGATTCATCATGGCTAAGGATTGGAAAGTGTCTATCCCTCAAGAATACATCCGTTTGGTGATGGATTTTGAGAAGTTGAGGATGTATCCTTGGGGTCTTCGCGCGTATGATGAGCTGCTTGCATCAATATTCAGAGCAAGGGAAGATTTGCATCTGAAGAACAGTTACGTGTTGGATGGATTCTCATATGCGTTTCAGATATGGATTATGGAGGCAGTCCCAGACATTGGTACTATGGTGGGTAAAAAGATTAAAAAAAAACATCACCAAAGCGAGATGTAGAAATTGGAAAGGAAGTGGAAAAGTATCCTACCAAGATATCAGTAGCTTAGAGTCACACTTCGATAAGGTAACTATCTTTCTTCTATGAATATTGAATTCTAAAATTTGAACAATTTATGTTTACTGATTTGTTTGTTCTTGGCAGGGAGAGCTGTTTCCCTTTATATCTAATACTGGGAACAATGATGTGGTTGATGATGCTGCGTTCATTAGGGAAGATGAGAAAAAGGATGAAAGAGTTGGTCGTATTGTTGCTCTGATGAATGCCAAACAAGACTGGAACCAATTCGCTTGGGAAGTTGAGGCTTTGCCTTGAAATGTGGAGCTTTCTGATTCAGAAGAAGATGTTGAAGTCGAAGATGTCACAGAGGAACCGTCAGTTATTGCAGAGGAACCGACTGTTGTTGCAGAGGAACCAATTGTTGTTACGAAAAGGGGCAAGCGCAAGCTTATTGATCCAGGTGTCGAGTCTCAAAAGAAACAACTGCTTTGTCAACGGGCGGCTGAGCATAACAGTGGTGTCTCCGGTGATCTGAAGACCTTCATTGAAGGTTTGTTCACCTCTTCTTTCAACTCTTTAAAGGAGCTGGTGAAAAAGGACATTCAAGAGCGTTTTGACAAGGTCCATAATGAGATGGCTCAACTCAAGGAAACGATGTCTCAAGTTACGGGTCCTTCACATACAGAGGGAAAAACCAGAGCATCTGAGATTCCGGGTCCTTCACAATCAGAGGGGAAAGACCAAGACAAATCATCACAGAGTCCGGGTCCTTCAGCAACAAAGGGAAAAGCCAATGGCAAGGCAGCTGAGAGTTTGCCTCCTCCCGCGGTTCATCGTAGCCCTAGGCCAGTAAGAAAGGTAACAAAAAAATGAATCTTTTGTAATGTTGCATATCGGGTTTGAATCTTTTGTAATGTTCTGTTCTTTGTCTTTTGTTGTAATTGCTATGTAGTTTGACACGGCTGTAATGTGGTTGTATTTTGTTATGTGGCATAACGGTTGACTTGATTGTAATTTTATTTGTATGAAGTGAAAAACCCTTCTATTAATTTTATGCTTGGTTGTATTAACAGGATGTTCAAAATTCTGAAGACGACATGATGGATTTTTTGAAGAATTTGTCACAATCATCAAACATCAAAGTAGAAATGGAGACCCAAGAGTACTTACAAGATGCCATGGGAAACCTTTCTCAATCATCATATGTTAAAGGTTTCGATCCATCACAAAAACTCAATGGCGAAGAACCAGCTGAATGCGTTACTCTACTGACTTCATTTAAGCCTGCGGATTGGAGACCACCTACTCTCAAAGATATCGACTTACATGAGGATCAGGTGAATGATAGCGATTACTCACTAGTGTTTGTCCCTGAGGATTCATGGGCCAAACTGATTAAGTGTTCCTCAACTTTCATGTAAGTTTTATAATGTTTCTTCATGTTTTATAATTCAATCTTTCTACAACTGAATTTTGCATTGCAGGCAACTGAAAATTGGACCTTCTATGTTCACAAGTGAGTTAGCAGCACGTGTCATGGGACCTACAGAGTGGTTGTTGAATAATGTGAGTTTTTAATTTGTTCATTCTTATTTTTTGCACACCGACTTACAATCTCTTATCAAATTTTCAGGAAATTGATGCTATGATGTACTTATTCACTGAGAGGACTTCCTTGCGACGATGGGAACCAACTAAAGTAGCATTCATGATCTGCATGTTAAGTAATCAAATGAAGAACTCTTTCGAAGAGTTTCGGAAGGACAAGAAGAAATTCAAAGTATCAGAACTGCTTCACCAGTACGGCATTGGTGAACTTCCAGCACACGGACGAACAAGACTAATGTGGGATCTTGACGTTACACGCATGTTTGTGCCTCTAAATGTTGGTAAACACTGGATCTCTATGTGTGCCAACTTTGTTTCTCGTTCAATAGAGGTCTTTGACTGTGAGGGATTGAAATACAACAAGGAAGTGGAGCCATTTGCCATTCTCATCCCTCGAATTATCAAAGCTGTTCAGTCTTCAAAGAATCGGCAGCAAGTGAAGGTCAAGCAATATACTGTCAGTTACGCCCCAATTCCCTACTTACTAAACAAGAGTAGCAGTGATTGTGGAGTATATGCCTTGAAGCACATTGAATGTCATCGTCTAGGCTTGGACTTCTCCTTGGTGAATGACAACAACATTCGAGAAGCGCGCCAAAAGATTGCTTACGACCTATGGGAAGCTGCCAATGATCCTGTGCTTATTTCGAGAATGACACAATACACTCCTCCAAAGACGATTACAAATCCTCTTGTGGAACTTTAATGAAGTTATTTCGATTATGACTTGTTAAGGAAGTAGCTTGTTATTTGACTCTCTTATTTGACTCTTGTAGTTGACTCTTGTAGTCACTCTTTATTTTTAGTTTATTTAAAACGTTTGTGACAATATCAATTCCTAACTATACCCTAAATGAGAGGTATGAGATGACAATCCTAATCAACCCCTAATGATACCGTAAAGTTAAAAAATCGATTTCAACTACTATCTAAACCCTAAATGACAGTAAAGTAAAACAAACCAATTAAACCTCTATATCATATATGACACTATAGTAAGACAAACCATTTCAACCCCTATCTATTCCCTAAATGACACTAAAGTATGACAAACAATTTGAAACCAAATTAATCCAGACAAACCTTATAGATCACAAAAAATATCTTAATAATGATAACAAATCTTAATAATCAAAACACAGATAAGTTGACCCTAAAACTCAACCCGATTAGAAGAAATGTTTGCCCTACAAAAATCTTATATAAGACCATCAAAAGGCCATAAACCCTACATATTACATCGTGGGTTTCTCCTACTTCTCTTAAGAAAAGCTCTCGTTTCCTTCTCAGTAAAGAATGACGAACATGAATAACAATGAAGGGATCCCTTCCAGATGCTGGTGTGGGAAGGGGAGTGTCACTTATGTTTCAAAAACAGAGGAAAACCCATACAGACGATTCTTCAGATGTGAGATTGGTAAACAGGTAAATCTGAAATTTCTTTAGTTATCATTATTCTATATGATAAGCGAATAAACAGATGTGAGATTGACTTGTTTTTGTGTTTTCAAACAAAGAAAGAAAGAAAATCATCTTTTTAAGTGGGTAGACGACGCTCTGTTCGATGAGATTCAGAGGATAGATGAGCATCAGACGAGAATTGCCGAGGAAATTGAAGATCTGAGAAGTTCCATGAAGAAGACAGTTGAGGAGGAAGTTATGAAACATAAGAATTCGATCGATGTAGGTTGTTTAGGATCCATTCTCACTATTTTATGTCTCTGGTCCAAACGTGATTGATAATGTTTTGTTTCTCTGTTTCATGTTAAAATAAAACTTCTATTATTTTCTAATGTTAAGACCTAAACGATTTCCAGTTGCATCATTTGACATGAACAAACTGAAACATAACTTCCAAAAATGAGAAGAACAAAACGCATAGTCTCTTAAACATAAAATTCAACATGAAAAGACTGAAACATAACTTGCATAAAACGAGAAGAAAGAAACACATAGTCTCTGAGTCATAACTTGCATAAAACGAGAAGAAAGAAAAACATAGTCTCTGAAACATAACTTGTATTGAACGAATTGAGAATCCTATATTGCTCTACCACATGTTCTCCTGTTGTGACCTTCAATCCTACATCGACTGCATTTTCGAACTGTAGAGCCTTGAGTTCCTTGTGACGAACGGATCTTATCTTCGGCTGTCTCGTATCTGCGTTTCTTTCTCCTACCCGCAGCTCGTCTACTCTCTGGAGGAAGGATTTTCGACTTCTCCACATGAGATGGAACTTTCCTTGCATCTTCGGGGACGCCAATAGGATTTATGCTTTCTTCATAAGCCGAGCGCCATGAGGCAGTAGTGTACATGTCATCTGTGAGTGTGTGTGGTCTTATTCCAACACTGAAGCCTGCTTTTATGGCGTGCCTGCATGGGATTTTCATCAGATCAAATTTCCCACAAGAACACGTGCGTCTGACCAAGTCTACTGAGCAGTCGAAAGTGTCACCTTGAACTAAAAACCTATGATCGCTAACTGGAAAGACCTTAAATGTTTTACCCTTCTCAATCCTTCTGTCAATCTTTTTCTCCACAGCAATGGTCAGTGGCTTCGAATGCTTAGAACTTAAAGTTCTACGTTTGAAAAACCATCGAGTCATCATTTCCCTAATGATGTCCAACAAAGGTATCACTGGAAACTCTCTAGGCGTACGCAAAGCAACATTTATCGACTCCGCAGGGATAGTAGTCCTAATATCAAATCTGTAACCTGGAAACTGACAACGAACCCACTTCCTCACATCGGCATCTATGAGATACTGTCCAATTTCAGGACTAATAGCGAAAATAGCAGTGAACACCTTACGAAAATCAGCTGCTAGATAAGCTTTAGAAGCCTTTGCAACCAAACCAGCCACACCTTTCCCGCTGAAATATGTCACAACATTATTCAGCAAGTGGTGAATGCAAATTCCATGATGAGCTTGCGGGTACACTCTCGCAATAGCTTTAGCAATTGAGGAATTCCTATCAGACACAAAAGCTAAACTATGGTCGTCAGCAATGACCACATTAAGTTGTCTCATAAACCAGTTCCACGCGAGGTCATTCTCTGAGTCGACAACTCCAAAGGCAATAGGATATAAACTTGAGTTTCCATCTAATGCAGTAGCAACTAGTAATACTCCGTTTTATTTGCTCTTCAAAAATGTCCCATCCACCACAATAACTTTTCGAATTGCAGCAAAGAAACCGCGAACACTCTGATCAAACGAGATGAAGAGGAATTTGAATCTCCCTTTTGTATCCCTTTCATAAAACGTGTGTGACCCTGGATTAGCTTCCTTCATCATATGCAAGTATTTAGGAATTTTGTAATAACCTTTCTCTGGAATACTTTTCACTGCGTTGATTGCATATTCACGTGCATCCCACGCCAAAGAATAGGATATCTCAACTCCATGTACCATACGCATATACTGGATTATATCATTCGATCTCGGCCCTTCTTTAGCAGTTTCATACTTATGCATAATCAGAGTACCCACTGTTTTTGCTAAAACTGTCCTAACAGAACCCTTCCTATTGGATGTAGCACATGAATGATCAGGTACATACTTTTTGATGATAAAATATGATGAGCCTGTTAATCCCACTGCACGAACACGCCAGGTGCAATCATCATCTGAGCAACGAATGTACCACACTTTCTTATCCGATCTGGCAACCACGTAGTCAAAATTATGTTTCATTGCACATATTTCGAATGCTGCCTTCAAAAGTGTTTTGGAACTAAAAGATTGACCCTTCTTCACAATATCCACCAAAGAAAAGCGAACACCATCTTCATTGATCTTCTCTTTGTCACACTTTTTGTCATCTTCACTGTCAGGTACCTCAACATCTTCTTCTGAATCCATATCAGCTGCATCGTCAGACTCCATATCACTTGAATCGTCAGACTCCATAGGCGCTTCCTCTTTGTTAGGCGACTCAGTACCTTCTTCCGCTATGTTAGAGGCTTGAGTACTCACACACAACTGCGTCGAAGCTTTGTTCTTTACATATGTAAGAAAATTTCTAACTTGCCGATCACTGGTGATGATAACAGGGGGTGAGTAGATGCTATTGATCAAATCGGATGGTAAATAACTCAGCTCTATATTGACCATGCTTACATCAATTCCAAAGTCTTCACACACCATAGACTTTAGGTTTTCAAAGCTTGAACATGTGTCAAAAATAAGTAATCTGCCTCCTTTTTCTTCATCAACAAGAAATCCCCATCCATTGTTCATTGACAATTTCCACAAACCACATGAAGCATATATGTTAATCTTCATAATTTTAGAATGACAAAAGTTTGGAAGAACTAAAAGATGAAGAAAACTTCCACGTTGAATTTCAGAAATCGTGGTATGTTGAAGAAGAAGACAAGATTTTAGGAAAAAAACTTAAAAAAGGAAATTAAAAACATTTAAAAGATTTACTGAATATTTACTAACCGTTTTTGGCTAGATTTTTGGATTTTGTAATTTTATTAGGTAGAATTTGCATTCTATCTGTTTAGAAATTAGAAGGCCTGGTAGAATATTGTATACCACCGGTGTAGACAAAAAGACAATTCGAATAATGCATTTCCTACTTTAGTAGATTAATTAGTTTTTGTAGCGCATCAAATCTACCAGTTACGTAGAGCATAGCGGGAATGAGGATTTTATATTCTTCCCTAGTAGTTGTTAATGTTTTCGGTGTATTGCGCATACTACGACTGGTAGATCACTATGTCTTTGTTAGATTATATATTCTAAATCTCCGTAGATGGTAGATCTGATTTTCTAACACGTTTACCCCATTTTTGAAATTACTATTCAAATATTTTTTGAATCCAAATTTATTTTTCTTATATGCAGTTGATTATCTACATCAAATATACAATTTTTCCAGATTTTTTTGCATTCTAAAAAAATTGATATGAATTTTTATATACAAAAAGGGTAGTGAATGTCCAAAAGTAATTGATATGAATTTTTATATACAAAAAAGTAGTAAATGTCCAAAAGTGACAAAAGTTGATTTTGTTATAAGGGGACAATACCTTAGTTTAGTTGTTCTATATTGCCAATTTTCCCATAAAAAAATGAGAAGAAAAAAATGAGAATAAAAAATAAGAAGAAAAAGGGTCAAGAGACTCGAGCCTTCACTGAGTGGGGGCAGAGTGAGAATTTCAACCAACCAAACAGCAGAATCTTAATAATCTTGGTGTAATTAAGTTTGTTTTTAATTTTGAGTGGTGGCAGTTGTCCCCTTTCTGTATAACGTAGGTTCGCCGCTGATTGTTTAAATCTTAAGTAGTTAAGTGGAACCACAGATCGTGAGTCAGAGAACCACATCAACTTAAAGCTTCTTCCCGCTCAAGATGTTAGTGTTTGCACTTTGTCAATATTCCTTAATCAATTTGCCATCTCCACAAGTCACACAGTCTACATGAGCATCAATCTAAGGCACAAAAAAACAAGATTAAGTTAGGTACATGTACCACAAAGAGAAGAACAGCTCCAAATATGATGTTTGGACACAAGGATACAAGAACAGATAATGAAGGGATAAACTATCTAAATTTCTGCAAAACAACTTGATTCAAAAACAAATAAGAAACATATCACCTGGTAGACATTGTCACGGATCCCTAATATGCTCCACTTCATTATTAGCTGCTTGTACAGAAAATATCAACTCAAAACAACTCAAGTAAAAAACTAACTGTAGTTTTTGCTCAAGAGTCATACCATTTTGAAAAGCAGCCATACCATTTTGAGAGATACCCAGAAGTAAAAATCAATTTTTTTTTGAAAAACTAACCTCAGCTTGGTACTCAAACTTCTCACCGGACCCTTCTTCAGTCGTCTCTTTATCTTCCATGGCGGCGTCGTACTTCGCTGGTTACCTCTTTTCTTGGGGTTCCAGCTACAGTAAATGCCGTGTTTTCTTCTTCTTCTTCTTCTTCTTCTTTTTCTTCTTACTTTGATTCTAAGAACCGATGCTGCACACAAAAGGAAAACTTAGCTACAATCAACATAAACCCTAATGCAAGTGAGACCAATCAGAACGAAACTAAATCTGAGAGTGAGAGACATACATTTAGAGTCTAATCTTATAGAAGAAGCCTCAATGTCAGAGTATCTGATAAGATCATGGTCAATGATGTGATATGTGTGGCTCCTTATTAATGGGAAGTCTCCCATTTGTTCAACATGTTCTTTAGTTGTTTAGTTGGAAGTTATTCAGTTGATACTTTTCTTTTTGTATTTAAGTAACGAGTTGTTTATGGAATTGCAGTAAATTGTTTCTTAACTCTTTGGAATCCAACAGTATCTGACCCAAGCTATCGCCTTTGCCGACCAAGCAGAGATCCCTGTCTTCTCTCCGTCATCTTCGACACCACCACCACTCTTTGTCTCAGCTTCTTCCGGCCGTCGTCTCTTCTTCTTCCTTTGTCATGTCCGAACTCTGTCTCCCCTCTCTTCTATATCTATGTCTTGTGTCTCAGCGAGAGAGGGGAGAAGTTTAGCCGAGAGGACAGTCGCTTTGATTACGAATTTACTATTACTATTATTCTACAAGCAACTTAATTCATGGTTCGTGGTTTAAAACTCTAGCCGAGAAGACACTTACTTAAAACTCCAAGTTGTTATAAACCATTTAGTGATCGACCCATTTATCAGCCCGTGTAGCAAGACGGGCCAAGCCCATCCGCAGGATCATAATGGCGCCTATCTACTCTTGTGTTTATCTACATTATAGTTGGTGTTTATCTTACGTATTGCTAGTCATTATCTAGTTAAGGATAAGTACGATCTCATGTCGATCTAGTACTTAAACCGTCATTACCATATGTATATAAAGACCAGTTGGTCGACCTAATAATACACACAAGTTCCCTCTTCATTCACAACACGTTATCAGCACGACGTTGCTCTCATAAACCCTAACCCTAAAAACCAGAAATAAATCCGAGCAGTAAAAATCCTAATTCCCGACAAACTTCAAACAGCTCTATCCCTCAACTCCGGTGGATCCAGACAACGAGCCAGATACCAAATTAAAGCTCTTGATGAGACGAAGCCAACGCCGCTAACCCCGCATCAATCGGTGTTCGGACGCGCCCCCACGCTCAGCTACAATACAGGCGGAAAATTTGTTCCAGAAACCAAAATCTCTCTCAACCATATACCAGTCTCCTATTCCAACAAGTAGCAACAAAAACAATAATTCCGAGCAATCCATCAGCTAACCAGGAAGATCTCTAACTGATAGACCGATCAACCCATCAAAAGTTTTCAGGTATCATCGAAAACTCATCTAAAACCCATAAAATATTAAATAACCCCATCCGCAGCCATGTAGCTATATTTAGCGACATGTCTCTGCAAATAAAATAAAACCATAAACCATAAACTCTTTAAAATCTCGAACCTGAACTTGTTTTGAACCTGTTCTTAATCTGAAACTGATTTTAAAATTGTTTAAAACTTTTCCTGATGATAGTTTCACATTAGAACTGTTTAGGATTGAAAGTTAAACAATTTTTTTAAAAAAATCTGACTGCTATATGTTGAAAGAAACCGACTGCTACTTGCTTAAACTTATCATTATTGTCCTGTTTAATGTTCTTATCTGATCTGAATCAACTATAACTGTTAAGGACTGCATGTTACATAATTGTTTTTTGAAAATCTGATCATGGTTTCACAAATTAATCCGAGGTTTTACCTCCTGTTCTTGTCTGAGAAATTTGTTTTCCTGATGATTGATAACGACTAGAACTTGATTAGGATTGAAAAAAATATTTTTTTTAATATTTAAAATCGAAATATCAGAGATATATCTGAGAAAATATATTTATTTTTAAATCGAAAAGTATATAATAAATTTCTTGAATAAATCAAATATTCTTGATTTTTTTTTTAAGTCACAATAATTTCTGATTTGATTATTTTTCGAAAAAATAATAATAAATATATGGTATATTTTTCGAAAACCCTAACCTGATTTCATGATTGAATTGGTTTGCTTGATTGCATATTGTTTGCATACTAATATTGCATAATGAACATGAAATCTCGACTGTTAGGGATATAGATCATTCATAGTTTTCAAGCAATCTTATCTGAACTGAAAAAAAAAATCATTATACTAAATGATCCGATCCAATGGGATGAAGAAAATATGGAACATTTTCCTGATCATCTAAGATAGAATCCCTAAAGGCCTTGAAACCTTGTGTTTGAAATAAGAGGACCTTAAATCTGAAAAATACATTGATCCACACCTTAAACCGTATGGTTTTAAGAAAATGCATCATTTAGAAAATTTTTTTCTTTTGGTCCGTATGTGGCATTGATATGAAGCATGAAAAATTTCAAAAAGATTACATGATTAAGATCTGTTTTGAATAATGATTTCAGATGTCGAGTTTCATACTCTCAGATTACAAAGCCCTTGATCTCTCTAGAGATAATTATCTTGATTGGGCTATAAACACTTCAGCCGTCTTGAAGTCTAGAGGACTTGGGAAGTGCATCAAGTATGGCAATGACACCCTTGCGTGTGAAAGACACAGAGCCATAATGATTATGCGATACCATCTCTGTGAGGACCTAAGAGACGAGTTTGGATATGTTTATGATCCTCATAATCTCTGGTCATTTTTGAATTCTAGATTCTGTGAGCCATTATTGCACGAATCCAAGAAAAAATGGGAAGCTCTAAGGTTCCAGGATTATGAATCCGTGGACAATTATCACTCTGATCTTATTAGAATCACCTATAGTCTTAGACTATGTGGTGAATTGGTAACAAACGAGGATTTGTTAAACAAAACTCGTGACACATTCCATTAAGAGGAAGTGTTGTTATCACATCAGGCCAAAGGTTTCACCACCTATTATGACCTGTTCTCATATTTATTAGACATTGAGCAAAAGAAGCAGAAAATGATGGATAACATCAGACGGTTTAATGACATCATGGAGATATATTATGAAGTACTAGACAGTGAGATGAAAATCCCTGAAGCTAATAAAGCCACATTTGATAAGAAGAGATCTGAGGAGGATTCTGAGTGGACACTCATGGACCATGAGCTCAGATTATACATTGAATAATTTTCCGACATTCTGATTTTATGTTTTCATATCTGATTTGATTTATTTGTTATTCATTTATGTTATTGAAATAATAAAAACGATTTTGTTTTTATATATTATCTTGCTTGGTCTTGCTTGATGATTCTTGATTAAATAACAAATAAAACCTTAATAAAAGGATAATCAGTCAACTGATAGTTGATTTCATGCATGGTTTAACTTTACCTTGATTGTCTAGGTTTAACTTTACCTTCCTGCAATCACATAAAATCAATTGTTGGGTGTAGACTAATGAGTTAGTTCACTGATAGATTGATTTCTCGCATAGATTTAACTTCATTTTGATTGTATAGGTTCAACTTTACCTTCCTACAATCACTTGAAATCAATTAATTGGTACTGACAATGGCAAAAGACACGACATTATTCAGACCCATTGAGTTATAAAGATTTATAATATTATACATTGAACCAGTGAGCAAAGAAAATACGATTCCTTTCAGATTTTTGAAAAATCGCCTAAAAGCATTATGAATGCCTATACCCATATTTTCTACTGATTTATTCTATGCTAAGGATCAGTATGAAAGAGGCATAAAGCCACGGTAACCAGTATGGTGCACCACGAAATAAACACTTATGGCATGACCAGATTAGTCATCTTGATCCAAAACATGATGAAAAATTAATTAAGGCACAAAAGTGATCCCATAAAATCTCACAATGTGTTATAAGTACACAAAAGGAAATATCAATAAAATAATTAAGGCTCCACTGTCCTAAGCACTACGAAATTATGAGTATGTTCATGAGGGGGAGAGAAGACTAAAACCCACAGTCCATGATCATATCATAAATTCGGATTCCATGGTTTACAACCATAATATACACGGCTGGAAAGCTTTAAAGCTCTCACTAATGGTACATCACCCACGTCCAGCCTAAGGTTTAAGGACATTATGTATATAAATATTGATTTACATCAGGCCATACATGTAAGTATAGACATTCCCACCTCTGAATGATTAAGGGTCATAAACCAGACATATACACAAACCATCTTAAGAAAATACGAGTATTCCACCACATATATGTGTGCCATTTAAGATGGAACCTCAGATGAGGATTGGGAATATATATTAGATAAATAAGACTTCCTCCACGAAACTATAATGTGTCTTGTGCCAAACATGGATGATTTAATCAAGTGGCCAAGAACACAGATTACAAAAGATAGTAATCTGATTATCCAACTTTGAAAGGAGAAAGTTATCAGGCTGATAAAGAGTAAAGAGTAAAAGAGAAATATAATGGTATCAACCATAGTTGTCTTGGCAAGATCCCCAGACCAAAGATTATGATCTAGACGTTCTAAAAGAATATGATCAAAAGATATAAAAGCTAGTAGAAATATATGCCAGACACACTGACCCAAAAAGAAAAAATGACTATGTCATACCAGCTTAAGTACCACGAATTAGATGTCTAAGAGACACAATCAAGTTGCTACAATGTCTATTAGATATAGACAAATAAGTTCCAAATAATAAGGAACCTCGGAAAGTAATGAAAGGTGCTCAGAATCGTACAAATCCGAGTTCATAAGAGAAACCAGTTCAGACAAAGAAATAAGGTTGCGCAACCACACATCTAAGGTACCAGACCATGTAGTTTGGGACGCCAAACTGCAAGGTATAAAGGTCTTGGATAATAAGATCTCAAAATCTAATTAGATCATGT
This sequence comes from Brassica napus, assembly GCF_020379485.1. NCBI lineage: Eukaryota > Viridiplantae > Streptophyta > Magnoliopsida > Brassicales > Brassicaceae > Brassica > Brassica napus. The sequence continues at coordinate 45,610,766 of NC_063452.1, forward strand.
TTGGAACAGTATGAAACTAAAGATAAAGAGTGTTAACACCAAAGATGTATTTAAATATATAAGAGCTCATAAAAGATTGTAGTACTTGGGATTTGAAGGATATAACCTGAGGATCATGAACCCACGTAGAGTACTCATAAAACCTATATAGGGACGTGGGGTGTTCAAAGAATTCAAAGTAAGTATAAGACAGAGGGGCGTAGTAACCATGTACATACAGAAAAGCCATCTAAGAAAGAAACCAATGAATGGATCCTGTGAGATAAGAAATTCCGTGAGATTAAAGGACATGACCACATGGTATAGTGTGTCCATGTTCCTTTTAAATAACGTTCAAGTATAGCTTGATTACACAAGGATACTCACAAGGACCAAGGAACAATTTATAAAGAGATATGCTCCTATATGGTGGATGCTACTACAGAAAATCAAGTTTGATTTTGTCTGGATATTTACTAAAGAAATAATGGTGTAGTAAGCAGCAAATGGATCACTGGATAAAGGTATCAACGTACCATAGAAATATGAGAAAGAAATTCTCATAGAACAAGCTTTGTTCCTAAGTTGTTTATGGATTGTAATATACAGCAGCTGTAAGTAATATGAAAGACTAAGTATTTACTTAGTGCAGTCAGTCCATACAGAAAATATTATAATTCCTTGTGATCATAATAAAGACCAACTGAGAGAAAAAGGTTTAATGGTTCAAAGGTTCAATGATACAAGTTATCGATTGATTAAACAGGCTATGTTTTACATATGGAAAGTCTGTAGAAAAATCATAGTCGTGTGTGTGTGTGTATGATTAAGTCAGCACGCCTAAGTGAGAACCATAAACCAGGATAGTGACCAGAAGGATGTCTGGTCGTGGCTTAATGATTATAAGCATTGCTAAAGCAAGAAAAGATCGATAACCATGTACAAAGGACATGAGTGTATGATTGCGAATTCATTGTGTGATGAGTTTCATTGCAGCAAATAATTATTGATGGTATGACCTTAGACATCATGATTATGAACGAATATAGACAAGGTCTATAGCTCAACATGGATCGACAAAAAAAAATAAAGAATGATTGGTTACAATGGATAAAGCCATTGGCACATACGAAGAGATATAAGTCCGAATGAACGAAAGATATGAAGTAAAGTTGTTCGTATGTGTTCTGGTTCTATGACTCAATATATATTGAATGTCCACGTTTTGGGAAAGCCATATAACCAAAGAGAATCCGTGGGACATGAAAAAGGACCTGCAAGTAAAGTTTTATTGCAGATTATAAAGTCCATCCGAGCACCGTTTGAAGCACCATCAGTTCAACCAAGACATGGAGTGATCAGCAGCAAAGATGTACATCCTGACCACATCGTAATGGAGTTCCAAAAGACATACCAACGTCCAAGACTTACAAGTTCATTCAAGGAGAATCCAGCTGATCATCTTCACCAAGTCATATGCAACTTCAACGTTCAAGAAGACTCGGATACCAGATGGGAATGCGTCTACTACAGTGATGCATTCATCAGGGGGAGTTCATGTGTTGTACTCTTTTTCCTGTCTTGTTTTCCCTTTTACCACATTGTGTTTTGGGTTTGTCAAGAGAGGTTTTAATGAGGCAACATCCAAAGCATGAATGAACCTTGACCGGATGTGTCGATCAAGGGGGAGTGTTATAAACGATTTAGTGATCGACCCATTTATCAGCCCGTGTAGCAAGACGGGTCAAGCCCATCTGCAGGATCATACTGGCGTCTATCTACTCTTGTGTTTATCTACATTATAGTTGGTGTTTATCTTACGTATTGCTAGTCATTATCTAGTTAAGGATAAGTACGATCTCATGTCGATCCAGTACTTAGACCGTCATTACCATATGTATATAAAGACCAGTTGGTCGACCTAATAATACACACAAGTTCCCCTCTTCATTCACAACACAAAGTCATGATTTAAAAATAATAACTAGATCTAGTGCGGGTTTTATTCTTTCTATACTAAAATATTCTAATTTATATAACATTATTATGTAACAATACTATTTTACATAACTTTTATATTTTTTAAAAATTATTTTGTAACAATAATATTTTACATAATTTTATGTTTTATTTTTAAAATTTGGAATTTATATAGAAATTAAATTGAACTGCACTTATATAATAGAGAATAATTTTTTTGGGATACCATTAAAAACTACAAAACTTATTTGAAAAAAACTATAATATTTTGTACTTGAAAAATAATTTTGTATTAACGTTCTTTCTTAAGAAATTGTTTCAAATACACTAACTTGGATAGAATTTTATAAAAACTCAATAAAAAATATCCTAACATTTGAGCTTAGGGTTTAACGATTATTGTTTAGGATTTTATTATTTAGGTGGTGAAGTTGAGTTTATGAACTTATGTAAATAATTATTATATATTTATAAATGTTTTAGGAGGGTTAACTTTGTCTTCTAATAATAAATTTATGATATCTATGAAAACTGATACTAAAATTTTGAAAAATAGTATCAAATATGAGGTAAAATTAAAATTTGTTGGAATTATGTTATATACTATAACATTAAACTTTGATAAATGTGTGCATTCTTCATATAGAATAGTGTTGGAGTTTTTTTTTTTTTTTGACATATATAGGTCATTCATGCTATGACATTACTATGCATATAGATGATAAAAATGTATTCATGTTTATTGTATTCGTTCATGTATATATATATTGTTCATATATTGTTCGTCTATTTATGGTTGGATTAGTAGATGTAAAACTTTATATATTGATTAATAAACTAAATTGGTATAGTATTTAAATATTAAAATGGTAATATAAACGGTAATAATAGTTAACTAAAGCCTTATATGTTTAAAGAGGTTAAGTGTTTCATCTATGAAGAGTAAATTAAAATTTAACCATTAATAAAAATATTAGATTTGAGTTAAAAATTATTGACATAAATTGTAATGTTACATGATAGAAGTATTTATTCAAGTTTTGATCTCTAAGAGATAGTTTAAATTAAAAAATAATAAGTCATGATTTATTTGTTTAATAAATAGGATATTTTTATGTTAAAATTTAAATAGATATGGATATTGCTTTCCAACAAAATCTATTTAAAATCTTTGTAAAATGTATTTTTGAAAAGTAATAATTGTAAGTTGTTATTATCATTAAAAAAATTTATATAATTTTTAATTTTCGTTTATAAATCAAAACTAAACTAAATTTAAATTTCCTATTATATTTTATGAAAATTAAATTTAAATTAATCAGTTTTCGGAAAAAAATTAAAATGATTCTGAAAAGATTTTTAAAAGATATTGTTAAAATTTTCTTAAATAAATATTTATTTTATTTTAAATAAAAATAAATATATTAAAAGGTATTATAATAATGTTATGTACATTTGATAAACTTTCTAAATAATGGTTCAACTTAGAATATCACACATGAAATGAAGTTTTGATTTCTATTTTAATAGAATATATATTTTATTTTTATATTTGAAACATAAATGTTATTTTTTTCTAAGAAAGATCTTTTCAAAGTCTTTGTAGAATGTATTTTCAATACTTAAGAAATTTAAATTTTTATTAGGATTAAAATATAAATAAAAATTTGTAGAATTTTTTTTATAAATCAAAGTATATTAATTTAAAATTTTAATGATATTTATAATAATTAGAATTTAAATTAAACAATTTTCGGAATTAACATTTTGTTAAAATGGTTGGTTACATTTGTTTATTATGTATGTTTTATGTTTAGTGAAATAAAAAAGATTTGGTGCTGCAACTTCATAAAATATAATATATTGTTAAGATTTGGTGCTGCAACTTCATAAAATATAATGTAAATATTTTTTTAAAGGAGGGTCCATTTCAAAATTCACACATGAAAGGAGTCAAGACTTCTATTTTAATAAATAAGATAGATATTTTACTTTTATATTTGAAACAGAAATGTTATTTTTTTCTAAGAAAAATCTTTTTAAAGTCTTTGTAGAATGTATTTTTAATACTTAAGAAATTTAAATTTTTATTATGTTCAAAATATAATTAAAAATTTGTAGAATTTTTATTTTTTATAAATCAAAATATATTAATTTAAAATTTTAATGATATTTATAATAATTAGAATTTAAATTAAAAACATTTTGGAATTAACATTTTGTTAAAATGGTTGGTTACATTTGTTTATTATGTATGTTTTATATTTAGTGAAATAAAAAAAGAAGAATTAAAACTCACAGTACTCACATTCCAAGCAGCTAGCCAGAGCAATTCAGTCTGTGTCTGGAGATGCCAAGCAGAAGAACAAAAAAAACAGCAGGCTGTACCTTCGTCTCTATAGGCAGCAAAGAGAAGGTTACACTATAAGAAACGGAAAATTAATTTGGAAAAACAGAAGAGGAGCTCAAACAAAATTAATAAGATGAGATAGAAAAACAAGATTTTGAGTAGTTTAGAAAAATGAAAGAGGCAAGTTTAGAGAGTGACAGAAACAGAATGCAAAACCTTCTTGGGTTCTTGAAAAGATTCATCAGCGGGCATGACAATGTTAGACCACTCAATGTTGCCCCAAATCTCGCCTCCTTGGAGTCTCTCCAAGGAATTCTCCGCAGACCAAATATGAAGATGTCCCAACTTGGGGCGGTCCCAGAAAAGCACAATGTTCCCACCGGAGCTGCACATTCTGGCCCCTGGATGTAAACCTTCAAACTTGTCGATTAGACCATACTTGCTCATCTTTAACGTGGCCATACCATGCATGATCCTCTTTTGCTCCCACCGATCAAGAATCTGATCACCAAAGTGGACAATTTTAGAAAGAAAGAGATACTGGTTGCGAGAGCTCAAACCCTTGACCTCCTCTGTATTCATCACTGATATCTTGCATATTTTCATTGTCTTATCCATTCACCCATGTGCATTTGGATCATATAGATTAGGATTTAGCCACGTTTAGGTTGCATTTTGCATACATGAGTCTTTATCAGGTGTTGGAGTACCACATGGAGTTCTTGGAAGCATTTGGGTGCATTTGGAGCTCAAAAGAAGTGTTCTAGGTGATCATTGGACGAGCAGAGCATGAGAGCGACATCACGGAGCGACGCCATGAGGTCGCTCCAAACTACCTCTCAGAGCGACCTCGCTGGAGCGACCCCGAGAAGTCGCTCGCCATTTCATCCCGGTGGAAGCCGAAAACTGACCCGGAGTGACCTATCAGAGCGACCACTCCAGGTCGCTCCCGAAGCCCAGAGCGACTTGGCCAGAGTGACACCCCGAGGTCGCTCGCATTTCTATCGCGTGAAGACAACACAATGGAGCCGGAGCGACCTCTCAGAGCGACCCACTAAGGTCGCTCCCGAAGCCCGGAGCGACGTGCCGAGGTCGCTCCGCGTCTATTTGTTTGGCCGAATTCATGTTTTCTAAGGGCCTTTTGGTCATTTCATTATGCACGTTTTTACTTTTCAAAAACCTATGTTTTAAGTACCTTTGGTAGCCACCAGGCAGGATTATCTTTTTGTTCTTAAGAAAAATCTTTGGAAAGTTCATATCTCGAATCATTCTTGTTCATCTAGTTATTGCAATTCTGTGTTTCCAATTCATTGTTTTATCCCTCTGTATGATGAATCTGAAATCCAAAATGGATTTAAGAGGAATCATGAAGAGTAGTGAGTAATCACCATTTGAATTCATGGGTTAGGAAGATTAAGGGTGATTAGGTTAGAGCTATGATGTTTTAGTGTAGATCATTCCAAAACCTTGCTAGTAGAGTAATCATAATGCATCTTCTGAGTTAGCTTCTCAAAAGTTGATCTTTAGGCATTTCCCACCCAAAAGGTGTTCGATGAAATGCCTGAAACAACTCTTCTAAGCTTTTAGCATATTTTGCCAAAGACATTTGTTGTTAGAAGTGCTAAGATAGCCTTAGACCTGTTAGTAATGATTGCTTCCATATTATTCAACCAAAGACATTTGTTGTTTGAAATGTGTTAGTAAATGAACACTCATCTAGACATAGAGTTTGTTTAGAATCTTGTCTAAGCTTAAGGTTGATAGTTTGATTGTTCGTCTGCCATCCTTAGTTCGAAGCTTGATCACCCAAGGTCTAATTCCTATGCCCATGAGTTCTCATTTTCCTTAGTTAAGAAAGTCAACTCATTTACCGCTTTTATTATTCTGAAACTGAATCAGCTTTATTCATTAGCTTAGAAATCATTTGAAATCACTGGTTGCACTTAGATTGAGTGAGTACTTGCATTCTCATTGCTTCAAATTCCCTTAAAATTGGTTCGACAATCATTTATACTACAACATTTGTCTTAGGAGCCTTGAAAACTCCTAACATCAAATTGGCGCCGTTGCCAAATTCTGAGTAGATTTGAACATTGAGATTTAGTCAGTTGCTTGAGACTAAGTCATTTTTATTTTCTTTTGTTACTGATTCTCCTTCTTCACCTCCCTTTAATTTATAAGTGTATGAACTTGAAGAGCAGGGGTCCATCAAACCTAGTTCCAAGAGCCGCAGACATCAGAGCTTTAGAGAGAGAGTGTGCTAGAAAGAGAAGAGAAGAAGAGCAACAGGCTCACTTGCAGAGATTGGATACTGATATGGGAGACATACCTCAAAATGATGCCAACAACGTTCCACAAAACCAACAGCGAGCAGCTCGACCCATTGGCACTTACGACCGCCCCAACATTCATGGCCATAGATTGGGAATCCGAGCACCAGCTGTAGCATCCAACAACTTTGAGATCCAATCAGGACTCCTCAACGTGATCGAGAACAACAAGTATCATGGCTTGGCTCTAGAGGACCCATTTGATCACTTGGACAGGTTCGACAGCTACTGTGGGTTGTCAAAGACCAATGGTGTGTCCGAAGATGCTTTAAAGCTCAAGCTATTCCCTTTCTCTTTGGGGGATAAGGCACGTCAGTGGGAGAAGTCTCTACCCAGCGACTCTATCACCACTTGGGATGACTGCAAGAAAGCTTTCTTGGAGAAGTTCTTCTCTACTTCAAGAACTGCTAAGCTGAGAAATGAGATCTCCAGCCTTCAACAGAAAGGCTTGGAAGGATTCAGTGAAGCCTGAGAGAGATTCAAAGGCTACCAAGCTCAATGCCCTCATCATGGATTCTCTAAGGAAAGCCTGCTGAGCACATTCTACAGAGGAGGTCTTCCTAAGTACAGAGCCAGATTGGATACAGCTAGCAATGAGTTCTTCTTGGGAAGAACAGAGGAGGATGCAGAGCCGCTGGTAGACAACATGGTCAAGAGTGATGCAGTCTACAGTGGAGACCACGACAGAGGCAGTAGAACAGATGACAAGCAGACGAGGAAGGAGTTAAAGGCTCTCCAGGATAAGATTGATATTCTCATTGCTGATAAGACCACCCAGGAGCAGCTGCACTTTGTTGGTAACCCAAACCAAGAAGCCACACCTGTTGTCCAGGAAGTTGATGGTTTGGAAGGGCAAGAAGAGTTGTGCTTCATCAACAACAATGGTAGCTGGTACAAGAAAGAGCCAAACTTTCAGTACAACAACTACCAACAGAGATCTTACCCCAACAACCAACAGAGTGGTTATCGGCCTAGATACAACCAGTAAGCCAACTACCAACCTCAGCAAACCACTCCTCCTGGTTTCCACAATAAAGGACAACAACCTGCCCAACAACAACCTACTACTTCTACCTCTACTCCTCAAGTCAGCAGCACTGATACCCTACTAAAACAAATCTTGGAGTCTCAGACAAGAAGTGAGAAGCATGTTGGCTATGAGTTGAAGAACCTTCACTCAAAGATTGATGGAATCTACAATGAGTTCAGAACCTTGGAGAACCAGTTTGCTACCATGAACACTCAACAAAATCGCCAACAAGGTTCTTTACCTGGAAAATCTGAGCAAAACCCCAAGGAGACCATGAAAGCTATCACCCTCAGGAGTGGTAAGGAGTTACCTCAGAAAGCTCTCACCAAGGATGCTGAGAAACAAGGTGAGGTGGTTGCCATCAACATAGATGACGAAGTGGTGATTGTTGATGAGAAAATCAATGATGAAATCTTGGAAAAGATTGTGGAAGCAAAAGGTAAAGGAAAGGTTGGAGAAGAGAAGAAAACAGTGAAAGATGGTGAAGTTGTTGCTCCAGCAAGTGAGAATTCTTTTGTTCCTCCTCCCTATGAACCCAAACTACCATTCCCTGGTAGATTCAAGAGGCAGCTGCTAGAGAAGTACAAAGCTCTATTTGAGAAGCAAATGAGTGAAGTTCAAGTCACAATGCCCATCATTGATGCTTTCATGCTGATTCCTCAATATAGCAAGTTCATGAAAGATGTTGTAGCTGCAAAGAAGAAGGAGATGGAGGGCATGATGATTCTCACTCATGAGTGCAGTGCCATCATCCAGAGGCTTGTTGTTCCAAAGAAGCTAGAAGATCCAGGATGCTTCACATTACCTTGTGCTCTTGGACCTATGGTATTTGATAGATGTCTCTGCGATTTGGGAGCTAGTGTCAGCTTGATGTCTTTTTCTGTAGCTAAGAAGCTTGGTTTCACTCGGTACAAGAAGTGTAGACTGTCTCTGGTATTGGCTGATCGTTCAGTGAAGTACCCTGTGGGTATCTTGGAGGACCTCCCCGTTATGGTTGGAAAATATGAGATCCCTACAGACTTTGTGGTGCTTGAGATGGGTGAGGAAGCTGCAGATCCTTTAATCCTTGGAAGACCTTTCTTAGCTACAGCAGGAGCAATTGTTAATGTGAAAGAGGGCAAGATTGATCTCCACTTGGGTAAAGGGCATGTTCTTCACTTTGACATCAAGGAGGTAATGAAGAAACCAACAGTTCAAGGGCAAGTTTTCTACATTGAAGAGATGGATGCCCTTGCTGATGAGCTCCTTGAATAGTTGTCATTAGAAGACCCTCTACAGCATGCTTTGACGATAGAGAGGGAAGCTGAAGTGATTCAGAACCTAGAGAATACTGCCTATGGTATGATGTTGGATTCACACAGAGGATTTGGTAGTAAGGATCAGTATGAGGAGCTGCCTCAAATTGTCCATCAGGAAGCCTCGGTCATTCAACAAGGGGACACCCAGCAAGACGACTGGAGCGAGCTTAAGGCGCCTAAAGTGGAGCTTAAACCTCTACCCAATGGTGTAAGGTATGCATTTCTTGGTTCTAATGGAACTTATCCAGTCATTGTGAGTAGAGAACTTACTGAAACTGAGTTATCTGAACTTTTGAAAACACTTAAAAGATTTAGAAAAGCAATAGGTTACTCACTTGATGACATCAAGGGAATATCACCCTCTTTGTGTATGCATAGGATACATCTTGAGGATGAATCAATGACTTCTATCGAGCATCAAAGAAGGTTAAATCCTAACCTGAAGGATGTTGTAAAGAAAGAGATTCTTAAACTCTTAGATGCTGGTGTTATCTACCCTATCTCAGATTCTAAATGGGTATCTCCTGTGCATGTTGTGCCAAAAAAGGGTGGTATAACTGTGATTAAAAATGACAAGGATGAATTGATACCAACAAGAACAGTCACTGGGCATAGAATGTGTATTGATTACCGAAAACTGAACTCTGCATCTAGAAAAGATCATTTTCCACTTCCATTTATTGATCAGATGCTTGAGAGACTTGCAAATCATCCATTCTATTGTTTTCTTAATGGATATTCAGTATTCTTCCAGATCCCCATACATCCCAATGATCAGGAGAAAACAACATTCACATGTCCTTATGGTACCTTCGCATATCGAAGAATGCCATTTGGTCTATGTAATGCTCCAGCCACCTTTCAAAGGTGCATGATGTCGATCTTTTCTGATCTGATTGAGGATGTTGTGGAGGTGTTCATGGATGATTTCTCTGTCTATGGATCTTCGTTTTCTGCTTGTTTGTCAAATTTGTGCAGGGTCCTACAGAGATGTGAAGACACCAACCTTGTGCTGAAATGGGAGAAGTGTCACTTCATGGTCAAAGAAGGGATTGTGCTGGGACACAATATATCAGAGAAGGGGATTGAGGTGGATAAGGCTAAGATCGATGTCATGGTTGGTTTGCCCCCACCGAAAACAGTGAAAGACATCAGAAGTTTTCTTGGTCATGCTGGATTCTACAGGAGATTCATCAAGGACTTCTCCATGATCACTAGACCATTGACCAGGCTGCTGTGCAAAGAAGCCACCTTCAGCTTTGATGTGGAGTGTCTAGAAGCCTTCAAGAAGCTGAAAGGTGAACTCATCAGTGCTCCAATTGTCCAGCCACCTAATTGGGATCTCCCCTTTGAGATCATGTGTGATGCTAGTGATTATGCTGTGGGAGCTGTTTTGGGGCAGAAGAAAGATGGCAAGACCCATGTGATCTACTACGCGAGCCAAACCCTGAATGATGCTCAGATGAGATATGCCACAACAGAGAAGGAGATGCTAGCCATTGTCTTTGCCTTTGAGAAGTTCAGAAGCTACTTGGTGGGATCTAAAGTCATTGTCTACACAGATCATGCTGCGTTGAGACACCTTTTGGCGAAGAAGGATGCAAAGCCCAGGCTCTTGAGATGGATTCTTTTGCTGCAAGAGTTTGATTTAGAGATCAAGGACAAGCCAGGAGTTGAGAATGGTGTAGCTGATCACTTGTCCAGGCTGAGAGTGGAGTGTGGCATTCCAATTGATGAAGGACTCCCTGAGGAACAGATCATGGCTATTGGAGCAGTGATAGCAGTTTATGAGACTGGAAGGAAGCTTGAAGAAGTCAAGGCAACAGAAGAGAAAGAACCTTGGTATGCTGATTTGGTGAATTACCTAGCCACAGGAAAAGAGCCTTTGAATCTTGTGGGGTATGCCAAGAAGAAGTTCTACAAGGATGTGAAGAGATACTACTGGGATGAGCCCTACCTCTACATTCTCTGCAAAGATCAACTTTATAGGAGAGTGGTTGCTAATGAGGAGATTGATGGGATCCTTACACAGTGTCATGGATCATCTTATGGAGGCCACTTTGCTACCTTCAAGACTGTTGCTAAGGTGTTACAAGCTGGATTCTGGTGGCCACACATGTTCAAGGACACACAAGACTTTGTTTCAAGGTGTGATTCATGCCAAAGGAGGGGAAACATCACCAAGAGGAATGAGATGCCTCAGAATCCAATCCTTGAAGTTGAAGTGTTTGATGTGTGGGGTATTGACTTCATGGGGCCATTTCCATCATCACATGGCAACAAGTACATCCTGGTAGCTGTTGATTATGTCTCAAAATGGGTGGAAGCTATTGCAAGTCCCACCAATGATGCAAGAGTGGTAATCAAGATGTTCAAGAGCACCATCTTTCCAAGGTTCGGAGTTCCAAGAGTTGTAATCAGTGATGGAGGGTCTCATTTCATCAACAAACTGCTTGAGGGACTTCTCAGGAAGAACGGTGTTAAGCACAAGGTGGCAACTCCTTACCATCCTCAAACAAGTGGTCAAGTTGAGATTTCTAACAGAGAGATCAAGTCCATTTTGGAGAAGATTGTGGGGATTACAAGGAAGGATTGGTCAGTTAAGCTTGATGATGCGCTTTGGGCTTATAGGACAGCTTACAAGACACCTCTGGGGACCACACCTTTCAACCTAGTGTACGGGAAAGCTTGCCATCTGCCAGTGGAGCTTGAGTACAAGGCACTTTGGGCAGTAAAGTTGCTGAACTTTGACATCAAGAGTGCTAAGGAGAAAAGACTTTTTCAGCTACATGAGCTTGATGAGATAAGAATGGATGCCTTTGAAAACTCAAGGATCTACAAGGAGAAGACTAAAGCTTTCCATGACAAGAATATCCTAAAGAGAGAGTTTAAAGAAGGAGATCAAGTTCTTCTCTACAACTCAAGACTGAAGTTGTTTCCAGGAAAGCTTAAGTCAAGGTGGTCCGGCCCTTTCAAGGTCAAAGAGGTTAAGCCATATGGAGCAATAGTTTTGTGGAGTACTGATGGAAGAGACTTCACAGTCAATGGGCAAAGGGTTAAGTTCTACATGGCAGATGCACCTGAGGAAGATGGAGTTTCAACTCCACTGTCTGATCCTACCCCAGCCTAATCCAAAAGGAGGCAAAGTCAAGCTAGAGACTTAAAACAAGCTCACTTGGGAGGAAGTCCCATGCGTATCCTTATACATATTGCATTGGTATTTTCATTTTCATCATATTTCATAAAAAATAAAAAATAAATGGGAAAAGTGTTGAAGTAGTGCTCAGGTGGTTCATCGATCCGGTCAAGGCAAAGAATCGAGCGTGGGAGCGAGGTTCCGCAGCAACGCCACGAGGTCGCTCCAGCTGGGAGCGACGTGATCAGAGCGACTGGTCCAAGTCGCTCGCATTTTCGGTGTCTGGAGCTCGAGAATCGCTCTCGGAGCGACGTCTCGTAGCGACCACGTGAGGTCGCTCGCATTTTCGGTGACTGGGAGCGACTAGATCAGAGCGACTCGGCTAAGTCGCTCGCATTTCTGTCTCCGGGGCTTGATAATCGCTCTCGGAGCGACGTCTCGCAGCGACCACGTGAGGTCGCTCGCAATTCTGTCGATCAGAGCGACGTCTTCAGAGTGACACCTACGAGTCGCTCGCCCTTTCGTCGACACACTACACGAGAAAACGACCCGGAGCGACCTATCAGGGCGACCACTCCAGGTCGCTCCCGAGCCGGTCCAGGTAAGTCCCTCTTCGATTTTGTCCGTTTTAATTCAAGTTAACCAGCCCTAAACCTAACCGGACGACCCTAGACCTACCCATACCCACGACCTTCATCTCTTTCACTCTCCCTTCCTCTCACAAACACCCATACTCTCTCAAACAAACTCACACTAAAAATCTCCTAACTTTCTCAATTCTCACCCAAATCTCCTAGTTTTTGTTTCTAAATCCAAACTTTCGCCCCTGTAGTCTATTCCTCACCACCCATTCCCCATTTCCTTTCATCCAAAGCAAGGTATTGTGTTTTTAAATTCAAATTCGTAGGTCCATGAACCCTAGAATTTGAAAATCAAAATTTGGTCATTTTCTTGCTTGATTGTGGTAAAATAGATTAGGGAAAGCTTATATATCAAGTTGGGTTGTTGAATTGATGGTGGAATTGAGCTTAATTTGAACTTTGGCAAAATTAGGGTTCATGGATTTGGGACTTTTCGAAATTGATCCTAATTGAGTGTGTTAGTGGGTGAGTTAGTATGTTAAGGTGTTGAAAGGTTTGATTAGAGAACCCTCTCGTTCTAGAATTACTTTGATTATTGAATTTTACTTGTCTTGTAATTTTCACATGATGAAAAGATTGAGAATTGTGATTCTTTACGTTGCCTCTTGAAGTTTACATTTGCAAAGTCAATCCACTTATCCCTTTCCAAGTTTTGTATTTCTCAGGTACAATGGTTAAGAAAACTAAGGGAAAGTCGGATGCTGAGAGGCAAGAACCTGAGAGACAAGAGTCTTCGTTGAGAGGAAAGGCTTTAGCCTCGGAACAAGCTGGTTCTGGGACACAAATGACTTCTCGACAGCAAACCGTGGCTGCAAAGAAGGCAAAGGAGCAAGAGAAGAGGGCAGAAAAGAGTATAGCAGTTGCCACAGATGAGGAGAGTGGTGATGAAAGTGCAGATGAGCAGGCTCCTACAAAGAGGGCCAAGATGTCCAAGGGGAAGGAGGTTACTGATGATAGAGACAGGGTGAAAACTCCATCTGAGGAAGAGCTGTATCATCATTTGCTGAATGGGGTAACTTGGACTCCAACCAGATTCGCTGACCTTGATTTGCTGAAGGAGGTGGGTCTCGATTCTGATATTGAGGCAATGCTGGGGCACCTGAAGATGCCCAAAATCCTCACCATGGCCTACCCTGCCTACCGGGATGTCTCCTGTCAGTTCTCGTCTTCCCTTGAGGTCACTTACCATGACGCTCCGCACGTGCGGCAAGAATGGGGTAAAATAAAGTTCAAGGTCAATGGGAGAGAGTACAACATGAACTTCAAAGACATTGGGAGAGTCATGGGTTTCCAAGACTTGGCAGACTACTCCGGGAGTTAATCACTGGAAACAAGCACTCTACCGGGGCTAACAAGAACTCACATATCCGGCACCCGTCTGTACGCTACCTCCATAGGATGCTCATCCATGCATTCTACCCACGGAAGCAAGCTGGTAATGTCACCGAGGAAGACGTGCGACTGCTCTGCCCGGCTATCCGCCCCTACGCCCCACCTGGAACGTTGCCCCTTCCAAGCAACGACATCTATGCTTCCTTCGGGATGGTCAGCTTCTTCATTTATCGTCTCGAGCACTACAAAGACTAGGCATGGTACACAACTGATTCGTAACCAAAGGTTGGGATAGGCGGGATGATCACACCACTGCTCCAATTTCTGAATGTTCCTTTGGGAAAGGACTCAGCAGGGCCTAAGTTAGTAGATGGCACTTACTTGAGGATTGCCACCTATTTCAGTGGGATGTATGGGAAAGACTACGTCTATCACTACTACTTGAAAGGCAAGCCGGTCGAAGTGGTTCTTCCAAACCAGAGACTGACGAGCTTAGAGAGACCTGGAGCTATCAGCTTCAACTTATCCCAAGAAGACTTTCTTGGAGAACACGGGTCTCTCGATCCCATTGCTGCACCAAGGAAAAGGAGTGTTCCGACGAGACACGACTTCACGGAACCTCCTAGGGAAGAATCTGTACCCATCTATGGACCTCCACGCTACTACTTCAAGCCACATGATGGAGCCCTTCCCCTGGTGCGCTGATATCTTGCATATTTCTATTGTTTCATCCATTCATCCATGTGTATTTTGATCATATAGATTAGGATTTAGCCATGTTTAGGTTGCATTTTGCATACATGAGTCCTTATCAGGTATTGGAGTACCACATGGAGTTCTTGGAGACACTTGGAGGCATTTGGAGCTCAAAAAGGAGTGTTTAGAGTGGTCATTTGGCGAGCAAGGCATGGGAGCGACCAGTCCGGAGCGACACCACCAAGTCGCTCTGATCACCCTACTAGAGAGATCTAACCAGAGCGACAGGGAGAAGTCGCTCGCGGTTTCATTACTCGGAGACGCGAGAACGAGCCCGGAGCGACCTCTCGGAGCGACATAGCGAGGTCGCTCCAGCTGGGAGCGACGTTATGGGAGCGACAGGGAGAAGTCGCTCGCGGTTTCATCACCCGGATACGCGAGAACGAACCCGGAGCGACCTCTCGCAGCGACACAGCGAGGTCGCTCCCGAAGCCTAGAGCGACTTGTCGGAGCGATGGGCTGAGGTCGCTGCGCGTTTTATTTCTACTCGAACTTGTGATTTCTCAAGGGCCTTTTGGTCATTTCATTATGCACGTTTTTATTTTCTAAACCTATGTTTTAATACTCTAGGAGCCACCAAAGGGGGGATCATCTTTGTTCTTAGAAAAACCACCAAAAACCTTTGGAAAGTCATCTCTTTGAATCAATTGATCAGTTTATTATTGAGAATTCTGTGTTCTTATCTATTTCCTGTGTTTCTCTACATGATTAATCTGAAATCCAACATGGGTTTAAGAGGAATCATGGAGATTAGTGAGTAATCACCTTTTGAATTCATGGGTTAGGGAGATTGAGGGTGATTAGGTTAGAACTAGGATGTTTTAGTGTAGATCATTCATATTTCCTTGCTAGTAGAGTGAGCATAAAGCATCTTCTGAGTTGGCCACTGAGTAGTTGAACCTTAGGCATTTCCCCCCCGAAAGGTGTTCGAGGAAATGCCCGAGACAACTCTTCTTAGCTTTTAGCATACTTTGCCAAAGACATTTGTTGTTAGAGGTGCTAAGATAGCCATTGGACTTGCTAGTTATGATTGCTTTCATATTATTCAACCAAAGACATTTGATGTTTGAATTGTGTTAAGTAAATGAACATTCATCTAGACATAGAGTTTGTTTAGGATTGTGTCCAAGCTTAAGGTTAATAGATTGATTGATCGTTTGCCATCTTTAGTTCGAAACTTGATCACCCGAGGTCTAATCCCTATATCCATGAGTTCTCTTTTCCAATAGTTAAGAAAGTATCATTTAGTTATTTCTTTTAATTAGTCATAGTTTAAAAACTCATCTAAATCATTGGTTGCACTTAGATTAAGTGATACTTGCATTCTCGGTGCTTTGATATCTCTCAGAACTGGTTCGACAATCATTTATACTACAGCATTTGTCTTAGGAGCCTTGAAAACTCCTAACATCAAATTGGCGCCGTTGCCAAATTCTGAGTAGATTTAAATATTGAGATTTAGTCAATTGCTTGAGACTAAGTCATTTTTATTATCTTTTGTTACTGACTCTTCTTCACCTCCCTTTAATCTACAGGTGTATGAACTTGCGGAGCAGGGGTCCATCAAACCTAGTTCCAAGAGAAGCAGACATCAGAGCTTTAGAGAGAGAGTGTGCTAGAAAGAGAAGAGAAGCAGAACATCAGGCTCAATTGCAGAGACTGAACACTGACATGGGAGACGTTCATCAAGAAGATGCAGGCGTCAATGGCGCTAACAACAATGGTCCACCTAACCAACAGCGAGCAGCTCGACCCATTGGCACTTACGACCGTCCAAACATTCATGGTCATCGATTGGGAATCCGAGCACCCGCTGTGGCAGCCAACAACTTTGAGATCAAGTCAGGACTCCTCAACGTGATCGAGAACAACAAGTATCATGGCTTGGCTCTAGAGGATCCATTTGATCACTTGGACAGGTTCGACAGCTACTGTGGGTTGTCAAAAACCAATGGTGTCTCCGAAGATGCCTTAAAGCTCAAGCTATTCCCTTTCTCTTTAGGGGATAAAGCACGTCAGTGGGAGAAGTCTCTACCAAGCGACTCCATCACCACTTGGGATGACTGCAAGAAAGCATTCTTGGAGAAGTTCTTCTCTACTTCAAGAACTGCTAAGCTGAGAAACGAGATCTCCAGCTTTCAACAGAAGGGCTTGGAAGGTTTCAGTGAAGCCTGGGAAAGATTCAAGGGGTACCAAGCTCAATGCCCACACCATGGTTTCTCTAAAGAGAGCTTGCTGAGCACATTCTACCGTGGTGCTCTTCCTAAGTACAGGGCCAGACTGGATACAGCTAGTAATGGATTCTTCTTGGGGAGAACTGAGGAGGATGCAGAGGAGCTGGTTGACAACATGGTTAAGAGTGATGCAGTCTACAGTGGAGACCACGACAGAGGCAGTAGATCTGATGATAAGCAAACGAGGAAGGAGTTGAAAGCTCTACAAGATAAGATAGACATCCTCCTTGCTGATAAAGCTACCCAAGAGCAGCTGCACTTTGTTGGCAACCCAACCCAAGAGACACCAGCTGTTGTCCATGAAGTTGAAGGTTTGGAAGGTCAGGAAGAGCTGTGTTTCATCAACAACAATGGTAGCTGGTACAAGAAAGAGCCCAACTTTCAGTACAACAACTACCAACAGAAATCCTATTCCAACAACCAACAGAGTGGTTACCAGCCTCGAAACAATCAGCAAGGCAGCTATCAACCACAGCAAAACCCTCCTCCTGGTTTCAACAACAAAGGCAACAATTCTTCCCAACAACAATCTAATCCCTCTACCTCCACCCCTCAAGTCAGCAGCACTGATGCTCTACTGAAACAAATCCTGGAATCTCAAACAAGAAGTGAGAAGCATGTTGGCTATGAGTTGAAGAATCTTCACTCAAAGATTGATGGGAGCTACAATGAGCTCAACAACAAGTTCAGAGCTTTGGAGAACCAGTTTGCTGCCATGAACACTCAACAAAATCGCCAACAAGGTTCTCTACCTGGAAAGTCTGAGCAAAACCCCAAGGAAACCATGAAAGCTATCACTCTCAGGAGTGGTAAGGAGTTACCTCAGAGAGCTCTCACCAAGGATGCTGAGAAACAAAGTGAGGGGGTTGCCATCACCATAGATGATGAAGTGGTGATTGTTGATGAGAAGATCAATGACGAGATCTTGGAAAAGATAGTGGAAGCCAAAGGAAAAGGAAAGGTTGGAGAAGAGAAGAAAACAGTTAAAGATGGTGAAGTTGTCACTCCTGCAAGTGAAAGTTCTTTTGTTCCTCCTGCCTATGAACCTAAGCTTCCATTCCCAGGTCGATTCAAGAGGCAGTTGCTAGAGAAGTACAAAGCTCTGTTTGACAAGCAAATGAGTGAAGTCCAGGTCACAATGCCCATTATTGATGCTTTCATGCTGATTCCTCAGTACAGTAAGTTCCTAAAAGATGCTGTAGCTGCAAAGAAGAAAGAGATGGAGGGCATGGTGATTCTCACTCATGAGTGCAGTGCTATCATTCAGAGGCTGGTCATACCAAAGAAGCTAGAAGATCCAGGATGCTTCACATTACCTTGTGCTCTTGGGCCTATGGTATTCGATAGGTGTCTCTGCGATTTGGGAGCTAGTGTCAGCTTGATGCCCCTATCTGTTGCTAAGAAGCTCGGTTTCACTCAGTACAAGAAGTGTAGACTTTCTCTGGTATTGGCTGATCGTTCAGTTAAGTACCCTGTGGGTATCTTAGAGGACCTCCCAGTGATGGTTGGAAATTATGAGATCCCTACAGACTTTGTAGTGCTTGAAATGGGTGAAGAAGCTCAAGACCCTTTAATCCTTGGAAGGCCTTTCTTAGCCACAGCTGGAGCCATTGTTAATGTGAAAGAAGGCAAGATTGATCTCCATCTGGGTAAAGGGCACGTTCTCCATTTCGACATCAAGGAGGTAATGAGGAGGCCAACAGTTCAAGGGCAGGTGTTCTACATTGAAGAGATGGACGCCCTTGCTGATGAAATCCTTGAAGAGTTGTCACTAGAGGACCCTCTACAGCATGCTTTGACTGTAGAGAAAGAGGCTGAGGTGGTTGAGAACCTGGAGAGTACTGCCTATGGGATGATGCTGGATTCACACCAGGGGTTTTTCAGTGAGGATCAGTACGAGGAGCTTCCCCAGATGGTTCACCAAGAAGTCTCAGTCACTCAACAAGAGGACAACCAGCAAGATGACTGGAGTGAACTTAAGGCACCTAAAGTGGAGCTTAAACCTCTTCCCCATGGTGTAAGGTATGCATTTCTTGGTCCTAATGAAACTTACCCTGTCATTGTGAGTAGTGAACTTACTGAAAGTGAGCTATCTGAACTTTTGAGAACACTTAAAAGATTTAGAAAGGCAATAGGTTACTCACTAGATGACATCAAGGGGATATCACCCTCTCTGTGCATGCATAGGATACATCTTGAGGATGAATCAATGACTTCTATCGAGCATCAAAGAAGGTTAAATCCTAACCTGAAGGATGTTGTAAAGAAAGAGATTCTTAAACTCCTAGATGCTGGTGTTATTTACCCTATCTCAGATTCTAAATGGGTATCACCTGTGCATGTTGTACCAAAGAAAGGTGGTATCACTGTGATTAAGAATGACAAGGATGAATTGATACCAACAAGAACCATCACAGGTCATAGAATGTGCATTGATTACCGAAAACTAAACTCTGCATCTAGAAAGGATCATTTTCCATTACCATTTATTGATCAGATGCTTGAGAGACTTGCAAATCACCCATTCTATTGTTTCCTTGATGGGTATTCAGGATTTTTCCAAATCCCCATACATCCCAATGATCAAGAGAAAACGACATTCACATGTCCCTATGGTACCTTTGCATATCGAAGGATGCCATTTGGTCTATGTAATGCTCCAGCCACCTTTCAAAGGTGCATGATGTCAATTTTCTCTGATCTGATTGAGGATGTTGTGGAGGTATTTATGGATGATTTCTCTGTCTATGGATCTTCGTTTTCTGCTTGTTTGTCAAATTTGTGCAGGGTCCTACAGAGATGTGAAGACACCAACCTTGTGCTGAATTGGGAGAAGTGTCACTTCATGGTCAAGGAAGGGATTGTGCTAGGACACAAGATTTCAGAGAAGGGGATTGAGGTGGATAAAGCCAAAATCGATGTTATGGTTGGTCTGCCTCCACCAAAGACAGTGAAAGACATCCGGAGTTTTCTTGGCCATGCTGGATTCTACAGGAGGTTCATCAAGGATTTCTCCTTGATAACTAGACCTTTGACCAGGCTGCTGTGCAAGGAAGCTACCTTCAGTTTTGATGTGGAATGCCTACAAGCTTTCAAGAAGCTAAAAGGTGAACTCGTTAGTGCCCCAATTGTCCAGCCACCTGATTGGGATCTTCCTTTTGAGATCATGTGTGACGCCAGTGACTATGCTGTGGGAGCTGTTTTGGGGCAGAAGAAAGATGGCAAAACCCATGTGATCTACTATGCCAGCCAAACCCTCAATGATGCTCAGATGAGGTATGCCACAACAGAGAAAGAGATGCTGGCAATTGTTTTTGCCTTTGAGAAGTTCAGGAGCTACTTGGTTGGGTCTAAAGTCATTGTCTACACCGATCATGCTGCCTTGAGACACCTTTTGGCCAAGAAGGATGCAAAACCCAGGCTTTTGAGGTGGATCCTTTTGCTCCAAGAGTTTGATATGGAAATCAAAGACAAACCCGGAGTTGAGAATGGAGTAGCTGATCATTTGTCCAGGTTGAGGGTAGAGTCTGGTATCCCTATTGACGAAGGACTTCCTGAGGAGCAGATCATGGCTATCGAAGCAGTGATAGCAGTCTGTGAGACTGGTAGGAAGCTGGAAGAAGTCCAAGCAACAGAGGAGAAAGAACCTTGGTATGCCGATTTAGTGAACTACCTAGCCACAGGAAGAGAACCTCTGAATCTTGTGGGCTATGCCAAGAAGAAGTTCTATAAGGATGTGAAAAGATACTACTGGGATGAGCCCTACCTCTACATTCTCTGCAAGGATCAGCTTTATAGGAGAGTGGTTGCAAATGAGGAGATTGATGGGATCCTTGCACAGTGTCATGGATCATCCTATGGAGGTCACTTTGCCACCTTCAAAACAGTTGCAAAAGTATTACAAGCTGGATTCTGGTGGCCACATATGTTCAAGGATACACAAGACTTTGTTTCGAAGTGTGATTCTTGCCAAAGAAGAGGAAACATCACCAAGAGGAATGAGATGCCTCAAAATCCAATCCTTGAAGTTGAAGTGTTTGATGTCTGGGGTATTGACTTCATGGGACCATTTCCATCATCTTTTGGCAACAAATATATCCTTGTGGCTGTTGATTATGTCTCCAAATGGGTGGAAGCCATTGCAAGCCCCACCAATGATGCTAGAGTTGTAATCAAGATGTTCAAGAGCATCATCTTCCCAAGGTTTGGAGTTCCAAGAGTTGTAATCAGTGATGGAGGTTCCCACTTCATTAACAAACTGCTTGAGGGACTTCTCAAGAAGAACGGTGTGAAGCACAAGGTGGCAACTCCTTATCATCCCCAAACAAGTGGCCAAGTTGAGATTTCTAACAGGGAGATCAAATCTATTCTGGAGAAGATTGTGGGGATTACAAGGAAGGATTGGTCCAATAAGCTTGACGATGCACTTTGGGCTTATAGGACAGCGTACAAGACACCACTGGGCACCACACCTTTCAACCTAGTGTATGGGAAAGCTTGCCATCTGCCAGTGGAGCTTGAGTACAAGGCACTATGGGCAATAAAGTTGCTGAACTTTGACATCAAGAGTGCCAAGGAGAAAAGGCTCTTTCAGCTACACGAGCTTGATGAGATAAGAATGGATGCTTTTGAGAACTCAAGAATCTACAAGGAGAAGACTAAGGCTTTCCATGACAAGAATATCCTGAAGAGAGAGTTTAAAGAAGGAGATCAAGTTCTTCTCTACAACTCTAGGCTGAAGTTGTTTCCAGGAAAGCTTAAGTCAAGGTGGTCCGGTCCTTTCAAAGTCAAGGAGGTTAGGCCATATGGAGCAATAGTTTTGTGGAGCACTGATGGAAGAGACTTCACAGTCAATGGACAAAGGGTTAAGCTCTACATGGCTACTGCACCAGAGGAAGATGGGGTTTCAACTCCACTGTCTGATCCTACCCCGGCCTAATCTAAAAGGAGGCAAAGTCAAGCTCGGGACTTAAAACAAGCTCACTTGGGAGGAAGTCCCATGCGTATCCTTGTATATATTGCATTAGTATTTTCATTTTTCATCTTATTGCATAAAAAAAAAAAGAGAGAAGTTGTGTGCAGGTGCTTGATCGGTTCAGTTTTGAGCAGGAGTCGTGCGTGGGAGCGAGGTCTCACAGCGACACCTCAAGGTCGCTCCAGCTGGGAGCGAGGTCTCGAGAGTGACACTCCAAGGTCGCTCGCGTTTTCGTCGCCGGATCAAGAAAAATCGCCTCAGAGCTAGGTCTCAGAGCGAGGTCGAAAGGTCGCTCCAGCTGGGAGCGACACCTCGGAGTCGCTCGCGGTTTCGACGAAACGGAGCTCAAAAAAAAAAAAAAAAAAACTGACCCGGAGCGACGTCCTAGAGCGACACCTTGAAGTCGCTCCAGCTCAGAGCGAGGTTTCTAGAGCGACACTCCAAGGTCGCTCGCGGTTTAGTCGAAACACGACGCGAGGAAACGACTCGGGAGCGACCTCTCCCAGCGACACCCTCACGTCGCTCCCGAACCGGTCCAGGTAAGTTTCCTAACTCTAAACCCCGGTTTAATTCAAGTAAACCGACCCTAACCACCCTAGACCGAACCGGACGACCCTAAACCTACCCCAACCCCCGCGACTCCATCTCTATCACTCTCCCCTCCTCTCACAAACTCACAAACTCTCTCAAACTCACCCACACCAAAATTCCCAAAACCTTCTCAATTCTCACCCAAATCAACTAGTTCTTGTTTCTAAATCCAAGCTTTCGCCCCTGTAGTCTATTCTTCACTACCCATTCACCATTTCCTTTCATCCAGAGCAAGGTATTGAGTTTTTAAATTCAAATTCGTAGGTCCATGAACCCTAGAATTTGAAAGTCGAAATTTGGTCCTTTTCTTGCTAGATTGTGGTGAAATAGACTAGGGAAAGTTTATCTATCAAGTTGGGTTGTTGAATTAATGGTGAAATTGAGTTTAAATTGCACTTTGGCAAAATTAGGGTTCATGGATTTGGGGGTTTTTCGAATTTGATCTTAATTGGGTGTGTTTGTGGGTGGACTAGATGCGTTAAGATGTTACATTGTTGCATTGTGTTGAACTTGAGTTTAAACTGAAAAATTCACCTGTTAAGTTCACTTTTGCAAAATTTTCACTTGCAAAGTCTTGCTTTTCTTTACTTCCATCTACTTATCCCTTTCCAAGTTTGTAATTTTTCAGGTGAAAATGGTTAAGAAGACAAAGGGAAGGTTGGAAGCTGAGAGGCAAGAAGCCGAAAGTCAAGAGTTTGCACTAAGAGGAAAAGCTTTAACCAGCGAGCCAACTGGCTCAGGGACGCAGAGGACTGTGCGACAGCAGACGTTGGCTGCAAGGAAATCGAAAGAACACGAGAAGAGGGCAGGGAAAAGTGTACCAGTTCCCACCCATGAGGAAGGTGAAACTGAGAGTGAAGATGAGCCGGCACCTACGAAGAAAGCCAAGATGTCAAAG
Organism: Brassica napus; assembly: GCF_020379485.1. Lineage (NCBI taxonomy): Eukaryota > Viridiplantae > Streptophyta > Magnoliopsida > Brassicales > Brassicaceae > Brassica > Brassica napus. The sequence goes on from NC_063452.1 coordinate 45,634,296, forward strand.
GGCAAAGGGGTTGCTGTTGATCGAGACAGAGCGAAAACTCCATCTGTGGAGGAGCTATATGATCATTTGAAGAATGGAGTCACTTGGGCTCCAACCAGGTTTGCCGACCTCGATTTGCTGAAGGAGTTGGGTCTAGAGTCTGATATTGAGGCGATGCTGGGACATTTGAAGATGCCAAAACTCCTCACCATGGCTTATCCTTTCTACAAGGATGTCACTTGTCAGTTCCTATCCTCTCTTGTGGTCACTTACCACGACACGGCGCATGTGAGACAAGGATGGGGAAAAATCAGGTTCAAGGTCAATGGAAGAGAATACAACATGAACTTCAAGGACATTGGGAGGGTCATGGGGTTCCAAGACCTAGAAGACCACTCACTTCCCAAGTGTGAGAACCTCCCCACAGAGCTCTGGAAGTTGATCACTGGAAACAAGCACTCTACCGGGGCGGACAAGAACTCACACATCCGACACCCGTCTGTACGCTACCTCCACAGATTGCTAGTCCATGCTTTTTACCCACGGAAGCAAGCTGGTACGGTTACTGAGGAAGACATGCGACTGCTCTGTCCGGCTATCCGTCCCTACGCTCAACCTGGAGTGTTACCCCTTCCCAGCACTGACATCTATGCTACCTTTGGGATGGTCAGTTTCTTTGTGGGCCGTCTCGAGCACTACAGAGACTGGGCGTGGTACACCACTGATTCGCGCCCAAAGATGGGGATAGGCGGAATGATCACACCACTGCTCCAATTTCTGAATGTTCCCTTGGGAAAGGACGCAGCGGGGCCTAGGTTCATTGATGGCACCTACTTGAGGATTGCCACCTATTTCAGTGGGATGTATGGGAAGGACTACGTCTACCACTACTACTTGCAGGGCAAGCCAGTCGAGGTGGTTCTTCCAAACCGGAACCTGACGAGTTTAGAGATACCTGGAGCTGTCAGCTTCAACATTCCCCAGGAGTACTTTCTCGGAGAACACGGGCCTCTCGATCCAATTCAAGCAGCTCCATCAAGGAAAAGGAGTGTCCCTACGCAACCTGATTCGCCTGTTGCAGACACATCTGAGCATATCTATGGACCTCCGCGCTACTACTTCAAGCCCCATGACGGAGTCCTTCCCCCTGGAGCTCTCCGTGATGCTCATGACCACATTGGTCGTCTCCAGAGGTGGAACAAAGCTCAGGACAGAACGATAGAAAAGCTGAAGGATAAGTGCAAGGCGCTCAGCAAGACTGTGAAGAAGCAGGCAAAGACTTCAGCCAAGTTCATGAAGAAAGTAGCTGATGTCTTAACTAGGGGAGGAATAGCTGGATGTAGCTCAGCCGATTTCGCTTTCGCGAACACCTCAAACCCCCAGCCTCCACCCCCGCCTGATGCTCTTGGCTTCCCCCTCACTGCTGCGCAGCTTCAGCGTAAGTGGAGGAACCCACCCACTCAACCTTCCACTTCCGGCAACAAATCCCCATCCCTCGCTTCTTCAGACAGTGAGGACGAGATTGACGAGGTTGAGAGCCAACCATGGTATGGAGGCTCCGGTTCAGCATCCGGTGGTTACTACACCACCTTCCCTCCTGACGACGACGATGCTGGGGCATCTGCCCCCACCTACTATCCATAGGAGGTACTTCTTTCTCTCCCTTGTATATACCATTTCATTTTTGCATATTAGTTTTCTTCTCGGTATCTCTCTCTTTCCTTGACCACACAGAGACTGTGTATCTCAAGTTTGGGGGAGGTACCAAGCATTTGATCATGTTTGCTTTGATTGTGTTTCATTTGAGTCATGCATTGCACACCTATTTGCAAAAAAAAAAAAAAAAAAAAAAAAAAGATTTTTCATTTAGTTTGCATCATTTGCACCATTAGGAGAGTCTAGAGCATATAGGTTGCATTCACTTGCATTGGGAGCAATGATTTTAAATGCCTTGTAAAGAACACTACGTTGCACCTGAGTAGCCATGCACCTCTCGAAAAGACTTGTATGTTTCGAGCCTTGAAAACTCTTCTTGAAACTTGTTGATTGTAGAAACTCAGTCTTTGAAGCCAGCTACAACCTTATTTGAACTGAATGAACTTAATGCTTCTTGCTTAGGGTCTCTTGTGTACTGAGTCATGGCTATACACACTTGAGTTGTCACATCTTTTATGCCATTCTTTTTGACAAACTCTAGTGGTAGACCACTCCCAAAACCTTTCCTTCCTTTTAAGCTTTCATTGTTTGATGAGTGAGGCCTTCTTCGGAAAGTTTTACATGTGCATAATGTTGAGAGTATCGGGAACGACAATGCTTGATCTTCATTTTTGCTGGATTGGACACTCTATTGTCTAGCTATAGGTGGGAGGGTGAGCGTTGTAATCATGATTTGGGAGAAATAAAAAGGATAGATTCTTGTGCTCAAGTGAATTGATTTATTGGGATAAGTAGAGAACCTCCAGCTCTAGTTTTGAAAAGTCTTGGCCCCCAACCTAAAAAAAAAAAAAAAAAAAAAAAAAAAAAAAAAAAAAAAAAAAAAAAAAAAAAAAAAAAAAAAAGGGCTAGCAAAGTTGTTAGGAGCTGAGAGACATTTTGAGGTTGTGAAAAATCCCTTATAGATTTCAAGGAAAAAGAGCTGATGTTTTTAGAATCTTTTGGTGAGAGGTGTGAGTTGGGTTTGACATTTGAGAGTGAATGTGTAACTTATATGTTTGGGAAAAGGGTAGAACAATGGAGATTGAGCATTGTATGCATGAGTTGGTCCCTTTCTTAGATATATTATGTGCAATGTCAAGGCTACTTGTTTTGAGAGTAAACCACCTTAAAGATCATATGTTTTGAACCTCTTGAATCACTTGAATAAAAGCCTTCCCTTACCCAACCAAATGACTTGGACCAACTGACCATTTGCAAGAATTCACTTGATATCTTATGCTTAATGAATGTGAGAGTTGGCAGATTTGAATGTGTGGATGCTTGATGATGAGTGTAGGGACAAAAGGAGTTGAGATAGGCCTAGAGAAGCTAGAGTGTAATAAGAGAGTGTGCTAATTGTGTTTGCTAGTGGTGTTTCTTTTGGCTATGAGCTCCCACCTTCAACCTCTCTCCCTATGAGTTCTAGAAAGTTCACTTGTGGACAAGTAAAGAACAAGTTTGGGGGAGTTGATATCTTGCATATTTCTATTGTTTTATCCATTCATCCATGTGCATTTTGATCATATAGATTAGGATTTAGCCATGTTTAGGTTGCATTTTGCATACATGAGTCCTTATCAGGTATTGGAGTACCACATGGAGTTCTTGGAGACACTTGGAGGCATTTGGAGCTCAAAAAGGAGTGTTTAGAGTGGTCATTGGGCGAGCAAGGCATGGGAGCGACCAGTCCGGAGCGACACCACCAAGTCGCTCTGATCACCCTACTGGAGCGACCTAACCAGAGCGACAGGGAGAAGTCGCTCGCGGTTTCATCACTCGGAGACGCGAGAACGAGCCCGGAGCGACCTCTCGGAGCGACACAGCGAGGTCGCTCCAGCTGGGAGCGACGTTATGGGAGCGACAGGGAGAAGTCGCTCGCGGTTTCATCACCCGGAGACGCGAGAACGAACCCGGAGCGACCTCTCGCAGCGACACAGCGAGGTCGCTCCCGAAGCCTAGAGCGACTTGTCGGAGCGACGGGCTGAGGTCGCTGCGCGTTTTATTTCTACTCGAACTTGTGATTTCTCAAGGGCCTTTTGGTCATTTCATTATGCACGTTTTTATTTTCTAAACCTATGTTTTAATACTCTAGGAGCCACCAAAGGGGGGATCATCTTTGTTCTTAGAAAAAACCACCAAAAACCTTTGGAAAGTCATCTCTTTGAATCAATTGATCAGTTTATTATTGAGAATTCTGTGTTCTTATCTATTTCCTGTGTTTCTCTACATGATTAATCTGAAATCCAACATGGGTTTGAGAGGAATCATGGAGATTAGTGAGTAATCACCTTTTGAATTCATGGGTTAGGGAGATTGAGGGTGATTAGGTTAGAACTAGGATGTTTTAGTGTAGATCATTCATATTTCCTTGCTAGTAGAGTGAGCATAAAGCATCTTCTGAGTTGGCCACTGAGTAGTTGAACCTTAGGCATTTCCCCCCCGAAAGGTGTTCGAGGAAATGCCCGAGACAACTCTTCTTAGCTTTTAGCATACTTTGCCAAAGACATTTGTTGTTAGAGGTGCTAAGATAGCCATTGGACTTGCTAGTTATGATTGCTTTCATATTATTCAACCAAAGACATTTGATGTTTGAATTGTGTTAAGTAAATGAACATTCATCTAGACATAGAGTTTGTTTAGGATTGTGTCCAAGCTTAAGGTTAATAGATTGATTGATCGTTTGCCATCTTTAGTTCGAAACTTGATCACCCGAGGTCTAATCCCTATATCCATGAGTTCTCTTTTCCAATAGTTAAGAAAGTATCATTTAGTTATTTCTTTTAATTAGTCATAGTTTAAAAACTCATCTAAATCATTGGTTGCACTTAGATTAAGTGATACTTGCATTCTCGGTGCTTTGATATCTCTCAGAACTGGTTCGACAATCATTTATACTACAGCATTTGTCTTAGGAGCCTTGAAAACTCCTAACATCATGCGCTTCGTGACGCTCATGATCACATTGGCCGACTTCAGCGATGGAACAAGGCATAAGACAGAACAATCGAAAAGCTGAAGGACAAGTGCAAGGCGCTGAGCACGACGGTGAAGAAGCAAGCAAAGACTTCAGCCAAGTTCATGAAGAAGGTGGCCGATGTCTTGACCAGAGGAGGAATAGCTGGATGTAGCTCAGCGGACTTCGCCTTCGCGAACACATCAGTCCCCCAGCCCCCACCTCAGCCCACTGATCTTGGTTTCCCACTCACTGATAGACAGCTCCAGCGAAAATGGAGGAACCCACCCACTCAGCCTTCCACCTCTGGAAACAAGTCTCCATCCCTAGCCTCTTCAGAAAGTGAGGCCGAGATTGAAGAGGTTCAGAGGTTACTACACCACGTTCCCACCGGACGACGACGATGATGGGGCATCTGCCCCCACTCACTATCCTTGAAGGTACTTCTCTACTTTCCCTTGTATATACCATTTCGTTTTTGCATATTAGTTTTCTCTTTTTGGGTATCTCTCTCTCCTTGACAACACATAGACTGTGTCATTTAAGTTTGGGGGAGGTACCAAGTATTTGATCATGTTTGCTTTGATGTTGTTTCATTTAGTCATCCATTGCATACCTATTTGCATAAAAAAAAAAAAATTTTAAAAATTTTAAAAACACAAAAAAAAAAATCATTTAGTTTGCATCATTTGCATTTCTAGGAGAGTCTAGAGCATATAGGTTGCATTTACTTGCATTGGGAGCAATGATTTGAAATGCCTTGTAAAGAACATTACTTTGCACCTGAGTAGCTTATGCACCTCTCAAAAAGACTTGTATGCTTCGAGCCTTGAAAACTCTTCCTGAAACTTGTTGATTGTTGAAACTCAACCTTTGAAGCCAACTACAACCTTGTTTGAACTGAACGAACTTAATGCTTCTTGCTTATGGTCCCTTGTGTACTGAATCATGGATATACATACTTGAGTTGTCACATCCTTTATGCCAATCTTTTTGACAAACTCGAGTGGTACACCATTCCCAAAACTCTTGCCTCCTTTTGAGCTTTCATTATTTGATGAGTGAGGCCTTTTTTCGGAAAGCCTTACATGTGCATAATGTTGAGAGTATCGGGAACGACAATGCTTGGTCTTCATTCTTGCTAGATTAGGCACTCTATTGTCTAGCTATAGGTGGGGGTGAGTGTTGTGACTATGGTTTGGAAGCATGAAAAGTTCGAAGGAAAAGAATAGACTCTTTGTGTTTAAATGGATAATCTTATTGGAATTAATAGATAAACGTCTAGCTCGAGTTTATGAAAAATCTTGGCCCTCGAAAAAAAAAGAGAATATAAAAGAGAAAAAAAGAAAAAAAAAATATATATAAAAAAAAAAAAGGGGCTAGCAAAGTTGTTTAGAGCTAAGATTTGTTTAGAAGTTGAGAAAATCCTTTATAGATTTCAAAGAAAAAGAGTTTTATGTGCAAAGTGCTCTTGGGATCTTTTGGTGAGAGATGAGAGTTGAGTTTGACATTGGGAAGTGATTGTGTAACTTGTATGTTTGGGAAAATGGTAGAACAATGGAGATTGAGCATTGTATGCATGAGTTGGTCTCTTTCTTAGATATATTATGTGCAATGTCAAGGCTACTTGTTTTGAGAGTAAACCACTTTAAAAGATCATGGATTTTGAACCTCTTGACCCACCTGAATAAAAGCTTTCCCTTACTCGACCAAATGATTTGGACCAATTGACCATTTGCAAGAATTCACTTAATGTTTTATGCTTAATGAATGTGAGAGTTGGTTGATTTGAATGTGTGGATGCTTGATGATGAGTATAACGGCAAAAGGAGTTGAGATAGGCCTAGAGAAGCTAGAGTATAATAAGAGAGAGTGTATTAATGCTGAATTTAGATGTCGATTTGAGTGCTTTGTGTGTTTCTTTTGGCTATGAGCTCTCACCTTCAAACCTCTCTCCCTATGAGTTCTAGAAAGTTCACTTGTAGACAAATAAAAGAACAAGTTTGGGGGAGTTGATATCTTGCATATTTCCATTGTCTTATCCATTCACCCATGTGCATTTTGATCATATAGATTAGGATTTAGCCACGTTTAGGTTGCATTTTGCATACATGAGTCTTTATCAGGTGTTGGAGTACCACATGGAGTTCTTGGAGGCATTTGGGTGCATTTGGAGCTCAAAAGAAGTGTTCTAGGTGATCATTGGACGAGCAGAGCATGGGAGCGACATCACGGAGTGACGCCATGAAGTCGCTCCAAACTACCTCTCAGAGCGACCTCGCTGGAGCGACCCCGAGAAGTCGCTCGCCATTTCATCCCGGTGGAAGCCGAAAACTGACCCGGAGCGACCTATCAGAGCGACCACTCCAGGTCGCTCCCGAAGCCCAGAGCGACTTGGCCAGAGTGACACCCCGAGGTCGCTCGCATTTCTATCGCGTGACGACAACACAATGGAGCCGGAGCGACCTCTCAGAGCGACCCACCGAGGTCGCTCCCGAAGCCCGGAGCGACTTGTCAGAGCGACGTGCCGAGGTTGTTCCGCTTCTATTTGTTTGGCCGAATTCATGTTTTCTAAGGGCTTTTTGGTCATTTCATTATGCACGTTTTTACTTTTCAAAAACCTATGTTTTAAGTACCTTTGGTAGCCACCAGGCAGGATTATCTTTTTGTTCTTAAGAAAAACCTTTGGAAAGTTCATCTCTCGAATCATTCTTGTTCATCTAGTTATTGCAATTCTGTGTTTCCAATTCATTGTTGTATCCCTCTGTATGATGAATCTGAAATCCAAAATGGGTTTAAGAGGAATCATGAAGAGTAGTGAGTAATCACCATTTGAATTCATGGGTTAGGAAGATTAATGGTGATTAGGTTAGAGCTAGGATGTTTTAGTGTAGATCATTCCAAAACCTTGCTAGTAGAGTAATCATAATGCATCTTCTGAGTTAGCTTCTCAAAAGTTGATCTTTAGGCATTTCCCACCCAAAAGGTGTTCGATGAAATGCCTGAAACAACTCTTCTAAGCTTTTAGCATATTTTGCCAAAGACATTTGTTGTTAGAAGTGCTAAGATAGCCTTAGACCTGTTAGTAATGATTGTTTCCATATTATTCAACCAAAGACATTTGTTGTTTGAAATGTGTTAGTAAATGAACACTCATCTAGACATAGAGTTTGTTTAAAATTGTGTCTAAGCTTAAGGTTGATAGTTTGATTGTTCGTCTGTCATCCTTAGTTCGAAACTTGATCACCCAATGTCTAATTCCTATGCCCATGAGTTCTCATTTTCCTTAGTTAAGAAAGTCAACTCATTTACGGCTTTTATTATTCTGAAACTGAATCAGCTTTATTCATTAGCTTAGAAATCATTTGAAATCACTGGTTGCACTTAGATTGAGTGAGTACTTGCATTCTCATTGCTTCGAATTCCCTTAGAATTGGTTCGACAATCATTTATACTACAACATTTGTCTTAGAAGCCTTGAAAACTCCTAACATCAATCACCCTCTCTGTTCCATGCAAATCCAACTCATCCGGCTCACACCAAAATATAGTTCCGTTTCTGCTAAGACAAAAGAGCAAGTTATCAATCATACACCAGTCCCTTGGCTTTCCTACCAGTTGTCCACGGTTCCCTGTCCCCCATTTACCTTCCCTCGGTGAGTAGTAAAAGGTTCTCTCCGTTTCATCCACTGCGTAAACCTTATGATCCCTCACCATACTGTCGTGGATATGCTTATTACCTCCCTTCCGTTTCGGCATCGGTGGCTAATTATCCCAAGTTTGAGTGTTTGGATCGAATACCTCTCCACAGTCATCATGAACATCGCAGCCTCCAAACACATAAATTTTCCCGTCTACCACACCAGCAGCCCGTAAGCTCGAGCCGCTCCCATGGAAGGGAAAGGGTGCCACACGTGAGTCCAACAATCCAAGCTCCAGACGTCGTAAGTGCGCTTCTCCCCGTCTATCAACCCACTGATTACATAGATGCCCGAGTCCAGAACCACAACGGAAGATGCTTCCACTGGCTGGGAGGGGAGCGAAGAGATCGGAGTTAGATCAGAGGCGTCTAGGGTTTTTCTACAACGGAGGATATACCAGCGTAAGCTTGGAACAGAAGTAGGGATTCGTAAGCATACGTAGACATATGTTTCAGTGCGACCAATCAGCGATCGGATCTTGTAAAGATCAGGAGATGCCACTAGAGAGCGATAACTTTTGGAGACCAGAGATAAGGCCGCCTGGTCTGATCTCCAGACTCTAGCCAGACAGTTCAGAACCAGATCATCTGACAAACATGATATCGGAGACGCCTCTTCCTTCCTCCACTACAAAAAAACAACGGTATTCTGACGGACATTCCGACGGAAAATGAAATCCTCGGAATATCCCGAAGAATTTCTGAGGAAATTTTGGGTTTCCTCGGAATTTCCTCGGAATATACCGACGGAATTCCGAGGAAATATCAATCCGTCGGAATATTCCGAGAAAATTCCGAGGAAAAATGTGTTCCTCGGAAAAAACCGATGAATTCCGAGGAAATATTATAGCCGTTGGAGAGCCGTTGGGGGATTTTACAAAATTCCGAGGAAATTCCGACGAACTAGCCTTTTCCGTCGGAATTTCCTCGGTCTGTCGGCAGGATTTAAACTATAAATACAAGCACTCCTCTTCCTCTTCATTCACTCCATATCTTCATCCTCCCTCTTACTCTATTTACACACGAATTTGATTCATAAAAAATATGTCTTCTTCAAATTATTTTCGTTCTTGGATCGATCGACCTCATTTGGATCCGAACACGAGATTGCTTACGGAAGAGTACCAACGAGGTATAACCGAATTCATGGGGTTAGTTCACCGACAACCGGAAACAAAAACAGGTATGTTAAGATGTCCTTGCTCTAATTGTAAAAATAGAAAGGTTATTAAAGAGTGGGATGTTTGGACTCATCTATATTTGAGTGGGTTTACACGAAGTTACAAAATTTGGTATCATCATGGGGAAACTGATTATGAACATGGTAGTACTAGCGAACCTCAGCCAGCGGTTAGATTAGAAGAACCAATTAGAACGGATGTAGATTATGGTGTAGGTACTGAGCAGATGGTAAATGATCATTTTAGAGGGGGAGATTTACCCAATGCACAAGCTAGGAGATTTTATGATATGTTGGATGCTGGAAAGCAACCATTGTACGAAGGTTGCAGAGATGGTCATTCAGCTTTATCATCTGCTACAAGATTGATGGGCATTAAAACAGATTATAATTTGGCTGAAGACTGTGTGGATGCGATTGCTGATTTTGTAAAAGGTATTCTACCCGAGGATAATGTAGCTCCTGGTTCATACTACGAGGTTCAGAAACTCGTAGCTGGTCTTGGTTTATCGTATCAGGTAATAGATGTATGCAGCGACAACTGCATGATTTATTGGAGGGCGGATGAACAGCGGGTTACATGCAAATTTTGTGGAAAGCCTCGTTATAATGATACGAGTGGAAGAGTTCCAGTGCCATATAAAAGGATGTGGTATTTACCTTTGACGGAAAGGTTGCAGAGGTTGTATCTGTCTGAACGCACAGCGCAACCAATGAGATGGCATGCGGAGCACTCAACAGATGGTGAGATCAGACATCCTTCAGATGCAAAAGCGTGGAAGCATTTCCAATCAAAGTATCCCGACTTTGCGTATGAGAGAAGAAATGTCTACCTTGGATTATGTACTGATGGTTTCAGTCCGTTTGGCAAGAGTGGAAGACAGTATTCTCTATGGCCCGTCATTCTTACACCATACAACCTACCCCCAAACTTGTGCTTGCGACGAGAGTTTTTGTTTCTCTCGATTCTCGTTCCCGGACCAGAGCATCCTAAGAGATCACTTGATGTGTTTCTTCAGCCACTAATATATGAGTTGCAACAACTATGGGCTCAAGGTGCTGAAACATACGATGTTTCGTGTAAAGAAAACTTTCAAATGCGGGCAGTACTAATGTGGACAATAAGTGATTTTCCAGCATATGGTATGTTGTCTGGATGGACAACGCATGGAAGGCTATCATGTCCATATTGTCAAGATAACACTGATGCTTTCCAACTAAAACACGGAAGGAAAACGTGTTGGTTTGACTGTCACAGGAGATTCCTACCACCTGATCATCCATATCGTAGGAGTAGGAATTTGTTTACGAAGAACAAGAGGGTGTTTGACAGTCCACCTCCGGAAATTTGTGGGAAATATTTGAAGATACAACTAAGAGATTTTGGTGCAGAAAGGACGCCAGACGTTTTCCGGTAGATGCTGTTGGAGAACTACATAACTGGCACAAAAAAAGTATTTTCTGGGATCTGCCATACTGGGAGGATCATCTGCTAAGGCATAATTTAGATGTCATGCATATTGAGAAGAACTTTTTTGACAATCTCATGAACACGCTCCTTAATGTTCAAGGTAAAACAAAGGATAATTTGAAGTCAAGACTGGATTTAGTCGATATATGTGCTCGTTCAGGACTTTATGTTGATGAGAATGGTAGAGCTCCTTTTCCCATATACCGACTTGATGCAGAGGGAAAAGATGCGTTCTTTGATTGGATTTCAAACGATGTGGAATTTCCAGACGGTTACGCATCAAATTTGCGTAACTGTATCGACATAAAGGAAGGAAAGTTTACTGGCTTGAAAAGCCACGATTGCCATGTAATGATGCAGCGCCTCCTTCCGTTCGCCTTCAAGGAACTATTAGAACGAAATGTTCATGAAGCAATTGCAGGGATAAGTGGTTTCTTCCGCGATTTATGCACGAGATCAGTGACTCTTGAAGGTATTGAAAATTTGAAGACTAACATAGCCGTGATTCAGAGCAACCTTGAGAAGATATTTCCTCCCTCATTTTTTGATGTTATGGAGCATCTTGTAATTCACCTGGCAAGAGAATTGGAACTTGGTGGTCCTGTGCAGTATAGATGGATGTATCTGTATGAGCGGTATATGTTCCATTTGAAGAAGATGGTGAAAAATTTAAGTAGGGTGGAAGGTTCTATAGTCGCACAGATGATCAATGAAGAAACTTCAAACTTTGCCGAGTACTACTTTCCAGCAGAAGTTCAGACCAAAAACAGAAGACCTGCTCGGCATGATGATAGAGGCGAACGGGCAACATATCATGTTACGGTTCCAGACATTTTCACAGACGTTGGACGACTTAGCGGAAAACCAAAGGACTGTCGACTTACTGAGCAGGAGCGCAGTCATTTGCAAACATATTTGCTCACCAACTGCGAAGACGTTCTTCAATATGAGAGGTAAATAAATGAGCTTACAAATTTTTATTTTAACAAGTTGAAATTTAAATCTTAATTAATTACATTATTGTCATCATATACAGGATTTTCATGGCAGAAAAGCGGTTCGAGTATAGATACGCCATAGAGGACGAACTAGAAGAAATGAAGCAGAGAGAATTTACTGGATGGATGTTTACTTATGTGAGTGCTTTAAACAAATTAAAATATATTTTATCACATATTTATACTAATTCACATTTATTGATATAACATATATATATGTGCTATTAATAGGTGTCTGCTGGTTTGGCCAGAGGTGAAACATTTGACGATTGGATACGTGAGATGGTCGTTGGACCAAACTTTGTTGTGAAGTCATATCCGAGATTTTGTACTCGAGGATATGCATTCACAACTCAGAAGAGGAGACGTTCGAGTACGACTTATGATGCTGGCGTTTGTTCTGCATCAGGAGATGATGTATACTACAGACACATACATGAGATTTTGGAAATCAAGTATTTGGGTATGGTTGGATTGCGCTGTACTGTTTTCTATTGTGATTGGCACGACAACACTCCAGATCGAGGTGTGAGAACAGATGCATTTGGTGTTACATCAGTAAATTCGAGGCGAAAGCTGCAATATTATGATCCTTTCATTCTTGCTTCTCATGCCGATCAGGTAATTAAATGTTAATTATTCAGAATGATTCATCATCATGTGTATTAATTTATAATTTTTCTAATAATTTTCTAAATGTTACAGGTTTGTTATATCAAGTACCCCCGGGTAAGGAACAGAGATGATCCATGGGTTACTGTTACAAGACTCAACCCGAGAGGCCGAGTTCAGGGAAGTTCTGAGCTGGAAGACCCACTACAACCAAGCACATCCGGCAACTTAAGTGCAGCAGAAGATTTAGCTGGAGTTGGCCTTGTAGTCGATTTAACCGACTTCGGAGAGGAAGCCGTCGTTCACGTAGAGGATGAACCAGTGATTGGAGAGTTTCATCAAGATCCAGATTCAGATTCATCTGGCGATGATGACTCGGAAACAGAATACCATTGATTTTTTTTTTTTTTTTTTTTTTAAGAAATACCGAGGAAATTCCGAGGAACACTTGATATAACCTCTTTCCTCGGATATTAGTTATTTGGTTTATCTAGCAAGGCAAAGCTGAATACGAATTAAAAATTACTCAAAACACAACCTCTTTCCCCGGATATTAGTTATTAGGATTGTGATTTGGTTGTATAATAGGTTTAGAATTGTGATTTGGTTGAATAATTTGTTTTGTTGAATTGATTTAGAATTTTTTTATAATTTTTTTATTTTTTTTGTATTTATAAAATTGATTTTTGTATATAAAATCGATTTTTGTATTTTACAAAACAATTTTTCTATATAAATTCGATTTTTTGGATTTTACAAAATCTTTTTTGTATATAAATTCGATTTTTTGGATTTTACAAAACATTTTTAATATCTGTAAAACTTTTTTTGTGATTAAAAACTATTATTTGGGATTTAAAAATATTTTTAATGTATATATATATATATATTATTAAAACTATTTTTTGTAATTATTAAACTATTTTTTATTTATTAAAACTATTTTTTGTTTATTAGTACAATTTTTATATATTTATTAAATATTTTTAATATCTATAAATCTTTTTTGTGATTAAATTATTTGGGATTTTTTTAAAAAAAAAAAATTAATTTATCTATTTCCGTATTTATTAAATATATTTTTTTAATTTACAGGTCTCATGATGATCAGACCCGGCCTCGACAGCGTCGTGGTCGTGGTGGTACGGAGAGCCAGTCTCGGGATTCCAGCCGTTTTCAGGATTCCAGCCGTTTTCAGGATTCCCCTTCGCCCCACAGCTCCAACCATACATCTCCCTCTGCTGCACCCGCTCCTGCTCCTCTCGCTCCCGCTGCTGCATCCGCTCCTGCTCCTCCGGGTCCTCCGGGAGTTATGAGTGTTGCGGAGTTGGTTCAACAGCCCGGTCGTGACCATCTTCCGTATCTCACTCCGTATCCACATGGACAGGGTCAAACATGGTAATTAAACATTTTTTTTTCTTTAAATTTGGATTCATTATTAACCGTTTGTTCTTTTTATTAGGTTCAACCGATCCGGGAACGGGATCAGCGCATGGATCAACCGTATGATGTACTCGGCCCTCGACAGGGGACATCCGACTTTCACTCACTTCCCTACCGACAAGCAGGTTCTGTGGTTTCGTCAGTTTGCGGTAAGTATTCTAATTTTTTACTTATAGTTTTAATCTTTAATATAAATTTTCTACTAATTGTGTTTTTTTTTCAGCAAGAGTTCAACTGGAATTCCGATGAGACGCTCTTTATCTATCACCACTTCGTCCATAAAGTTATGGACAGCTATGGGAAGCAGATCCACGAGTGGAAGAAGAAGTGGGAAATCAATAAGGTTCGATTTAATTTATTAAACAATTTTTTAATTTATTAAACTATTTTTTAATTTATTAAACTATTTTCTTTTTTTTTTTTATTAAAAGGTCCCAAAGTCGATGAACGACACGGTCTGGAAGGAGCTGTGTGCGCATTGGGATAAGGAAGAGACAAAAGAAACTTCTTCCACCAACTCCACCAACCGCAGGAGCGACCGTAAAGGGAAGGGCATCTACAAGCATAACTTGGGTGCTCAATCTATTGCCACTCTGGGAGATCGCATGGTAAGTTCAACCGCTTTTTCTTCAATTATTTGAGTTTTAGAATTTTAATTTATTGTGCATTTCTTCTAATTTCTAATGTTTCTTCAATTTATGTTTTTTTTCAAGGCGGAAGAAAATGATGGCGAGCCGGTTGATGATCTCGCCCTAATGAGAAGGGCGTATACCAACAAGAAGACCGGCCAGATTGATGACGGTCTTGTGAGGGACGTGGTCGACCTGGTCCAAACTCAGGTGGTAGACGAAGTGTCTCAGCTTCAAACCGAGGATGACGCTTTGACGGCTTCGACCAACTTGTTCCGGTTTCGAATCAACGAAATCGTTGAATCCGTAAGTTCTTTTTTTTAAAGTTCAATTCATTTATTTCTTGGTTTAAATTTGTAAATTTGGCTATTTTCTATTCAGTCGGTTCCAAAGAAGAAGGGACGTTTGGTCGGTTTGGGTCGTCGCACCCGGTCGGTTCCTCCTTCTTCTGCACCACCGCCCTTTGTTGATCCAGAAGTACTTACGGCTCAGTTGAAGGACAAAGATGATCGCATATCTTTGTTGGAGACCCAGATGATGGCTCAACAGGCGGGCTATGAGGCACAGAGCAGGCTGAACCAGCAAATGATGGAGATGATGCAGAGGATGTACCCGAACGAGGTGTTCCCGGACGTGCCAGACCCGTAGTTTTTTTTTTTCCAAAAACTCAGAATGTTTTATTTTTATTCGTGAAACTTTGAATATTAATTAATATGATTTCAATTTTAATTTTAATTTTATATTTTCGAATTTAAATTTCAAAAATTTTATTTTTTAAAAAAAAATTAATATTTTTTACATTCCGAGGAAATTAATTATATTTTTTACTCGATCGATCGATGCGTTTTTGGACATAAATCCATCGATCGATCTGTTTATAAAAAAACGTTCGGAATATACCGAGGGACATCTTCCTCGGAATATACCGAGGGACACCTTTCCTCGGAATATACCGAGGGACATGTTCCTCGGAATATACCGAGGGACATGTTCCTCGGAATATACCGAGGGACATGTTCCTCGGAATATTCCGAGGAAGATTTCCCTCGGTATATTCCGATCGATCGATGGATATATGTCCAAAAACGCATCGATCGATGAACTTTCGAGGAAATATCCCGACGAAGTTCTCCCTCGGTATATTCCGAGGAGATTTCCGACAAACTAGTGATCCTCGGAATTTCCTCGGAAATTTGTTTCCTCTGAATTCCGTCGGAAAATTCCGAGGGATTTCCGAGGAAAGAAGAAATTCCGAGGAATTATTTCCGAGGACTTGTTTCGTCGGTATGTCGTCGGAATAACGTTATTCCGACGAAATTCCGACAATTTTTTCCCTCAGTATCCTTGTTGTTTTCTTGTAGTGCTCTGCCTCTTTTCTTGGTGGGGTTGCTCTTCGTGAACTCAAAGAGGTCCTCTCTTTTTGTTTTTTTCCCTTTCTATCTATCTAAAAGATGTTTATATAGGCATGAAGTTTTAAAAACTAACCGACACCAACGACCAAACACAAGCAAGATTAGGAAAAGCTCTTATAAAGCACTTTTTCATGCACATATTAAGTCCCAACATATAACACTCTAACTTGAGTACTAATAAGTGATTGATATGTGTGTCATCATGATTTAACATAATTCTTTTAAAAAAAAAAATTAGGCTGATTGATAAGAGGATTGGACGTTGATGGAGATACAGATTTGGACATTCAACACACCAAACATAAATAAACCCTTTAACATGATCAAGCAAAAGAAATTATTCAATTGCATCTTTCAAAGGATATTCCATAATGTAAAAGGAGCAAGTGAAGGGTGAGATCATCTGATCACGTTATGATCGTTGATCGGAACTTCTCTGTAAACTCCGATCTTCTCCTTTTATTGAATGAATCAACGAATATATAACATGCGTCATGTTACATGTCTAACAAAGTATCAAGACGATCTCATGGCGATCGCCATACAAGTACTTATCGCCTATGCCATCTCAACAAGCCAACCACAGTAACACAACCGAAAGAATGTGAGGATAAAGAGATGTAGATAAAGAACATTGAAGAACAGAGAGAAAGAGAGAAAGTAGATCTGGGAGAAACTCTATTCCCTTAAAATTCAAATTGTGGATCTAGATACAAGTCATTTAAAGGCAAGTTGCCTCAGTACATAATACAATAAAATATTTATTGTTTAAAATATTCAACGGTCTCCTTCTCTCTTTTTCTTCTTCTTTGCTTCTCAAGTCTGGTCTTCTGTTTCTAAACTCAAGTCTGGTGCTTCTTATAAAGCCTTATAAAACCTTATAAAACCTTATAAAACCTTTATAAAACCTTATAAAACCTTATAAGTATTTTCAAGTCTGACAGCTTAATTCTCAAGTCTAGCTGCTTAATTCTGCTTCATTTCAACACTCCCCCTCAAGCTTGACCATGTGGAACAAGTCAAGCTTGGAAGCCATGAAGTATTCCCTCATTAAAACCTCAACTAGGTAAAACTCTTTGGGAGAAAACCCAAGTCAAGTAAAAAGAGTAGAACACTTCATGAAGGAGAGATCATTGACATGATAGGTCTATGAGTCCCAATTTTGGATGAATGAACTCACATACCTTAGTGCTTGCTGCCTTGGTGAAGATATCAGCTAGCTGATCTTCACTCCTTGCGTAGCACGGCAATATGATCTTCTGCTCCACGGCTTGTCTAACTTTGTGGCAATCTACCTCTATATGTTTGGTCCTTTCATGGAAGACTGAGTTGCTAGCAATGTGTATAGCAGCCTGGTTATCACAATGCATCGTGATTGGCGTTGTAACTTCAATTCCCAAGTCCTTAAGAAGTCCCTTGATCCAAATCAACTCGCTTGTGAGCTTCCTCATAGCTCTATATTCTGCCTCAGCACTTGAACAAGACACCACCTTCTGCTTCTTGCTCTTCCATGTTACCAAATTGCCTCCAATGAAGGTACAATATCCAGTAGTTGATCTCCTATCAACTCGATCTCCTGCCCAATCCGCATCACAGTACCCAACAATCTCAGTGCTTCTATTGCATCCCATCCATACTCCTTGGCCTGGTGCCTCTCTTAGGTACCTGAGAATCCTCTCAACCATGTTCCAGTGGTGTACCTTGGGAGCTTGCATGTGTTGGCTTACTTGGTTTACTGCAAAGCATACATCTGGTCGGGTAATGGTAAGATAAATGAGTTTTCCCACCATTCTCCTATAATGCTTTACATCTTCATATGACTTGTCTTCAATCTCTCCCTCACGCATCACTTTGTATCCTTCCTCTAGAGGTGTTTTGGAAGCTCTTCCACCAAGATCTCCAGCCTCATTTAGTAAGTCAAGGGTGTATTTCCTTTGAGATAGAAACAACCCTTCCTTAGACCTACACATCTCGATCCCTAGGAAGTATTTGAGCTCTCCCAAGTCCTTGATATCAAATGAAGCCTTAAGGAACGCTTTGCTCGAGATGATCCCTTCTTTGTCACTGCCTGTGATGATAATGTCATCAACATAGATGAGAATGACAATGATTCCTTGCTGGCTAGTGAGGGTGAATAGGGTATGATCAGCTTCAGACTTGACAAAACCTCTTCCATTGAGTGTGGTGCTTAGTTTGTGGTACCACGCTCTTGGTGATTGTTTCAAACCATAGATGGCTTTCTTCAGCCTCAATACATTTCCTGGTTTGGTAAGGTGTTCCATACCAGGTGGTGGTCTCATGTAGACCTCATCTTCTAACTCTCCTTGTAGAAAAGCATTCTTGACATCCATTTGCCACAGATCCCATTCTAAGTTCACAGCCAATGAGAGTACAATCCGTATCGTGTGAAGCTTAGCTACTGGTGCAAAGGTGTCAAGGTAATCTTCACCATAGACTTGAGTGTAGCCTCTTGCAACAAGTCTGGTTTTTTTTCTTTCTGGTTGCCCATTAGCCAAGTACTTGATAGTGAATAGTAACATGCTTGTGACAGCCTTCTTGCCTTTGGGGAGCTCACTCTCAAACCAAGTTCCATTTCGGATCATGGCACTGACCTCATCATCTACTGAGTCTCTCCATTCCTTTATCTCCATTGCCTCCTCATAGGTCCTCGGAATATACTCTTGATCTATATTGGTGATGAAGGCTTGATGATCTCTTGGATAGTAAGCAAGGGAGCAAGTTGCTTAAGTGGGATGGGCTACTGCTTGACTGTTGAAATATTTCCAATTTGATGGACGCTTTCTCACCCTTGTGCTTCTCCTAAGCGGCTGGACCTCTCCAACAATCTCAGCTTCAACTTCATTTTGTTTGATCTGATTCCTCTTGTTGTTGGCTTTCATCCTGATCATGAACCTCTTGCTCTTAATCAGTAGTCTGTGGATCCTCTTGACCCATCTGTGGTTCCTCTTGACCAGTAGACGAATCTTCTTGATTCCCCCCCTTCAGGATTAGGATGAGAAGCCTCTTCAGCCGCATCCATACCATTGGCTTGATCTAAACTATTTGCTGAACCAGTAGTTCTTTCATTTGGTGTCATGATGATACCTATGCTCTCCATGATAATCCGTAGGTTGTTTGCCCTATCTGAGGCCCCTTGAGATAGATCCTTGAGATTGTCCCAACTCTTCTCCTCATAATAGCCTCTAGATTCCACAAACTTGACCTCTCTGGATACTAAGACTCTTCTTGTCTCTGGAGAGTAGCATTTGTAACCTTTTTGAGTGGTAGAATACCCAATGAACACTGCCTTTGTGCTTCTGGCCTCAAGTTTATTCATATGATCACCTGTTTGCAATACATAGCACAAGCACCCAAATACCCGTAAATGGTCAATAGATGGTTTTCTTTTGTTCAATACCTCATAAGGTGTGGCATCATCAAGGACTCTTGTTGGAGTTCAGTTGATGAGATAGCATGCTGTCATGACTGCATCACTCCAGAACCTCTTAGGCATGTTGGTGTAGAACATCATGGACCTGGCCACTTCCATCAGATGTCGGTTTTTCCTCTCAGCTACACCATTTTGTTGTGGAGTGTAAGGGCAGCTGGTTTGATGGCTTATTCCATGCTTGGCCAAATGGGATTTGAAAGCTGTGCTTGTATATTCCCCTCCATTATCTGACCTGAATACTTTGATCTTAACATTGAACTGATTAGTTTTGTAGCTCTGGAAGTTTATAAACGCATCTAGTACTCTATCTTTAGATGGTATCATAGTCAGCCATGTATATTTAGATTTCTGGTCTATGAAGGTGACAAAATATCTATGATTTTCCCTAGAAGTGCATGGTCCAGTCCATACATCAGAGTGTATAAGATCAAAGCATTTCTCATAGATAGTAGATGACTTGGAAAACACAGTCTTGCAATGTTTGCCAAGAATACATGCTTCACATCCATCATTTTTGAAATAAACATTAGGCAATAACAGGTTCAGTGCTCTAGAATGGGGATGGCCTAACCTAGCATGCCACAATACATCATTTTCTAAGACATGGATTGAACTAAAAGCATAAGGTAAACATGATCTAGTCGTGGTGTCTTCAAGCAGGTACAAGTCCCCTTTAGTAACACCCTTTCCGATCATCTTAAGAGTCTCAATATCCTGAAATACGACATCATTAGCACTAAAAATAACCTTGAAGTTAAGATCAGTGGCAACCTTCTTGACAGATAATAGATTAGATGCAAAAGATGGCATATAAAATGCTTTAGTATCTTTCTCAAATAGTTTCAAGTTTCCTACACCTTTTATTGGTATGATGTCGCCATTTGCAATCATAACATTGCCTAAGGCAGACTTAACATTACTGATTAACCTAGCATCACTAATCATGTGGTGAGAAGCTCCAGAATCTATAACTACTGGCTTAAAGCTATCAGATGCATTCAAGGTTGTAACAAGAGCATTGGATAGTTTATAAGAGGCATTCAAAGATAAACCAAGTGTGTTACCAGAGTTCTCCTTGAGGGCTTTGATGAAAGCATCAAGGTCAGACCTCTTGATTGTCTCATCTTGGGTAGTCCTCATGATAGAACAGCCACTGAATCCCAAGGTCTTCCCTTCTCCAGCCGCAACCGAGTTCATGGGACGAGGAGTAGATGGCTCGCCCATTTCACCAGAGAAATTCCCCCTTGCATCAGAGTAAGGTGTCCTGAACTTTTGAGGCTTGAGGTGTGGGTGAAGGATCCAACATTTGTCTTTGCCGTGACCTTTTTTCTTGCAATGGTCACACACCCACACTTTCTTGTCTTCTGGCTTGTAATACCTTTTGTTAGCTATGCCCTCATGTTTGTGCTCATTTCCTTCAGCCTTGTTAGCTATGATAAGGTCTCCTTTGCCACCAAAGAGTCCCACTGAGCCTTGCTCCTTTTGAATCTGAGCACAAAGCTCCTCAAGTGATGGAAGCTTCTCACTTCTTAGAATGTGTTTGATTAGATCACTATAATCCGGGTTGAGAGTGAACAACAAAGCAAAGACCTTGTCTTGCTCCTTTCTCTCATTAAGTACATCCG
Organism: Brassica napus; assembly: GCF_020379485.1. Taxonomy (NCBI): domain Eukaryota; kingdom Viridiplantae; phylum Streptophyta; class Magnoliopsida; order Brassicales; family Brassicaceae; genus Brassica; species Brassica napus. The sequence continues at coordinate 45,655,444 of NC_063452.1, forward strand.
GATCAAGACTGGTCGGTCTTAGCATCTCTAACTCGGCCCACAACGACCTGAACTTCCCAAAATGCTTGGAAAATTCAGTGCCCTCTTGACTGAGAGTGTTGATAGCCCTCTTGACTTCAAACACTCTACTGATGTTAGATATATTTCCATATACCGTCTGGAGAGTATCCCACAGCTCCTAGGAAGTTTCACAGTAGGAGTAAGCTTCCAAGATAGAGGTTTCAAGACTATTCTGAATGATGGAAAGGACCATGAGATCCTTCTGACTTCTCTTTCCACCTCCTTCAGCCGCAGCAACAACTTCTTTACCATCCTCTCCTAGGATGGTCTTCTTGGTGTCTTTGCCGTCAACAACATACTCCCAAAGACCTCTGCCTCCAAGAGCGGTTTTGACAAGTCTAGACCACAGTAAGTAGTTGGTTCCCTTGAGGGTAACCGGAATAGACACGGATTTAAAGACATCAGTGTATAAGTTTTCCATTTTTTTTCTGGGAATGAAGAACAACTCAAGAACAGGATGAACTTTACTAAAAATAGAAAGGGAAAATCAGAGATTTGTGGAAGTAAAGAGAATAGAGTAGAGAAGAATGAATCTCAGGAGCTTACTTGCTCTGATACCATGAAAGAATGTGAGGATAAAGAGATGTAGATGAAGAACATTGAAGAACAGAGAGAGAGAGAAAAAAAGTAGATCTGGGAGAAACTCTATTCCCTTAAAATTCAAATTGTGGATCTCGAAACAAGTCATTTAAAGGCAAGTTGCCTCAGTACATAATACAATAAAATATTTATTGTTTAAAATATTCAACGGTCTCCTTCTCTCTTCTTCTTCTTCTTTGCTTCTCAAGTCTGGTCTTCTGTTTCTAAACTCAAGTCTGGTGCTTCTTATAAAGCCTTATAAAACCTTTATAAAACCTTATAAGTATTTTTAAGTCTGGCAGCTTAATTATCAAGTCTAACTGCTTAATTCTGCTTCATGTCAACAACAACTGCAACAACAAAAATCAAAGGCTAGTTGCTTCCATTCTTTATATTGATTCTTCTTAGTTTAGGAATCGAACAAGCTTCTTCTTTGTAATCTGTGATCTACCTATCTATATCATATAGGGAGAGGGAGATATTGGTCATGATTTTATGTTATCCCGAAACATATTTGTTTGATTTATAAAAAAGAAATTCCAGAAAAGATGTTGTAAAAATATACAAATCTTTAATTGTAATCTAGAATCTCTTTCTCTATCCCCTCTTGCTTTCACATATGCAGAGATCATCATCATCAGCCCGTAAAGAATCTTCTCCATGACTGCCATGGAAGAAACCCACCTGCAGACAAGCTCCAAAATCACTAAAGCTTCTTGTATTAACTGTCTTTCAAAATGTAAAAGAAAGAGATAAACTGAAGATTTACCACATCCCGGACAACGGAAATACTTTTTGTCTCTAAATACAAGTCCTTTTCCTCTACATTCTTCACATCTCTTCTGTTCAATCTGAAACCAAAATCTCAATTAAAATGGACATTTCCAAAAAATAGATATACGCACGCACATGTGTGTTGTATAATATATGAATATATCTTAATTTAGGTCACATACTATTCTTTTGCTGAATTCAACACCTGCAACAACGAAAGGTGTGACTCCAGCTGCAACATCCATTCATTAGGAAATATAAGGGATTAGAATTAGATTTACTGAATCGATTTTAAATGATTAATCACGACAAGTTAAATTATGTTAATTACCGACAGCTCCAACTATGATTTGCCACGTAATCTCCGATTTGCCTGTCTCCGCCACCGTGTCAGCGAGGTCACCCAGAGCTGACGGCGTTCTGAGCCGTCGTTTACTTATCATCAAACCGTTACTTCTTCCCCGAGAAACAAAACTAACCGTCGATTTCTTCCGACGAGGTCCTGATCCAACGGTCCACAAAGACGGAACCAGACACAGAGAAGAAGAAGACGCCTCCATCGTCGCCACCGTGGCTCAGAAATCAAGTTATCCGAGGGGTGGGAATATAATTCGGAAACGACCCGTTTAAATAGGGCCACGTCGACTGATTTTGAGTCGGGTTCGCGCCAACCACAAGATGAATGCGAAAGCCATCATGTGGCTCTAAAAGCAACGGATAAAAAGAAAAATCTTTTAATACATAGAAACGTCGCCCTTTAATCAGAAAACAAGTAACACCATTAAGGTCTTTGTGTATAGCCTAGTAAAATTTGAAAAATGGTCTATTTCAACCCTAACAATTTTGATTGTGATAAATACAATCTAAGGTTAACATGAATTATCAGCGATGGTTGACTTGTTTGCTGGGATTTGATTTTGAGATATTTCGCAAACAAGGTTGTGAAAACAAAGTAGTTGTTGGGTTGTTTAGGAGCATGTCAGTGTCTACCTTGTTATTTCAGTGACAGTTCCAACGGTTCTGCAATGGAAGGACTTGTATGCTGAGATTGAAAATGATGAACACATTCAAAACATCATTTCTCATATAAGGGATAACTCATTGGTGTCGACTGACTAATGGTAGATCGTGGTCTTGGGAGCGTTTGGTGATACCTAATACATCTAAGTTCATTCAGGTTATTCCCCAAGAGTGTCATGATAGAAAGATGGGGGACATTCTGGAGTGGTTAAGACGCTTCAACAAATTCAGAGATCGTTCTATTCAGAGGGGATTCAGAAGACTTTCCAAAACAATATCGGTCTTTGCCTATTCCGGATAGAGTTTGGGATGATATCAATATGGACTTCATTGAAGGGATTCCAACTTCTAATGGAGTTAATGTCATTTTCGTGGTAATTGACAGGTTAAGAAATTTGCTCATATTATCAGCCTTAAACATCTTTACAGCTACGGATGCTGCTCAAACATTTGTTTTGGAGATACTAAGATTACATGCATTTCCAAGAAGCATTGTTTCTGATCGGGATAGTCTGTTTTAGTGTTTTTTGGAAGGAAACATTCTGTTTGTCTGGTACTCATCTCAAGTACAACACTGCTTTTCACACACAAACAGACGGCCAGACTAAAATCTTAAATTGTTATTTGTAGACGTATTTACGGTGTTTTGTGTCTTCTCATCCGCTTGTGTAGTCTTATTATTGTATTGGGTTGAACATTGGTATAACACTTGCTATCACAAGTCCCTTAAGACAACTCATTTCATGGTGGTTTATGGAAGGGAACCTCCTACATTGCCTTGTTATGAGGAGGGGTCTACAAAAAATTGAGTTGGAAGAGTCTTTCGTGATATATAATATGCCGGATTGCTTCGAGTCTTTGCTAAAAGCTCAAGAAGTTACGAAGACTCAAGCTGATAAGCATCGTAGAAAGGTGGAGTTGAGGGTGTATGATATGGTGTATCTGAAGTTGAGAATGTATGGCAACAGATGATGGTAAATCGCTGTGAATAAACATAATTAACATGTCCTTAAAATTATAGAAATTGTATAATTAAATTATAGATTTCATGAATAATACAATTTTCAATCAAAATTTTATTCAGCGCTTTGAAAATGTGTGTCGAACTCTAGTTTACATTTAATATAAAACCACATTAATACGAAGAAAAAATATTACTAAAAGTTAGTTTGAAAAATCTTTGGCGATTTCTGACCGTTAGCAATTAATTCAATTAATTGAAGAAAATGCTAGTATATTGGTTTACGGAAAATGAATAAAACCTCAATGCATTATAGCCTAAAAAAGGAAAAAAACGAGTCTAGAGAGTTAATTAAAATACTAGGTGATTCATCGACATCAATACATGGGAACAAATATTTACGAAAAAATCTAAATTGCTATAGTTATTAATATTTTTTTTATTTAGTTTAATATTTTATATTATTTTATTTAAGGCTGTTATTTATAAGTTGTTGAATTGTGATGTTTTAACGTACTTGATTTTGCAAAATATTTAACTTTGCTATGCTATTTGTTTTTAATATTCTAGTTTGATTTTAATTTGGTATATTTATTTTCTTATTGTTCTATGTTTTTTTATTTATAATTTTGTATTTTCTATATTTTGGTTTATTATTGGAGTTTATGATTATTAGTCAAAGCACAAAAAATCTTTATAATTTATGAACTAGCAAAATTAAAAAATTAAAAAAATATATTGTATGTGACCAGTTTAAAATTCATTGTTTACTAATATGGCATTGCATTAAGAATTTATCAATTGAAGTGAAGATTTATCATTTTAATCATATTTTCAATCTAAACACTAAAATATATTTTTAAACACATAAACATGAATTCAATGAAAAGTGCTTAATATTTTATAAAATTCATTGTAAACAACTTATTTGATTTTTTTTTTGAAGGTATGATTAAATAGAAATCATGTTTTTGGCGGAGTAACAAACATTATAGGTATTAAGACCAATTAGATGATTCTATTACATATTATAACTGTTTCCTCGAAAAAATTGTAATCAATGAGTTATTTGAAGTTTTCTTCATTATATCTATCTATAATAATAAAGTGGACTATTCTATCTCCATAGGCTGCCACGTCAGCGTCGCAGAGGAAGGAAATTGCGCCACGTCAGACACTCATCTCATACCCGTATCGATAAAAAATGTTTTGAAATGGGCCTTTTTGAAATGGCATATTCCAATATTTACAAGGCCCACACTACTCTGAAAACCTCTTGCGTCCCCTGCAATGTTCACGATCTCTCTCAAATCCTCAGACTAATCTGTAACGATGAGAGTTTGTCTTTGCTTCTCACTATTAAATCGGTCTTTCAATCTCTCCCACTACGCTTTATTCAGTTACCTTTTTCTGTAAAGTTCAGATGAAAACCCTAAAAGACATCTATATAAACCGTCTTAGAAATCTTCGGCTCAAGGTGCTTCAACAGAATATCGCTTCTTTCTTACAACGCAACCTGCAACAATGGGGGATTACTAAACATTTTTTTTTTCTGATGTTAGCACCGGTAGTTGTTCCGGTACGGTCATCAAGTGTCTTCTGCGATTCTGAGAAACCCGAGATCTCAACAAGGAAGGGGAACTGATTGGAGTGGACATGCTCCTTCTTGATCAGAAGGTTTGTCTCCTTTGGTTCCTTAATTGTCGATGAACCTTACAGCTTCTCATAGATTTGAAGGCTTCTTATTTTGTTTGACTCTTCCTAGGTAACGCTTATCCAAGTGTCGGTTTACCACTTTCCGACATCTTCTGAGAGAAGGTGCAACTTACAAGATTTGATGAGAGGTAGCAACACCGAATTCAAGTTCTCAGATTCAAGAGTATCGATTCACTTCACAAACTATACTAATTTTGTTGAGAGGACTGAATCAGGTGCTTCAATTCCATTGGAGCTCTTTACGTTTCGTGACTATGCAGCGTTAGTGTCTTTGCCCAATACTAATACTCAGTTACCTGGTGAGTCCTATTACTAATTTTTACCATTATTAGAAGTGTTTCCAGCTCAAGTATAACCAGACTAAACCTTCACTTTCAGTGATCAGGCTCGGACAGCTCTACAAATTATGGTTAACATACAAATTGACAGGTATGATTACTGTTCGAGAATCAATATTTGTTTGCATAATTTATATTCCGACACCAACATGTAGCTATGCTTTCCTGCAGTTCTACAACTGTTAATCTTTGTGTTTACAACACACAAGCCGACCGGCTAAAAGAAAAACTATTGGCAATGGGTGTGCCGAAGGTGGTCGTCGCTATTAGCATAAACTCCAAGTTCGTTCGAGGTGACCTTCTGCATATGATTTTTCAGAACATACATTTACAAACCTGTTATAATTACACATTAACTTCCTAACACTTACAGGGAGTCTTTCCGTAGATGCTACCCATGGGACACATCTCTACTTTGACGACGAAACAAGAGCCAGCGAGACCTTTGTTGCCAGGTTAGACCCTATAATAACTTAAGTTAAAACTTGCTTTTCTAATATTTGAAAACCATGCCACATACGTATTGTTATACAGTTTTCCTGATCACCACTTTGACTCTTCCACGAGTCCACCCAAAAAAGGAAGCGTAAAAAAGATCGAAGCGGTCCATGTGTCAGAGCTCAACACATATGTGACCAACTCCCCACCTCAGGTTCATTCTCAATGTATTTCCATGGTGATTTTGCACAATCTAATTACCATTCAAGAACCCGTGTTGTAGAGATAATGGTCCTAACTCATTAGCCAATTAAGTGTGTGAAAGGAGTAGGTAAATATCAACGGAGATAGTCGCTGATCTCTTGACTATACCTTTCCCTTGCAAAGCTTAAAAGTAAAATATTTTAATGTCTGATTTCATGTATATGTTTATAGGATTGCAACATTTAGATTGCCACTGATGGGAACATGAAAGTATAATATTTTTAGTAGCGTTATATTAGCTCTTTGACTATATTTTTCAGATGCAATACTTACTGTTGTGCTCTCAGTGTGGAGAAGCAGACTCTTATTTCTCAAATCTGCTAAACTTTTTCCCAACGTACCTGTAAGTATTATTTCCCCGCGTACTCTACTATCAATTTGTTTTTCTTCTTAAACTTGATCAGCTTAGTTGATGACAACCAACAATCTGGCTGGCCCTTTTATCTAGGATTGTTCGGCCTTGAATCTGTTTGCATTAAAAGCCTTTGACCTTCCTCATCCTACCAAGGGTCGATCATCTTCGTAGGTATCTTATTTACGCGTTACTGCTCTCCGATGAGGCGATGACCATACAGCACACTGGAAACAAAAATACCAAGCCTCTAAATGTGTCCCCAAATCTCACTACCGGCCTACCGTCTACAGATATAGCACGGTATTCAACTGTACTGCTCTCAACTCTCTTAATTTGTGCTTACAGTCATCTTTCATGGTTTTGATCTTTGGTTCTAGATTCAAGTCGGAGCGTCTTAGAGACCATGGAGAAGAAGGAACAAATGCAGTTTCTTATGAACCTGCTGCAGACAAGACAAGACACCAAGGAGAAATGCTTCGTTGAACCCCTTTTGATATGCAAGAGCCCGCACAATACTCACTCGTTTCTGTTTTTAATGATTATTCCAATAGAGGAGAAACAATTAACACAAAACGTGTGTTGGTTGTTTAGTCTTCATGCGAGATATTCATGTGAAATACTAGCTCCTCTTTCACTTTTTTGGTGCGACGAGTATGCTGTGATTAAATTATTTGATTGTGTTGATTACTTGATTTTGTTGAGAATGAAATTTACTTGCATAATTGTAATATGATGCTTGATTTGTCGTGATTCCTTTTCTTTTCTGTAAGGTAGCCAATAGGAAAATTCAAAACCTCAATCTTTAAGACAATGACCACTGTCGGGCATGTAATATTTGTTACAAATTTTCCAACAATCAAAGTTGCACTAAAACAAGTCCAGGTGACCACAAATTTTGAAAACCAAAAAATAAATACCATTCATCTCTTTTTATTTTTATTGTGTTTATTTTACTCCAAGTTAGATTGCAGCTTATATTTTATCGGTCTTTAGACAAGGAACATGACTGGATATATGCGAAGTAATTGTGTGAATTTATCAAATGATCTTATATAATAACTGACCAATTTGGCTACTATACTTTCTAAACTAAATTATTTAATTATTGAACAATTTCCAAAATATAAAAGTTAAAAACATCATATATGCTACCAATATAATAAAACAATATCACAAAAGAACAAAAGAATCAAAAACAAATATAATTAATAACACAAATTATTCTATTAAATAATTTAAAATAATAACAATAATAGAAAATCCGGCGCTACGCGCCGGTCAACCTCTAGTACTTTATAATATTCATTTTGACGGTTTCTTAGGTTTACAGTAAGACGATAATACACACAATCTCTCTCCCTCTAGAATGTCAAAGATGGGTTTTTATTACCAATTTCATGTTGCATACTCATAACATATTTATTCTTTTTGCACTCTGCCTTGGAAGCATAAGGCGCTTTCTCCTATGTTACACATTCAAACAACAAAAAAAATCTGTAGTTTTTTTAGCACGTTCCACAAAGATGGAACCCTTTTTAACGGTACAATACTCACTTTCCCAGTCATAGATTTCCATTTAGCTCCAGCAGCCTTACCAACCTGATGTTATTTACACACAGATTAGTTTTTGAATTACAGATTTGAGATTGTTAAACCTTAAGGAGATACTTACGGTGACTTGTTGTTAGGGTTTGCCTTGTTAAACTCCTGTTGAAAATTATCTTTGTGACGAAGATTATGCAGTTGAAACTGAAAAGAAAACTGTGAGGATAATATGAAATTGAAGAGATTGTGAGGTTTACATGAAGACGAAGAAAGCACTTGAGGTCTCTTAGTTTTTTTTTTTTGGGTCCTTCGTCATCGTGTCTTCTTCTTCCTTCCTATTATTTGAAGTATGAAGAAATCGAAATCAAATACAAGTGAGAGAAGTTCTGAAGATATCAGATTCATAAAACGGAAAAAGAAACCTATGATAGGTGCTCCTAGCCGGGGCCAGCTTAACATAACCAGAGGCCCCAAGGCAGAAATTTTTTTTGGGTCCCCTAACCAGTCGGTTTTAAAAATATTATGTTTCTTTGACTTTTCAACTCAGGCATAGCATCATTTAAGAATTTGTATTTGATTTTCTAGTTAAAAAAATTCTGTAATATTATTTTTTTATACTATCCAAATCTAAACAAAACATGCTAAAAAAAGAATGAAGGCCCTTAACATAACATGATTTGAAGCAGGCCCCAGGACGGTCGCATTAACCGCCATCCCTCATAAGACGGCCCAGCTCGTTGCTTTAGCGTTCGATTTTGTCTCCGGCCATGTCGAGAAGAGACGGCGGCGGCAAAAGTCAGAGGTAGAAAAACGAAGATTATAGCTTTTTCGTTTGTTTTTTTATTGCTATTAATATGTTGAAGGGTATTATTGTCTTTTGACCTATTAATAAAAATTATATTTCTGATATTTAGTTTGAGATACTATTTTGGGATGAAAATTGAAAAATGGTATCGAGTAGAATTACCCTTTTAAATAAAAATTACTATATTATATTATATATATTGCCTTTTTGATAATAAGATAATTTAGAAATAAATATAAACAAAAAAGTTATTAAAATATAACTAACTCAAATTATCATTGTAATTATCTATAAGAATCAATACGAAAGTGACACATAAGATACTGACTTATCATATAATATTATACAGATTTTCGGAAATAAAGTTAGTCAAAACAAATTTAGTTGCAGATTTTTTCCATTGACTACTACACAAAAGACATACCAATAATTTGAAAATATATATATATATATATATATATATATATATATATGTTTATATGTATTGTTTTGATCATCATATAACAAAGGCAAACTTTTTGTGAAAAGAATTAATCATCACAATGTCGTCTTCCAGTTGCGCTATCTTTTGCATCATCTTCGTTTTGCTTTCTGGTCGTCTTGAAAGTAAGTACATATGCATGTTCTTTCAGGGTTTGTTCATCAACTTCATATCATTATCATTGTAATCACACTCATATCATTGCTTTAATTCTACAATAGGTAGAAACATGGAGGGCCTTGAGGAAAGCAAGATACATTTACCAACGTGCTTTCCATCAACTTGTCTACCTGGAGACTTTAAATGTTATTGCTGCAATCTTGGAAAGGAGATCAGATTCTGTACACTTACCTACGATATATGTGCGGAGGACTGTCAGGCCAAAGCATAATTAATCAAGCAACCTCCTTCAAAGATTCAAGAATTATGAAGAGCATTAAATACATGTGTTCTTTGTGAGTCTGTATGAGTATGTATGATTAATAAAAATATAAGTGACTCCAATACTTATGCCTATTTTTTTCTCCAAATGATCTAAGCGAGATCACGTCCTTTACTTTTGGAGTCTGATGATTTGATTGCCTAACCATAACTTACAATCTCTAGAATTTAGACTTTAGTTTCATAGGACTACCATAGTACATTCACAATGCAGTATTACATTCACTTGATCTTTTATCCGTGCGTATGTTTGGTATAATTAAACTTTTATTTAATTAATTAATTTATATTTATTTTAATAATCTTTATTGTAATTTGTAAAGTGATTTTTTGCCTCCGACCTTTTTATCTGTTAAAACAGAAGTTACCATTTTTTTTTTACGTGAGATTTTTTTTTTTTCATATGTTAAAACAGAAGTCATCATTTCTTTTTACGTGTGATTTTTTAAAAGTGAACCGTCTATTAGTCAATATATCATATATCATCGTATAAACATAAACTGACCGGGAGCTTGTGGTCAAGTGGTACGGGAAGGGTTTGGGATGTCACCACATTTCAAGTTCGATTCACCTACCATGCGAAACTAAGTCACATTTTCCTGGTCACATACACGGATATGGGCTATTGCATTTCGGCCCATTTGAATACCCGGGAGAAAGTCTATCCGTGGGCTACACCTCCCACTCGGGGGTTAGGTCTGTGTCTTTAATAGACCCGGATTTAACCCTTTTTTCGTCAAAAAAAAAAAAAAAACATAAACTGCATGCTTGGTTTAATCATGACTAACCAAAACTCACATATTGCTTCCAAATCTATTAATAAAACAACCGTAAAAGGAAAAACAAAAAATAGTTTATCCAGAGCAATTGAGAGACGAGGCAGAGATTGTGGAATCTGAAAACCAGTGGGAATCATTATCATCACCATGCTCGTCATAAGAACATCATAAGAAGCTTCGATGCCCAAACCATAATCCATAAATTGAAGGAAACCCAAACGCCTATCTCCATGAGCGATTCTGAGAAGAGAAGGTCAAAGAGAATCTTCAAAGGAAGCAAAATCTCGGCATCATGAATCTCGCCTGAAACCTCAAATCCGACGCCGATCAGTCAAAAAACCGTTCGTCACCTATACTCTAGCTCTGAAGTCGACTCATCCGTTTCATCATTCGAGGCGATCTTCCCGATAAAATCTCAATTTCTCCGTCTCAGATTCTCCATTTTTCTTAAATGATAAGGGTTTTCAGTTTAAATTAAGGTTTATTATTAGGGTTTACAGTTAAAGAGCAGCAATTAAAGCATGGTATTATCCCCATAGCCATACTACATCCATATTGAGATTCTACTCTCTCTTTTCTTCTATCTTCGAGTCCTTTGGGTCTAAAGTTCATGGATTTTGATTTTTCTTTTGTGTTTGGAGATATTTCTATCGATTTTTGTGGTGGACTTGGTCTCTTTTCTCATAAGTGTGTTTGTATGGTAATAGTGGATGCATACAACTCTCAGCTTTACGATATCTATATTATTTTTCTATCCAAAGATTATCTCTTTGCCACAAAAAAAAAACGATTGGGTGTAGAGACTAGAGAGAGAGATTAACTTTCCTTTGATTGTGAGACACTAGAGCTGAAACTGACTGATGTGTACTCTGTTTCTTAGCTTCACACTGAAGATTCATGTATGAAGCTTCGAATTCTGATTTTGATTCTGTACTTATGTCTTAAGATTCTGATTAATGAAGTGTTGCAATGATTACTTGATGTTTCTGTGATTATACCTTGAATTCACAATAATTAGACAATGAAAAAAGCAATAAGAAATATGTGGCATAAAACTGGTTATGCTTTGTATTTGTGGTTAAGAACCTCATTTGTTATTTGGGTCTGTGTGTGTGTGTTTATGTTAGAAAGATGCTGATTATGAAGATTAGTTTTGTCAGCCACGATTTCGATTTGGTTTTAAGCCCTGAAGAAAGGATTGAAAGTAGCTACCAAGAAGACAATATCATCTCAGTTTGTTTTTAAGTTTTTTTGTACATTCGCAAAGTTTTATGGGTTTTACTTTTCTTTTTTTTTTGCTAACCGAGTATCCTGGCCCCACCGAAATGGTCCAGACTAGAGACCGAAGCGAGCATGGACGCTGCCAGGGCGTCACCATGTGGCTCACCGTGTAACGGTCTTCGGTCTCGGGTACTGCAGCCCACATGTAAATTTCGCAATGGCTAAGGCTCGAACCCAGGGGCGGACACTCCAGCTGGAGCTCTAGGTTTTACTTTTCTTAAGTTTCTGTTATGTTTTTGATATTTTCAGGAGAGTAACGAACCCTCTATTTGAGAGAAGACCTGAGCAATTTGGTATCGGTGGACCTCTTCCTCCCAAGAAGGATCTTACTTACTACTTCAAATGATCAAAGGCAGTCCATCTTCAAAGGCAGAAGACGATCCTTACAGAGGTTGAAGGTCCCACCAGCGATCAATCAGCTCACTAAGACTCGACAAGTATCTTGATAAAGTCTATTACATAATTTCAATATTGATTTTAAAATTGTTTATTGCATAATTTCACTATATTAGTTGTATCTGCTGATTGAAACTAACAGAATATTGCACTGATGTATCAATGAACATGCTCTTTGTGTTTGTGGAACCTTCCTCGACTCTCCTAGCACATATGTGTAGCACAAGTAACAATCTATTGTATATCACATATGCAAGAATCTTGATACAACAATTAGTGATAATGTTTTACAGCTTTGGTATTTTGACTTTGATGTATGCTGGTATCACTGTTATGGATGTGATCGTCTGCATCTTTAGATTGGTATGAAACAAACACGTTTGTGATGTATTTAATTAATAAAGATCAGAATTTTTTTATATCTCCATATGTAAAACTAATCTTCATAAAGGAACATGAAGAGATTCTGCGTGTAACATTTTCTATTAATAAAAGATTGGCAACGTGTGAATATATTAAGATTTAAGACCAAATTAACAACAACTAGGAGGAAAATAGTAGATTTTTTTTTGACCAGTCTAATAAAAACTATGAATGAAATATTTGAAAAAATATTGGTAAATTTTCAGGTTAGTAAAATCCAGTCCAAATTATTGTTCAAATTATAAATAATATATTAAATAAAGAGTTATTTTCACTTATGGTCACTTTATGAGTTTAAATTACATAATAAGACAGTTTCAGCTACTAGGGTAATTTTTAAGAGTGGAATGACCAGTTTATCCTTGACATCAGTTTCTTTCCCTTGCATTACTTTCTTTTATTTTTTTGTTACAATCTCAGTTCTCCATTTTCTCTCCCGATAAAAGAAGAGCTAACCCCTCGCCCATTAAAATCACTTAAATCGAAGAAATCTTCGTCCAGTCTACCTCTATTGTCCGGAGATTAAAACTTCTCAACCTCATATTTACCAGAATCTCAGGCGGTTATCTTCGATTTGATAATGAATCCCATAAATTCAGATGAAACCCTAATCTCTTAAAAATTGGGGGAAATCATTTCCGGTGCTGAATACTCACCAGTGCCTGATGGAGATACCATAACCTCGATGTAAATCACCACTCAGCCTCAAGATGGAGTACTAAATCGAGGCTTCTCTCTTCCGTTCTATCTACGAGAAAAAGTGATATGAAGAAAGAGGTGAACTTTTTGTCACTTTGAATGTTGATCCCAAAATTTATGTAATTCAAGTGGATTTAGGTCCGGTAATTTATGTTATTTGATCCACTGGTTTGTGATTTTAGTTAGGAGTTGTAATAAAAAAAAGAAAACAGATTATGAACATATGTTTTATTGTACCTCTTATTTCCTGCTCTAGATTGGAAGAATGATATCAAAATTTGATTCAATACAAGCACATGATTATATATTTAAAACATAACTCATGTTTCTTGTTCTAAATTTCAAGGTTTACATGGTGTACACGTAGTGTGATCTTGTACATGTGGATATAGTTTCAAAGATGTACATGCGGATTACGAGTGTACATGTAGACACAATATAGTTTCATCTTTATAATAATTTCACTTGTTGCTTACAAACACATGTCCATAATAACCCGTACACAAGAGCAGGTCTATATGGAAGTGTATATTCATATCACTTAGTATCCATAACCCATTGTCCATTTTAGTAGACATACGTTGACATATGTTGTTGGGATTGAAAATGCCAAGCAAGTTTTGGAGGAAGCTAAGATGTTGTCTTTCAAGTTTACATATTTCTTGACCAGTAAGTGCTATGTGGTTAGATTGACGTTGAAAAAAAATCTCATTTAGAACATTGAAGATGGTGAATTTGATCAAAAGCTTATATTAGTCGGAGTGTTACATTGGAGGTTTTAAAGTCTTAATGTATAGGTGAAGAACACTTTCTAAAGATAGTATAACATGTAAACACAAGTGTACATGTGGATATTACAAATATGTGTACATGTGGACATCGATAAACAATGTACATATGAATGGTGCTGTTATCACAAGCATAGATATACTTTAAAAGAAAATGTGCGTTCATAAATTGATTAATGATCTAGTGTTCATATATCAATTATATTGCAATCTAATGAAATTTTTTGTATTTCAATCAAAATCGTTCGTTGATGTACAAGTGTGTTAGTGTACACAGTTTAGTGTATATGTGAACAACAAAAATATGGTATTGTGTATTAGTGTACAAATATACAACAATTCGTTGATGTACAAGTGTATTAGTGTACACAGTTTAGTGTATATGTGAACAACAAAAATATGGTATTGTGTATTAGTGTACAAATATACAACAAATAATGGAAAATGCCCAAATAACCATTGTAACATACAAAAAAGCATGTAAGAATTACATACCAGACGTCTGTCCTTGCACGAGTGTAACTGCCTTTTACATAAAAGCTTGCGACTTAGCTTGAAATATCTACCAAATATAGCAAAGACAAAAATGGCAATATCATACTACCAAAACAACAATAACTTATAACAGAAAGTTCCACAAAATCAAATCTTTATTAATCTTAATTGTCAATAAGGGGCATCTTTATGTTCTTGGATCAGAAACACAACATCAATGCACTCTATTACATTCTTCTCTTCCTTGGATGCTATCAACACTTTGCCCGACACACTGGCCTGACCATTCAGATAGTTCAGCCTACAACAATTTTTTCAAACACTATTTCATCAATCAAAAAACCACTTACGCCATGAACTACAGAAAAATCTAACGCTATCTTCAGCATCACTTAGAAGCTCAACAACACAAGCATATTAATCTTGTACGGCATGGGCATAATCGAAATTACCAGCCTCGCATACATAAAACAATCCACCTGGAATTACTTATCTGATAAAGGTCTGAAGATAATTACCGAGATCGAACGCTTACCAAGTGGGGACGCTATGGATTTCTCAGATTCAAGCTCGTAAGAATTTTGGTTAGCAAAACGGATTAGTACAAGAGGTGTAAATAAACAAAGAAGTCCTTGGAAAGATTCAAAGACTTGACGGGATGTGGTAGCTCGTTTGGTAAGGGCCTTGGGGGCCAATTGTCATGCTCCCGGGTTCGACGCCAGGCGGGGGAGAACTGCCCATCCTGTCATCAAATGCGGTACTGGGTGTTGGGCCTTATCCCCAGCCAAGGTAAAGCCCACCCGGGTGAAGTGGACCGCTGCCTAACCGGACCCAGTGGAATGATCTACGTAAGTGGGGAACCCCTGGATTATCAAAAAAAAAAAAAAAAAGATTCAAATACTCGGTGGATCCGGTGGTCGCATGGAGAGAGAAGAGGATGAAAATATTTAGAGATAAAGTTTATTAATTTATTTCAGTGGTGTCTGTAAGAAATTACGAAATCTTACATATGTGGGTGAAAGTTTCGATAGAAATATAAAAAATAATTGTTAGCAACGTTGGAAATTCATGTCGGTATGTGTATGCAAAAGTCAACAAAAGTGACCTATGTTGTAATTTAAAACATAGAAAGTGACCTTGTATGTAAATTTTTCTTAAATAAATAATTTTGTATATACACATTTATATACCAGCGCGAGTGCGAATCTTTTTGGATTGTTCGACTACGTAGCACTTCAGTTATTTGAACTCCAATAACATATATCATCAACAAATACAACTTATAAACAATTAAAACATATAGACAACCATTATTGTTAAACATAAAAAAAGCAAAAGAACATCTGTGCGGTTGCACGGGTTAATGTCTAATCTATTCTATTAAAATGCAAGTCATGATTTTTTTTACGTGTGATTTTTTTTTTAATTTGGACAATTAGAAATTTTATTAAACGTATTTTATTAAAACTAATAACACATATAATCTTTGAACTACTTTAATCATAATATCTTTTGATATCTTTTCATTTCTAATATAAAAACATATTTTTTTAAAAAGGTCAAAGAGTCTGTTTGAAAATATTTTAACAAGATCTTAATTTTCAAAAAATTATATGTAAATATTTTCACTAATTTCGTAATCTTATATATTAAAATAGAAGTCACGACCTTGATTCATGTGTAATTTTTTAAAACATGGACCTAATGGACATATTCCTATAAAGTCATGTTACATTTAATATCTAATCTTATCATTTAAATTTTGAACATACAGGAAATTTTTATTGGGTTATCAATAATTGGATTTAAACAATAGATGATCCATTGAATTTATAGATATTATAAATTAAATAGATATAATTTAATGTTGTAATACTATATCTTTATATGCTAGATATTTAAATATTTGTCGATGTTAACTTTTAAAATTATAAGGATTTTTTTTTAAATAACAAAAATCATATATCTAACAATGATTAATCTTTACTACCTTAAACCAATGAAAACAAATTCTAAACTATATAGTTTATTTTAAAAATTAAACAAAAACTAAAAGTTTAATTATTTACTCGATAATATAAATCTACGAAGCGAAAAAATTTATTTTTTAAAAACTTTCTAAATTCGTTAAATGTTACAATATCTTTGAATATGACAATAAAACAATATTTTACTAATCTTTATATATATAGTTACGATTTTAATAATAAAATAATCATCCGAAAATATATATATAGAAGAAGATACAAATACATGTGAAAGTTTGAAACAATCTATTCAATGAAAAAATATACAGTAAACTTATTATGCTTTAAAAATTGATAGACACATATATATTATAATATATACCAATTTAGAATTGAAAGCAAAATATTTATACAAAAATAAATGAAAACAAAAATCCGCGCAGTTGCGCGGATCGAGATCTAGTTCATACTTAAAGTTAAAGCAACTAAAAAAGATTTATCATCCTTAATAAATAAATAGATTTGTTAGTATATAATTAACAATTAATTAAAAAGAAATTTTATGGATTTGATAATTATCATTGGCTAAAAATAATTTATATTGTGTTATAAAGTCTTCATATCTTAAATAAATAATTAGAATTGTTAATATA
The DNA here is from genome assembly GCF_020379485.1 of Brassica napus. Classification (NCBI taxonomy): domain Eukaryota; kingdom Viridiplantae; phylum Streptophyta; class Magnoliopsida; order Brassicales; family Brassicaceae; genus Brassica; species Brassica napus. The sequence continues at coordinate 45,672,702 of NC_063452.1, forward strand.
TTATCATAAATTAAAATGATTTTTTATTTGGTAATTATCATTATATAAAAATAATTTATATTGTGTTATCCAAAAATAAAATTTTACATCATTATTTTCTTTAAATAAAAGAGATATATCTCTCTATATATATTGTATATAATTTTATATGTACATAAGTGTTTTTAATATTCTTACACGATAAAGGATAATTTTATTATAATAAATAACTTTGTGATACGTAAAAAATTTGATAATTATTTTTTTACTAAATATTTCAAATGCATGAGTATTTTTAAATTGTATTTTGCGTGATAAAAATAATTTTACTATGATAAAAAAAACTATGTATGTTTGATTTAATATTAAATATTCTGAACATATGAAAATAATTTATTCTAGTGATATTTGAATTGATAATATATTTATTTATATGCAATTATTGTGTTTGCAACCAATGTACCGTTGCAACAAAACTCTTTCTTAAGGTAATTAAGTATCTTGCTGTAAAAAAAACATGAACCTGTCCGAGTTCAGAGTCATGAACCAATGTACCGTTGCAACAAAACTCTTTCTTGAGGTCCTTAAGTATATTGCCGTAAATATACTCTTTCTTCAACCCTTGTACTGTTGTCAAGCTTTTCCTACCATTGCGCTGCTGCACACGGATGTGGACGTACTCCTTTGTTCCCACACCTGAGTCCTCAGCATTCGCATCAGCAAACGGGTCTGCAGGTAATTAAAAAATAAACTGATTAGCAAATGATAAACATTACCATAGCCCATGTTCCAAATATAAAAAACTGTAACCAAAGATCTAAGATAAGTCTTAAATGGACATACGAGGCAGATAAGCAGAGGTATTTTGATAGACTATGGATCAAAGTGGAACTTACCGAAGGCAGTAGGGACCTGGGAATCAAGTTCAGACATGAAACTTTGTTGATCTGATGGGCAAAAGGACAGAGAGGCTGAGACCTGAGAAAGTAGACCAATGTCATAATAAGAGTTTAACACACTCAGATGGGTACAAAACACCATGATATCAAGTAAACTACATTTCAGTATGAGCTACACAAAACACTAAGATACATTGCGCTTGAAGTAAACGATTTCAACAACTCCTGAGTACCTTAAGAAGGGGATGGAGATGGCCAGCATCAAGAGGTTGTCCCTTAGCATTGAAGTTATACTCCTTGAATTCCAACTCTTTCCAGCTGCATGTGAGTACCCATTTTTCTCTTACTTTTCCAATGCCAACAACATAATTAATACGTCTAGAAAACAAACATTAGGGATTAGTACTCACTTGTGTAAATTTTCTCGAGTCAAGTCAGTAGCGATAATCTTCCTTTTGGGAGCATAATTAGGACCTTTCTCAACATCAGAATATCCCATCCATCCCCTAATAAGAAAGGAAAGGAGGTAAGCTTTAAAAACAATGTCTCCCAAAAGATAAAACAATTTACAAAAAAGAAAAACCGCAGGTAGTGACTGTGTTACTAAGAGTTTCCTGGTTTTGAGAGAGTTGAGACTTTCTTTGTCAAGTTCCTGAAAGTAAGAAAGACCAACTTAGTCTCATAAATTATAAAAAGCTGGATTAGATTTCTACATAATAGTTCTGAATAAAGAAACCAGTCCTTGTTGTATTTGTAGAAGAGACTCCTTCACTTTATCTTCAACATGTTGAACCTAAAACAAAAGATTACAAAGTCAACATCATGAATAAAAAGAAGCCAAGGCAATTCAATTCAATACCTTCCTAGAGACTTGCTTTCCCATTGCAACCCACCTCTTTTTAGCAGCTTGTGTGCTTCCAATTTTGAAAACAGAAGGATCTAGCTTTTTCTGAAACAAACAAAAATAACAATCTTTAAGACACACACCAGTGAAAGATAAAAGAGATTATCAAAAGCATCGTAATCATTACCTCACGATCATCTTTGGATATGCTACCTTCCTCAGGAATAGCCGAGAAAAAATGAATCTCCGGCGACCCTTCCGCCGCATATTTCTTGCCGCCATCAGTCAAAACCAATGTCTCCCGTTTGAGCTCCTGCACATCAGTGATTAATCACTAAACTCCACAACGCATAGATCCGTGATTATCAATCGAAAGTGGTGGTGATACCTTAGCTTCGATGTAGAGGAAACCTTGTAAGCTCTTGATGGCATTTTTGACTTCGTCGTGGTCGAGATTGTGCTCCGCTGCGAATTGACCGGAATCTAAGATTGGTTCGTTGTTATGCAGGAACCCTAGAATCGCCGCCTCCGACATAAATGAGATGGGTAAACAAATTGCTCATGAAGTTCTTAAACCTCTCATATTAATTTCAACTTCGTTACCTAAATTTTCAAAGAAAACAATCTAATAAGGATGACAATATAATCATCACTAAGAGGGAAAAAGATCAAAATCCAGAGCATACCTTTGAGCCCGAGTTCGTAAATTAAAATCGATATTGAAATTCCTGCTTATCTGGGACCGAAGAGAATGTAAAGTTATAAAGAAATTCAGAGGGAGAGAGGCCTCATCTTGCGTGTTCCGTCACAGGAGTTGATGAACTTTAAAATCAACTTCGTATTCGTTCATGGCCGTGTATGCGGAGTTGGTGAGAAGAGAGGAATCATAATCTTATTTATAGAGCGAAGCTTGAGATGTGAAGAGAGACGTCGTTTTGGGATGTAAAATAATGATGGAAGTCATCGCAATAGGCGCTTGAGAGAGTCATCGACTTTCAGTTGAAGAGGAGACGAAACGACGAAGAACAACGATGAAGAATTTTCATCGTTTGGTTTATTGGGCTTAACGGGCCGTCTCATCAAACAAATCGGATAATAGAAAAATTAAGCCCAACATTACCCAAAGCCGTGCTGACGTGTCCGAATGCAGGTTTTCTATTGGACGATTTTTCCCTCCGACATGGACACGCTAAAAAGGCCTTATATCTTGCTTTTAATACTGTTAGATAATACATTATTGTTTGAGTTCTAAATGTGATTCAGATTTAATCAAATTACGTATCACAATGTTTTTAGTTCAACTTATCTCTTAACCAGTAAATCCAATGCCAGCTGATTAGGGAAAAAAACGGTGTGATCGCCACGGGTCCAAACTTGTGTCCCCGTATATTAAAAAAAATTAAGAGGTCTAATTTTTTGTATAATTACATGTTTTTACAGAAAAACATTTTAATAAGTAATAAATAAAATTTAAAAGGGCCTAAATATATTCTATCTGTATATAATTTTTTTTCATCACAAAATATTACTAACTAAATTTGGGAAACAATAAAAATAAAATATATTTATAACATTAAATAAATATAAATTTTGAAAAGTAAAAGAAATTTTTTTTGCAGTAAGACCCTTAAAAATGTTAAGTCGGCCCTGAGTTAACCATTCATGTAACTTAGAGGATATACTCGTTTAAGAGTTTTAACTTATTTCAAAATTTTAGAATAATTTGGAACTCCATGTATAATTCAAATATTTGAATAAATTGAATCCACTCCAATAGATCAGATTTCAATATTTTGATTTATTAAACAACATAAAATATATGATTTGTTTAGATATTATAAATCGGGGGCATTGTATTCATAAAGTCCGCATGATATCATTTGATTTCTTCAGGGTAATTTGACTCTATGACCTAACAAAAAATTATCAATACTATTAAATTAGTATCATGTCCGATTGATAATAGTTGAGTCCAACTTTAAAAATATAAAGAAGCAATATATAATTGCTTATATGCATATAATTATAAAAGAAAATGACTAGGATAGCACTAAAAATTTTTTTGTCACAAATATAGCATATAAGAATAAAAATGACCAAAATAACACTTAATGTTTTATCAAAAGAGATAAATATATACTTATACCCCAAAGGTAAATTAATTTAGACATTAGGGTTTAGAGTTAAGGGGTGGAGTTTAGGATTTAGGGTTTAGGGTTTAGAGTTTAGGGTTTAGGGGTGGGGTTTAGGGTTTAGGGTTTAGAGTTTAGGGGTGGGGTTTAGGGTTTAAGGTTTAGAGTTAAGGGGTGGGGTTTAGGATTTAGGGTTTAGGATTTAGGATTTAGGGTTTAAGGTTTAGAGTTTAAGGTTTATGGTTTAGAGTTTAGCGTTTAGGTTTTAGGGTTTAGAGTTGGGGAGTGGGGTTTTGGGATAAGATTTCAAATTTTAAAAAATAAAAAAAAATTAAATTTTTCAAAATATAAAATGCTATTTTAGTTATTTTAATTTTTGAGAGCTATTTTTGTGACATAAACATATAAATGTGTTATTTTGGAGATTTGCTCTAGTTATAACTGCTTACTTTAAAAAATTCTGACAGCAAGGAAGCAATATATAACTGCTTATATCCATATAATTATAACTGCTTACTTAAAAAACACGGCAGCAAGAAAGATACAAACAAAATTCCTATTTTGATTATAACTGCTTACTAGATTTCTGTTTTTTGAACTACGCAAATATCAACCAAAATTTTGGAAATGAATTATTAAATTTTTGAGACAGTTATAACAAATACATATATTTGTTTTATTAAAAATTATAAAAACAAATTTGATCAATACCAAATAAGTTAAATGACTACGTAATCGATACATTATCCAAAAAATAAGAAGCATTTAAAATTAAGAAACATTTTACACAGACATTAAGTTTATCAATTAACAAAGCACATGATGTTAAAATAGAGTTTAACAGGTTTTTAGTGGACTTTTCATAGAAATAAATATTTATATAAACTCATTTAGTTTAACGGTTTTAAAATAGATTATTCGATTAAAAATGTTTATTAAATATGATTTTAATGACCATATTAACTCATTTACATATATATATATATATATATATTAAAAAGTAATTTTTTCAAACATTTAAAAAAAAACTGTTCAATTTTCGTTGCGGGTTAGGTTTAATATTGTTTTTCGGATATGACACTTTAAGAGCCATTCAAGTATATACACCATGTTTAATAGAGTATGAGACTTTTTTTCGGGTCGACTCCAAGTCGGATGTTTTTGGATACGAATATTCTTGACTAATTATGGGGAGAATTGCCAAGTGTGACTCAAAAGTTGGAGTCAAACCCAAAACAATACCCCAACTTGGGTCAAAGGCAAAAGTAACCTAAAAGGCTATTGAAATTACAACTATCCCCTTGTGACCAAACAAAAAAACGGAATTTTTTTTACGTTTCTACCCCTCGCAAGTCGTCTGTTTAGACGACTTGAAAATAAGTCGTCCAGACGACTTAACTGAAAGTCGTCTGGACAGTTAGTCTTAAACATAATTTAAAAATTTTGTAAAAAATATTTTGATAAGTGAAAAATGGGAATTATGTAATTAACATATGTCTTAGGAGGTATAAATTAAGATATAACAAATTTCAATTGTTTTCAGCATAGATGAGTGAAAGTAGTGAGTCATGATATTCTTTAGTTTATGTTTCATCAACATATGTTGTAGTATTGTATGTGTTCTTAGGGTTAGATTTTGGAAAGCATTAAAACCGTTTTTGAAAATTTTTAAAATTACTTATGCGTGTTCATTTCTGTGTATAGTAAACACTATTTAAGTATAATTTGATTTTATAACGTGGTTAGTTAGTTAATCTAGTCATTTTAGTTTAGGGGTTCATTTTAGGGTCTAGGACGACTTAATATTTTGTCGTCTGAAAACAGACGACTAAATATTAAGTCGTCTGTTGTACATTATCAGCCAGAATAAGTCGTCTAAACCGGACCAAACCTTAAAGTTTACCAATGTACTTTTAAAGCTAACCGGATTATTTACCCAATATATAAGGTGATTTTTTTTTTTTGTTTCATTTTTCGCGAAATTCAGAAACCCTAACAGTTCTCTCTCAAAACCCTAACAGTTCTCTCTCAAAGGCGATTTCGAATTCCCACGATTTCCGAACAAACCATCGTTCTCAACGTCGGCTATCTATCTCACTTCATTCTCACCGTTGTCGCCGCAGCTTCTTCTAACCCTAGCGCCGCCGATTCCTCTAAACCCTAGCGCCGCCGATTCCTCTAAACCCTAGCGCCGCCGCTTCCACTATTTCCGAACAAACCGTCGCCCTCGCCACCGTGGTCACCAACGTTCTCACCGCCGCTTCCTCTAAACACTAGCGCCGCCGCTTCTTCTAAACCCTAGCGCCGCCGCTTCTTCTCTGTAAACCTTAGCGCCGTTTCTCTGTAAACCCTAACGCCGCTAAGTCATCAATCTCGAGGAAAAGATGAACATAAAACGTTGTCTCTATCAATTTACTCATTCTCACCGTTTCACGTTTATTTTTTCAGATCTATAACCGCAATGACGAGTACTCCAACTCCTTCTGCGACTAATCAGGTCCGCTTTGTACTGGAAGACTTGTAAGTAATTTAAGTCGTCTGGAAAGTCTTCCAACTGGACGACTTAGTAGATGACTTAAATATAAGTCGTCCATTTGGAAGACTTTCCAGACGACTTAATTATAAGTCGTCTACTTATATTGTTGTCTTTGATTATTTTGCAGACAAAAAGGATGGATATTCCAGAACTCCCCCGTAGGTTATACACATCAGGGGAAGAGCCAGAAGCCCACAATAGCATTTCGTATCATACGGATAACAGCAAGTTGCATACTGCTCTTAGGAAAGCTCTTACTGATGACGAATTTGAAGAGCTCAAGGAGTCGAGTTTGGGAGTTTTCATCAAGTTCAAGGAGCAGGGATTTGGTTGGGCTTCAAGGCTGGTTCACTACATGCTCAGTTTCAAGCTGGACATTAAGAAGAAGTATGAGATGTGGTCTCTCGTTGGTCCAGAACCTTTGAGGTTTTCACTGTTAGAGTTTGAAAACCTCACTGGTCTAAACTGCGAGTACATCGAGGACCTTGAGACACCAAAATGTGACGTTACCCCAGAGATGGTTTCTTTCTGGGGGATGCTGGGAGTTCATCTGGAAGCTGGGCCAACTACTGATCAGATAATAGCAGCACTGAAGAGATGCGGGGATTGGTCCAGGGAAGATCGCAAGCGGCTCGCGTACCTCTCCATCTTCACTGGATTCATTGAAGGGAGAAAGTTTTCAACCGCTACACGATCTACTCTGGCAAGGCTAGTGATGGATTTAGAACGGTTTGAGAATTATCCATGGGGGAGAGTCGCGTTTAAGGTGCTGATGGACTCTTTGTGGAACAAAGAAATTGCTGGCTGTTACACCGTGGATGGGTTTATACAAGTTCTTCAGGTCTGGGCGTACACAGCTATGCCGGAATTGGGTGCTAGTATTGGTGGTCCCAGAGCAGACAGTCCGTCTCCACCGATACTGGCTTACGAGGGCAGCAGAGGCCGCAGATCAATGAAAGCTGCTATATTGAGTCAGGTATTTACTTCAATCCAAAAGACTGCGCAGACGACTTATTATAAGTCGTCTGGAAGGTCGTCCAGCTTGACGACTTATCGGACGACTTATAATAAGTCGTCTGGAAAGTCTTCCCAGCTGGACGACTTAATTAAGTCGTCTGGAAAGTCTTCCATCTGGACGACTTATTAGACGACTTATAATAAGGCGTCTGGAAAGTCTTCCCAGCTGGACGACTTATCGGACGACTTAATTAAGTCGTCTGGAAAGTCTTCCATCTGGACGACTTATTAGACGACTTATTATAAGTCGTCTGGAAGGTCTTCCATCTGGACGACTTATTAGACGACTTATAATAAGGCGTCTGGAAAGTCTTCCCAGCTGGACGACTTATCGGACGACTTAATTAAGTCGTCTGGAAAGTCTTCCATCTGGACGACTTATTAGACGACTTATTATAAGTCGTCTGGAAGGTCTTCCAGCTGGACGACTTAGTAGACGACTTATAATTAAGTCGTCTATTTAGTATTTTTTTTCAAATATCTAACTCGATTCTTCTATTTACTGCAGACCCGCGTGATCAACTTTGTTGAGAAGGACATTAGTGAAATGTGGCCAAAATGGGACTCTGAGGTTGAGGACCTGCCCGCGGAGAACATCATTAAAGTCATGTATGAGCGGAGACCGTGGAAGTGGACCATGGATTGCTGGGAAGTCACTGGTACTAAGGTCAATACAAAACCTAAGGTTGTGACTCCATCGAAGAAGGCCAAAGAGATGGTTGTGTTGGAGGAGGAGGAGGAGGAGGAAGACAATCCAAGACCTCGGAAGAAAGCTCGTAAAGAGGCTCCTGAAGAGGCTAGAGAAGAGGCTAGAGAAGAGGCTAGAGGGGTGACCAGAGAGGAGTTGGAAATTATGTTCAAGGGCGTAGCTGAGGCTATGGAAAAAGGGTTTAATAAGTGCATGAGGGAGTTTAGGAAGTTGTCTGATAGATTGGAAGCTGTGGAGAAGAAGGTTGGTGTCACCAATCAGGCTACCCCTCCACCTCTAACCAATCAGGCTACCCCTCAAGATAAACAGCCTACCCCTCTTGCCAAAGAAACCGGGGGTAGAAACAAACAGGCTACCCCTCATGCCAATGAAACCGTGGTTAGTAACCAGCCTCCTCCTCATCAAACCAAACAGCAGCCTCCTCCTCCTCAAAAGAAACAGCAGCAGCCTCCTCCTCTTCAAAAGAAACAGCCTCCTCCTCAAAAGAAACAGCCTCCTCCTCAAAAGAAACAGCCTCCTCCTCAAATCAAAGATGTTAGTATCAAATCCAGGGTTAACTAGTTGTCCAGACGACTGTAAAAGTTGTCTGGACGACTAGTTGACCCTGGACGACTTAAACGTAAGTTGTCTGGACGACTAGTTGACCACGGAAGACTTAATTTTAAGTCGTCCAGGGTCAACTAGTCGTCCAGACAACTTTTATTTAAGTCGTCCAGGGTTAACTAGTTGTCCAGACAACTTTTATTTAAGTCGTCCAGGGTTAACTTGTGTGCAACTTTTATTGCAGAGATGGTTGCCGGAGGATACAGCAACCGAGGCGAACTCGGTAAATAAAGCAGATGGTGTCACCTCCAAAGAGATTGTTGCTGTCACTTCCACCGATCACCAACCGAGCCTCGCTTCCACAGATCAACAACCGAGCCTCGCTTCCACCGAGCCAAGCGATCCAGTTTCACAACCGAGCCTGGTTGTATTGGACAAGCGTGCAAAGAGTAAACGAGCGAAGAAACCTGCTCCTACTGTGAGATCTCCTTATATGGCAGAGAAAAAAAAAGATAAAGTGGCAGCCTATAATCCATTTCCGCCAGTAAACAAAGAAAAGTTGAAGGAACTCGCTGATTGGTTGAAAACTGATCCGTAAGTGATTGCTTTACCCATAATAGCTTGATTTAGTCGTCCAAAACTGATTGCTTTTTTGTTTGCAGTCATTATTTAACTAAGATCGAGGACAAACCACGTACATCACCAACAAGGTGGTACCACTTCCTCCGGACAGCCAGAGGATGGCTGGAAGACTGCGTAAGTCTTCTGCACACGATTTAAGTCGTCTACAAAGTCGTCCAAGTAGACTACTTTCCAGACGACTTAAAGATAAATCGTCTGGAAAGTCGTCTACTTGGACGACCACGTAGACGACTTAAATATAAGTCGTCTTCGTCTGGTAACTTCTAACTTGTTATATTTAATATGCAGCATATAGATGCTTGGATTAATGTGCTAAGGCAGAGGTATCAGGAGAACCCACAAGCTTTCAGGAGCGAGCGAATGTGCTTCCTGGATCACAACTTTTCTCAGTCTTGGAGAGAGCAGTATCAGCTCTTCAAAACATCGGAACCTGATCACAAAGGTTTAGGAAGAGTTCTACCTGGTGGGGCGTCGTATTTTTATGACGGATCAATACCTTCATTTTGCCAATCAAACAAGAAGTGGGGGGAGGACATTGATGATATCTATGCGCCAGTGAACTTGGACGACAAGCATTGGGTTGCTATTTGGATATCGATCCCTAAGAGGCACATAGTCGTCTGGGACAGCATACCTTCATCTAGTGTACCAGACGCATGGGATGCGATAATGGAGCCTTTTCTCCAGATGGTCCCTTATCTGCTTGTTGAGTGCGCAGCCACCGACGAAATGCGGGTCAAATACGGGTTGGAGCCATACACATATGAGAGACCGCTGAAAGGTGTACCCACGGCCAACAATGGTGATTGTGGCGTGTACACTGTAAAGTACATTGAATGTCATGCGCTCGGGGGCTCCTTTGACCCTAAAGACTTTGCTAGGTGCAACGCGAAGAAAATGAGGGATAATATGGCGGTGGATATATGGAAGGAGCTTGTTGATCAGCATCTGAAAGAAAATGTGGATGGTGATAAGTTCGTGGGCATGTATGATTAGATTGTATTTGAACATGATTTTTAACATGATTTTTGTATTTGAACATGATTTTTAACATGATTTTTGTATTTGAACATGATTTTTAACATGATTTTTGTATTTGAACATGATTTTTAACATGATTTTTGTATTTGAACATGATATAAGTTGTCTGGAAGAAATAAGTCGTCTGGAAGGTTTTCCAACTGGACGACTTACAAATAAGTCGTCTGGAAGGTTTTCCAACTGGACAACTTACAAATAAGTCGTCTAGAAGGTTTGGACGACTTACAAATAAGTCGTCTGGAAGGTTTTCCAACTGGACGACTTACAAATAAGTCGTCTAGAAGGTTTGGACGACTTATTATAAGTCGTCTGGAAGGTTTTCCAACTGGACGACTTACAAATAAGTCGTCTAGAAGGTTTGGACGACTTATTATAAGTCGTCCAGTTGGAACGTTTGGAAGGTTTTCCAACTGGACGACTTACAAATAAGTCGTCTAGAAGGTTTGGACGACTTAGTAGAAGGTAGTCTAAAAATAAAATACACTTGAAGGGATAGTAGAAGGTCGTCTAAAAATAAAATACACTGGACGACTTAGTAGAAGGTCGTCTAAAAATAAAATACACTTGAAGGGATAGTAGAAGGTCGTCTAAAAATAAAATACACTGGACGACTTAGTAGAAGGTCGTCTAAAATAAAATACACTGGACGACTAAATATTTAGTCGTCTGGACGGGTAATCAAGACGGGACGACTTAAATTTAGGTCGTCTGGACAACTAGTCAACTGGTTGTGTACATTGTGGTTTCGTATGGCCAGTTTCCTTGCAGTTTGAGCATCTCTGTGCCCTGTGTTTCTTCCTGGGTTTGTGTCCTCTCATCCTAGATAGCTCCAACCAAGATTGCCATCTTGATTTCTTCGGTCTCCCCCGACCACGCTTTAGTTCTGGAGGAAAGCATTCTCGTTCCTCAATATGTTGTGACACGATAGGATATATATTCTCTGAGTATCCTGCATACAGATAATTCTTTGAGTACAGTGGACATACAAGTGTGGAGATATGCAAACCAGCATGTATTCCAGCAGCTATAGCATGAGAGCAAGGTATTTTCTCCACTCCATAGACACCACAATCACACTTTGCATGTTCCAAATCAACCACACAGTCCATTTTGCCACCTTTGACAAAGAAATGCCATCCATCAATTGGTTCGACCGTCATCATACCCGCTATCTCTTCTCGAACAGCAAGCAAGTATTCAACAGCCCGGCTATGTTCAGTTGTGAGACTCAAAGCATCTTGTCTCCTTTTCCAATACCATTTTCCTAACTTCTGCCTTATGAACTCCAGCAGGAACGTAATCGGAAATCCTCTTGCTCGCTTCAGTGCGGAATTAATAGATTCAGCAATGTTGCTTGTTTTTATGTTGAACCTGTTCCCCTTACAATAAACCCTTGACCATAGCCTGACGTCGGCTTTCTCCAAATACGTTGCAAGTTCCGGGTTTGCACTCCGTATCTCAGCCATGTACCGGTCAAAATCGTAAACCGTGTGAGCATAAGCAGCCCCTTTCACCAAGTACATGAGATGTTTCCCTTTAAACTTTTTGACAATGTTATCTTGAAGGTGATAATAACATATTCCTCGGGTTGCCCAAGGAAACACCTTATCACACGCACTTTTAATGGCCTTGTGCCGGTCGGAGACTATCACCAGAGGCTTGTCATGAGATATACAACTAGCCAATTTTGTGAAAAACCATTCCCAAGAAGGTATATCTTCCTCATCCACGATCCCAAAAGCCAATGGGAATATCTGAAAATTGCCATCTTGTGCGGCTGCAACTAACATAGTTCCTCCATACTTTCCACTTAGGTGAGTTCCATCCACCACAATGACCCTTCTCTGATACTTAAAACCTTTGATAGAAGCTCCAAAAGAGAGAAATAGATACTTAAATCTTTTCATAGAATCAAGTTCTATCGCCGTGATAGAATCAGGATTTGCAATGGAGATTTGCTCGAGATATGATGCCAGACGCGAATACCCTTCTTCTGCTGATCCTCTCACCAATCTTTGTGCATATAACAGTGCTCTGTATGAAGTGGTGTAATCAAGCGCCATGCCAAACATGTTCCTCATTGCATCAGTGATATGCTGCGGAGTTATCCCATCAATGATTCCAACACGATCAATGAAAAGACTACCTACATACTTCGGAGTACAGTGTCTCCGCTGAGCGATTCGGTCTCCCGCTGAGCATAAATGTTTTTCCACATACTTTGTTACCCAAAACGTGTTTGTCCCATGTTTGACACTCGCTCTGACCTTCCATCCACAATAGCTAACCGGACATGTTGCCACAACGAGAGTTTTCGTTGATTTGTATAATCTGAAAGAAAACTTACCCCTCACTGCTGCCAACCGCAGCTCTGAAAGCAGTGCACCCTTGCTAACAAAACTCTGGTTGACATAGATGGTACCATTCGATTTTCCTCCTTCAATAGCATTTGTCTTAGCATATGCCTTTTGGATTTCTTCAAAACAAATATTATCATCATCTTCCTCGTCCTCATCTGGAACCTTTCCATAAAGACTGTAATCCCCACCATTCTGATCCGTTTCACCAACAATAGAATTATCAGCATCCTCCTCCCCATTTTCCTCCTCCCCATCTTGATTTTCATCTTCAACAAACTCATTATCACCAACATCTTCATCATCACCACCAACATCTTCTTCCCATTCACCAGCTTCATCATTATCACCAACATCTTTTTCCCATTCACCAGCTTCATCAATATCCCTTTTCTCTGAAACCGTTTCGACCTTGCTGCGGCTTGATACACAAAGACATACTCTATGGGTTTTGAGTATCTCCAGCAAGTTTCGAACTTGTCTATCACTTGTAACATGAATGGGAAGACTGCCTGGAGCCATCATCATTTCTGCTGGTAATGAGTAGCTAATCTCCACACTCACTGTTCTCATGTCCAGGTTATAATCTTCTTGAGCCATTGCAACAAGTTCAGCATGTGTTGAATCTTCATTCAATAAAAACAATCTTGCTCCTTTGAGATCATCAACCACAAAATCCCAACGGAAATCTCTCAACAACCATTCTCCATACACTGCATGTAACTGAAAAATCATCTGCAAATATTCAAAATAAAACACATTAGTAAACATAGAGAAAATGAAGAAGTTCAATAAACATTGCCGCAGACGACTTAGCATTAAGTCGTCCAGAAGACTTAAAGGTAAGTCGTCTAAAGAGGTCACTTTTGCAATTGAAAATTAAAAGGGACGACTTAATTCTAAGTCGTCCGGCTTTGTTTGTTAAAAAAAAAACTTCAGACGACTTATATATAAGTCGTCTACGAGAAACGGGCTAGTTTTGCATTTGACCGAATCGTGTCAGATCTTTGACTATTTCTGGACGACTTATAATTCAGTCGTCTCTGGGAAAGTTAAAATTTCAATATTTTATGAAAACTTGACGACTTACGTGTAAGTCGTCCTAGGTTAGTTTTGTAATTGAAAAATAAAACTTGAAATTTAACTTTCTCCAGACGACTTAGATGAAAGTCGTCCAGCTAAACGACTTAATTTAAGGTCGTCCGGGATAAGCAAGGTTTGACCAGAAAATTGGGAAAAATTCTGGACGACTTTGCTTTCCCCGGACGACTTTAAATTAAGTCTTCTGGAGGGACGACTTTATATTAAGTCGTCTGGTTAAAGTTAAATTATGAAGTTTTATTTTTCAATTACAAAACTAACCTAGGACGACTTACACGTAAGTCGTCAAGTTTTCATAAAATATTAAAATTTTAACTTTCCCAGAGACGACTGAATTATAAGTCGTCCAGAAATAGTCAAAGATCTGACACGATTCGGTCAAATGCAAAACTAGCCCGTTTCTCGTAGACGACGTATATATAAGTCGTCTGGAGTGTTTTTTTTAACAAACAAAGCTGGACGACTTAATTTAAGTCGTCCGTTTGACCAGAAGACTCATCAGTAAGTCTTCTACATACAGATGACTTACTAGTAAGTCTTCTACGCGAACAGATCTTGAAAAAAAATTCAAATTCGTACCTTAAACTAGGTGAGATGACTTCGTTTGCACACAGGGTCTTCTCCAACCACCCAGAACCTCAAACGAAAGCAACCGTAAGTAAAAACGAAAGAAATATGGCTCTGTCAACCATAGCCCATATTTTGAATCAAAAGCTTGAGTTTTTTGGATGAATATAGAGAGAAAGTGAAAGAAATGTTGTTTTTAGTTCATAACAATTGAAACAGAGAGAGTGTAAAGAGATTTACGTGCATTAAAGGGCATTAAAAGCTCCAAACAGTTCGTACAAGGTTGTTGCCACTATTCATTGCAGTGGCAATATTGTAAATACTTGAAGAAGATGAGGTTGAGACAGTAAAGAAGCCATTTTCGAAAAAAAAAAAAAAAATTGTTAATGGCATTTTCGTAGATAAAATGCAGGTGTGGGGTTAAAATCTCAAAAAAAAAAGGAGTCAAAAGAAAAGGTTAGTTTTCTGTTTGACTCCAAGTTTTGAGTCACTTTTGCAAAAAGCCCCTAATTATGTTATCTAACTACTAAGAAAATATAATATGTTTTAAACTTTAGGAATAAAGTTTAAAAAGAATTTTTGAAATGCATATGGAAAAAATGTATAGTTATGCAACTTGCATATTTAATATAATTACCAAAATTAAATTAAATTAAATTAATATTAAAAACAAATATGGTTAAAAACCTAAATATAAAAATTAAATTCTTAAAAAAATTAAAACGAAAAAACATACCTGCACTTTTCCAAGGGCGGGTCAGAATCTAGTAACTAGTTAAATGACAATAACAACTAGATGGTTAGATTACACCATACACATTATGTATTAATTGCTATTTCACCCTATTTGTTGACACTAGATCATAACTCGTAGCTTGTGCGGGACAAAATATTTTGCGATATAATATATTTATAAAATTATTTATTAATAATAATAATAATAATAAATAGTTGGTTTTGTTTTGATAATAAAGACATACACAGAAAAAGAAAGAAGAAGACAGGAAAATGAAATATTTTTTAGGTATAGATATAGATTGGTAGAGAACATAGCATTAAATCGTATTTGGCATTGTGGTTAAGTGTTGGGTGAGTCTTGGCTCCAACCCGGATTTGATTCACCCCTTAACCAATATAAAACGGAAGGTTTTTTATTTACTATCTATTATTTTAAACATAAACTACAGCTTGATCCGCACACCCGCGCAAATGTTAGTTTTTTTATAAATTAATATTTATTTGTATAAGTGATAATATATATTTTAAAATTTACCCGTTTAAATTTTTTTAATATGACATTTCTAAACACAATAATTTTGTAGTTTATATTGAGTAGTTTTATTTTATCATGTAAAACTTTAATTATCTCATCCATTTATTTAGAATATGACATGTAAAGTCACACAAATGTATTTTCATTTTTATGGATCAAAATTTTATGATAATATATAGTAAAATTGTTGTATAAACTGTTTTTATGGATCAAAATTTTCTGATTATGTATAATAAAATTGTTGTATACTATTTATTATGTATATGTGGAATTAGTAAAATAATTACCATATAATGTATGTAATTATGAAATATATATATGGAATTAATTATTCTCAAACACACATATGTATAATAAAATAGGAAAAGACAAAAAATACTAAAAGCTAGGTTTATTAATTATTGTTGTCAGAATTTTTAGTTAAAATTTGATTTTAGAAATGTATTAATTAAAGAGGAAAAGACAAAAAATCCTAAAAAATAAGTTAATTAATAATTTCAGTGGCATGCCATTGTAAATAAGTTGAAAAACTAAGGGCTATTTAATTTTTGTACTTCTCTTTTAATAATATAGAAGCTTACTTATAAATGTTAGCTCATCCCTTATATATTAAAAAGAGAACATTTTTAATAACTAACCTTCAAATTGTAAATTATTCACAAGATTGTCAATGTGTCTGCACAAGAGGACTTCTCTTATCTTCTATACTAGTTTAAGACCTGCCCAATTGTGCGAGATGAATGTTACGTATAAAAATATTTTTTATATATTATATTTATTTATGTGTTATGTATATAATTAAATTAGAGTAAGCACATAAATCAAAACAATACATCTTGTTTACTTACGATATGTTTTGGTAAATTAATCAAAATAATCATTTTATTTATTTTATATGGTATATAACTAAATTTCAATGACAAGGACATAGATATATACTATATTTTAATATAAATATTTATTATTGAGAATTCATACTCATATGATAAACACAAAATTTCTAATGAGGATTTTTTGAATGCAAATTTCAAAATTAAATATTAAGGTCTCAATAATTTTTCAATACAAATTTAGAAATTATCATATTTAAGTATTTTTCTATGTTATATAGTTTTATTTTAATCTATATTTAATATATAATATGAATGTCTAGTCAATGAGATTTCATAGCTATACGATTTATGATCATTTGTATCTTGTTTTTACCAAAAACGTTAAACCATTGATCACGAAATTTTAGTGTGAGACATTTAACGTTTAAGTATTTTATAGTCGTTTAAAAATTCAAAATATAACATATAAAATATTTTTTTTATTATATGGTTAATGTGATTGTTTAATATCTCTTAATAATATAAAATTAAACAAAAAAAGAGCTAGGATACAAAAATTGTTATCAAATATTTATTATTCATAATCATTAATTGTCATATATACGTTAATCATATTAGACAATTTCGTAGCTTTTATTTAAGTAAAGTGCGGAAATATTCTTTTGTACACTATTTATCAATTTAATAGTTAGTTTAATAAAAAGTATAATATAAGTTAAGATGGACCAACTTATTTTTCTAAGAACTCTGAATTTTATTATCACGGTAACACGTGGATACAAAACAATGTTGTAATGTTTCTCGATTAATATATAAGAGATTTAAAAGCCCTTTTATTATTAGAATATTTACATAATATGCGATTGGACATCATTTATATCATATCCCTTATAATTAGCATCATCATCATTATCATAGCTTTTATCGCTATATCAAACATGTGTTTAAAAAATAATGGGTGACTCATGTAAATTATATTATCATAATTGTAAGGGAAAATTGCTAAAAGATAACAAGAAATCAGCATAGTTGTCCCTATGGTATAAATCCAATTTCAAGTTGTCCCTATAGTATAATGTTTTCCATAATACCAAAAGTAACCTTAAATTAATTTATTAAACATAAGTAATTGTATTTAAAAAAAATAAAATAAGGTTGTTTTAATAAAGTTGCCGGGAAAAAAAAATTCAGAACAAAAAGTGTAGAAACATTTGATTTTCCTAACCCTAAAAACTTCTTGGTCTCTCCGCCTCTCTTTCCAACGGCGAAGAACATGGCGATTGTGTCTGCTTCGTTCTGTTCCCTCCGGTGAATCAACAACGGAAACCTCTCCGCCTCTCCGCATCTCCGCTTCTCTCCACCTCTCCTCTTATCTCCGCCTCTCCGCGTCTCTCCTCCTCTCGCCGCCTCGTCGATTCTCTCCACCTCTCTCCGTCTCTCCGCTTCTCGCGACCTATCATCTTCTCTCCGCCTCTCTCTGCGTCTCTCCTCCTCTCGCCGCGTCGTTGCTTCTCTCCACCTCTCTCCGCCTCTCCGCTTCTCGCGACCTCTCCGGTTCTCTCCGCCTCTCTCCGCGTCGCTTCTCCTCTCGCCGCCTCGTCGATTCTCCTCTCGCCGCCTCGTCGATTCTCTCCGCATCTCTCCGCATCGCTTTTCCTCTTGCCGCCTCGTCGATTCTCTCCGCCTCTATCCGCGTATCTCCTCCTCTTGCCGCCCCTCTTGCCGCCGCGTCGCTTCGTGACGGTTCTCTCTGCTTCTCTCTTTCTCTGAAATCGCATTAAGCTAAGGTATTACGTCCGATCTTTCTTTATTTCATGTTCCTCGATTCGGTTAATGTTTGATGTGTATATGCGTTTTTGAATTGCGAGATGGATATTGACTTGTCTTATTTGATTAATCGATCAAATGTGCTTCTAAATTTGATTAGACAATGGTGTTTTACTTTTCATTATTATCTTGTGCTTGGCCTCAGTTCTTACGCTTGTTTCGGACGCTTGTTGATATTGTTATTATGTCTTTTGGTGTTAACAACCATGTCTTTTATTATCTTTTGTAGATATGGAGCTTGAGCTACCCAAACGATTGTATGCAGAGGGTTCAGAACCTCGGGTTAAGAAGATCAACAACAGTTGTCGCATGGAACTTATCAGAGATCTGAAGAAAGCTATGTGTGCAGAGTACGATGATGTGAAGAGAGATCCTGTTTTCACACATATCATGGCTATTGCCGAAAATGATCTCAAGTTCTCTGGGAAACTAGTGGATAGCTTCATATGTAGACAGCTGATTACCTCAAAGCTGCATGAGAAGTGGTTTGTTTTTGCGAGGACGCCTCTCCGGTTTTCGCTTCAGGAGTACCATGCTGTGACAGGCCTCAAGATTACACGGGAAACTAACAGTGACGTAGTGAAATGGAAAAACGACGGGGGTTTTTGGAGTAACCTACTGCACACAGGTGGTAAGATCACCTTGCAGTCGATCAGAAAGGTTCATCTACAAGAAGTTCACACTTGGACGCGGCTTGATAGGATGAGGTTGATCTACTTGTGTGTAATAGTGGGTGTGGTGATGGGGAGAGATGAGAAGGTGTCCATCCCTCATATGTACATCAAGTTGGTGATGGATTTTGACAAGGTTCGGAAGTTCCATTGGGGTCTTCACTCGTATGATTTCCTGTTGAGTTCGATTGAGAAGGCAATGAAGAAGTTGGGTAAGAAGGAGAGCTACATTTTCGAGGGTTTCTCCTATGCTCTCCAGATTTGGATTATGGAGGCAATTCCTGATTTTGGAGAAATATTAGGCAGAAGAGTCTCAGACAGCTTCAAAGGTCCAAGGTGTGGCAATTGGAAAGGAGTTGCAAAAGTTTCTTATGAAGACATCATTGAGCTCGAGGACTCCTTAACTAAGAAGGTAACATTCTCTCTATTTTTTTCTTTTATATGGTTGTTGTATATATTTTGTTTGGATTTTCATGTTTTAACTGTTTGCAGGATAACTTCTTCTCGGTCATATCAGTGACTGGTAATGGTGATGTGTTTCTAGATGCTCAGTACACAAGGGAGGGTGAGATGGAAGATGAACGAGTGGACCTTGTTTTGGGGAGGATCAGGAACAAGTATGATTGGAGCAACACAGACTGGCCAGTTTTAGACCCTGAAGAGTCTAAAATGGAGGAACCCGACAGCCATGATAGAGGGTCAGAAGCTGATAAGATCGTGGATCATACGGATGTTGTAGCAGACGAGGAGAACTCTTCGGTTAAGGTCGCAGGAAAAGGCAAGAGAAAGTTTCTTGATGAAGGAGCAGAGACAAGAAAGAAGAAGGTGCTGTGTAAGCGATCAGCAGAAAAGTTTCTGACTTTTGGTCCTGAAACTATGAGTTTCATTGAGGGTCTTATCCGCACATCTGTCACTTCATTGGGAGATGTGCTCAGTATGCAAATGGCGAATATGGAGAGGGTGTTTACAGAGAGGATGGGAAAGATGGAGATTGAGGTTTCACAGCTCAAGGACGCAATCAGTTTGACTGGTGAAGGAAGCTATCCTAGTAAGAAAGAAACTGAAGAAGCTCCACTAAACAGCAAAGCCAAGGAAGCTCCACCTAAGAGCAAAGGCGCTCAAGCTCCACCTAAGAGCAAAGGCGCTCAAGCTCAACCTAAGCGCAAAGGCGATCAACCTACTCCAACAAAAAAGGTACTACCTAAGAGAAAGTGTAGAACTTGATGAACCTGGAACTAGGATGCTTGAGTTAGGGTGCTGGAGCTAGGCTTATGGAACTTTATATTGACTGTGTAATATTATGTAATATGGAATGTGAAACTTTGTGTAATAGGTTTCTAAAGTGTAATATGTTTGAATGTTTGTGTATTAAACTCTATGAATGTAATGCTTTGTTTGTGTTATGAATAAATGGCTTCTTCTTATATGCAATGTTTTAAATTTTAATGAATAGGACGGGAAAAAGATTGCTACAGAAACTAATGATTTTGATTTTGGATTGAGTACACAAGACTTGCGGGACCTGTCCCAAGCTACATTTGTTGACGGTTTTGATCTGTCTCAAGTGAAAGTTGAGACGTCAAGTAAATCGAAACCGTTTAACATGGCTCCACTGCAGTGGAATGATGAGGAAATGGATCGAACCAAAGAAGACTCGCCAGATGCCGCGTTGGTGTTTTTCCGTGAAGAGGATTGGGAAAAAGTTAGAACTTGGTCAACTTCCTCCACGTAAGTACTCTATTCTCATTCATCTGACATGTATTAATACATTTAAAATAAACTAATGAATGTTTTACAATTTTATCATTGTATTTGGTTTCAGACCTATACGGATTGGACCTGCCACTTTAGATTTTGAGATTGCTAATCGTCTTATGGATAAATCTGAGTGGTTAAATAGCTTGGTAAACCTTAGAGACTATTTGCTTCCATATGTGTCTTTTAAATACATTGTGTGTGCTAAGATTTTCAAAATATGCAGGAGATTGACGCTGCAATGTACGTATTCCGGGAGAGAACATCTTTGAAACGATGGAGACCTCATCGTGTCGCCTTCATGACTGTCGTCTTCAGCAATATGATTAAAAAAGAGTATGGTCATTTAGAAGCTCAGGGTAGAAAGAGCTACATGCTTCATAATTTGCTACTGCAGTTCGGTAAAGGAGTCCTTCCACCACATGGCAGGACACATGAGATATGGAATATAGATGTGGATCGCCTGTATGTCCCTGTTCATGTCAGTGGGAATCATTGGATCGCCTTGTGCATCAGTTTCGTGACGAGGAGCATTGAAGTGTTCGACTGCTCGGGTAAGAAAAGGTACAAGGAGGTGGATGGGTTCGCAAACCTTATTCCGCGTATTGTCAAGGCAGTTCAGCCTATGAGACACCAGAAGGATTTCGCAGTCGGTGCATATACTGTTTCCTATGTCCCCGTTGGGAATCTGAATAAAAGTGCATGCGACTGTGGCGTCTATGCAGTGAAGTTCATTGAGTGTCATGCGCTTGGATTGGAGTTGTCGTTGTTGCATGATGGTAACATTATCGAAGCTCGCCACAGGATTCTATGGGATCTTTGGGAAGCAGCTAATGATCCGGAATTGATTGATAGGATGTCAAAGTATCAATCCCCGGAGTGTCTCTCTTCGACTGTAGAAGAGATTTTGTGAGACTGCTTGGTTTCAAGTTCTAATGTAATGAACAAGATTGCTTAATCTGATGTATAACTTCTAGATTTTATTATCATTTTTAGGAACAAGACTGCTTAGTTTATTGTATAACTTCTAGTGTTTAATTATGATTTTTAGGATTGACTCTTGTAATCAAATGTACATCTTGTGGTTTTGTTATTAAGAGTTTTTAGCTGAAGAATGCTAGAATTTAACACTGTTTTAAATTAGAACCTTAAGCTAAACCCTAAACATGCCCTAACCGAAACACAAAACCCGGAACAAGACCACAGTCAAACCTAACCTAAACCCTAAACATACCCTAAACGAAACAAAAACCCATAACAAGACCACAGTCAAACCTAACCTAAACCCTAAACATACCCTAAACGAAACAAAAACCCATAACAAGACCACAGTCAAACCTAACCTAAACCCTAAACATACCCTAAACGAAACAAAAACCCGGAACAAGACCACAAGAACATTTAGAATAATTGTTTTACTAGATCATCCCGTAGGAGTAAATAAATCGAATCAAATGTAATACACTTAACTTGGCTTCTTGCAAACCAGACTTTTGATCCAACTCAACAATCAAACCCGACCAGAACTAGATCCACAATAAACCTAAAACCCGACATATATAACACCAACTCAGCAACCAAACCCGACTTTTCCCATTTTTTTCTGTTCTTCTTTTTCGTCAATCTCCTTTTTCTCTCTGAAGCAGTTTCTCACACACATGAATACTTCAAGGCGACATTCATACGGGGTGCCATCTAGGTGCTGGTGCGGGAAAGGGGTTGTGATATTCTACTCGAGAACTGATGACAATCCTTACCGACGGTTCTATAGATGTGAAATAGGGGCACAGGTTCATAGTCTTGATTTGTTTTTCGATTCAATTACCGATTTGTTATGTTCCTTTTTTGTCTGATTCGATTTTCGATTATGTAGGATAAACAACATGTTTTTTCATTCCATTTTACTTCTCCTAATTTGATTTTCGTTTCTATGTAGCGAAAGAAGGAAAATCATTTATTTAAGTGGGTTGATGACGCC
Organism: Brassica napus; assembly: GCF_020379485.1. NCBI lineage: Eukaryota > Viridiplantae > Streptophyta > Magnoliopsida > Brassicales > Brassicaceae > Brassica > Brassica napus. The sequence goes on from NC_063452.1 coordinate 45,695,406, forward strand.
TTGCTTGATGAGATTCGAAGGGTAGAGGCTGAGCAAGGGAGAATTGTAGAAGAGATTGAAGATCTGAAAAGTAGTATCACACAGAGAATAGAAGAAGAAGTTAGGAAGCAGAAAAATTCACTCGAATTAGGTTGCTTAGGAAGCATTCTATGGCTTTTTGGAAGATTAAGAAGCCAAGAATGAGTGAAATCAGTCTACTGGTTCTAAGTATCTTCTTGTTAGTGTGTTTTTTTCATTTTTACCAGTCATTTGGTTCTTAGTATTGGCTTCAATAAGTGTTTTGTTGCAACAATATTTGTGTCGACTTTACCAGTCAAATGGTTCTTATATTTTGTGCTCAGTGATCTGTTCTTACAATCCACCTTTTTTGTTGAAAAATCAGACATCAGCTATTGTCAAACAAACTTAAACTCGAACTCAAAAGCATAGCTGAACATAACTAAACAAACAGAGAGATAGAGAAGTGAAGTGAAAATAATACCAATGTATAACAATGAAACTGATAAAATAACCATACAAGAATTATCCAAAGTATCCAAAGTTAAACAAAGTTGATTGTTTTTAGAAGAAAAAACCATACGAGACAAGGCAATACTGCACTTTCAAACACCACAACTTGCATACTTGAACAGACCAACCTGTAACAGAAACATAAATACCTGAAACACAATTAAATCGAGATTGAAAAACATATAAACGAACTGGCTATATAAGCTGACCCTTACCATATGTGACTGACTATATTGGTATTTTACAAGTTGCTCTGTTGTGCCCACTAATACCACATCTACTACACTTGCGAGGCTGCCTCTTTTGTGATGTTTGCGATGACCGAAGTTTATCTTCAACAGTTTCATATCTCCGTTTTCTATTCCTTCCAACTGATTTTCTTGACTCTGGTGGTAGCACATTGTCCACGACAACATCTTCTGGCATGGACCAAGCATCCTCAGGAACAGCAATAGGATTGATGCTTTCATGATAAGCTTCTCGCCAAGCTTCTGTAGTGTAAAATAAATCAGTTAATGTGTGTGGCTGTCTGCCAACATGAAACCCAGCTTTAATTGCGTGCCGACAAGGTATCTTCATCAGGTTGTACTTCCCACATGAGCAAGTACGTCTATCCAAATCAACTAAGCAGTCGATTTTATCACCTCTAACAAGCAAGCGACCATCGCTGACAGGGTAAACTGCAAATCTTTTGCCTTTCTCGGTTCTCCTTTCAATCTTTTTCTCCACATCTTCGGTAAGAGGATGATTATGCTTTGAAATCTTTTTCTTACGGTTATAAAACCACCGAGTCAGCATTTCTCTGATACTGTCCAACAAGGGAATGATTGGATACTCTCTCGGCGAACGCAAAGCAGAGTTGATGGATTCGGCAGGGTTTGTTGTCCTTATGTCATATCTATATCCAGAGAATTGACATCTTGCCCACTTTTGGACTTCAGCATCCCTTAGGTATTTTCCAATTGCCGGACTGATATTACACACATTAGCAAATATCTTTTCAAACTCAGCAACTCTATAAACCTTGGACGCCTTTGCAACCAACCCAACAAGTCCTTTCCCATGGTAATATGTTACCACATTATTCAACAAATGATGAATGCAAATACCATGTTTAGCTGTTGGATACACAGTCTCAAGCGCCTTAGCAATGGCCGCATGTCTATCCGAAATGAAAGCCAAATGATGATCATCAGCAATGACACTATTTAGTTGTCTCATAAACCATTCCCAAGAATTTTCATTCTCTGAGTCGACTACTCCGAATGCAAGAGGATACAAATTAGAATTTCCGTCTACAGCAGTTGCAACCAATAGAACTCCTTTGTATTTGTTCTTCAGAAAAGTGCCATCAACCACAATAACCCTCCTTATGACTCTGTTAAATCCTCGTAGCGATTGCCCAAATGCAATAAACAGGTACCGAAATCTCCCTTTGCTGTCAATCTCATACGATGAATGTGTTCCCGGATTAGCCTCTCTGAGCATGTGCAAGTATTTCGGTATTTTTCCATAACTTCTCTCTGGTATACCTCTAACAGCATTAACCGCATATTCACGAGCATCCCATGCTAAAGATTTCGTGATCTCACAGCCATGATCCATAAGCATAATCTGTATTATATCATTGCATTTCGGCCCTTCCTTAACCCCTTCATACCTATGCATAATCAGACTGCCTATAGTTTTGGCCGAAGCAGTCCTACCCGGTTTGGTTTTGTTTGAAGGTGCACATGTATGTTCACCGACATACTTTTTGATAATGAAATATTCAGAATCCTGCAAACACTCTGCTCGAACACACCAATTGCATGCATTATCCTCACATCTAACGTACCAAAGTTGTCTATCCGTTTTGATAACCTCATAGTGAAAGTTATGCTTCATTGCACATATCTCGAAAGTCGCCTTCAGCAAAGTTTTGTTCTCAAACAATTGTCCCTTCTTAACAACATTGAGCACAGAAAACTTTGACATCTTATGTACGTCCTCTTTGGCCGAGATCATGGTATCGGCATGATAGGCATCCTCATCAACTTCGACTCTTCTAATCTTTTCTTTCTTTTCCTCGCACTGCCTCTCAACAAACACAGGAGCTGGTTCATTCCCCCTATCAACCGAGTTTCCCTCCTCTTGAGCAGTAGTTGAATCAGCTGGCGACTTGTTAAGATCAAAGTCTGGTTCATTCAGATTCTCAACTTTGGCTTTAGATGTTACACACAATCGAGTAGAAACACACTTTTGAACAAAACCAACAAAATTCTGAAGCTGTCGATCATTTGCAATGATCACAGGCGGACAAGTTGATGTATTGATCAACTCATTAGGTAGATAACTCAACTCCAAATCGGGTAAGCTATCTTCTTCCATATCAAAATCTTCCAAAACCATTCTTTTAAAAACCTCTAAGGTAGAAGTTGATTCCAATAACAGTAGCCTAGCCCCTCTCTCATCAGCCGTAAAAACCCATCCCGTGGTTGCTCCAAACTCCCAAACACCACATGTTGTATAGATATGCATCATAGAACAAGAGTTTGTAAAAATCACAAGACAAACTATAGAGAAATCATTGGAAAATCATAGATTGGTGAAGAAGAACATTCAAAATCGATTTTTTTTTAATTTTTCACGAACCAAATCAATGAAAACACGTTTTAGGAAGTTAGAATATTTTGAGAATATTTTAAAAACTGCAACTTCCTTAATTTTCGAAAATTCAGTTTTTTTATCCGTAGAAGGCACCTTCTACACTGTGTAGAACATAACAAAATTCCAGAATGTAATTTCTACACTATGTGGACGTTCGTATATGTTTTAGATTTTGCATTCCTGATAACTTAGAATACTCAATAAAAGTAGAAACAGTTTTCTGAATAAAAGTAGCGATCATTACAAATAGTAGAATACGTATTCCCCATATTTAGAATTATAGTAAAAAGTAGTTTGTACGTTCTAAAAAAAGTAGATGGATGTGTTCATTCTAGAATTCATTTTCTACTTACCCGTTTTGTGTAGAAACAGAATTCTACTTTTAGTAGAACGTAATTTAAAAATATTATTTATTATGTTTTTCAACCCAAAAAAAATATGTGTTTGTGTAAATGGGTGTTTTATTAATTGTTTATATTTTTAATAATTTTTCTGATTCATATAACTATTTATTTCATTAATTTTAACATATGGAAAGGGTAAAACGGAGAAAAAATGGACAAAAAAAGATTTATACCATAGGGACAACTATGCTGTTTTCTTGTTCTCTTTTAGCAATTTTCCCTTGTGTAATTGAACATTTTATCATAATAGTTTTGATTTTGTAGCTGATTTCAAAAGTTTTCTTCCTCGTGAGAAACTAATTATCAAGAAACGACGTACAAAAAACAGTTTTGTACGAAGCTTGATAGTTATGAATTTCAACGGCAATATTCGAACAGTTTTTTTTTTGTTGATTGTATTATTAAGACTTCTAGGTAAAGAATTCTAAACAATAAGAACTAGCAAAACAAATATAGAAAATGGATATACCATTAGGATATACCATTAGGGATCCAAAGTAAATTAACACACATCTATCTTGCGTATGGATGACTAAAGATTTTTCATATAAAAGCTTCATATTTGTTTCTGGAATAATTGAATTTCAAAGGAGATAATCCTCGTATTAATACAAAAACACCACGCTTCAAACTGAATTGGAAACGATTGCCACTCTATTTTTAATACTCCAATAGGAGTCGTCGAGACGAGACAAATCTTTATATTGATCTATTGAAAATAATAGATCTAAAGAGATTAACATTTCATAGAATTTCACACTGCCTTTCGAAGTAACCACAGTTTGTAGGAAGAACTCCATTACCATCAAATGAACCATCAACGATTGAAGTCAGTAAGACTCGTCGCCACTATACACAGTAGATCTGTCAATTATCTTTTCTAAATGATTCAATGGAACCGAAGTTTTTGTTTTACTAAATCCATTGGAAAAAACATAAAAGAGAATAATAAAAAGTTTTGCCAGATTTAAAATAAATTGGCAATCAAACAAACCAAATGATAGAAAAAAAAAAAAGAAGCAAGATAAATCAAACAAGCCGATGTCGGAGCTATAGAAGCCTCCAGCCATGGCTTGAAACTTAAAAAAAAAAACTCTCATTTTTTCTTGATGGCTAGGGTTTTTCTCAGATATGATATACTTCGATATTTACTTAATTCTAATTAATATTCGAACAAGTTTAAACCATGGAAACGTAATCATAGTTTTAAAGCAACCTAATACATTTTGTTCATGTTTCGTTGTTAACGTAGTAATCAAAGTTTAAATTCTACAAGCATTTTAATAAAAAGTTTAGCCGAGAAGACAGTCGCTTTGATTACGAATTTACGATTACTATTATTCTACAAGCAACCTAATTCATGTTCGTGGTTTAAAACTCTAGCCGAGAAGACAATTACTTAAAACTCCAAGTCATAATTTAAAAATAACAACTAGATCTAGACTCGCACATCCGTGCGGGTTTTATTCTTTCTATACTAAAATATTCTAATTTATATAACATTATTATCTAATAATACTATTTTACATAACTTTTATATTTTGTAAACATTATTTTGTAACAATAATATTTAACATAATTTTAAGTTTCATTTCTACAATTTGGAATTTATATAGAAATTAAATTAAACTGCACTTATATAATAGAGAACAATTTTTTTTTGGATACCATTAAAAACAACAAAACTTATTTTAAAAAATATAGTATTTTGTACTTGAAAAATAATTTTGTATTAACATTCTTGTTTGAGAAATTTTTTTAAATACACTAAGTTGGATAGCATTTTATAAAAACTCAATAAAAAATATCCTAACATTTGAACGTAGGGTTTAACGATTATTGTTTAGGATTTTATTATTTAGGTGGTGAAGTTGAGTTTATGAACTTATGTAAATAATTCTTATATATTTATAAATGTTTTAGGAGGGTTAATTTTGTCTTCTAATAATAAATTTATGATATCTATGAAAACTGATACTAAAATTTTGAAAAATAGTATCAAATATGAGGTAAAATTAAAATTTGTTGGAATTATGTTATATACTATAACATTAAACTTTGATAAATGTGTGATCTCTTCGTATAGAATAGTGTTGGAGTTTTGTTTTTTTGACATATATAGATCATTCATGCTATGACATTAGTATGCATATGATAAAAATGTGTTCATGTTTATTGTATTCGTTCATGTATATATTTATTTTGTATATATATTGTTCGTCTATTTATGGTTGGAGTAGTAGATGTAAGACTTTATATATATATATTGATTAATAAACTAAATTGGTATAGTATTTAAATATTAAAATGAAATGTTTTTTTTAACTCAATGGAATATATAAACGGTAATAATAGTTGACTAAAGTCTATATGTTTAAAGAGGTTAAGTGTTTCATCCATCCATGAAGAGGGTGTAAATTAAAATTTAACCATTAATAAGAATATTAGATTTGTGTTAAAAATTATTGACATAAATTGTTATGTTCCATGATAGAAGCATTTAGGGAGGTGTATTCAATATAACATTTGAGGTGATTTGATTTTTAATGGAGTTTTAGATGATTTTAATAAGTTGCATAGATTTAGGTGATTTTTGTTAAACCACTTTAGAATATAACCTAAAACCATGGGATTTGGGTTTTAATTGTTTTAACTAAGAAACTCCACCCAAACACCCAAAAATCACCTGAAAACTTTAAAACTCCACAATTTAAAATATTTTCAATAACAGTGGATTTTAGAGTACTCTACAAAATGTTAAGTTCAATAACAGTGGGTTTTAAATCTATATTATTAAAAAAGAAGTACAAAATAAAATTACCTCTTAATTTTGTAAACTATTTACACTTTCATGCCACTTATATATTTAATGATTCTAAATTTAAGTTTTCTTTGTCTTTTTTTCAATTTAATTAATGTAACTAAAATAATTAATAATCTACCTTTTAGGATTCTGTATCTTTTTCTATTTAATTAATGCATATTTCTAAATCTAAAATTAACCAAAAATTATAGCAACAATTATTTAAGAAAATCAATTTGTCATTACTATCATATGGATATTACGGATTCCTTACCTTTAAATATTAAGCCTACTATCATTGATGTAAATAACTGTAACCTAGAAGATTAGAACTTTCTTTCATATAAACCACAACAATTCAGGGTTTTATGTATAAAATTCAAACCAATTATACAAATTAATATATTCATACGTATGTATTATTTTAGTTATCTTATACCCAAATCGTTTTTGTAGTATTTCTAAACAAACAAAATCAAAAATATAAAAATCAAAACCATAATATCTTTATTTATCTTTCAAAAGGATAATTAAGGAGAAATCATGGGTCAAAAAATAAAATAAATTACGCGATATATAGTATAAAATTATTATGTTTAGAGATGTCATATTAAAAAATTATTTTATATATAATTTTAAACTTATATATTACTATATACAAAATAAATATTTATTTATAAAAAACAAATCAAAAACTCGCGCGGGTGCGCGGATCAAGCTCTAGTGAGTTTTTAAAATTGCTTTCCAACAAAATCTTTTTAAATTCTTTGTAAAATGTATTTTTGAAAAGTAATAATTTTAAGTTGTTATTATCATTAAAAAAATTATAGAATTTTTAATTTTCGTTTATAAATCAAAACTAAATTAAATATAAATTTCCTATTATATTTTATGATAATTAAATTTAAATTAATCAATTTTCGGAAAAAAATTAAAATCATTCTGAAATTTTTTTTAAAAGACATTGTTAAAATTTTCTTAAATAAATATTTATTTTATTTTAAATAAAAATAAATATATTAAAAGGTATTATAATAATGTTATGTACATTTGATAAACTTTCTAAATAATGATCCAACTTTGAATATCACACATGAAATGAAGTTATGACTTCTATTTTAATAGAATATATATTTTATTTTTATATTTGAAACATAAATGTTATTTTTTTTCTAAGAAAAATCTTTTTAAAGTCTTTGTAGAATGTATTTTCAATGCTTAAGAAATTTAAATTTTTATTAGGTTTAAAATACAAATAAAAATTTGTAAAATTTTTTATTTTTTATAAATCAAAGTATATTAATTTAAAATTTTAATGATATTTATAATAATTAGAATTTAAATTAAACAATTTTCGGAATTAACATTTTGTTAAAATGGTTGGTTACATTTGTTTATTATGTGTGTTTTATGTTTAGTGAAATAAAAAAGAGGAATTAATATATTGTTATGATTTGGTGCTGCAACTACATAAAATATAATGTAAATAATTTTCTATGAGAAAGTTCATTTCAAAATATCACACATGAAAAAATTCATGACTTCTGTTTAATAGATAAGATGTGCCATTGAAACCATTATTCTCATGTACGTGAGTTTTATTTACTACTAGAGCCGGCCCGGGCTACGCCCAGGACTTTTTTTTTAAATTTAAATTTTGATTTTATATTAAGTATGTTTATTTTATTTATAATATTATAATCTATTATAAAAAAATTAGTAGCCAAACAATTATAAAATCATTTTAAATTATTCACTGTTTTTGTTTTACGCATTTCAATTTTTTACTACCCATTTTTTTGTTATTAGAAATTATATATAAGGTGATGAGTAGAATAAACAAAAATAATTAATTTTTAGTTATGGTGTTTAATTGGTTGAACTGTATAAATGTTTCATTTCACTTAAATCTGTTTATGATTTTTGTTTCCAATTAGTATCCAAATAGTTTAATGGATCCTCCCCTTAAATCTACAACTCTATATTTCTATGTTTTATTTTTTCTTAAATCAGCGGTTTAAAATTTTTCATATTTGTAGACAAAAAAGCTTCAACTAATCGGACCCATAAACTAAATATTCATTTATCTTACTTATATAAGTTTTTATGTAAAATATTGTAATGTATAACCAATCAAATTTATTCAACAGATAATAGCGACAAAATGATTTGGAGATATAGTTGTAGATCTTTGTAACATTATGTCTAATTTGGTGGAATGTAAAAGTTGAGTTGACATTGAGCGTAACGCGTGGTATGATGTTTGGGATGTTTACTAATTTTCTTTGGGTCTTCGAACTAATTGTATAAGATAGGTTTGAATGTATATATTATTGATAACGTGATAGCTTATTTATACATGATATACAAGATCTTTGATAAGATCAAATCTATAGATAAGTACTAGCGTATTATCTACGATCATTATCTTCAGTATGGATATACACTAATACGCCCCCTCAAGATGGACGAGTCGTAGACAGTCCAATCTTGACAAATAGATCATGAAACCGTGCCCGCGGAAGAGGTTTGGTGAATGCATCAGCGAGTTGGTCTGTGGTGCTGATGTGTGACACACGAAGAAACTTGTGTTGTACCAGCTCCCGAACAAAGTGATAGTCCAGTGCTAGATGTTTCATTCGTGAGTGGAAGACCGGGTTTGCTGCCAAGTAGGTTGCTCCTATGTTGTCACAAAACAGAGTTGGTGTGGTCTTCAAGGGCACTCGGAGTTCTTGGAGGAGGTGAGTGATCCATAGGACTTCTGCTGCTGCTCCAGTAAGGCTTCTGTACTCGGCTTCTGTGCTGGAGCGAGCAACTCCTTTCATTTTGCGTGAGCTCCAAGAGATAGGTTGCTTGCCAATATAGACGATGTATGCTCCTGTGGACGTGTAGTCATCGTGATCTCCTGCCCAGTCTGCGTCTGAGTGGGCATGGAGTGTGAGTGGCGTGTTGCGAGAGAAGAATAGTCCTTTTGTTGCAGTGCCCGCAAGGTATCGAAGTACGCGCTTTGCTGCTTCGAGGTGGAGTGTTGTAGGGTGGTGCATGAACTGAGACAATCTGTTGACTGCAAAGGCTATGTCAGGCCTTGTAAGACAGAGATACTGCAGGCTACCAACAATTGCACGGAACGATAGTGGATCACTGAGAGAGACACCGCCTTTCTGAGTCAGTACTTGCGTAGAGCACAAAGGAGTGGTGACAGCTTTAGCTTCAGTCATCTTTGTTTTAGCGAGAAGATCAGTGATGTATTTGGTTTGTGTGAGGTGGAGTCCTGAAGTAGTTCGATGAGCCTCCATGCCGAGGAAGTAGGAGAGATCACCGAGATCCTTAAGGGAGAAGCGTGATGACAAGTATTTGATGAACTTGGTGACTTCCAGTAGACTGTTACCGGTCACAATGATGTCATCTACATATATTAGGATGTACATGAGCAGGCTACCGGAGCTGAACACAAACAGTGATGCATCAGCCATGGAGTTGACAAATCCAACACTGGTGAGTGCGTCTCGGAGAGCATTATACCATGCTCTAGGAGCTTGTTTTAGGCCGTAGATAGCCTTGCGTAGTCGACAGACATGGTCGGGTTTGTCCTTATCAATGAATCCGGGCGGCTGAGTCATATAGACTTCTTCATCGAGATCCCCTTGGAGGAATGCGTTGTTGACATCTAGCTGCTTGAGAGCCCAGTTCTGTGCTACTGCTAGTCCAATGACCAGACGTATAGAGGCATGTTTAATGACAGGACTGAATGTCTCATGAAAGTCGATTCCCGGTCGTTGGTGAAAGCCCTTTGCGACGAGACGCGACTTGTTGCCTTTGACTGTACCATCCGGGTTGTATTTGATGCGATGAAGCCATCTGCAGCCAACAATGTTCGTGGCCATTGATCGTGGAACAAGGTCAAATGTTCTGTTCCTGACTATTGCATTGTACTCGTCGCTCATGGACATTCTCCATCGTTTGTCTTTCAGGGCTTGAGCAAGATTGGCTGGTTCTAGTTCAGCAAGTGTGGCCGCCAGACCATACTTTTGGTTTGGTTTGGTGATGTTGTTCTTAGACCGTGTTGTCATGGAGTGAGTGTTGGTTGTCTCAGTCGTAGTTGCTGAAGGTTGAGGTAATGAGGTCGAGGTAGTGACCGTTGCTGTTGTTGACGTTGTCTCAGGAGGTGATGATGATGTCGGTGTCGTTGTTGGTGAAGTTCCTGAGACCGGAGTTGACACTGTCGCCGTAGGCGCCAAAGGCACTACAGATGACTGACTGAATATAGGAACAAAAGAAGCTGAATTTGAAGAGTTAGAAATATTAAGAGTCTCAGATGCAGTGGAGGCTTTTAAAAGAGATGCAAATGGAAAGATGGACTCATGAAAGATGACGTGACGTGAAACAAAAACGCGAGAGTTAGAGACATCAAGACATAGGAAAGCACTTTGAGTAAGAGAGTAACCCATGAAGACGCAGGGGGTCGAGCGAGGTGTGAATTTGTTGGTGCCATAGGGTCGTATCCAGGGGTAGCAGAGACATCCAAAGGTTCGGAGTTTGCTGTAGTTTGGTGGTGTCTGGAACAAGGCTTGAAATGGAGATGAGTTCGCCAGTACTGGAGTTGTCATGCGATTTATGAGATATACGGCTGCTGCAAATGAGTAGCTCCAGTATGTGTTTGGAATGCCTGCGTGTTGGAGAAGAGTGAGGCCTGTCTCCACAATGTGCCTGTGCTTTCGTTCAGACACTCCGTTGTGCTCTGGCGTATGCGGTGGACTCGTGTGATGAGCTATGCCGTGTTGAGCAAGATACGACCTTAGGCCAACGTACTCGCCCCCATTGTCTGAGTATAGGGTTGTAATTTTCGATTTAAAACGATTCTCCACTAGCATCTTGAACGCTGGAAAGATTTGAGAGACTTGTGACTTGGTTTTCATTGGATACATCCAAGTGTACCTTGTGAAATGATCAACAAATAGCACAAAGTATTTATAGCCATCAATAGAGTGAATAGGTGACGTCCAAACATCAGAAAAGATAATATCAAGAGGGCGAGAAGAAGAGAGTGTGGTGTTTGAAAATGGGAGTTTAGGTGTTTTATTGCTATGACAAGAATTGCAGGGTAAAGACGATAAAGACGAGACTGGTAAATGAAAACTAGAAATCATGTGACCAAGAGTTTGAGAATTCGGGTGGCCTAAACGAGAGTGCCAGCCCGATCTCGAGGTTTTAAAACTAGAAAACACCAAAACATTGTTAAGAACAGAGGAAGATTCAGTCGGCCACTCGTAGACACCTTTACTGGCCTTGCCGTTGACCAGTGTTTCCCCCGTTCTGAGGTCCTTCACCTGAAATTCATAAGGACACATTTGAACCATGACATTGTTAGTCTTGCAGAGTTTATTGACTGAGATAAGGTTTCTCTTCATTGATGGAACACAAAGAATATTATTGAGTGTTAAAGGGCGCGAAGAGAGAGGGAGTTTAGTTGAACCAGTATGAGTGATAGGCAGTCCGGTTCCATTGCCAATCATGACATCATCGCCTCCTTGATAGGGTGCGTGGAGAGACAGGTTGTGAAGGTCTGAAGCAATGTGATGTGAGGCTCCACTGTCTAGTAACCATGGAGACACAGACATATCAGACGTGCTTGCAGTTGTGTAATGAGCCTGAGGGTTCCATTGCGGATGAGTCATCTGTGGAGAAGCATGCCATTGCGGTGTCTGCAGTAGTGGTGCTCCTGGGCGATATTGAATTTGATGTTGAGGAGAAGCAGAGGAGTAGTGTGGACATCTGCGTGCGCTATGTCCTTGTGTCCCACATATCTGACACTTACCAAGGTAGCCACGACCTCTACCTTGATAGCCTCCACGAGTTGATGATTGTCCTCTGTATTGTGGTCGTTGAGTTTGTTGAGGTTGCTGGAATTGACGAGTTTGAGCTGTGTTTGCAGTTACTGGAACTGAGGAGCCATTGATCTCTTCTGTTGTTGTGAGAGAGTTTTCTCGAATCAGAAGCTTTTCATGAAGTTCCTCAAGAGTAATTGGAACATCACGACCATTTACCATCTCAACTATGGCTTTGTAGTCTTCACTAAGTCCCTCTATGATGTAGTCGAGTAGATCTTCATGGTCAAGAGCCGCTCCAAGTAGTGCTAGTTGGTCGGCTTTGGCCATGATGCCGCGCATATACTCTGTTATGGATTGTGTTCCTTTACTGCTCTTTTTCAGACTTTGTTTGATTTGTTTGACATGTGCCCTTGATGGTTTCCCGTAGGTGTTGTGTAGTAGTGTCCAGATCTCTCGAGTTGTGGTTGCTCTAGCAACAACTGGTTGAACGTTGAGTGAGAGAGTTCCAAGGATAGAGCTGTACAGAAGACGATCTTGTCGCTTCCATACTGCTGCATTTGGGTTGGGTGTGACTGCTCCATCTGCATCGGTGACTGTCGCCTCTGGTGTCTGATCTGTGTCTGATATGAAGACATGAAGTTCATGCGCTTCAAGTAGAGCTTGAACTTGAAGTCTCCATGTGATGAAGTGATAACGTGATAGCGTATATATTATTTATACATGATATACAAAATCTTTGATAAGATCAAATCTATAGATAAGTACTAGCGTATTATCTACGATCATTATCTTCAGTATGGATATACACTAATAAATTGTGTTGGGTTGTAGGTATATGGTTTCAGATTTTGTGTTATTTCCATTCCAACAGAACTGTGAAATCATTATTAGTTAGCCCATTGTTTAAATTCCTATTAATTTTAATGTTTTATTTTATAGGATACTACAAATAAATTGTGAACTTCACATTGTTAGATATTTTAGTTATGTTTTTATGAGTGTGTTCAATAATAAAATGAAGGAAGTTACGATTAGTTTTAAGTATGAGGCAGCCTTACGGTTAAAAGATCATGTAAGATTTGTATAATTGTGTTGAGAATTCTAAGAATTCCCAAAGCTCTGATTGTTGTATGTTATATTTTCATTTCGAAATAATGCATATGATAATAGTATTTAGCGGGAGGAGTTGATGCCAGGAAATGAACTAAAAGAATAATTAAATGCGATGAGTTATTTTGTTTTCTCTGGTTTATTGTATACAATGTTGGTCAATTTGATTTGTGAGAGCAGTTTAGGTTGGAGGAGAAGCGTTGAGGTGACATATTTGATAAGCTACGTGGACTTTTAATGGTGTTGAAGTTGTTGGCCTTTTAAAACTTCCAGTCCATAATTGGGGAGGTTACTGTTTTTGTGTTATGGGTTTGCAAAAATTGGTAAGTTTATTTTAATAATTCTGTTTGTAGAAAGACTATGGGCCTTTTCCAGGAAAAAGAGTAATAGCTGTCAGCTTATTATTATTAGTTCTTCTTAAAAGGCCATTTTCACCTTCATCGAAGAAACAGTGATATTTGTCAAAGAAATAACTCAAGTTCAGATAGTATTGTAGTGTTTTTGATACTTTGTCTAAATATCCAAGATGGCAAAGGGCTTCATAGTGGTAAGAGACCTTACCAAGCTTACTTGCGTCAGAAGGTAATGCATATACTAACAATGTGTATGTTTAGACAGCCCCTGTCCCATTAGTGTACAATATTCTCATCGTTTGTTTCATGTTGAGAACCAAAGACATAGTCACTTTTATTAAACCAAATGAATTGCACGGCTAGCTTGCACATAATCAAAATAGAGATTAGAGATTATGTAAGAAGCATCGAAAATGAAAACAAAAACTGGATTTGTTTTAATGCTCTCATCTCATAATTTCTTTCAAAACAAAATTTGTAGAAATATGTTATCAGCAGAAAATGTCGTAATTTAAGGAACAATATATGAATTTTTCTTCATCTTGATCTGTCTCATAATTTAAGGAGCAGTACACCTGAAGAGTTTATTAAAAACAATATGATAAGTATCATGAGAAACAAAATAAGCATCTCGATGTATATAAAATCATGTACACCAAAAAGAATTGTTATGAAAATCTATTCTTGACAAATCAAGTACACGATTCTTGATGTATATAAAATAAGCTTCTCGCTGTGGTGATTGGTCAAGAATAGGTATGTATATAGACTCACTCAGTTCCCCTCTAATCTGCGACGTTTCAAAGATAAAATCATGTACACAAAAAAGAAAGTTTCATTCACATTTTACCCCAGCAAAAAAAAGTTTCAAGTCTCAACGTTTAAGTACGAACCCGAATACAATATAAGAACTCGAAAACCTTGTCTTGAAGGATCCATGAGGGTACACGAAACATTTTACTCAGTTTCTTCTGCTAAAGCTTAGTAATAGACATTTCTATACCTTTTTCATCTTCAAGAAGAGCTGCCATCTGCTTTGTCTGAAGAATCAGGAGCTAGTTTCTTTGAAGGACTCGATTCTGCAGAGCAGAAGTTGCATTCATCAGAACACGCTTCATTCCTCTTCCAACAACACCCAAATGAGTAAATACCTAATGATGATGCTGCTGCTTTTGCAGCACCGGTGTGAGTAGTGGAGATTATAGGCGAAAGGAGAACCTGTAAGAATTGATGCCACTCACTAACTCCACTTACCTGTGAGAAAGCATTTCACATTAGTCTAGTGTTTTCGTTGCAGAAAAAATTCACAAGATTCCAAAATTATATAAATTACCTACGCACTGTATTTCTCACCCAACGCCACAACCTTGCGATCTTCTTCATGAGCTGTGGTTGAGAGGTTCAAAAATGAAAAAAAGCAAGCATTATTTTTATATGAGTTTTTTTTCCGAGTTTCATCCTCCGATAACTATCTTGAACTGTTTTAGACATGAACATGGCTTGGATTCGCACTACAGATCTCTCGAGCGTTTCCTATACATGTCACTGACTCGTCTTGCAGAAATATTCCTATGCTTCACCTGGAGGATGTTCCTCTGTTTAAGTTTGTCTCACTTGGAGTCCTCTAGCAATATTATCTTCTGTCTCCATTGATTATTGCTTTCTCCAACACTCTTACAGACCAAATGATCTTCATGTACTACCTCCTTGCTTGTAACCCACTGATAGCAGTCTACAAAAGAGATGAAAAAGAAACATGATTTAACACACACATGGGTTGCAAGCTTCAGACAAAACTTATGACTCAAGTGTGACCCACATTAAACCATATCACGACATACATGGATCCCGCGAGAACAAATATAGAAGTTCTATTGGGATGAGAACATATATTTGACAATACTGTTCTGTAAGGTCGTGATGTAAGGAGCAGTATCTCTTCAGGTTTATTAACAACACTATGATACGTATTATGAGAAACAAACTAAGCAGGCTTTGTTCTTAAACAGCACCAAGCACTCTGCTCAATCAGAAAAGATAATAAGGCGTATGAGGATACCTAGAGCCTCTCGCAAAAGAGTAGAAAAAGTGAACTGACGCTTGTTTCTTTTTAAGAATCTGCATCAGATTTCATAAAATAATCAGAGTAGGATGAAAGCAAAAACCTTAAAACGTATCGTCGAACTACCAAGACTTTAGGTACTAACGCTTCCAATCAAACGCTTACGAAATAATTAAGCAGAGCCTTCTTAGATTGAAGTAAAGCACATGCTAATTGTATATCAAATCGATAGGAAAACTAACCCTTTTTATAGATTAAGATATACCGCCTTGAAGAGGATAACCCTCATTCAATGTCAGATCGTGCTTGAAGTCGGTCTATGGAGTTAATTCGGCTGTTTAAAGCGATGAATCAAACCGTGACGGTTCAGATTTTTAGAACCGTAGACGAAACTGCGCCATGGAAGACACGGGCAGAGCTTCTAATTTATGAATCGTCTAACTCTTCATCACGAAACACCATTGTTGTGGAAGAGCTTCAGAGATCGATGAAGTATATGAACCCTAATTTAAGTTTCAATTAGATGATGATGAAAGAACGCTACCAGATCTCATGTGTGTCTTCATCGAGGCGGAGATGAAACTGGTTAACTCTAATATCAAAACGCCGCGTAACACCGCTTTACAATTAGAGTAGTCTGAATTTAATGAAACGCCGCATATTGATTGTTCTGCCACTTGGCGTTTCCAAGATGACTGAGTTTCTGACCTGGAATCATAGGTAGCATCACAGGAGGGTCACCAACATCTTTTTATATAATATAGATTGATAGTGTTTTTATATATTTGATAAAAGTCACTATATACAAATATACTATGCATGTTATTCAGTATAATATACAAAACATACTATGCGTATTATTCTGTTTTACTTGGAATACTGCCCATTCAAAAAAGTATATATATATAGGGTCGGTCTACGCTACGCGCGGGGGTGACTGATATGCTATTTTTTGTTTGTGTTGTTTTGTTATTTTATCCTCTAGTTTGGTGGTGGAGAAAGTGTATTTTGGATGTTGTAAATATGGTTGGTTCTTTTAAATATGTTTTGAGGTAGATGGAGGACTAGCTTAACAATATAAAAGGCTCTTGGGTCAAAATTTTTTGGACCCATATAATTAATTTATTTTAATTTTCTTATCAAACTATAAAAATATATATAACAACTTACCTAAATATATTCATTTGTTTGCATTTTGTAAATATAAAAAAATCAGATAGTTAGATTTTTTTTATTGTGTAAATATGAAACTGAAAGTGTAGAAAAAGAAAACAATTAGAGCATGTTTATCCCTTGATCTTTAAGTGTGTTTCTTAGTAATTATTTAATAATTTAAATTTACTTAAGTGGGGTTAAGAACCATCGTTAAGAAACTCCCATTTGGAGCGGTCCAATGGGAGTTTCTTAATTAGGGGTTCTTAAAAAAAATTAAATTTTTTTTTTAAAGATAAAATTTATTTATTAATTCAAACATTTTAAAAGATAACATTTAAAACATAGATTTTTTTTAAAAAAAACATAAAAATAAAGACTAGTACAATAATCGAGAATAATTTGGAAAAACATCCGAGCTCAGTAGTTGTCTCCATCACTTCCAAATTTACGCCATATATGTTCAACCAAATCAGCTTTGAGCTGTTGACGCATTTTTCTATCACAAATTTCTAGTTCGAACACCCATCATATTGGCGATATTTGAAGGGATATCAGTAGAATACGTGAGATCGACATGTGAAGTTCTGGTGTCTTCTCCTTGTTGGAACTCCGAAACATCAAAATGAGTGTATCCATCTCGTTCGTCTTCTACTATCATATTATGGAGTATCATGCTCGCATAATCTTTCCAGTTTTGGCTTTATCCCAAAAAAGTGCTGGATTTTTAACAATGGCAAATCGAGCTTGCAAGACTCCAAAAGCACGCTCGGCATCTTTTCGGATAGCTTCTTGGTGCTGAGTAAATAAAGCCGCTTTCGGACCCTGTGGTACTGGAATAGATTGGATAAAAGTTGCCCATTTCGGATAAATTCCGTCGGTAAGATAGTAAGCCAAATGATACTCTCTTCCATTGACAGAGTAAGTGACTTGCGGAGCTTGACCTTTTATTATGTTATCAAAAACAAGTGAGCGATCAAGAACATTGATATCATTTAAGGTACCTGGAGGTCCAAAAAACGCATGTCGTATCCAAAGATCATACGAAGCAACCGCCTCTAAAATGATTGTGGGTTTTCCCGAACCACGAGAATATTGACCTTTCCAAGCGGTGGGACAATTCTTCCACTCCCAATGCATACAATCGATGCTCCCTATCATCCCGGGAAAGCCACGTTGCTCACCAGTATAAAGTAGACGTTGAAGATCAGCCGGTGTTGGTTTTCTGAGGTACTCATCGCCGAATAAATATATTATTCCTTCCACAAATTGTTCCACACATAACCGAGCTGTCGTTGCACCGAGTCGGAGGTATTCGTCAACAGCATCAGCTGCAGTACCGTAGGCCAAGACACGAATGGCTGCTGTACACTTCTGTCATGGAGAGAGACTAAGCCGTCCGAGAGCATCTTTCTTTTGTCGAAAGAATTCAACTTCGTTGGAGAGTCGATCAAAAATATGCATGAACAATGGTTTGTTCATTCTAAATCGGCGTCGGAATAGATTTTCAGGATATGTTGGAGTTTCACTGAAATAATCATTCCATAAACATACATCGTCTTCTTCACGATTCCGCTCAATATGAACTCGTTTTTTCCTTCTTTTTATTTCTTCTTCTGGATCAATGGAAAAATTTTCGAAAGGCTGATCAAAATATTGATCAAATTTTTCATCATCTACTCCCTCTCCGTCAAACGTGTTATGAGAAGAAGATGCCATATACGTGTTTAGAAAGTGTTTAAAACGTGTTCACGGCAATTTAGAAAGTGTTTTGAGGAGATGATCAAAATTTAAAACGTGTTTTGGTAAGGAGAGAAGGAGAGAGAGTAAGTGAACGAGAGTTTTGGTAAGGAGATCACGGAGAGTTTCTGATGAGTTGAAACAAGTAGCTTGAATTATTTGTTACATAAAGAAGGAGAAGCATTTGAATTATTTGAGTTTCTGATGAGTTGAAGCAACTTGAAGTGTTTGTTATTTGTTACATAAGAGAAGGAGAAAAGAGTTTGTTATTTGTTACATAAGAGAAGGATAAGCATTTGTTATATAAGAAGCAACTTGAAGCGTTTAATAATACAAACAACTAGCTTGAATTATTTGTTACAGACAGCTTGTGACACTAAACTACAAACAACTAGCTTGTAGCAGAGCTTGTGATAGTAAACTACAAACAAGTTGTGACACTAACAGACAAACATCGCCACTTCACTTGAGTACACGTACACAACCCGTGACTTCTCTTGCTTAATGACACCATCTCCTGAAGACGTGAAGCATCTCCTGCAATCATATACATGTAAATGCATCAGTGAACAAGTCCAAAGAAAGATATTTCGAACATTGAAACTATATTTCACATTAACATTGAAACAATACACAATACACAAAGAAAGATATTTCGAACATCAACACAATATTTAACATACACCAAAGACAGATAGACCAGAAACAGACCAGAAACAGACCACAAATAGACCAGAAACAGACCACAAACAGATCATAAAACCCGAAGAGAGTTAGACCAAAGACCAGAAACAGACCAGAAACAGAATTAACCCAACATCTCTGAAATTAGCTTATTCTTTAGCGCTTCTTCATATTCAGTTAGAGGATCTTTCTTTCCAATGAGCCTGTCAAGCAAAGCCATCTTCGAAAGTCTCTTCTTCGCTGCCAAGTCTCTCTCTTTAATAGACCACATGGTCTAATACTCAGAGGCAGACAGGCTATCTGCGATGCTTCTCTTACCAGAGGCTCTTTTGGCTGCCTTAACGCCAGGAGGTCGGTTAGTTGGTTCATCACCGAGGTTGGAAGTTGCTTGAGAGCTTTCTGATTGTGCTCCATCATCACACTTTCTCTTCTTACCACTTACATCGCGCCTGCTACTAGCAACTTCACACCATTTCTGGTCATTCCTCAGCTCCTCCCAAGCATGGTGAAGATTAAATTTAATCTTCTGATCGTTGTAGAAGATTTTGTGTGCCAGTTTTAAAGTATCAGCCTCGTTCTGACCACTTGTTCTCTGTCTTGTTGCAGCCGCATAGGCTCCACAAAACTTGGATACAAGATCGTTCATCTTCTGCCACCTTTGCTTACATTGGATGGCTGCTTGTTTCACCTCTTGTTTCACCGCTTTCTTCTCGTTCCCAATCACAGGGTCCTTGCTAGTGTTTAACCATGCGCTAATGAGCACTAGATCATCTGTGACTGTCCACTTCTTTCTTTCCCTCCGCTCTGTAGGTGAGTCTTCACAGAAGCTTGAAGGTTCAGTACATTGAGTACTGAACACATGGAGCTGTGATGATCGGAGCTCACCACCATGCGAGATACTCGCATAGGGACAGGAAGGAATGGAGGTTGGTGACTGTTCAGGAAGGAATGAATCTTGTTGACTGTTCAAAAGGTCAACAAAATTGCTGGACTGACTATATGGATTCGTAGAATCCATATCCTCAAATGCCAGAGAATAAAAGAGAAGAAGAAGAAATGTGTTTCACGAGGAATAAAAGAGAAGAAGAAGACCGTGTTAAAAGATGAAAAAGAAAGAGAGAAAGCAACGTTTTAATAGAGGAAAAGAGAAGAAGAAGATCAAGTTAGATACAGGTTTTTTAATTGCTATTACTCTTTGAGTTTTGAGTTGAGATGAGTAGACATCTATCTAACTTATTTATTACTACCACACAGTCCTAATGGAACCCTAAAAGCAGCATTCATCTAAGCAATTACTACCACACAGTCCTAACTCTAACAAGCATTTAATTAACCTAACAATTAGCTAGACCAAAGCAATTAGTAAAAAGTAAGCGAATGAGGAGCTGTACTAACCTCACCGACAGTCTTGTGTAGTGGTTGCTTCTTGAAGTTACAGGAGGAGGAGCTTCAGTCGAGAGGTCAAAGCCTCTAAGGCAACAGGAGTCCATAGAATGACAAAAGTCCCTGCCATAATTAACAACACAAACTGTAATCAACACAAACTATAATTAATCTTTCAATCAACACAAACTGTAATGAATCTTACAAGTTATATTACAACAGATACTACATTTCGAGGAGTGATGTTTTAACGAATGCTATTAAGCAATCAACAGAAACCGTAATTAATCTTTCAACAACATCCTAGTTCATACGCATTCACAGATCAAAACAGAACAAGCATGTTGAAGATTAATGTCAGTGTATCCTCATGACTTTTTAACTAAACAATCAGACAAAACCCAAACATGTAATCGATTTTGATAAAACACCAAAACACCACCGTGACCGCTATATTCCAAGAAAACCTAATAGATCTACCCTCTCAAATCATACAGATAAGATCAAATCGAGCTTAATTAAGCCGAAGTAGAGATGTATCTAATATTGATTGGACGATGGATGGGGATTCTCTACAAGAAAACAGGACCTTAACGACTACATTATTAGTAGCCTATTGGTCGTAATATAGGCTTTACGACCAAAAAGCTTCGAAAAATGATTGGTCGTTAGAAGCTGGTCGTAAATAATTATTCGAGGCACATTGGTCGTAAAGTTACGAGTAAAGACTTTAGTTGTAAAGCAGACGTAAATGTACGACTAAGTAAATTGGTCGTAAGTTCAACGTAAAAGTATTAGTCATAAATGTGACGCACATTTACGTCTCGCAAATTAGATGTATATAGGTCGTAAACTTACGACCAATTTGCTTCTATGTTGATGTTTATTTGTCGAAATATAACGACTACTTTACATCGACGTTAGATGTTCATTGGTCGTAAATTAAGCCTTTTATTTATTTATTTTAGAATTTTGTATTTGATTACGAATTTAATATATTAATTAAAATCAAATATTTAAATTTATTTTGATTTTAATTTTTAAAATTTGATAAAAGTAAAAGAAAATATCTAACATTCAGAAACATAATAGTATCCATAATATAAAACATTCATAATACTAATTAACTAAAACCGAAAAAACTAAGTGTTAAGGTTTATTTCGTCGAAGAGGTCGGAGCTATGCTCATCCCCACGTCCCTCTAAAACTGCCTGCTCTGCCGGAGTGGGCTCGGGGACAAAGCTCGGACGTTGAGACTGCCACCTAGAGGCAAAAACCAGGTTGATGTTTGGGGTTGTCTCTATCATCAAATCGAACATATTTGCCATAAATGCAAATTTGTCCCTGTGATCAGCTATGACTTCTTTGGCCGCAGTCAAATCCCTACGGAGAGAAGATTCTTCTTCCATTCTTGCAGTTTGTTCAGCTCTTGCCCTCGGGACATCGTTGACAGACCCGATCCCGATAATACGTCCCCTTTTCTTCGGGGCAACCTTCAATTAAGAAATAGATATTTAATTAGTACATATGTAAAACTAACTTAAAGAATAAAAAATGTAAATAAACATATATATTTAAGAGATCAAATTTTTAACCTACTCAAAAATTTTGTCTTGTTCGACGGTGGACAGCTGGACCGGTGCACCTTCCGGATTTTGTTGCGACAACTGAGTCTGGACCTCCTAGATGCGAGCCTCAACAGTGTTGTAGATCCTCTCTGCTCGAGGATGCGAGAAGGTGCGATCAGAATGCTGGTGTGTCGTCTTGTATATTCGGACCAGAGATGGTGGTGCTTTTTCTTGGGCAGCCTATATAAAAAAATTTTTTAATTAAACTCACGCATTAAATAAATAGTCAATTAATATATATTTAATAAAAATTAAGAAAGATCGAAGACTTACAATTTGTAGTGCCCTCCCAGCGTGTGGAATCTGTCCGGAAGTATGAGGTACTGGCAGGTTACCATCATCATCGCGGGTCAACCGAGCCGTAGAGCAAGTGAGAGACCTCTGAACTGACTTCGGCAAATTCCAATAAGCCTTCAAGCCCTTCCAAACGTCATTGCTGAGGTATGTTTCTTTTGCGTCGTCCCCCAAAACCCTCCACTTCTCCTTCCAATCACCAACAATGTTCTTTAGACGAACCATCGCCTTTTTGTAGAACTCTTCCTTCACCTTTTCGTTGACAGCAATGGACCAATTCCATTTTTACTACAATAAAAAAAATAAATTAAATAAATAATTATTTTTAAAATAAACAATAAAAAATGATATTTAAAACTAACCGCGAAGCACTTGAACCAAGTCCTCCAAACGTGGTCAGGTGTAAGAGACCAGTTCGGATGCGCTTCCCGGAAGTTTGTCCTGATGATATCTCCAACGCTCTGTCCCACACAATTGTCCGTCGAAAACCTACAAAATTTGAAAGAATAAATATATTTAGAGCAATTGTATAATTAGTATATTTAAATGCAATTAAAACTTTAATAAATTAAAAATTACCAGTAAGTGTGGGGTGGTCGATCTGGGTTGATGATTCGTAAACCTTCTCGTCCCAGCATCTGGAGAAGGTCTTCCACTGTATATCTTGCATATGGTGCATTCGGTGGCACCATCAATTCTGGATGAACAAATGCAAGAGCCGGAGCAGCTGCGGGAGCCGGAGCTGCTGCAGGAGCAGGAGCTGCTGCAGGAGCCGGAGCAGCTTCGGGTGCGGTGGACTGCTGCTGAGGATGGTTTGGAGGATGATGCTGTTCATTCTGAGGCTGCTGTGGAGGCTCATCGTACTGGGGAAAGAATTGAGCAGGGTTATCGAACCGCGGATAGTAAGCTTCAGGGTCATATGCCTGTGGAGGCACATACGGATCGGCATATTGGCTATCAGGCACATTCTCTTGGCCGGATGCAGTGCCGGAAGTAGAAGCCGATGGATCCGACTGTGGAAGAAAGTTACTCACGTAAGAGTTTCTATGCGTAAGGTTCCTAATTATCTGTCTACCGCTAGCCATAGCAATATCGTCAATCTGAAAAAAACAAACATAAAAAATACATGGTTATAAACAATTCAAATTTATTATATAAAAATAATCTAAATCTATTCTAATTTGATCATAATCTAACTCCATCCTAATATAATTCCATCCTAAACTAATTCCAAACCTAAACTAAATAAGGAAACTAGGAAAACCCTAATTTCCCAGAGGTCCCGGATATCTGCTAATACCACACGCCAAGCAAATCAGAACACAATAATGACAACGAAGAAGTATAAAATCGTAAGAAGAGAGCAAAGAGAAGTCTTATTCCGAATTTCCGTATGAGCGTTTACAACAAGGTATAAGCCTGAGCTCGAGAGCTGTCGGCGAGATTCCTAGTTCAAGCAACCCTAAGACGGCTAAACCTAATTGAGTCGCAGCTCGAAATAACAAAAACGGAAAATTTCCTAATTGCTCTAAGTGCTAAGTTTTCTCTCCAAAGTTCTCCCTCATGCCTCTCACCTAGGACCCTTTATATACTGACTCCAAGGTCGGTTTACGCTTTTCCTCTTCTGCCCTTAAGCCGCCATAGCATAAAAATGGAGATATTCCATTTTTTCCGATCTTCGTAATTATCTTCAAAATTTCGTAATCAAGGTCGATCTACGTAGCGACCGAGCGGAATGGACGTTTGGTCGCTACGTAGCGATTGAGCTTTGGCTCGAACTCGGTTGCTACGTAGCGACCGAACGGAGCACGTGTTTGGTCGCTGCGTAACGATCCTTCTCGAGCTCTTGTCCGATGATTCGCGTTTCTTCCGCAAAGCTTTTCGTAAAGAAGAATCTATTTCGAAAAAGTATTTGTCGAAGAATTTTTCTTCTTCGGGGATTTGGACGTTAACTTCGTCGTAACCGTTTTCGACCCCAACAGTTAGCCCCCCAGCTCGTTAGAGTCGAGACTCTTGCGGGCGGTTTAACGATTTTGGCGAAGTTAAGCGTATTGAACGAAGTTTACTTCAAACTCCGCGGAAGAGAATTCTCGAGAAAACGTTTATTTGAAAAATATAAAATTCCGAACCAATACTTCTATAAGTAGTGAGCTCTTGTCATTCATTTGCTTCACACCTTTCCTTCTTCAAACCTTCAAAAAAACTCTCTAGCTCCTAATCTCTTGTTTTTAACGTGTCTTCTTCCCATGGTGACAAGCGAAGTTCCGATGTGGAGATGGGCGAGGCTACATCTCCGGCGCCGATTCCGACTTCTCCGGTCGAAGCGCCGGCTTGCGTTGCCGATCATCTTTCCTTTCGAGAGAAATTAGTTCGTCGCCAAGCCGAGAAAGAAAAGGTTCGAGCCGGCGCCGAGTTACCGTCCTCTTCTGCACTGGCCGTTTCTCCGGGTCATGGGACCGAGGGCGTAACTCCATGAGATACGGGAACTCTCGCAGGCTCGGTTGTTCCAGATGCTTTGGCTTTACCTGCTGGATCATCCACGACTCCGATTCTCGTCGAAGATAAGGGGAGGGCCGCTGACTCTATGCCGCCTCCTCCTGCCCGGAAGGAGATCGTTCTAGTGCTGCACGCTCCTAGTGTTGTTCCGGTTACTCAGCCTAAGGGCCGGAAGAGAAAGTTTACCAAGGGCGGTGACGGGGAATCTTCGCAGCAAGGAGGCTCGAGCATAGCGTCGGGGCTTCGCGGAAAGGTTTGTCGCTCACTTAATTTCTTGATCGTTGTATATTTTTCTAAACGACAAAGAATCTCTAACTTTCTTCTCGTTTCGCAGTTCGTGTCGTTGATCGACGGGATGATCAGCGAGTGCGGTTCTGAGACCAGTCGTCTTGCCGGGGAGTTGTTGGAACTTCAGGGTAGATGGTCCAAAACCGAGGCCATGCTGACGGCTGTCAAGGGTTCTCACTCCGTGAAAGTGTCGAACCTTGAGATCGCGATAGGGGAGCTCGAGAGGGACCTCGGGAAGACGGCGAGTTCATTGCTCAAGGAGAAGAAATCCAAGAAGGCCAAATCTTCGGAGGTTCGTCGTCTTCAGCGTCAGATTGAGAATGATGCAGGATTAGTGAGCCGCGGGATTCGAGAGGCCAAGGACGCTCTTAGTTCTGAGTTCCAAGCTCGCTTGGCGAAGATCTCCGCCTTTCTGGGCTCTCTCGAGTGCATTCGGAACAGGGATTTAGCCTTGGCGACGATCAAGGGTGGGATGGCCGTGGTTCAGTCGTTCCAAAGTGAGACTCCTCCGACCTTAGAGGCCGAAGAGGCCCGACTGTCCGGCTGCAAGGGAGATTTGGCAGTCGTGGATGGAGATTTCAATCTCATCCTAGCTGACCTGAAATCCGCGTGCCTCTTTCCGACGTGTTCAGAAGGCCCTGAGGGGAAGGATCCGATACTCGGGGGTGACGCGGCTCCAGGTTTAGATGAAGCGACGGGTGAAGAGGGAGCGTGAGCTCTGAGGATGACTTTGGTTAGATCTCTTGCGGGGGATTTTTTTTTTTATGATTGATGTTTCGGCCTTAAATGGCCTTATTTCGTGTTTCGGGACTGGCCGTGTGTGGCTTTGAATCCCCGCCGCTCTGCGGCTATTATGACAAGATGGTCGAGTTGCATTTTTCATAAGCTTACGTATGAAGTGGAAGAAGGGTAATGAGTTGTCGTCTCATATCCTTTTTCGATGTGAAATGTTTTGTTCGAGATCTGTTTCGAGAGTTTTTCCGCGAGGTATCGACTTCGCGGGATATCTGAAGATGTCGAACATAAACATAGAGGCATGGTTTTGGGATCTCTTATCTTTTGGATATCATGCCTTGAGATGTTAGAGACCAGTGCGCTGGGTTTAGGGCAATACCTAGGTTTACTTTCGGTTTAAGATTTTGTCCGGTGACTAGCCGGCTATCGATTTATCTGTCGCGATTTTAACCTGATTCGTACCGATTTAAAGTCCGCGATAGGTTCTCAGCTTATATGACTTGTTAGATACGAATCAAGCATCTCTCCGGAGACAATTTTTAAACCAACCGGAAGTGCTGAACCAAAATTTCGGGTTTCTTTTATAGCGCTATTATCCTTGTGTCGGATGTACGAGAGTCATCTTCGTAAGATGGCTATGTCTGTTTAGGACGTTCGAGAGTTCGATGTGATCAGCACCGAACTTGGCGGCAAATGCCATTGTTTAGAGTTTTTGCGCAAGATATGTGTTAAAATGTTCATCATTTTTTGAAGGAGTGTCCGTTTTCGTCGTTCGGAAGAAGTAATCCTTGGAGCATCTCTCGCGACGTTTCGCGGTGCCAATGGCTGCTTCTTCCTAACGGCTGATTTATTTTCGAAATTCGAAAAATGTTTCGCGGATAAAAGATAATTTGCTTGGTTGAGATATGTCGGAAACATCGAAGGCGTGGTCGGATGTTTTCGAGCTTGAGAGTATACGAGTATACGTATCCACTCCCCCCCTTTTTGATGAGGGGGGACAGCTGAATTTGCCTTTTGACAATTTGCTTACGTACTCCTTATGGAGATCAAACAGTCTCGTAGTTCGGTGATTGCGAGTTGGTCAGTGATAGTATTTTTTGAGATGCATCGCGTTCCAGGTCCTTGGAATTTTTATGCCTTGCATATTGGCTATTTCGTAGGATCCTGGTAGGACGATTTTTTCGATTTTATAGGGTCCTTCCCAGTTTGCTCCGAGTTTTACCACGTTTCGTTCAGAGGTGTTTTGGAAGAATTTGCGAAGGACTAGATCTCCCTGATTAAATCTGCGATTCCGTACGTTGGAACTGTAGTACTTCGCGGCTGCGTGTTGGTAATTTTGGATTCGGATGAGCGCTCGATTTCGGCGCTCATTAATGAGATCGAGGTCGTTGAGGAGCATTGCGTTGTTGAGCTCCTCTCGTTCGGGAAGTAATCTTCTTCGAATACCAGGGAATTCTACTTCTGCGGGAATCATGCATTCCGTTCCGTACACCAGAGCGAAAGGGTTTCTCCTGTTGCTCGCTTCGGGGTGGTACGGTGGGACCAGAGGACTCCCTCGAGTTCGTCGGCCCACCTGCCTTTTTTGGCCTCTAAGCGTTTCTTCAGTCCGTCGAGAATGGTTTTATTAATCGTTTCAGTTTGTCCGTTACACTGCGGATATCTGGGTGTTGATTTGTTAAGCCGTATCTTCCATTTTTCGCAGAACGCCTCGAACCGGGTGGAGATAAACTGAGATCCGTTATCGGTTACGATTTCGTAAGGAACTCCATGTCTACAGATGATTTTTTCAATATGAAACTTTCGACTTGGACATCTTTATACTTGCGTACGAATCTGCCTCTACCCATTTTGAAAAGAAATCGGTGAGGACTAAAAGGAAACGCTTTTGCTTTGAATTATGAAGGGGACCGACGATGTCCATGGCCCAGAACATAAAAGGATAGGGCGATGTGATGGAGGAGAGGACTTCGGCTGGTTGTCGGATGGTTGGAGCATGCCTCTGGCATTTTTCGCATTTTCGTGCGAACTTCTCGCAATCTCTGATCATCGTTGGCCAGTAGTATCCATGGCGTTTGATTTTCACTGCCAGTGATCTTCCGCCGGAATGATTGCCGCAGGACCCAGAATGTACTTCTTCCATCACTTTTTTCGCTTCTTCCCCTTCCAGGCACGTCATGAGTGGTCCGGAGACTCTCCATTTGTTAATTTTCCTGTCTACTGTTACGTAGCGCGCGGCCTGTGTTCGGACTTTGCGGGCTGCCCATTTCTCGGTGGGCAGGCGTCCGTCGATAATGTAGTCTTGAATTTTCTGCAGCCACGGGGTATCACAGCCGTAATCAGATTGCTCTGATTGCGGTTGTATTGCAACTTCTTCTTCTTCGTCATCTTGACCTTCTATGAGGTTGACGACGATTGGTGGTCCAATGCTCGGGTGTTCGATGAACTCGACCGGAATTACCCTTTTAAGTCCTTGATCAGAACTTGATGCTAAGGCCGCGAGAGCATCTGCCTGGATGTTTTCGGAACGAGGAATTCGCGTGAGGGCAAAACAGTCAAACTTTTGAGCTAGTTTTCAGACCAATTTGAGGTACGCATCCATCTGTTCGTCCCTGGCCTCATACTCTCCGCTGTACTGACTTGCCACTAACTGGGAATCGCAGTAAGCGTGGACGTTTCGTATCTTCAAGCCGTGAGCCAAACGCAGTCCTTCGACGAGTGCTTCGTATTCGGCTTCGTTTTTTGAGACGTGGAATTCCAGCCTATATGATTGCTCTAAGATCTCGTTCGTTGGAGATGTGAGGCGAATTCCGAAGCCTGATCCCTGCTTGGACGAGGATCCGTCGACGTGAAGGAGCCAAGTGGAATTTGGTTCCTCGTTGGTTATGGTCTCTGTCGGTAATTCGACCAAGAAGTCCACAAGTACTTGTGACTTTGCGCTTGTTCTCTGTCGGTACTCGATATCGTATTCGCTCAGTTCTACCGCCCATTTGGCTAATCGGCCCGATTGACTCGGGCTATGCAGGATCGTTCGTAGGGGAAAAGTCGTGAGGACGACGATCGTGTGGGATTGGAAATATGGTCTTAGTTTTCGGGCCGATGTTACGACCACGCATGCTAATTTTTCCATTAGCGGGTATCTAGATTCGGCATCCAGCAAGGTTTTGCTGATATAGAAAATAGGTTTCTGTTTGCCGCGTTCTTCCCTGATTAGCACGCCGCTCACAGCTGTTGCTGATACAGCGATGTACAAGATCAAAGGTTCCCCCTCCACTGGTTTTGCAAGGACTGGGGGGGAAGCCAAATACTGCTTCAGCTGTTGGAAAGCATTTCGCATTCTTCCGACCATTCGAATTTTTTATTTCCCCGTAAGACATCATAGAAAGGCAGGCACTTGTCTGTTGATCACGAAATAAAACGGTTAAGTGCCGCGACTCTACTGGTCAACCTCTGGACTTCCCGCTTATTCTTCGGCGAAGCCATCTCGATCAGTGCGTCGATCTGTTTTGGATTAGCCTTGATGCCACGAAATGTGACTAGGTAGCCGAGGAATTCCCCTGATGCCACGGCGAATCTGCATTTTGTCGGCTTGAGCTTCATGTTATGGGAATTTAACTGCGCAAAACATTCCTCGAGATGTGATACGTGATCCTTTGCTTGGAGGGATTCGACGAGCATGTCGTCGATATAAACCTCCATCGTTTTACCGAGTTGTTGAGAGAACATACGGTTCACGAGTCGTTGGTAAGTTGCGCCAGCGTTTTTGAGGCCGAAGGGCATTACCCTGTAGCAATAGGTTCCGCGATCGGTAATGAACGCAGTCTTTTCGCGATCGTCAGTGTTCATCATAATTTGGTTGTAACCTGAAAAGGCATCCATGAAAGACAGAAGTTCATTTCCTGCTGTTGCTTCTACCAATCGATCGATGTGTGGCAGGGGAAAACTATCTTTTGGACAGGCCTTGTTTAGGTCGGTAAAATCTACGCAAACTCACCATTTTCCGTTTTTCTTTTTGACTACTACGGGGTTGGTGAGCCAGTCTGGATACCTCACTTCTGTTATTGACCCGACTTTAAGCAATTTTTCGACCTCATCGTTGACCGCGGAAGCTCGTTGAGGTCCTAGCTTCCGCCTTTTTTGTTTGACGGGCTTGAAAGTCGGATCGATATTTAATTCGTGACACGTTATGTCAATGTCAATCCCTGGAAAATCTTCTGCGGCCCATGCGAAAGTATTGAGGTTCTTTTTTAGACAGGTTACGAGCTCTGTCCTCAAAGGCTCGCGGAGATTGGCTCCGATTTCGACGCATCATTCCGGAGATGCTTCGTCGAGTCAGACTGTGACCACAGGCTCGCAAGTTGGTTCGCGTTTTTCCTCTATGGCCACGATGTTACGAGACTGCCAGTAGAGTTCAGCCTAATCTTGACTTCGCGAACCTTGGTCGAGACCTTTTTCTCCGTTTTTCTAGGAACGGTCTCGAGGTCTGGTCTTTTTCGTTTTTGTTCTGCTGGTAACACACCTGTGATACTCTTGGGTTTCCCCATATTACCTCGATTCCGTTAGGGGTTGGAAACTTGAGGCAAAGATGGTACGTGGATGGGATGGCACGCATGGCGTTCAACCATGGCGTTCCCATGATAACGTTGTAAGATGCAGAACGGTCAACAACTAGAAACTCTGTGTCACTCTTATCACGGTTCCGACTTTGACTGCGAGATTAATCGATCCGTAGGCCATGGTCGTTTCTCCCGAAAGTCCCAGTAGTGGGCTAGGGTATTTCACGATTTCGAATTGATCGATGCCCATTTTCTCGAGAATATCTTTGAAGAGGATATCGGCCGAACTTCCGGTGTCGATTATCACCCTTGCGACGTCGATATCTCGGATCGTCAGTTCGATAACAAGGAGATCGTTTTGAGGTTTGGCTCGATCGACCGTTGCTCCCCCCTTGAACGAGATGACGTTCGCGCACGTTGAGTCTTGCATATCGTTCTTGATCGTTGAGTGGTTTTTGCGGGTTAGATTGATCCGTACCCCCCCTCCTTCTAGCGCCAAATTATGGGAACCAAAATTCGCACTGTCAATTTCCGTTTAAATAAGGAAACTAGGAAAACCCTAATTTCCCAGAGGTCCCGGATATCTGCTAATACCACACGCCAAGCAAATCAGAACACAATAATGACAACGAAGAAGTATAAAAATCGTAAGAAGAGAGCAAAGAGAAGTCTTATTCCGAATTTGCGTATGAGCGTCTACAACAAGGTATAAGCCTAGGCTCGAGAGTTGTCGGCGAGATTCCTAGTTCTAGCAACCCTAAGACGGCTAAACCTAATTGAGTCGCAGCTCGAAATAACAAAAACGGAAAGTTGCCTAATTGCTCTAAGTGCTAAATTTTCTCTCCAAAGTTCTCCCTCATGCCTCTCGCCTAGGACCCTTTATATACTGGCTCCAAGGTCGGTTTACGCTTTTGCTCTTCTGCCCTTAAGCCGCCATAGCATAAAAATGGAGATATTCCATTTTTTCCGATCTTCGTAATTATCTTCAAAATTTCGTATTTATCCGCGGAAACTTGACATTTATCTTCCCTTGCGAACCAAGCGTAAACCGACATGTGGTTTACGGGCTGTTGGTAAAGAAATCGTAAGTTGGGCCTCGAGTCATGTCTTAGGTCCCTTTGGACCGTCTTTCGACTCGAAGCGTTTATTACGGCTTCTTTCGATAAAGACTGAACTTTCCGCGGTTTTTACGGTAAAGTTTGATTGATAACTTAGAAATGGCGGGGAACATGAGATGGGTTCGCTACGGTATTCGGGAGATAGCATCGAAGGGTAGACGAGAATTCATAGACTGATGTCGTATCAACGTTTCGGAAGAGCTCGGTCGCTACGTAGCGACCGAGCGGAATGGACGTTTGGTCGCTACGTAGCGATTGAGCTTTGGCTCGAACTCGGTTGCTACGTAGCGACCGAGCAGAGCACGTGTTTGGTCGCTGCGTAACGATCCTTCTCGAGCTCTTGTCCGATGATTCGCGTTTCTTCCGCAAAGCTTTTCGTAAAGAAGAATCTATTTCGAAAAAGTATTTGTCGAAGAATTTTTCTTCTTCGGGGATTTGGACGTTAATTTCGTCGTAACTGTTTTCCTCCGAACGTGGTCAGGTGTAAGAGACCAGTTCGGATGCGCTTCCCGGAAGTTTGTCCTGATGATATCTCCAACGCTCTGTCCCACACAATTGTCCGTCGAAAACCTACAAAATTTGAAAGAATACATATATTTAGAGCAATTGTATAATTAGTATATTTAAATGCAATTAAAACTTTAATAAATTAAAAATTACCAGTAAGTGTGGGGTGGTCGATCTGGGTTGATGATTCGTAAACCTTCTCGTCCAGGCATCTGGAGAAGGTCTTCCACTGTATATCTTGCATATGGTGCATTCGGTGGCACCATCAAATCTGGATGAACAAATGCAAGAGCCGGAGTAGCTGCGGGAGCCGGAGCAGCTGCGGGAGCCGGAGCTGCTGCAGGAGCAGGAGCTGCTGCAGGAGCCGGAGCAGCTTCGGGTGCGGTGGACTGCTGCTGAGGATGGTGTGGAGGATGATGCTGCTCATTCCGAGGCTGCTGTGGAGGCTCATCGTACTGGGGAAAGAATTGAGCAGGGTTATCGAACCGCAGATAGTAAGCTTCAGGGTCATATGCCTGTGGAGGCACATACGGATCGACATATTGGCTATCAGGCACATTCTCTTGGCCGGATGCAGTGCCGGAAGTAGAAGCCGATGGATCCGACTGTGGAAGAAAGTTACTCGCGTAAGAGTTTCTATGCGTAAGGTTCCTAATTATCTGTCTACCGCTAGCAATAGCAATATCGTCAATCTGAAAAAATAAACATAAAAAATACATGGTTATAAACAATTCAAATTTATTATATAAAAATAATCTAAATTTATTCTAATTTGATCATAATCTAACTCCATCCTAATATAATTCCATCCTAAACTAATTCCAAACCTAAACTAATTCCAAAACTAAACTAACTAACCACCTAAATCTTAAAAAAAAAAAAAAAACCTAGAGAGAGATGGGAGGTCGTTGTTAGAGAGAGGGTAATGAGTAACTAAATGGCTTTGCGAGGTCTGCCTATATATAGAGTTTTGCTGTTAGTCGTAAATTCGTTGTAAATGTACGACCAATGAGAGACGAGCAGTCGTAAATAAGTCGTAAGTTTACGACTAATGGGGGACCAAGATTAATAACGACCAATGAGAGACTACATTTTTTTTTACGACCAATCAGATACTAGTGGTCATAAATAAGTCGTACATTACGACCAATAAGGGATGCAGTCTTTACGACTAATTAGGGACTACCGTTGAAAATTTGAATAAAAAAAGAAGAGAAGAAAGATACCTAGAAACACAGGTGGAAAGAGACAAAGCGAAACCTACGTAAAACATACGTAAGTCTCGCCTTGTCTCCAACTACATGTTTTCTAGGATCTTTCTTCTCCTTTATTTATTCAAATCTTTATGATTTGATGAGGAAATTGGTTTGGAATTGTGTTTGATTTGGGGAGCAAAGTGGTGAGCTTTTATAGGAAACTGCCGGAGGCTTTACGACTAATAGGCGTCGTCTCGTTTTCATTTAGTCGTAAATTTTAAGTAGGTAACGACTAATCAGCTTCGTTATATTTTAGACTAGTTGTAACGGAGCCGTAATTTTCGACTACTTAGCTTCGATACCTTTTATATTAGTCGTAAATTAGTAGTAGTTAACGACTATTTAGCTTCGTTATCTTTTAGACTAGTCGTAAGAGAGTCGTAATTTACGACTAATTAGCTTCGATTTTTGTTTTAACCCTAAAACCGAAACCCCAATCCCCAAATCACAAACATCATAAGCTATAATACACTTCCAAACCCCAAACTACAAACCTCAAACATCCTAATTGAACAAACATGATCGGATAAGTTATATAAATATTATATGTAATACAAAGTGTTTAATAATACAATAGAAACTCGATCACTCATCATCAGAAACATCATCCACTTCATCGTTTTCTTCAAATTCATCTTCGTGGGCTTCGTCCGTTGCATCGTCTGGAATTTCTTCATATCCCTGGTTGTATGGATCAACAAGTAAGATATCATTTGTAGCTTGCTCTGGTACTTCTACTTCATTTACGATATCTTCTTGTAAAAGTGGTTGTTCATCAGTCAAGACTCGACCCCGAGGTGTAACTTTTATAGCGGCTAACCAAGATATTCCAGATTGTCTAATCCTCGGATATGGAATAAAACAAACTTGGTCTTCTTGAGATGCCAATATGTAGGGTTCAAATTTGTTGTACCTTCGTGTAGCATTTATATCAACAACTCCAAACTTGCTATACCGAACACCTCTATTGACGGTGGGGTCAAACCAGTCACATTTGAAGAGAACGCATTTCAGCTTCACCAGGCCTGGGAACTCTACTTCGATGATCTCTTGTAAGATTCCATAGAAATTAGTTTCACCTTTCACACATACTCCATAGTTCATTGTTGCTCGCAAACTTTCATATCCGTAAGTGTGAAAAGTGTAGCCTCGTGTGAAATACATTGATGCTGTGGTGACCTTAGCGACCGGACCTTGTATCATTTCGTGAAACCACTGAGGATAGAATGAATCATTATAATCAACCTGGATCATCAACATATATATATATATATATATATATATATAAATATATAACTTCATAATCAACCTTAAATATTATATTGTGATGTGTATACCTGCGTTTTCAACCACTTCACAAAATGTTGGTCTTTCCTTTTGTTGAGATCATTGGTTGATATCCCTGGTATAGCTTCTTCGACTTGGACAACGAAATCGCTGTTTTAGTCCAATATATATATCATTAAAGAGTACTATATATATATATGTGGTAAAAATATGTAACGGCCAAATTAATTTTAATTACCTTTCAAATGCCTCAATCTCCTCGCAGTTAAGAAGTATATATGTGTGGGCACTGTGAGCATCATCTTCACTCGACCACCAAACTTCTTTCAATTTCCCACCTAGACGTCCAATCTGACAGAATATGTCTGGAACATCTTCAACAATATATGTCGGCATAACACCACCATCATCATATCTGCTCGTAGTCGATTTCCGTGTTCGGACTTGGGACCCAAAGTAGTATGACGTGAAGTGAGATGTTCCCTCATTCAAACTCCCAGCAACTATTGAACTTTCCACCCTAGCCAGATTTTTGGCTTTCCCTTTCAAATATTTCATGGCTCGCTCCTAAGGATACATCCATCTGTTATGAACAAGCCCACGAAGCAATGCCTCGTACGGTAGGTGGACAACTAAATGTTTCATGACGTCAAAAAATGATGGAGGAAAAATCTTCTCCAAGTTGCACATCAAGATCGGGATATTCTCATCAAGTTGTCTGATGACATCTACAGTTAAGGTGCGTGCGCTAAGATCTCTGAAAAAATTTCCGATGCCTGCAAATGTACAAGCCAACGTAAGATACTTTTCATAAGTTTTTTTCCAAGAAGAAGTAATAATAGCTTTATTTGTTACTTGCAAGTGCCTCGTGAACATTTTTTGGAAGCAACTCCGCAAATGCAAATGGTAGAAGTCGTTGCATAAACACATGACAGTCATGGCTCTTCATCCCTGAAAACTTCTGTCCCTGCTGATCAACACATCTTGATAGATTTGAAACATATCCATCAGAAAACTTCACATATGATGCCACCCACTTGAACAACGCTGCTTTTGCTTCTGCTGACAATCTGAAAATGAGAACCGGAATTTTCCATCGTTTCTAATATGCAGCTTAATCCTAAAACATAATGCAGGCAAATCCAACCTTGAGTTCTTGTTATCTTTTGTCTTCCCGGGGACGTTCAACAATGTATTGATGATGTTGTCAAAGAAGTTCTTCTCTATATGCATCACATCAAGATTGTGGCGTAGAAGTAGATTTTTCCAATACGGAAGTTCCCAAAATATACTCTTCTTGTGCCAATTATGCTGTGTCCCGTAACCAGCAGACATATTTGCAGTAGTATGCCAATTACCCCCTTTCTTGACCGTGTCTTGTGCACCATATTAATAAATATCCTTCGCGATTTTCTCTCCAGATAAATATGGCGGAGCGGTGTCTCGTACAACCCTTTTTGACCGAAACAATTTCTTGTTCCTTCGGTACAAATGATTAATGGGAAGAAATCTCCGATGACAATCAAACCAGGACGTCTTCCTACCATTTTTCAGCTGAAATTCGTATGTGCTTCCCATACAATAAGGACAAGATAGCCTTCCATGCGTCGTCCAACCTGACAACATCCCGTATGCAGGAAAGTCACTAATGGTCCACAAAAGAACTGCTCGCATTGTAAAGTTTGTTCTCGTTGAACAATCATATGTCTGCACGCCTGTTGACCATAATTCCTTCAATTCTTCTATCAAAGGCTGTAGAAAAACATCAAGGGACCTCTTCGGATGCTTTGGCCCAGGTATCAATATACTCATGAAAAGCAATTCCTTTCCCATACACATCTCTGGTGGAAGGTTGTATGGCGTTAAGAAAACTGGCCAAAGCGAATATTGTCTTCCAGACATTCCAAATGGACTAAAGCCATCTGTGCAGAGCCCAAGATAAACGTTGCGGGGGTTGCTTGCAAAATCAGGGTACACCGAATTCAAGTGTTTCCACGCTTTTGCATCAGAGGGATGATTGATCTCGCCTTCCTTCTGAGTATGTTCTGCATGCCATCTCATCGCTGCTGCCGTCTTTTCAGATTGATATAATCTCTTCAGTCTATCCTTGATAGGTAAGTACCACATCCGCTGGTACGGCACCCTATTCCGCCCACGTCCTTGCGGTTTATATCGTGGCTTCTTGCAAAATTTACACTCTAACATTTCTGCATTTTCTCCCCAGTATATCATACAGTTATCTATACACACATCAATCATCTCCGAAGGTAAACCAAGGCTATGAACCAGTTTCTGAATCTCATAATAAGATTCAGCACACCGATTATCTTCAGGCAAATACGCTTTAAACAACTCAGCCCATGCATCCATACAAACTTCAGGTAAGTTATGATCAGTTTTGATATTCATCATCCTAGCTGCCAATGATAATTTAGAAAGACCTTCTCTACAACCTTCATAAATTGGCTCATTAGCTGCTGCTAGCATCTCATAAAATCTTTTTGCATCCAAATTAGGCCCCTTTAAATTTTCTACCTCCTCTATTACTGATCTTGTTTCACGAAATGCATATGTAACCATATCATGCATCCTATCATGATCTACCATATGATCCTCTTGAAGGTTAAAACGTTCAGAAGGTAAATGTGGTTCCTCTCTGTTACGAACATTTTCAACCTGATTACTACTACTAGCTTCATTCCTATTATCAGATTCTCTGTGGTTAAACCAGATATAGTAATGTGGAGTAAATCCTCTATTTACTATATGTTTCCAAACCGTTTCACTAGCAGCAAACTTGGTATTGTTTCATTTACGACAGGGACAAAACATTTTACCCGTTTCTAGTGTGAGAGACGTCTGTCCGACATGGTACATGAACATCTCTGCTCCTTTGAGAAATTCTTCTGTTACTCTTCCGCTTGAATCTTTATGCGCATACATCCAACTCCGAAGCTCATAGATATTTCTAGACATTTTTTTTTACTCTTTCTCGTTTTTTTTGTGCATCTTAAGATTGAGGGAGAATATCATATTTATAGGGAAATTTCGATTTTGGGTTTACAACGAATTTACGTTTGATAATAACGTAACCACCAATGTGCAACTGCATTCCTTGTAAATTGGTCGTTAATCAGATGGTGCAGCGTTGATGTTTCTTAGTCATATATTTACGACTACTTTACGACTACATGAAAGTTTAGTCATAAACGAGAAGTTAGTTTACGACCAATTTGCGACGAAAACTATTAGTTGCAAAATTACGTCTAAGTTACGACGAACATTCAGGTAGTCGTAACTTAGTCGTAAAGTCGAACGTAATTTACGACTACACATTTGTAGTCGTAAATCATAGTCGTTACTCCCACGTTTTCTTGTAGTGATTACCTTAATGATACGGGTCTTCACCAGCGCTGCATTCACCACACAGAGTGTAGCCGTCAGTGGCGGGTTTCGATGGGTTTCTGACGGAGAAGACGCTAACGACGGAGAGAGTAGTCGTCCGTGGTGGGTTTCGATCGGTCTCTGACGGAGAAGACGATGAGGACAGAGACAGTCGTCGTCGTCGATCGGTCTTCTGACGGAGAAGACCGCAGCCGCCGGAGATGACGCCGTGAGGAGAGTCATCGTCTGTCGCGGTTTTGATCGCCGTTTCGATCGCCTCCTTTGTGTCGGAGAAAACAAGAAGCCGACACAAATGAGCGAAAGAAAGAAAAGAAAAATAAAATTCATCTATTCCCAAGCCGACACGTAGGGGTGGGCATTCGGGTATCCGTTTAGGTTCGGGTCGGGTATTTTAGATTTTCGGGTATTTTGGTATAGAGGTGTAGAACCCGTTCGGGTATTTCTGTACTTCGGGTCGGGTTCAGATATTTTTAGTTCGGGTTCGGTTATTTCGGATCGGAGTTCGGATAATTAGATTTTGAAAAAACAAAATTAAATTTTCATTTCTCAAATTTCTTGTATTTAAAAATATAATTTCACTTAACTAATTTTTTTTATTTTTAATAGATTGAATGGTTAATAGATTTCGACATAACATTTTGTAACTAAAAATGCATTAATTTGGTTACTGTTTTTAAAATTTTGATGTAAGTTTTTGTTAATTCTTGAAATAAAAAGCTTGACATGCATTTTTAGTGAGTAGCAAATCATTTTCTCCGTAATTCTATGTATATCATATGAACTTAAAATATGTGTAGTATCAGTATAAATATTCTATATAAAATGAGAGATGTAAACTAGAACTATAAGGTTAATTACACATATGTTCGGTTATTTTCGGATATCCATTCGGGTTCGGATATTACCCGTTCGGGTTCGGATATCCAATCTCTCCTAATTCAATACCCGGTCGGATATTCTGCTACTTCGGTTCGGATTTCGATTCGGTTTATTCGGATCGGGTTCGGATGCCTGCGACAAAAAACAAGTAGTGGAAAATTATTTAACCACTTGTTTCATGGATTGTTGATGAGTCATTGACTCTAATCTGTTGTGTAAGAGACTTTACTTCTGCTTTGTTTGTATTGTGTAAACTGTATTTTTAACTATTTGTGGAAATGGCAAATACAGTCAAAACAATATTTATTACTTTCAAGAGCTAAACTCTATCAAGAGATTTAGAAAAAGATCAACTCCATGATAAAACTGCTTACTTTTCATTTACATAAAGAGAAATGGAGAGTCAAGACAGTAATTAGTTCCTTCCTCAGACATCACTTCAACGATATTTTAATTGCAGGAGACAGATATCTTACTATTAGCAATGGTCTGCTACTGAGAATTGTATGATGGGTGGAATGGCGGCATTACAAATCCAGCTTGCTGACCATAGTAAACAGGTTGAGGAATTGCAGCGGAACCATAAAGCCCAGCAGCTACTGGGTTCATGTAAGGGCCAAGAATACCACCACGTGCTGGGCTCACAAACACCAAAAGGGTTCAACTGTAAGCCATGATGATGACTAGGTTCAATCATAACACCACCAGCTTCTTGTCTAGGAACTTGTGTACCACTGCGATCACGAGGCCGCTTTCTCCCCTTCGGCTTCGGCTGTGGCGGCTCCACGTTGCGTTTCCTCTGCGCCTTCTGTCTCTCCAGCTCCTCCACACGCTCCTCAACTCTCTCCTCAGAGAACTCAGCCTCAAGATTCCGATCTTTGATGATCTTGATCACCGCTTTCAACGCACTAACTTCTTTATCAGTAGCCTCGTTCTGCGACTTGAGAGAGTACTTATCCTCCTTGCAAACTCTCTCAGCAGCGTCTCTCGAGTCCTTAACGTAACCTTTCAACACAGAGACCGGCTCAAACCCGTCACTCATCCCACATTCGCACATAAACTGATAAGTCTACAAATGGGCCACGTTGAAGATTAATGGGCCTTTACTCTTATCAACTTTTAAGCATTTTATGCACTATATGTAATCACCATTGTTGTAAGAAACATCTATGGAATTAGGATCATCAATCAAAGCGGGTTCAATCCCTAATTTCTTCCTCTCTATCTTCTCTTCTACCTCTGCTCTCCCTCAATCTTCTCCCCTTTCTGTTCTACACAAATAAGCTCATCCCTGGGCTTATTATTGGTATCAGAGCTTAAGTTCCTTTTGACCTTGAGGTTTTTTTTTTTAAAAGAAAAAAAAACTCGTTTTCAATGATGAGTTCGAGAAGCTACTACAATCATTCAAACAGATGGATGTGGATCGAAAACTTCGTGAAGTGCTTCGGCTGGACAGTCGGAAGCTGCAGTATCTCATAACGCTTTTATCCCTAAAAGGTTTGAAGATCTAAGGGTCAATGGAGGTATCAGGCTCAGAAGGATTCCAATCAAGCTAATCTACCACAAGGCTAGGTTTAAGAAACGGAAAAGACGGCTGATAAGGGCAAACCGCGAGCCTTCGGTTACACAAAAGCTGGAGATATCAGCAAATTCTTTGCGATTGGGAGTGAAGAGTGTGGGAATGAAGAATCAGTACCATCGGAAGAAGAGAACAACACATGTGAAGCTTGTAAGAGCTGGGGAATGTTCCTAGACTCTCCAAGTTTTAGAAATCCAAAGGATTATATGCAGATCCGTTTGGGAAATAGGCAGATCTGAGTGAACCCAGAGGGTCATCTCTTCGTGTATGGGTTTACTGCTCCTACGGATATAGATTGTCATGTTGATACATTGATAGGAGGTCAAAGTATCTTCGCTGAGGAGGGTAAGGCACTAGAACATGATGATAATGATGCTGCTATGAAGATCTTGCAGGATGAAGCAATACTGGAGTCTGAATCAGAGGAAATGAGCAAGTATAAGAGCCGAGTTGATCTCTCTCAAGTTCAACAACAGAGGGGCCAACGAGGGTTTCATAAGGTCCGGTTCAAAGTTAGACTTCGCAGAAGCTGTAAAGTAACAGATGAGAAGGTTACAAAAGATGGGGAACTTTTCAAGCTGGAGAAATCAGAATTGCTTCACAAAGGAAGAAAGTATACAAGAAAGCTTATTGTCAGATGGTACTATTATAAGGTTAGGAAGCGAGTTAAGCCGCTTGGAGCCGCAGAAACGGGGTTCAAATGTCTCTCGAAAGCTGGGACTGAAGCAGGCTATAAGGCCAAAATCATTGTTTCTGCTGTGGGCGTGATGTTTCCTGAGACGGTAGAAGTTCAAAGATCTCAGGTTCAGGAGTGGAACTATAAGGTGAGGAAACGCAGGTTATGGAGAAAAGACATAGTCTCTTCCACCATGGCTGAGTCATATGAAAGGTGCAAGGATGTTCTTAGGTGTAAGAACAGATGGACGAGAACAACGAGCTGTGGGAAAAGAGCACCTTACATCAAAGGGCAGTGGAGAATTTGGGATTGGTTTATATCCTTGGGGTCATGATGATATGGAGGAAGATACATGGGAGTTTGAGATAGAGATTACGGACCAGAAGCGATCCATTCATATGTTTAAAAAGTCAATGGAGACGTGGGCTAAGGAATCAAATTTTGGTCAAGCTGAGTGTTTGAGAGTAGTTGACAGTTATTGTGAAGGTGCTGGTAGCCAGAATCCTAACGTCGATGGCAACCGTGTGTTGAATCCTGGAGTTCTAGTGGTTGAAGAAGACAAGAGCTATAGCAGTGTTATAGCTGAGAAGTTGTGGATTGCTGAGTATAGGAGAATTTCTGTTCTGGACGTTCACGATCTCTAGCTTTTTTCTGGGTTCTATGCATTCCATTTCATAGGAATCTATGTAGGAGCCGGTAAAGTCATTCACTTTACTCGTCGAGGTGGTCTTGAAATCGGAACCGGTACGTATCTGGACAAGATCATCCAGATTTCAGTTCCTCGTCACGGAGGAGACAACCCTTGTCCTAATTGCGGAGACCAATCGACTCTCGACGGCGTGATCTCTTCTTGTCTCGACTGCTTTCTCGCCGGAGGAAACCTTTATCTCTTCCAGTACGATGTCTCCAAGGCTATCCTTGTGGCTAAACAGCGAAGCGGTACCTGCACTACCGCACCTTCAGATCCTCCTGAAGAAGTCGTTCACCGCGCGAGGTACCTTTTATCGGGAAATGGGTTTGGTGAGTACCATCTCTTGGACAACAACTGTGAGGATTTTGCTATCTATTGCAAGACTGGTCTGCTTGTTTTTTCGGTCACCAAGTCTGGAAGTAGCAGCCAAGTCAACTCGGTGTGTGCAGCAGGTGGTGTTGCTTCTTTGGCACTGAGGTTTTTAGGGGTGGGAAGGACTGCTGGTCAAGCGGCTTCGTTGGTGGTGTGTCCAGCTTCGGTGGTTTCAGCTGCAGCCAGTGCTATTTCGACGACACTGAGGTTTGTAACTACTGGTTTTTCAGCCATGGCTGTGGCGGGATACAATAAATACTGTATTGGTCATGTGGCTTACGACGTTGGTGTCAGAAAGGATATTCGCAAAGTCCCTGTGGAAGAGCTGTCTACACTTATGGCTGTTCTAGAAGGCAATATATTGGACAATGACAACAACGACAAAAATGTTGTGAAACTTAGGATTTAGAACTGTAAGTTTCTGTATATTATTAATGAATGTGTTCCCTTTATATAGAGGTGACAAGAGAGATAAATTGAAAAACAATAATAGGAAAGATTACAAATCATAAACATAAACGAATTAGGAAATAGGCAAGTTGTAGCCGCCTCTCTCTCCTCTCCAAGTCTCGCGGCCGCCTCTCTCTCTCTAGGGTTGGGCCGTCTCTCTCTCTCTAAGTGTATGGGCCGGTTATGGACCGGGCCGGTTATGGACATCCACCAATTGATTTATAATACTCCCCCTTGGATGCCATAACCATACAAAGATTGTAATACGCTTAATGTTGCCTCATTAAAAACTTATCAGGAAAACCCAGTGGGACAAAACCATGATGAAGGAAAAAGAGTACAACACGTACTACTCCCCCTGATGTGAACCTCAGTGGAGGTCCTTCAGCCTACGCATCCCAATCTGATGTGTGAGCTTCCTGAACGTGAAGGTAGGAAGTGCCTTGGTGAATAGGTCAGCTGAATTGTCACTGGATCGTATTTGGACGACCTGGACCTCACCGGCTTTCTGAAGCCCGTGAGTAAAGAAGAACTTAGGCAATATGTACTTCGTCCTATCACCTTTTATGTAACCGTCCTTGAGCTGAGCAATGCACGCAGCATTGTCCTCATACATCATGGTTGGCTTTTTGCACTCGACTATCTCGCAATCAGCTCGGACGTGTTGGGTCATCGACCTCAACCAAACACACTCGCGGCTGGCCTCATGTATGGCCAAGATTTCTGAGTGATTAGATGAAGTGGCCGCGATGGTTTGTTTCATGGAACGCCATGATATGGCCATACCTCCATGTGTAAAGACATAC
Organism: Brassica napus; assembly: GCF_020379485.1. NCBI lineage: Eukaryota > Viridiplantae > Streptophyta > Magnoliopsida > Brassicales > Brassicaceae > Brassica > Brassica napus. The sequence goes on from NC_063452.1 coordinate 45,739,104, forward strand.
CATGTCTGTGATCGAGCTTGATGTGGATCTGATAAATAACCAGCATCAGCAAAGCCAACTAAACCATCTTTGTTATGGTTAGCATAATATAGACCCAAGTCTTTCGTTCCTTGCAGGTAACAAAGAACATGTTTGATCCCATTCCAATGCCTCTGGGTCGGACAGGAGCTAAACCTAGATAGTAGGTTCACGACAAAGCTTATATCAGGCCGTGTGTGAGTTGCCAAGTACATTAAAGCTCCTATGGCACTGAGATATGGCATTTTGGGACCTAGGTCATCTTCATCGTCCATCTTGAGACGGAATGGGTCAGTGTCCAGGCCGAGAGACCTCACGACCATGGGACTGGTCAAAGAATGGCAATCGGCCATATTGAATCTCTTGAGTACCTTTTCAGTGTATGCCATCTGATGCACGAGGATCCCATCATTTATGTACTCAAATTATAATCCCAAACAGAATTTTGTTTTCCCGAGATCTTTCATCTCGAATTCTTTCTTAAGGTATTCAACCGCTTGGGAAATTGTATCCAAAGGTACCTAGGATATTCAGATCATATATTTCGATGATTATCAATATTGTTCTCGAGAACTTTCTGTACATTGAGCTCAATACCCTCTAGTACTTTCATTATCCAGTGGACCATATAAATATGCAGTCACTACATCAGTTTGCTGCAAGTCTAATTTTCTCTCTTATATAGCCAGACTTATGAGAAATCTTAAAAGTAGTTGCATCCACCACATGGGAGTATATCTCCTCATAATCTATTACTGGTCTTTGTGAGAATCCTTGTGCAACATTAGCTTTATATCTCACGATTTCTATTCCTCACAAGACCCATTTATATCCACTGGTTTTAACATCATATGGCGTCTTAATCATATGGCCAAATACACCTTTCTTCTTTAAACTATTTAATCCCACGTTTTCATTCAATCTATTCTACGAGTGCGCACTCTTATATTGACGTGGGTTCATGATCCTCGCTTATATTCATAAATTCAAGTGCTACCTTGTATCATCTTATGTCGACATTCCTTATTGTGTTCCGTTATGTTCCAGACATGATATAATCGATTGAGATTCATTATTATCAGGACCTTTAATACTTTGCAGCTTGGTGTCCCAAGCTGCATTGTTTGGTACCTGTACCTTAGAGCCGGCCGGCCTTATCTCTATGTCTGGTATGGTTTCCTTGACCTCAGATTTGTTTTATCATTCTATGCACCTTTCTCTTTTGTTTCCGAGGATTCTTATCTTTTGGAACTTATTGGTCTATCTTGTATAGACCCTGTAGCAATTTGACTGTGTGTCTCTTGGACATCAATTTAGTTGGTGCTTTACAAGCTGGTTTATATATGACTTAGTCATTCTTTTTCGGGTCAGCAAATGTGTCTGGCATTTGATTAGCTAGCTTTGTAAATCTATAATCTTTGGACGTCTATTTCACATTCTTTAGTCCGAGGATCTTGCCAAGACAATGATGGTCGATACCATTCTGTTTCTCTTACCAGCTTATTATTTTCTCCCCCTAATGTTGGATAGTCGGATCCAATAAACTTTGCAATCCGTGTTCTTGGCCACTAAATAGATCACCCATATTTGGCTCAAGGTACTTCATTATTTATGGGAGATTCATATCCAACATATATCCCCATCATCATCCTCTTCTAAGGATCCATCTTAGACGACACATATATTTGTGGTGGCTTATCCAAATATCTCAAGATGTTATATGTCTGGATCATAACCTGTAATAAATTTGAGATGAGAATATCTATGCTCACTTAATGGTCTGATGCTTATTAGTTAAGATGCATGTAAATTTGTGTGTCCCCAAGCCTTGGACTGAGAGTTTGGACCTATGGGTAATGGCCAATACAGATTTATAAAAGGATTCAGCCAAGCTATATATAGTATGGACATGTGCGGATTTGTCCTCACTGCCCCCTCATAGACATACTATAATCTTTAAGTACTTTGGGACATCATGGCCTAATGAGTTTTCCTTGTGTTCATGCTACACACGTGAGATTCTATGGGATAACTCTTTGTGCCCTTTCCAATATAAATTTCGCATCATGTTTTGGACCAGGATGGCCAATCCGGTCATACCATAAAGTGTACAATTTCGTGGGTAAACCATTCTGGTTACCATGACTATTGCCTCTATCATACTGATCTTGGCATAGTCTAGATCAATAGAGAATGCAGGTATGGTTTTTTAGGACTCATTATGGCCTTGAGCGATTTTATACATATATTTGAAGGAACTCTTTGTTTCCTTCACCAATTGTTTCAATATGGAAACCATTCATTCTTATATCTCTATATAATCTCAATGGATTTTTCTGGGTGAATATAAAGCATCTAAATGCTTGCCTTTATACATATCTGGCCATAGCCCTTAATGTGTACCATACCCGCAAATCATATTGGCGTTTTCAAAAATCATTCATTCCTTTTATTAAGTTTTAATAAAACAAGTTCATAGAAATGAAAAACATAGAAATGAAAAACATCAAAACAAAGAACATAGAATTTAGATTACAAATGTCGAAATCAATCTTCAGTTTTTTTTTATTTAGACAATCTGAAGTTTCATAATCCATAAGATCTCCTTCTCATGATTGAAGTCATTTTCATCATCTTGGTAAGTCATATGGGCTTCAGGATTCTTCCCTTTCAAGCTCTCTTGATAGAGGTCAACTAGATGCTTGGGAGTCCTACAAGTCTTAGCCCAATGATTGCTCATTCCACATCTATGGCACACGTATTTCTCTGATTTAGTCGAGTGTTGTGGTTTGAAAGAAGATCCACGGCCACGACCATGGCCTCGTCCAAATGAGCCACGGTCCCGTCCATGGTCTCGACCACTTCCTCGCCCGCGGCCAAAGGATCTTCGACCGCGGCCACGTCTGTTCAATTTGTCTCGACCACGGCCATGCTGACCGTTTCCTTGGAGGTGGTTGGACTCTTTATTGTCCTCTGTAGCGTGTGCATCAGGTAGTGGAGCTGATCCAAGTTGTCTCATCTGACTGTTTCTCATTAGTAATTCATTGTTCTGCTCAGCGAGCAAGAGACAAGAAATAAGATTAGCATAGGTTTTGAAACCTTTCTCTCGGTACTGTTGTTGTAACAGCACATTGCTTGCATGGAAAGTGGAAAAGGTTTTCTCAAGCATATCATGTTCCGTAATACTTTCACCACACAGTTTTATTTTAGAAACAATCTTAAACAGTGCAGAGTTATATTCGTCCACAGACATATAGTCTTGGATCCTCAGATTCGTCCAATCAAACCGAGCTTTTGGTAAGATCACCGTTCTCTGGTGATCATATCTCGATTTCAATTCATTCCAAAGATCTAGTGGATTCTCAATGGTTAGGTATTGATCCTTGAGACTCTCAGCTAGATGATGACGAATGATCAAGATGGCTCTGTAATGATCCTTTTCATTGGCATTATTGTTCTCGGTGATACACTCACCGAGCCCCTTGGATTTCAGGATGATCTTAGCATCGAGCGTCCACTGAAGGTAATTGTCTCCAGATAGATTTAGGGCAGCGAAATCAAAGTTGTTGATCTTTGACATCTGAAGTTATAGATTAATATTTTTAAATCTTTTAGGAATAGTTTTTAATGTTTAAACGATTAGGGTTTTATGTTCAAACAATCAAACAAGCCTTCACAGCCAAGATCTATGCCTCACGGCCAATGAGCAAGCCGCACGGCCATGGATGCAAACTAGTTCGTTTTTATGCATTTAGTTTGTCGTGTAATTGAAATCCTAACATGGTTTGTTCCTATCAGTTCATGATGCAATCAAAACAAGCAAACCTATCGACAAAGCAAAGATCAAGCCACACGGCTATTTGATTTAACTCAACACCATTCCTAGAATAAGTTCTAAGTGTAATTGCACTCAATCAATGTGATTAAGTTATGGTATGAATGCAACAAGGCCACACGGCCACGAGTATGATCAAGTCTGGAACAGTTTAACCTAATATGTAGTTTCAGATTTCGATTTTAAAATAATCTAAACTAGGTCATTAGGGTTTTAGTTTAAACAAGCCAAACAATCAGATTCAAGTTTGAACTATCCTAACAATAGTTCTAGGTGATAAAATCAACAAATCAATGTTCAATTTCAAACAATCAAAATCGATTTTCAGAATTAGGGTTTTAGGGTTTCGATTTTATTAACAAGCAATTTCAATTTCAGGATGATCAAATTCAATTTCAATCAATCAATCAATCAATCAGTTTAATTAATCAATAGTTTTCGAATTAGGGTTTAGGGATTTCAAAAATTTGATCTTAGATCAAAGAGATTTGATTTGAGATTCAAAACCTTTAAGGTTCTGATTTTAATTGATCAATGGATCAATCTCGATTTTTAGGGTTTGGGGATCGAACTTATAGAGCTTTGATTTACTCGCTTAGGGATTGATCTATTATCCTATGGCTTTCATCTTAGAGATTATATTTTAGGGTTTCATTCTTTAGAATCAACCAAATTCGATTCATTATGTTCTTAGAATTCGAAATACCTTTAGTTTAGTTGTTTGTAGAAACCGGACCACCAAGAATGAACCTTGAGCTTAGACACGATCGGGACGCGAGCTGGCTGGGACGCGAGCTGGACACGAGCTGTCTTGGACGCGAGCTGGAACGGACCCGCGAACGGATTAGGGTTCGTCGGTATCGTCGGGTTCGGATTAGGGTTCCAAAGCAAATCGGCGCGCACTGTATCTGTGCGTGGGGGCGTGTCGGTGGTCAGATCGACAAGCGGTTTGCACTGACTGATTCGTCTCGGCCAGGGCTTCGATTTGATATCTTGATCGTTTTCTGGATCCTCACGGTTTGGGAGAACGGCCTCTTCGAAGTTCCGAGGCAGATTCCTTTTCATTTAGGGTTTTAGGGTTTTAGCGATTTGGTTTTAGGCTCAGGGTGTTAGAGGCTATCGTGCTGATAACGTGTTGTGAAACTTGGGATTTAGAACTGTAAGTTTCTGTATAATATTAATGAATAAGTGTTCCCTTTATATAGAGGTTACAAGAGAGATAAATGGAAATACAATAATAGGAAAGATTACAAATCATAAACATAAACGAATTAGGAAATAGGCAAGTTGTAGCCGCCTCTCTCTCCTCTCCAAGTCTCGCGGCCGCCTCTCTCTCTCTAGGGTTGGACCGTCTCTCTCTCTAAGTGTATGAGCCGGTTATGGACCGGGCCGGCTATGGACCGGGCCGGTTATGGACATCCACCAATTGATTTATAACAAAAAAAAAGTAGTGGAAAATTACTTAAATACTTTGTTTCATGTATGGTTGATGACTAATCTGTTGTGTAAGAGACTTTGCTTCTGCTTTGTTTGTATTGTGTAAACTGTATTTTTTAACTATTTGTGGAAATGGCAAATACAGTCAAAACAATATTATTATTATCAAGAACTAAACTCTTTCAAGACATTTAGATAATAGCTCAACTCCATGATAAAGCTGCTCACTTTTCATTTACATAAAGAGAGAAATGGAGAGTCCAGACCGCAAGTTACTTCCTCAGACATCACTACAACGATATTCTATTGCAGGAGGCTAGCAATGCTCTGTGCTACTGATGATAATAAGCTGGGTGGAACGGAGGCATCACAAATCCAGCTTGCTGACCATTGTAAACAGGTTGGGGAGTTGCAGCAGATCCATAGAGCCCAGCAGCTAGTGGGTTCATGTAAGGGCCAAGAATACCACCACGTGCTGAGTTCACAACACCAAAAGTGTTCAACTGTAAGCCATTATGATGACTAGGCTCAGTCATAAGTACACCAGCTTCTGGTCTAAAAACTTGTGTTAGTGTTCGGTTCGGTTTAATTTGGGTTTTGTTTGTGTTTGCTCAGTTGATTTGAGTTGATTTTTTAGTTTTGTTCTAGTTCAGTTACAAATTCATAAAAACATAAACAAATTATCATCTGACAATAAACTATTTTTTCATATTTAAACGTAAATGCAAACATCACAATAAAAATGTTGAAAATGTAATCTAATAAGTTTATACTAGTTGATAGTCCACATCTTATGCTGATTAATATAAATATATCTAACACTTTTTAATTAATATGGTTAATTTTATAAAAAAATAATTATTAAATTAGATACAAATTTTAAATTAATATCTATCTTTACTATTATTTGAAAAATAAATTTGTTGATGAGTCACATTCTCCATAATTTTAGGTTTAGTCATATTTTTGTTCAATTAGTAATCTTAATAAATAATTTTAGTAATTTAACTGATAACTTATCTTTATCTTGAGAATAATTAATAAGTTCTATACTATTATTTGTAAAGTGAGTAAATTTGCTAATTTGTCACGCTCTCTATGATTTTATGTTTGGTCATATTTTTTGCTCCATTATTAATTTTAATAAATAATTTTAGTGATTTAACTAATAATTTATCATTATATTGGGAATAATTAAAAAAATATATCTATAATATCATTTATAAAGTGATTCTGATGATTTGTCATGTTCTTTTTGATTTTAGGTAATTTTATTTATTTGTCATGTTTCAATAATTATAGTTAGTATATTTGAGAAGTAAATTTGTTGATTTGTCATGATTTCCATAATTTTAGGTTTAGTCATATTTTTTGCTCAATTATTAATATTAGTAAATAATTTTAATGATTTAACTAATAATTTATCATTATCTTGAGAATAATTAAAAATTCTAACCAAAATATTATAGTTAAATTTGTATTATATTTACTTTATTAATATTAAAATATAATATATATGTTTCCATTATATTTGATGTAGTAGTATTAAACCAACTATATTTTTAAAAATATATATATTGAGAGAAAATGAATCATCTATCTTTTAAGATAATGTTTTTTAAAACAATCAAAATCATTCATTGTGATAATTTCTGAAAGCTTGGCAACAATTTAAAAATATTTATACTATTATTTTGCGAAGTCATTTTTTCGCTCTCACATTAAAAGTAGAGAGTTTAAAGTTTTTATTACCATTAATAAATAATTAGATTATATTTGTTAATATATAATTACCTATAATTAAAAAATATCATTGATTTGATAATCATCATTATCTAAAAAGATTTTATATTATGTTATCCAAAAATATTTTTTATTATAATATTTTAAAAATAAATATAAATCCTTGTATATAATTTTATGTATATATGAATGTTTTCAAGTTTATTTTGCATGGTAAAAATATTTTTTAAATAAAAAAGTATAAATGGATCACTAATTTATTTTTTAATTAGTAAATATTTCAAAGCATGAAAATAATTTATTCTAATGGATTTTGAATTGATAATATATATTCTTACAAATTTTAGTAAAATTATTAAGCCCGCAACCGTGGACAAAACACCTAGTTATAAATTATAATACTTTAATATTCATATTGGTAATCAACGTATTAAATTATTCTTTCGTAAGGCACAAAAGGAAGAGTGTCAAATTATTCTTAGGATTCTACAGGAATATGAGGCTGTTTCAGGTCAACTAATAAATTTTCAAAAATCCTCAATTCAATTTGGACATAGGATTGAAGAATCATGTCGACAGGAGTTGCGCGACATTTTGAGCAAACATAATTTAGGGGGAATGGGATCTTATCTGGGACTGCCAGAAAATTTTGGAAGCTCTAAGGTACAAGTTTTCAGTTTCATTGAGGATCAGTTAAACCATAGGGTTAATGGGTGGACTTTTCAGTTCTTCACTAAAGGAGGAAAGGAGGTGATTATTAAATCAGTGGTTACAGCATTACCAAACCATGTGATGTCCTGCTACCACTTACCAAAGACTACTGTAAAGAAACTTACGAGTGCAGTAGCACAATTTTGGTGGAGTCCAGGGGGAAGCACCAGGGGTATGCACTGGAAATCATGGGACAAGGTATGTGTAAATAAGGATGAAGGAGGACTGGGGTTTAAGGACATCACCGACTTTAACACGGCGATCCTTGGTAAGCAGTTATGACGGCTGATAGAGAAGCCCCATACCTTATTTTCTCGAGTTTTCAAAGGTCGGTACTTCAGAAATGCCTCTCCCCTGGAAATGATTAGATCATATTCCCCATCATATGGATGGTGGAGTATTGTTTCTGTTAGATCTCTGGTTAGCAAAGGACTAATCAAAAGGGTGGGATCAGGATCATCCATATCAGTATGGAATGATCCATGGCTCCCAACCACTCGCCCGAGACCAACAAATAAAAACCAACTAAACTTGTACCCATATCTTACGGTGGACTCTCTTATTTATCCACTTTCGCGAACATGGAACTCGCATGCTTTGGTGGATCCTCAGGATATGAAAATTATTGAAAGCATACCACTGAACAGAACTCAGATGGTGGATAGAGATGGATGACATTTCACACCCAATGGGAAATACTCGGTCAAATCAGGATATCAGGTAGAACGGGTTTATCCAGATCAGTGTGCGCAACCAACAACGTATTGACCCACAGTGGAGATATTGAAAGCTTTCTGCTGGAAAGTACGCTCCCCACCAATAAAGAATTTTTTGTGGCAATTGATATCAGGCTGTATAGCAGTTAAGAAAAATCTGCAAGCAAGGGGGATACAAGGAGATTTATGTTGTGCCAGATGTGGAGCCTCAGAAGAATCCATAAATCATATGTTTTTTGAATGCCCTCCATCAATTCAGGTTTGGGCGCTCTCAAGGATCCCATCCAATCCAGCCATTTTTCCGAATGGGTCTCTATTTACAAACATGGACCATATTTTTTGGAGAATTTTTTCGCAGATGGAAGAACATCAGTTTGCATGGATACTTTGGTATATCTGGAAAAGAGAGAATAATAAAGCTTTTAGTAACCTGGACATAGATCCAAGGGAAGCTTTGAAATTAGCGGAAACAGAATCAAATCTTTGGGCTGAGGCACAACTGCTGAAAACTCAGAGGGCAGCACAACAAGTAGTGCTTGCGACCCTTCCGTCAATCCCATGATGTTGGCGTTTCACAGATGGTTCTTAGAAAGAAAATGATATCTTCTCAGGACAAGGTTAGTTTAGTACTTTACCCGGTTTTGATGGTTTGATGGGGGGAAAGAAATGTCAGAGGTAGTCACTCTCCTCTTCATGCGGAGATGGAAACACTACTTTCACTACAAGAAATCAGTTAAATAGCTACCGATTTATTCATCGGTAGAGAAGAAAATCTGTCGCTAAACCACAGCAGGCGACAGATGGCTACGGACTGAAACCGTGGCGTAAGCGTCGACGCTAACTCCAATCCGTCGCTATGCTGTAGCTCACTCGGGACGGATGAGCGAGAGCTCGCTATTAGCTACAACATGGCTACTAAGTTTTATGTTGCAAATTAGCAACAGTTTTAGCAATAGATTAAGTGTAGCTCCACAACTACAGAGCTTAGCAACAACTTTTCCTAAGCAAATTTATAGCAAGTGAGGCTACGAATTTGGTTACAAAAGTTTTGTATCTAAAAATTTGGATTTAGATTAGTTACGGAAAATTTGGTTACAAAATGTTTTGTATTTAAAAGCTATAATAGCATAAAAATAAAACTGAAATTCTTGGAACATTTTCATTACTAGTAGAAAACATGATATGAAACAGATATGTGAAATCTAATGACATAACAAAGTTCGAACTAAACACAAAAAGATTCTAATTCTTATGTCTTTGGTTTTCACAGAAAAAAATAGATAATAGAAAGTCAGCAACACCATTTAGATACTCTCTGCTCATTGGTGCTAGGAGGTGCGGATGGAGAAGGGTTGGTAGATGCATCAGAGGCTGTCTCTAGCTTCACACAAAGCAGTGAGCTGCTGGCTCATCAAGTTGACAATTCCAGTAAGATTAATAACTCCTACTCCATTTGTGCTGTTCCAAGTTCAAACAGTCTTCCTTTGTGTGGCTTTGACCATCTACAAAACCAGAAAAACAAGAAACAAAATTACTAGACACTTACAATGAAACATAACACTACAGCATAGCCATAACAAAAAAAAAAAAAACTAATCTGTCATTTACCAATAAGCATTAAAAACTGAAGCAACAGAACCAAGAACAAATTATCCAACAACTACCGTGTAAAATGCCTCATCTGGTGTGATTGATGTTTCTGAGTTGAAGTCAGTGATAGCTGGCTCCTCACCCAAGTACATCACCTATATAAATAAGGCAAATGGATTAAAGACTCATAAGAGAAATATAGAGACACAAAAAGACAACAAGGTTTAGTTTATTACTAGGTGATTTTCCCGTGCATAAATATTATAAAATAAATATATTATAATAATTTATTACTATTTTATTTTTATTTATTCTATTATTTATATTGTAATCAATATGAATGGTTTTAAATAACATTATGTTATTTTAATTGGACGTATAATTTTGAATATATAATATCTTGACTGTTTGGTTATTATTTTGATATATTAGATAACATTTACTTTTCCGATGCAACTATAATATTTTTGTTGTACATCTTAAAATTTTAATTAATTTTGTTATTTTGATGTAGTTTGATTCTTGTCTTAGATTTGTAAACATATTTTAGTAAGATTATATACAATTCAATATATGTTGATTTGAGAATCAAATAGTAAAAGTAAACTAAAGTGTTGATGATTCAAAGTTACATAAATAAATATAACAATGATAGTCCTTTGAAACCTTATGCATATATATATATATATATAAAAGTTATACACAATGCTTAATTGTAATAGTTGGTTATATATTTATAATATTATTTGACAATTTCATATTTATTTGTAATATGTTGAGCCGTTCTATAATTTATATGTATAAAAATATTACTTTAAATAAAATATATTATTTTAATTTAATGTTTGACTCTGTATAAAAAATTTGAATTGGTCTAATTACTCATTTTGTGGGTATATTGTGTTACATATATTCTGTCAAATTAAAGTATAACTATTTCTATTCATTGTATTAGTTTGGTTGTTCATCTTAGATGTGTAAATATATTTTGATTTTTTAGTAATTTTATATATGTTAATTTGGAAAAAGTAAATTATAAAAATAAAATGATGATAAGTACAAAGTTACATAAGAAACATAACCGATAAATTTTAAAAGGGAAAATTATTTCTTTACTTTCATATCAAGATTATTTTTCTAAACTTTCCTTTTTATTAAATCACATTATATATATAAAATATATTCTTATTAAATTTTATTAATATTTATTTATCATATATGTTAATTTGAAAAATATAAAGGGAAGTTAAATAAAAAACAAATGATTAAATTAAATTTTATTCATTAAATATATCTTAATTTATGCTATTAAATTATTTTGTAATAATTTGAGAAATAGATTGATTTAAATAAAATTCTTAATAATTTTAAAATATAAATTATGTTTTTTAAGATTATCTTTTAAAAGGGAAGATTATTTTTTTACTTTAAAATCATGATTATTTTGTGAAATTTCCTTATTATGAATTACAATATATATATAAAAGATATTTTCGGTTTTAAAATTTATAAATTTTCTTTATTATATTGGTTTTTTGAAAAAAAAAAAGAAAACGGAAACCTAAATAAAAAACGAAAAAATAGAATAAATATTTAATAATGATAATTAGATATATTTGATTCATTAAGGGTATCATCGTAATCAACCATCGTGAGAGCTAACGTGAGCGCGACACGTAAGAAACTGACGTCTCAAATAATAATTGACCTTGGCAAAAGATTTGGAACCTGAGATGTGTTGATGTATACCATCTCCACCACATTCTGATTTCATTTTCTTGGATTTAGAACAAAACCTGAAGTAAAACATCTTTCAAACTTTGTCCAAAAAAAATAAAGAAGAGATCTAGATCGATGGATCGCTTAGTTTATCAGACTGAAAGAAGATATGAGAACGCAGAGACTGAACCCCAATTCGATTTCGAAATAAAAACCCTAGACTGACTGAAAACACAGAGAATGAATGAAGAAATAAACCCCAAAATCGATTGGAAACATAAACCCAACGCAACGATAAGAATGTAACATCCCGAGTTGTGATATATGGAAAGGCTTAAGAGAATTGATTTGGCTACCTATGTCACCAAAGTTGACTTATCTTTTCCGTCACACATCCGTTTAGAACTCCAGAGTTAAGTGTGCTTGAGTTGGAGTAGTGGAAGGATGGGTGTATCGGGAAGTGATTTGCGATACCGTGCGAGTGAGACCAAAACACGGGGAAAGGTCGGGTAGTGATTGCATGGTCAGTAAACAATGATTTCGAGCCATGGAACATTAACGCACCGACCGTTGGAATGGGATGGGGCCCATGGGCCGAGAGAGCGGGCGTGGGTGGCTCATTAGCCGTGGGCGGTCGGGACATTATAAGTGGTATCAGAGCTGGTTAGCCATCTCGGTTCTGACCCGAGAAGCGTCTTGAGACCTGTCGTGGGGCGCAACGAGGACGTTGCGGTCTTTGAGAGGGGGTGAATTGTAACATCCCAGTTGTGATATATGGAAAGACTTAAGATAATTGATTTGGCTACCTATGTCACCAAAGTTGATTTATCTTTTCCGTCACACATCCGTTTAGAACTTAAGAGTTAAGCGTTGCTTGAGTTGAAGTAGTGGAAAGATGGGTGACCTATCGGGAAGTGATTCGCGATACCGTGCGAGTGAGGCCAAAACATGGAGAAAGGTCGGGGGTAATTATAGGGTCAGTAAACAATGGTTTCGAGTCTTGGAACATTAACGCACCGACCGTTGGAACGGGATGGAGCCCATGAGCCGAGAAAGCGGGCGTAGGTGGCTCATTAGCCGTGGGCGGTCGGAACGTTATAAAGAAAGTCACCCAAAATTTATTTCACAATATAAACAGCCATTTAACAAATACAATTCGCAAAAGTGAAGAAGAACCTGTTGCAAAAGATTTTGGAAACGAAAATTGATATACTGAGAGAGGCTTTGTTAATTTGGAGCAGAGGAGAATAGATTGGGGGGGGGGGGGGGGGAGGTATTTACGGAGAAGAAGAGAGTGTTTAGGCGGAGAAGAAGATTTAAAATTGGGTGAATTGGTTTAAAACCCTAAAAAAATTAAGAAATTAAGAAAATACCTATGATATGACTAGTTTGTGTCTATTTTTTTTTTTTTTGTCATCTACTTTACAGACTCATATAGACTCTGTGAACCAAATTGGGAGATCTTGATCCATGTGAACTACAAAAGACGTTTCTTTCCTAGCGCTACGGGCTAAGCTATCCGCCTGCTTGTTCTGCGTTCTTGGGACATAGATAATCTCTGCATAGGAAAAACTCTCCATCAAGCTGTTTATATCCTCCAAATAACTTGCAAATGCTGGCCAATCCTCTGGTGTTGAAACCATCTTCACCAATTGAGAACAATCCGTTGCAAACGTAACCTGAAATTGTCGTAAGTTTTTCATACATTCCATTGCCCATAACAAAGCTTCCATTTCTGCATGAAGTGGAGAAAGGGACGCCCGGACATTCCTTGCACCCATCAAACCCGCAAATCCCTCTAGAGTACTATACCATCCTTGTCCTGAGAAAATATCATTGTCTTTCCAGGAACCATCCGTAAAACACCATCTTCCTGGGATTGACGGAAGAACCATTGCACCAACCTGTTGAACTCTCTTTTCATCAGTCAGAATTTGCGACTCAGCCCAAAGCTTTGATTCCGTGTCAGCCAGTTTAAGGGTATCTAGCGGATCTACATCCATATTACTAAAGACTTTATTATTTCTCCCCTTCCAAATATACCATAGTATCCATGCAAACTAATGATCCTCCATCTGTGGAAGCACTCTCCAAAAAAGATGATCCATGTTCACAAAGAGGGAACTTGTCGGAAACATATTTGGATTTGCTGGAATCTTTGAAAGTGCCCATGTCTGAAGTGCAGGAGGGCATTCAAAAAACACATGGTTGATTGATTCCTCCTCCGCACCACATCTTGCACAAACAATGTCTACGGGTATCCCTCGCTTATGCAGATTTTTCTTGACTGCTATACACCCTGTCACCAATTGCCATAGGAAATGTTTAATCTTTGGTGGACACCGTATTTTCCAGCAATGTCTCTTCAAAATATCCACCGTAGTTCCAAACGCTACTGGTGGTTTTTCCCTATCTGGATATATCCTTTCCACCTGATATCCAGATTTAACCGTGTATTTTTCATTATTTGTGAAATGCCATCCATCTTTGTCTGCCATCCGAGTCCTACTCAAAGGTATACTCTCTATTAATTTCACATCCTGTGGGTCCACCAAAGCCCGAATCGCCTGCGAATTCCATCTTCGCAAATGAGGATCAATAAGCGAATCCACTGTAAGGGCTGAGTAAAGATTGTGTTGATTTTTATTTGCTGGTCTCGGGCGAGTGGTTGGGAGCCAAGGATCATTCCATACAGATATGGAGGATCCTGTTCCCACCCTTTTGATTAGTCCTTTGCTTACCAGAGATCTAGCAGAAACAATACTCCGCCAACCATAAGACGGTGAGTATGAAAGAATCGGTTCCAGGGGTGAAGCATTCCTGTAATACCGACCTTTAAAAACTCTAGAAAATAGAGTTTCTGGTTTTTCTATCAGCCGCCATAATTGTTTGCCAAGCATTGCAGTGTTAAAGTCAGTGATATCTTTAAACCCTAAACCTCCATCTTCCTTACTGACACATACTTTGTCCCATGATTTCCAATGCATTCCTCTTGTGCTACCGCTTGGGCTCCACCAAAACTGAGCTACCGCACTCGTCAGTTTTTTTGCAGTAGCCTTGGGTAAACGATAGCACGACATCACATGATTTGGCAAAGCCGTAATCACGGATTTGATGATCACCTCCTTTCCTCCTTTTGTAAAGAACTTAAAAGTCCAACCATTGACCCTATTATTTAACCGTTCCTGAACAAAGACAAAAACTTGTATCTTAGAACCTCCAAGACTCTCCGGTAATCCTAAGTATGTTCCCATTCCTCCCAAATTTTGAATGCCCAAAACATCCCTTAGCTCCTGTCTGACATATTCTTCAATTTTGTGTCCAAATTGAATTGAAGACTTATCAAAGTTTATAAGTTGACCCGAAGCTTTCTCATATTCCTTTAATATCCTTAGAATAGTATGACACTCCTCCTTTTGAGCTTTGCAGAAGAAGAGACTATCATCCGCAAAAAGCAGATGTGATATTGATGGGCATGCCCTGGCCACCTTTATTCCTGTTAATTGTTTCTCCCTCTCCGCCTTCTTAATATTTGATATCAGAGCCTCAGTACACAGAATGAATAAATAGAGAGATAAAGGATCTCCTTGTCGTAAGCCCCTCTGTGGTATAATAAGTCCTTTTGGTTGGCCATTCAAAAGAACCCGATATTGAACTGATGATATGCATTCCACCATTAGTTTAATCCAATGCTCATGGAACCCCATCTTTTGTAATAATGCCTTAATAAATGCCCATTCAACCCGATCATAAGCCTTACTCATATCCGTTTTGACTGCCATATACTTGCCTTTACACGCCCTGCCACAAATGCCGATTGTGTTTCTGAAACTAGGGAAGGCAGCAATACCTTCAGCCGTTGACACAAAACTTTCGAAATAATCTTATACCCTACATTACATAAGCTGATAGGTCGCAACTCCGTCATCCTTGTAGATCTCTCCGTCTTTGGAATCATACAAATATTAGTAATATTTAACCTTGAATCCATTTCTCCAGACACCAAAAAATCATTCACCATCTCCACCAAATCCCCTTTAATAATATGCCATGAATGTTGAAAAAACAGAGCTGTCATGCCATCCGGTCCTGGTGCCTTTTCAGGATGCATCATAAACAGAGCCTCTCTGACTTCCTCCTCTGTCGCTATCCTCAATAATCGTTGATTCATCTGTGGAGTTATACCCGGTGTTACCTCTGAGAGAAACGCATCAAACTCCGATGGAGAGGTAGTAGTAAATAAATCCTCAAAATATTCAACTGCCACTCTCTATTCCAATGTCCTCTGTAACCCAATTTCCTTCCCCGTCATGTAACCCAACTATCCTATTCCTGACCCTTCGTTGCTTAGTTAAAGCGTGATAGAATTTTGTATTGAGATCTCCAGATGAATACCACATATTTCAACTTTTCTGATGCCAATACTCTTCCTCATCCTTATATGCCTCTTGTAGCTTCCTGGACACCTCAATAATATCCTCTTGAGTTCTAGTATCATCTGTTTGTACCTCTTCCAACAATTTCTGTAATTCCGATATTTTTTCCTTCCCATAAGGTGGATTATTTTTCCTCCATTTGGCTATCTCACGGCGACAGTTACTAATTTGTTCCACTACACCCGGTCTTGTGTCTCCATTATTATCAGACCATCCCAGTGTGATTGATTCTATAAGACCTTCCTTACCAACCCATCTTTTATCGAATCGAAACTGGCCTTTCCTCTTGGGGACTTTATCTTCTAGATAAGCCACCACAGGACGATGATCCGATGCCACCATCCCTAGATATTCTGTATAAGAACAGGGAAAAAGCGTATGCCATTCTTCATTTGCTAACGCCCGATCTAACCGACATCTAACCATAACTGCCCCTTTGCCCTTACCCCTCCTTCCTTGCCATGACAACTTATTTCCTTTAGCCGGAAACTCAAGTAAACCACAATTCCTTATCATATTATTAAAAGGAACAAATGAACTCGCACTCCGTAACCCTCCCCCTTCCTTTTCATGATTTCCTGTAATCTCATTTAAATCACCAATAATAAACCAAGGTTCTGAACGCGAAATTCCAAATCTGGTTAATCGTTCCCACACTTGTTCACGCAAGTCTTGCACTGGTTCTCCATACACAAACGTCATATAAACCATTTTCCCAAGAGCCACTGCTTCCACATCTATCATTCGGTTACTTGAATATAACACGTTAACCTGATACTCATTATTATAATAAAGCGCTAATCCACCACTTCTTCCAACCGGATCCACTGTGACCAAATTATCAAATCCGAAATGACCTTGAAATTTCTGGACAAACCCAAAATTTTACTTTGTCTCCGATAAAAATAAAAAATCCGGTTTGTGTTTATGCCATATCTCCGTTAAATAACTTATCGTCCACTTACTTCCTACTCCTCGGCAATTCCAACTTAATATTCTCATTTAAAAAACTCTTTTAAGCTGGCGAAAGTGGGTGTAACGAAACCCTGAGTTCTCCAATACCCTCCTTAACCCCTAATAATTTTCCTTTTAAACTCCAATAAAAGCTCCTATATAACCCGTACAAAAATGAAAGATAAGGGTAGTCACTAGCCAATAACAATTTTCTAATATCCAATCTTCTCTTGGAATTCCTGTGGTATCCAACTAGCAACACATCCCTGCCCTTTCCCACAAGCTGACTCTGAGTCATTATCACCCAAGCCAAGATAGAACCGATAGAAATATAAAACTTTAGTGAGATGAGATGTGAAACTGTGATAATCAGTTCTAGTTCACATCTCCTTTTATAGCAATTCCATATGCTTGTCCCCTCACACCAAATTCGAAACCCATTAAAACCATATCTCCTACAACAGATTCTGGAAATCGCAATCCGAGAATCAAGTATCCTGACAATAATTTCCAAGGTTCCATCGCTTAAAAGATCCAGTATCCCTCTATGCCATTCAGTATAATGATCTAATCGTGAGTCAATATCCATACTTTCAACATCCAGAGAGTAAAGGTCCGTTTTGATGAGAACGAAAATCATACCTCTGTAATCTTGTGATTGATCCTCTTGATTCCATGTCCAATCCAAAGATCTCCATAGAGGTATCCTTTCAAAACCCATATTTCCTCTATACCGTATGTCTCTTCGTAAGTCCCGTCGAGCCCGTTTCGCCGAAATTCTGTATCGAAACCATATCATCCCGATCTTGTTATCATGAGAAAGATCTGCTCGATTCCATACCTTTCCTTCACTACCCGGATCCCACCTTCGAAAATCCATGGTTAACCTAGGTTTTAATCACCGTCGCCATCGCCACACTTGCTGCGATTTTTCAAAAGAAAAACGATCAGAGTCAAGAAAATTCTCTCTCTTTTCTTATTTAATCTTTTCTGACTAGTTTGTGTCTACCAAGAAAGGTATCACAGCATGGGGCGTAGGGTATTTGGTTAATTAGGGTAAAAGTCTAGTGCATGGAGTGCAATTTACCTTAAAATTTGGAAAATGAATTATGGTGGAGATTGAAAATTTTGGTGAATATTTTGGCGGCCATCACGAAAATTTGGTGTCCAGAAATATCTTTTTCTTCGGCAATCACTCGTGAGATAGAGAAAGTGGTGATTTATTTCCCCACTTTTATTTATTTGATTACATTATGACTCTATTTTACTAAATCATATCCTACTATATATTAATTAAGAAGTCAATTTACTGATTTATGCTGACGTATCGCTCATAAAAAAGTTCTTCAATTAACTGTTATAATTAATTTGATTGATTGATAGTTTTTCATTTTTCATTTATTGAATCAAATTTTCTAAAAGGAAACTATTCATAGAATTACCTAATCTAATATATGTTTCAAAACATACAATTAAGCATCTTAAATATAGATGAATTAACATAATTTGTTTATAGAAATAATTAAATATCTAGATTACATTGTATAAATTGATAAGATACATATAAATACATATGATACTATAGAAACAATTATAAAAATGGCTTTTATCATGTTTATATTAGTAGTGAATAAAATAAATCATAGATTTTAGAAAACTAATTAATCTAAACTTAATAATATTAACTAAATTCACTCATTCACTACATGTATAGTATAAAAATGTGTCAAATGAATGTAAAACTGTCAAATATATAATTCTAAAAAATTTCAATAATTTTCAATGACAATGTGATATCATATATGCGTTATCACTTTTACAAATGATTAAAATATTTTTATATTTTAAAACATAAAAATTATATGGTAAGTTATTTAAACGTATATTAATCAAGAAAAAGTTTATTTAATTCATCTATTAATATAAACAGATGGATTAACATTATTATATGGTAAGTCATTTTAAATTATATTATTTGGTAATTCATTTAATTTATTTTATGGCAAGTCATTTAATTATATTAATCAAAGTATTTTTAAAAGTATTTTTCGAGAGTTAACACTTTATTAATTTAATTAATATAGCTTGGATTATAATAAAATTAGCATGCTTATTTTTAATAGGAAAAAAAGCAAACATAAATAAAAGAACAAGAGCGAAAACTAATAAAATATGTTTGTTGTGTTCTTAGTATTTTTATATTCTTATGTGTTTAATTTTTATTTGTATGTCAAGGTACATGTACATTTTTGTGTTACTATAAATGTGAACTAATTAGTTTTATGTGTTTTTAAAATGTTAAGATAAAATTAGTACGGAAGTTTAATAAAAATGACTATCTCTACAATATTTAAAGTCAAAATTGAAAAATATAATGTAAATTGAAAGTAAAAAAATATTTAAAAATTAATGGGATGCATTTTTTACGCCCTTATAAACTTTTAAAATTTACAATAGTAAAATTTTAACAAAATTTATACAAATAAAAACATTTTATTCATATAATATTGGATCTCACATTAAAATTAAGTATATATGCCTAAAATAATGAGATTTGGTTATTTAAAATAGAAATATTATTTTTTTCTTATTAGTTAATCAGATTTAATTAATATAGGTATGTTATAATTTAATTTAAAATAAATTAAAAAATAATTTTAAATTATATGTAAACTATGATTAGTTTTAATTAAAAAAATTGGTTGAATGAGTTAGTATGAGATCAAATAGTATGATGATCAGAGATAAGTTAAGGAAGAATTTCTTTGCTTAACCCATTTGAGTTTTATGTTAAACACTAAATTAAAAAATGAGTGAGCAAGTGTGATTTGGAACAAATTATGAGAAAAATTCCTTAAACTACCATTTTTCTAATACATGTTTTTATGTTTACCTTAACCAAATTTATCCTTAGTTTTAAAGAGATAAAGCTTACTATATATTAATTGAGAAGCCAGTTAATTGACTTTTGATTATGTGTCTTTAATAGGTTAAGTTTAAAAAAATAGTTATAATTTGATTGGTTGTTAACATTTATTAGTTATTATTTTAATCTGATCTAAGAATAAAAGATAACTCTATGACTAATTAATACAAATTACCAAATAACACAAATGATATTACAAATAATGATTTATGGTAACTAATTGTAAAATTAGAGAAAGAATATATATATTTTATCAATTTCTTTATTTTTATCAATTAGTTATAGGGCTATTTGGAAAATTGACTCAAAACTCAAAATCAAACCTAAAACTAACCCATTTTTTTCGAATTTTTTTTTTGTCATATTCACCCCACAAGTTCATATTATTCACGAAAATGCCATTAGGCTTTTTTTTTCTTCTTCTTGAAAATGACATTTTTACTCTCTCAACCTCATCACCGTCAAGTATTTACAAGATTGTCATTGCCATCAATATACAACTACCATGAACAACCAATTTGACGCTTTTAATGCACCTCAAATCGATTTACACTTCTTCTTTCTCAATTCTTATGAACTAAAAACAACATCTCTTTCACTTTTTCTCCATATTCATCAAAAAAAAAACCCAAGATTTTGATTCTAAAATTTTTATGGTTCATAGAGCCATTGAAGCTTACGATTCTTGGTGGGTCACTTTTGTTTGAGATTATGGGAGAAGACTTATGTGTGGTAAACAAGTTATCTCACTGGTTGAAACTATGAAATCAGTTTTTTTTTCCAGATCCGTTCGTCCAGACGACTTCCGGGAAAGTCTTCTGGCTGTAGACAACTTACATGGAAGTCTTCTGGTCAATGCAGATGTTAATTTTGCAATTGACTTTTAAATGTGTTTTTAGAGACGACTTACATGGAAGTCGTCCATCTTTGTTTGTTAAAAAAAAAATTCGAGATGGCTTCCATGTAAGTCGTCTAGGGTAAACGGGTTAGTTGCATTTGAGCGGATTGTGTCAGAAATTTGACTTTTTCTGGACGACTTCCAGTAGAAAATTAAAAAATCAATATTTTGTTATATTTAGACGACTTCTATGTAAGTCGTCCCAGGTTAGTTTTGCAATTGAAAAATAAAACATAAAAAAATTTCTTTTTCTAGACGACTGATATATGGTGTTTTTGGCATCTTGTATATATGTTTTCTAATTGGTTTCAAGTCTTTATCGAGTCTTCCTATTCCTTTTCGAGTCATTACAGGTCTGGAGTTGCATTGGATGGGAGATAGACCAATTGGAGGAAAAGAGGCAGAAAATAATGAAATTTGGTGATTTTTACGCAGAACAGTCTTGATGGTTGTTCCCGATCGCGCAAAACACCCCGAGTACATGTTCCAGCGGCAGAGATTTTTAAGGAAGTTTCCAAATATTTCAGGATTTTACCTAGGGCTTCCCCCTTTTACTCCCAGGCCGCCATAGACCTGCATATATATCTTTTCTTATTATTCTAAACATTCTACGTTACTTTTTAGAGATATTTTGGAGAGAGAAAACTTGTACTCCTGTTAAGGGAGAAAAATCTCTACATCCTTTGGAGAAGATTTCTAAACCCTCTTTACTTTTTATTATTGATTCAGACATGTTTTCTTCATCTGTTATCTCTATGTTTTCTCTGTCCATGGCTGAGTAATTTGCTTGCTTAGTCTAGGGTGTTA
The DNA here is from genome assembly GCF_020379485.1 of Brassica napus. Lineage (NCBI taxonomy): Eukaryota > Viridiplantae > Streptophyta > Magnoliopsida > Brassicales > Brassicaceae > Brassica > Brassica napus. The sequence goes on from NC_063452.1 coordinate 45,760,894, forward strand.
GGGTGTTTAGATCAATGAGCTAAAACACAAATAAAGTTCATTGTTGATTGTCCCCATTCATGTTTAAGCTTACTGCCTGAATTAAACTAGCTATTTATTGTTTGAACCTAGGTTTAATCTAATCATCAAAAGTACTTAGGTTGCTAGAAACAACATGAATGAGCAGCTTGTCCCTAACCAGCGAAAGTAGATGTTAGGGTAAATTGTGAACTAATCAAATCTGTGCTTATTGTTTGTCTTCGTGTTTTAATCCAAACGAGAGTTTAGGTATTAAGACTGATTGATGAAAGGAGAGATACCACGAAAGTGGATCGATCTACTTGGGTAATTTGAGTTCTAGACTCGCGCTTAATAAAACCTTGAATAGATGTTTGGCTCATGATCGTTCGACACCCCATCCTTCACCCTAGGCTAGCTCTTTAATCAATTGAAAACATCAAACCATACGGTTTATTGAAACGTACAGGACACATACGGTTTATTGAAACGTACAAGACACATACGGTTTACAAAAATTGCGTGACATTTCTACAAAAATATTGGGCTATTTTCTAATTAATTTGAATCTTTGATGGCTGTTTAGTAGATTCCGTAGTTTCGGGGTCTTTTCACAAATATTGGATAATCTAAGGGCATATAATATAATTTTTCAACTTTAAATAATAAGGAAAAGAGAGAGAGAAAATCAGAAAACCTAAGAGCATGTTTATCCCTCGATCCTTAAGTGTGTTTCTTAGTGATTATTTAATAATTTAAATTTACTTAAGTGGGGTTAAGAACCATCGTTAAGAAACTTCCATTTGGAGCGGTCCAATGGGAGTTTCTTAATTAGGGGTTCTTAAAAAAAAATTTAAATTTTTTTTAGAGATAAAATTTATTTATTAATTCAAACATTTTAAAAGATAACATTTAAAACATAGATTTTTTTTAAAAAAAACATAAAAATAAAGACTTGTACAATAATCGAGAATAATTTGGAAAAACATCCGAGCTCAGTAGTTGTCTCCATCATTTCCAAATTTACGCCATATATGTTCAACCAAATCAGCTTTGAGCTGTTGATGCATTTGTCTATCACAAATTTCTAGTTCGAACACCCATCATATTGGCGATATTTGAAAGGATATCAGTAGAATACGTGAGATCGACATGTGAAGTTCTGGTGTCTTCTCCTTGTTGGAACTCCGAAACATCAAAATGAGTGTATCCATCTCGTTCGTCTTCTACTATCATATTATGGAGTATCATGCTCGCATAATCTTCCCAGTTTTGGCTTTATCCCAAAAAAGTGCTGGATTTTTAACAATGGCAAATCGAGCTTGCAAGACTCCAAAAGCACGCTCGGCATCTTTTCGGACAGCTTCTTGGTGCTGAGCAAATAAAGCCGCTTTCGGACCCTGTGGTACTGGAATAGATTGGATAAAAGTTGCCCATTTCGGATAAATTCCGTCGGTAAGATAGTAAGCCAAATGATACTCTCTTCCATTGACAGAGTAAGTGACTTGCTGAGCTTGACCTTTTATTATGTCATCAAAAACAAGTGAGCGATCAGAACATTGATATCATTTAAGGTACCTGGAGGTCCAAAAAACGCATGTCGTATCCAAAGATCATACGAAGCAACCGCCTCTAAAATGATTGTGGGTTTTCCCGAACCACGAGAATATTGACCTTTCCAAGCGGTGGGACAATTCTTCCACTCCCAATGCATACAATCAATGTTCCCTATCATCCCGGGAAAGCCACGTTGCTCACCAATATAAAGTAGACGTTGAAGATCAGCCGGTGTTGGTTTTCTGAGGTACTCATCGCCGAATAAATATATTATTCCTTCCACAAATTGTTCCACACATAACCGAGCTGTCGTGCCACCGAGTCGGAGGTATTCGTCAACAGCATCAGCTGCAGTACCATAGGCCAAGACACGAATGGCTATTGTACACTTCTGTAGTGGAGAGAGACTAAGCCGTCCGAGAGCATCTTTCTTTTGTCGAAAGAATTCAACTTCGTTGGAGAGTCGATCAACAATATGCATGAACAATGGTTTGTTCATTCTAAATCGACGTCGGAATAGATTTTCAGGATATGTTGGAGTTTCACTGAAATAATTATTCCATAAACGTACATCGCCTTCTTCACGATTCCGCTCGATATGAACTCGTTTTTTCCTTCTTTTTCTTTCTTCTTCTGGATCAATGGAAAAATTTTCGAAAGGCTGATCAAAATATTGATCAAATTTTTCATCATCTACTCCCTCTCCGTCAAACGTGTTATGAGAAGAAGATGCCATATAAGTGTTTAGAAAGTGTTTAAAACGTGTTCACGGCAATTTAGAAAGTGTTATGAGGAGATGATCAAAATTTAAAACGTGTTTTGGTAAGGAGAGAAGGAGAGAGAGTAAGTGAACGAGAGTTTTGGTAAGGAGATCACGGAGAGTTTCTGATGAGTTGAAACAAGTAGCTTGAATTATTTGTTACATAAAGAAGGAGAAGCATTTGAATTATTTGAGTTTCTGATGAGTTGAAGCAACTTGAAGTGTTTGTTATTTGTTACATAAGAGAAGGAGAAAAGAGTTTGTTATTTGTTACATAAGAGAAGGATAAGCATTTGTTATATAAGAAGCAACTTGAAGCGTTTAATAATACAAACAACTAGCTTGAATTATTTGTTACAGACAGCTTGTGACACTAAACTACAAACAACTAGCTTGTAGCAGAGCTTGTGATAGTAAACTACAAACAAGTTGTGACACTAACAGACAAACATCGCCACTTCACTTGAGTACACGTACACAACCCGTGACTTCTCTTGCTTAATGACACCATCTCTTGAAGACGTGAAGCATCTCCTGCAATCATATACATGTAAATCCATCAGTGAACAAGTCCAAAGAAAGATATTTCGAACATTGAAACTATATTTCACATTAACATTGAAACAATACACAATACACAAAGAAAGATATTTCGAACATCAACACAATATTTCACATACACCAAAGACAGATAGACCAGAAACAGACCAGAAACAGACCACAAATAGACCAGAAACAGACCACAAACAGATCATAAAACCGAAGAGAGTTAGACCAAAGACCAGAAACAGACCAGAAACAGAATTAACCCAACATCTCTGAAATTAGCTTATTCTTTAGCGCTTCTTCATATTCAGTTAGAGGATCTTTCTTGCCAATGAGCCTGTCAAGCAAAGCCATCTTCGAAAGTCTCTCCTTCGCTGCCAAGTCTCTCTCTTTAATAGACCACATGGTCTGATACTCAGAGGCAGACAGGCTATCTGCGATGCTTCTCTTACCAGAGGCTCTTTTGGCTGCCTTAACGCCAGGAGGTCGGTTAGTTGGTTCATCACCGAGGTTGGAAGTTGCTTGAGAGCTTTCTGATTGTGCTCCATCATCACACTTTCTCTTCTTACCACTTACATCGCGCCTGCTACTAGCAACTTCACACCATTTCTGGTCATTCCTCAGCTCCTCCCAAGCATGGTGAAGATTAAATTTAATCTTCTGATCGTTGTAGAAGATTTCGTGTGCCAGTTTTACAGTATCAGCCTCGTTCTGACCACTTGTTCTCTGTTTTGTTGCAGCCGCATAGGCTCCACAAAACTTGGATACAAGATCGTTCATCTTCTGCCACCTTTGCTTACATTGGATGGCTGCTCGTTTCACCTCTTGCCACCTTTGGACTTGCTGCGAAGTACGCTGCAATCCGTTGCCAGAAAGCACCCGCTTTCTGCTCGTTCCCAACCACAGGGTCCTTGCTAGTGTTTAACCATGCGCTAATGAGCACTAGATCATCTGTGACTGTCCACTTATTTCTTTCCCTCCGCTCTGTAGGTGAGTCTTCACAGAAGCTTGAAGGTTCAGTACATTGAGTACTGAACACATGGAGCTGTGATGATCGGAGCTCACCACGTATCTCGCATAGGGACAGGAAGGAATGGAGGTTGGTGACTGTTCAGGAAGGAATGAATCTTGTTGACTGTTCAAATAGTCAACAAAATTGCTGGACTGACTATATGGATCCTTGTAGAATCCATATCCTCAAATGTCAGAGAATAAAAGAGAAGAAGAAGAAATGTGTTTCACAAGGAATAAAAGAGAAGAAGAAGACCGTGTTAAAAGATGAAAAAGAAAGAGAGAAAGCAACGTTTTAATAGAGGAAAAGAGAAGAAGAAGATCAAGTTAGATACAGGTCTTTTAATTGCCATTACTCTTTGAGTTTAGTTGAGTTGAGATGAGTAGACATCTATCTAACTTATTTATTACTACCACACAGTCCTAATGGAACCCTAAAAGCAGCATTCATCTAAGCAATTACTACCACACAGTCCTAACTCTAACAAGCATTTAATTAACCTAACAACTAGCCAGACCAAAGCAATTAGTAAAAAGTTAGCGAATGAGGAGCTGTACTAACCTCACCGACAGTCTTGTGTAGTGGTTGCTTCTTGAAGTTACAGGAGGAGGAGCTTCAGTCGAGAGGTCAAAGCCTCTTAGGCAACAGGAGTCCATAGAATGACAAAAGTCCCTGCCATAATTAACAACACAAACTGTAATCAACACAAACTATAATTAATCTTTCAATCAACACAAACTGTAATGAATCTTACAAGTTATATTACAACAGATACTACATTTCGAGGAGTGATGTTTTAACGAATGCTATTAAGCAATCAACAGAAACCGTAATTAATCTTTCAACAACATCCTAGTTCATACGCATTCACAGATCAAAACAGAACAAGCATGTTGAAGATTAATGTCAGTGTATCCTCATGACTTTTTAACTAAACAATCAGACAAAACCCAAACATGTAATCGATTTTGATCAAACACCAAAACACCACCGTGATCGCTATATTGATTGGACGATGGATGGGGATTCACTACAAGAAAACAGGACCTTAACGACTACAATATTCGTAGCCTATTGGTCGTAATATAGGCTTTACGACCAAAAAGCTTCGAAAAACGATTGGTCGTTAGAAGCTGGTCGTAAATAATTATTCGAGGCATATTGGTCGTAAAGTTACGAGTAAAGACTTTAGTTGTAAAGCAGACGTAAATGTACGACTAAGTAAATTGGTCGTAAGTTCAACGTAAAAGTATTAGTCGTACATGTGACGCACATTTACGTCTCGCAAATTAGATGTATATAGGTCGTAAACTTACGACCAATTTGCTTCTATGTCGATGTTTATTTGTCGAAATATAACGACTACTTTACATCGACGTTAGATGTTCATTGGTCGTAAATTAAGCCTTTTATTTATTTATTTTAGAATTTTGTATTTGATTACGAATTAATATATTAATTAAAATCAAATATTTAAATTTATTTCGATTTTAATTTTTAAAATTTGATAAAATTAAAGAAAATATCTAACATTCAGAAACATAATAGTATCCATAATATAAAACATTCATAATACTAATTAACTAAAACCGAAAAAACTAAGTGTTAAGGCTTATTTCGTCGAAGAGGTCGGAGCTCATCCGCACGTCGCTCTAAATCTGCTTGCTCTGCCAGAGTGGGCTCGGGGACAAAGCTCGGACGTAGAGACTGCCACCTAGAGGCAAAAACCGGGTTGATGTTTGGGGTTGTCTCTATCATCAAATCGAACATATTTGACATAAATGCAAATTTGTCCCTGTGATCAGCTATGACTTCTTTGGCCGCAGTCAAATCCCTACGGAGAGAAGATTCTTCTTCATTCTTGCAGTTTGTTCAGCTCTTGCCCTCGGGACATCGTTGACAGACCCGATCCCGATAATACGTCCCCTTTTCTTCGGGGCAACCTACAATTAAGAAATAGATATTTAATTAGTACATATGTAAAACTAACTTAAAGAATAAAAAATGTAAATAAACATATATATTTAAGAGATCAAATTTTAACCTGCTCAAAAATTTTGTCTTGTTCGACGGTGGACAGCTGGACCGGTGCACCTTCCGGATTTTGTTGCGACAACTGAGTCTGGACCTCCTAGATGCGAGCCTCAACAGTGTTGTAGATCCTCTCTGCTCGAGGATGCGAGAAGGTGCCATCAGAATGCTGGTGTGTCGTCTTGTAAATTCGGACCAGAGATGGTGGTGCTCCTTCTTGGGCAGCCTGTATAAAAAAATTTAAATTAAACTCACGCATTAAATAAATAGTCAATTAATATATATTTAATAAAAATTAAGAAAGATCGAAGACTTACAATTTGTAGTGCCCTCCCAGCGTGTGGAATCTGTCCGGAAGTATGAGGTACTGGCAGGTTACCATCATCATCGCGGGTCAACCGAGCCATAGAGCAAGTGAGAGACCTCTGAACTGACTTCGGCAAATTCCAATAAGCCTTCAAGCCCTTCCAAACGTCATTGCTGAGGTATGCTTCTTTTGCGTCGTCCCCCAAACCCTCCACTTCTCCTTCCAATCACCAACAATGTTCTTTAGGCGAGCCATCGCCTTTTTGTAGAACTCTTCCTTCACCTTTTCGTTGACAGCAATGGACCAATTCCATTTTTGCTACAATAAAAAAAAAAAATTAAATAAATAATTATTTTTAAAATAAACAATAAAAACTGATATTTAAAACTAGCCGCGAAGCACTTGAACAAAGTCCTCCGAACGTGGTCAGGTGTAAGAGACCAGTTCGGATGCGCTTCCCGGAAGTTTGTCCTGATGATATCTCCAACGCTCTGTCCCCACACAATTGTCCGTCGAAAACCTACAAAATTTGAAAGAATACATATATTTAGAGCAATTGTATAATTAGAATATTTAA